>NC_140606.1:37322735-37922735 GCF_057381915.1 Diplotaxodon limnothrissa | reverse complement strand
GGTCAGACAGCAGGAGAGTTTACTTCATGGTGAGAATACATCAGTTACATACTTCACCATGAACAGGTGTTTATTTTATATCTGAATTATTTCTTCATTCACATTTTAGTTACCAGCATAAAGAGATCACAGGAACATTTGCCACCTGTGTTGCATAATGATCACTAAAATAAACCTTCAAAGTGAACGTGGTACAGTGATGATACAGTTTTGTAGACGTGCTTAAATCTTACCTTTTCTAACAGTGCGGGTCCAAACTGACTGAAGCTCTTTCTGGCGTCAGTCTGAGCTGGAAGTCACTGTCTGGATTCTTCATGTACACTTCAAAGAAATTTGGAGTTCTGCTTTCATATCTGAGCTTTAACGCCTGTTAAAGAATGAAAAGATAAAGTCAGGGAAGAACCTGTAAGATATTTTTCCACTGAGGGAGAGAAATCTGATGATTATTCATTCATATAATTTAAACAGACTAATATATTTACTGACCTTACACAGATTTATAAATTGTTTTGGGATCAAATGAGCAGTAAATAAATTCAACATACCTGAGGACAGATTTCTGCACCATCCAAATCTGCTCTTAGGGTGAAACAATGAAACATTTTCAAGGACTTTTCTGGATGCGGCTTTCGGATGATTTTGTATCCACAGGATTCTTCTCTCCGGTCCATCGTCTACAGAGCGAGAGAATATATATGTTTATATGTGTGTGTGTAAAGATGCTACAGGGATCCAATATTGTAATATTACTGTCTGCTGATTTATTTGTTGCACATTGTCCATCTTATACTGTGAAACATGTAATAACCTGCTGTAGCCCAGGATCATGTGGGATCAGATAAACATGCAGTGTGAGGAAAGCTGTGTTGGTCTGATATATCAACACGTTACAGTTGATTTCCACAGGAACGCCCACTTTCATCAGGAGCGCTCTTGGAGAGAAAATCAGACACTTTTTCCCACAACATCTCCACAGTCATCTATGTGAACGACTGCAAACTTGTCCAATATGTCAGGGACGTCATCTGCACAAGAAAACTTGAATCGTAAATGTAATTTATTGTTAAATAATAATGCCTTCATGTCCTCTTACCGATGCAGATCCAGTGTGGCAGGTGAACTTCATTTAACTTCCCAGCAGTGACTGTGACGTCCATCAGAGGACCTGCAGGCATGTATTGTCTGCTCTCCATCCTCTCCATGTGTCCGTTTTTTACATATTTATTTGTTTTTGACTTGTATTTGGTTCCTGAGGTGATACCTGATCATCTCTGCACCAGATTCTGCTCATCTTCATTAAAGCCTTTCTGGTCACCTCCACACACTCTCGGCTGTACTTCTCCATCATCACATTCACTACATCCTGAGTGTTTGCTGCTTTCAGTTTGCTACTTGAGATGAGGAGTGAATCTTTCTGCTATTCAATCAGTGACTTGAATTCAGGTGAGCAGCTTCTCAGTCGTCATAGTTACCACCTGGAAAATGAAAAAGTCATTTTGTACCTGCAGGACTGAAGCAGCCTGTCACTTCTTATGCAGGAGGTGCAGGGCCAGCGATGGTGACACAGCAGATCCTGACACGTATCTACACAACTACATGGATGTTTGCTCCTTCATGTTGAAATTAGCGTCACATGTTTAAATATAGTCTTTAAATGATTTTGAGCAACCTTTGAATGAAAGATGTCCAACATCACACATCACAGGTTACATTTTCATATCGTCAGTTATTTCCACCTGCATTTTGTTCCTATGAAGTTACAGCTGAATAATTCAGTTTGTCTTTTAAAGGTAAACTATAAAACTTGCTAAGGTTACAGGTTTCCATAATTTCCTTCAGGATTAATAAAGTATTATCTATTAAGGACAAAACGGGGGGGTTACCACTGTCCGGGGTTCGACTCCACCACCAGACCTTTGTGTGTGGAGTCTGTATGTTCTCTCTGTGTTTGTTGGGTTCTCTCCGAGTACTTCAGCTTCCTCCCACAGTCCAAAGACATGCAGTTAGTGTGGTTTAGTTAACTGGTGATTCTAACCTGCCCATAGGTGTGAATGGTTGTCTGTCTCTCTGTAGTAGACTGCCGTCCAGGGTGTACCCCGCCTCTCGTCCTGTGGTAGCTGGGATAGGCTAATAAGGATAATGGATGGGTGGAAAATGTAAACTGGGTTAAATGATTAAGATAAACCTCACTGACACTTGTTCTTCGTGCTGCTGGATTAAAATGGAGTTGATGGAGTCGACGCTGATCAGCCTTTGTAGAACTGAACGCTCCAGAGCGGCTGGAGTTTAAATGAACGAACGAACCAGAAAACAAGGGTAAAAAGGAGTCTTTAATAACAATTAAACCATATAAAAATTTGTACGTACAAGTCAAAATATAAGGACACATTTAGGAACAGTCTGAGTTTCTTCCTTAGACGAATAAAGTCCTCAGAGTCAGGAAACATCCAGTTCTGTGTAAATAAAGCCGTCCGATCCCGGTCTGACATTTCTGATGTTTGTAACGTTTCTTATTGACTGCTTCCATCATTTTAATGTACTTTTAGTCATTCATTTAACTATTCCTCATTCTTACTGTTATTTATGTGTTGATCTTTCTCATTTTGTGATATTTCAGTTTGACTGACTGATGCTGCAAATCAAAATGATCCTGTAGGAAAATAAAGACTGACCTGAACATCTCATCTCTTAAAATACAAAAGCACAGCAATCATCTTACTGAGTGATCTTCATTGTACATTGTTTCATTGTTTTTAGGCCGCTTCATTCCAGCAAAAGTTTCACCGTATAAACATGAAAGACGTGTTTTTACAGATTTTAAAATGTTAAAAAATGAACGAGTTTCTGACAGTAAATAGTTAATAGACACCAATGTTGCTCCCTGATGTATCCGAAAAAATATTTAATTGATAAAGAACAATTGTATTTATGTGGCTATATTTAGTAGAAAGCCAATATAAAATGTTTAGTGACATGCTTAAAAGGGAATTAAAAAACACAAAACAATGATTAAAGCAGGATATTAAAGATTAAAAAGTATAAAATTCTCCAGTTTATCTTCAAAGCAGTCGTCAAAACTTCTTAAAATGTGAGAAACATGGCAGTAACAGATGCAGGTCATGATGTTCCTCAGTAACTTCTAACCTTGGAAACTTTTCTCATTCAGGCTTCACTCCAAACCAGACTGAGCATCGACCACAAGAACAAAAGACAGAAGATAACAGAGTTCATATGGTGTTAATGTAAAATTATTCTGGAAGACTTTTCTTTATGTGGCACATTTATACTGTGACATGGATTTATCGTCTTCAACAAAATGAGAATCATAAAGCTGTTCATGATATTTTTGTATGTAATTATACATATAATGCTCATTTTCAGGTTAATATTTTTAATTTTGGACTGTACTCGAGTAGCTTTGTCTGAGTCACAGTTCAAAATCATCCTCATTTTTCTTATACTTGGTTTGGTTGTAGCTCCTCATCCTCTCTGAAACAAGCTTCTTTTTTACTCCTCTCCCTTTAAGGCAACTTTGTTCTTATTGGCTGTTTCCCACAAACAGAAGGTTTGAGGGACAAGTGGGTGGAGCTTCTGTGGAAAGGGCCAGAACTGGAGACCACCAATATTAGGATATCGCCCCTCAATGACATCACACATTACAGAAGTTAAAAAAAACCACATAAACCTGAGTGTTTGTCTCACAGTGAGTATCTGTAAACATGATGATCTCATTATCGTAAATTTGAAAGTGTATAAATGAAAACAAAGAAAAGCACAAAAAATGCCGTCTTTCTACAAACTGCGCTGCTAGAAACAAACAGAATGTGTTTCTATGAAAGAAGGAAATGAAATCACTGTCAGATCATTTCTACACGTTTAAACCTGAAATAATTCTGCAGAAAATAAAAACATGATAACAGAAAATTAAAAAGAGAAAGTTAAAATAAAATGAAAAGATTAAATATTAAAATAAAAAATGCTTCAAAAATCTTGATCTCATCCTCATGTTTGCATCAACCTAAGAACACGAACACACACACACACACACACACACACACACACTACAGTAATTTTCAAATAGATGTTATTTCCTGTATTTTAACCTCAAATCTGCTCCTACATTATAAACTCTCCCTCATGTCAGAGTCAGTTGGACGGGCAGTCAGACTCTCTGCTACTTTCCATACTACAATCATGTAGTGCACTGAAAATAAATTCAGAAGCTACAAATCTAACTATACAAAAGTATTTTGGATTAAGTAAAATATTCATAAAATCAATGATGCCATTTTGATTGTTACCTTTGCATCATGAGCTGCTGTCTGATAACTTCTGCACCAGATCATTCCTGTTAATTTTCTTTAAAACCTTCTTGGTCACCTCCACAGACTTTTCTGTGTAGGTCTGCACCACCAGGTCCACCAGGTCACAGGTGCTGGCCTTCTCCAGTTTGCTCTCTGGGATGGGTTGGAGCTCCACCAAGACATCACGGTCCCGCAGGAACCACTTGAACTTTTCAAGCTCCTCCTTTTTCAGATCTTCCAACATTTCCAAAAGCTTCTCTCTGTCTGAGTGGACTGTTAATGCCTGAGAACAAATGAGGAGATATAATTTGATATCAATCAGTTATCCAAAAATAAAATTATGCATAACAACCATCCAATTCAATCACGAGGGGGTTTTATTCAGTTTTACATTCTGAATTATGTTTAACCTGCATTTTAATGACTTAAAGCTTTTGTGTGTAAAGTCAAGCGTTACTCACCTTTGGCATCTGTGCTGCAGCATCACTGTCCCACTGTAACTTTAGCTTTTTATGCTCTTCTTCTTCTGGATCCTCATCGTACCTCTTTCTGTTGGGTTTGAACAATGCCTGGTAAAGTTAAAGCAAAGACAGGAATATGATTAGATCAGTGATTAGTTAGTTAAGTGTAAGAACCATCACTTTTAAACATTTTTAACACAGCAGTTAAAATATTGCTTTTAAAAATGTAAATCTTATGAATGAAGCTGTGTTGTGTAAAGTCAGAATAAGTTTCTTACTCACTTTCCTTCCCCGTGCAGGAGGATGTTTATCCACCGAGTGTTTCTCTGAGAAAGAAGAAAGATGAAACATAAATATTGATTGATTTGATTCATGAAGAGTTTTCCGATGGAGTGGAGTGTGTTTAATGTGCCAGGTTAAATATGCTATGAAAACATCAGAATAAGACTAGCAGCAGATATCTAACATTAAAGGACTCAGATAAAGTGACCAGGCCCCGCCCACTTTGGAGCCATTAGAACAGCCAAATAAGGACCTACAGTAGTCCAGCCTAGAAGGAATAAAATACATTAACTGGTTTTTCAGTATCACTCTGAGACAAAAAGTTTCTCATTTTATTCATAATCATCTGAATTTTTAAAGGATGAATCGTGGTCAGCAGGTTCCTCTGTCTTTGGCTGCATCCACACATATAAGGCTCATTTTTGTAAACTTATATAACTGCATATCATTTCTTAATGGTTTGTGTTATATCACCACCTTTTGTTATGGCAATGATCTTTTAAAATGTATTTGATGCACATTTTAGTGTGGAGGGAGATATTTTTTGAAATGAGCCCAGAAAAATCCCTGTTTTGAAAAACAAAGGGTAAATGGGCGGTTCTTATTTAGTACTTTTCTACCAGATGTCTCATTCATCCATTCATACAAACACTTTTTCTGGGCTTTCTATCTCAAATTCACACTCCAGTGAGCCGGGTTCAATGTTCTGCCAAAGGATACTGAATCCAGACTGCAGCAGCCCTGAATTGAACCACCAACCTTCTTGATAACCATGTGCACAACCTTTGTCCCATTTTCAGTTAACTTCCTGTTTTATTTTCAAAGCTGGGTTGTTCCGTTTCCTGTCTGCATTCATGTCTATGATTAAGTTACAAGTGCTTTAGTATCACTCTCATCGGTGTGTATTTAGTCTGTGCATTTTCACTCTCCCTGGTCATTTTCTCATCAGCTTTAACTCCTGTTGTCTCCCTGCATCAGCTTTTCCTTCTTGTTTTGGATTCTGTGGTCATTTTTTTTGCTTCTATTCATTTTCATTCCAGTTTCACTCTATTTTTAGTTTTGAGTAAAGTCTAAGTGTGTGCAGTTCATCTTCAGTAAGGCAACAACTATGACAGTTTTTTCTTGAATACTAAAAGTAATTTACTGAAAAGATAGAACAGTTAATATCTGTGAACCTACCAGCTGCCAACGTGCCGACACCAGCTGCTCCCCTTGAGGATCCTGCAGCTGTGAAACATTGAGGAAAATTTACTGTAAGAAGTTAATTGGTTTAAACCACATTTAATGTAAGGAACAAATGGAATATGGACGCTTGATGTCATTGTTTGATGTATCAGAGTTTAATAATGAAGGTTATGGTCATGATTATGATTGGTTATGATGTTTGATTTGGCCCTTCCTGACATAACACAAAGGGGGATTTGTGCCTCTGACTGGAATCAAACCAGCATCCTTTCCTCTCCAAGTAAACCATACTTCTGTTCTATGGAGCTCTTTTCTAAAACCTTTCTGTAATAAATGGTGCCATTTTTGTTTCTTATCACAAGCTGATACCTAACAGCATCAGCTGTCATGATCCTGGGTCATGTGACCCAGCATTTTGAGTTTTCCTGTGTTTTTGTCATTTTGTATTATGGTTTGTGTTCAAGTTCACTTAGTGTTCTATGGCAGCGGTCTCCAACCTTTTTTGCGCCACGGACCGGTTTATGCCCGACAATATTTTCACGGACCGGCCTTTAAGGTGTCGCGGATAAATACAACAAAATAAAACTAGTACCAAAAAAAGAAGATTTATTCATAACACACATGAAAAGACCCAGGAAAACAGAGTTAACGATAAAAACGATAACAAAATAACACTGAAAACCAATAAAAACCATGAAAACCAGACATTTCACACCTGAGCCTCAACTCTCGCGGCCCGGTACCAAACGACTCACGGACCGGTACCGGTCCGAGGCCCGGGGGTTGGGGACCGCTGTCCTATGGTGTCTAGTTATCCTGTTTTTAGTTTCTACCCTGTTTAGTTCCTTGATTATTTAGTAGTTACTCCTTGTGTCGTTGCCCTCTCTGTGTCAGTTTATGTGTTTGTTCTCCTGCCTTGTTTTCCCTCCTTGTGTTTTTTTATGGATTATCAAAATTCACAACAATATGCTAACTAAGCTTTTAACCTGGACCTTTATTGTCAACTTTGATTTTGGACGCCAACAATGAAGGTCAAGGTCAAAACCATAATCACATAAAAAAACAACATATCCAGTAATAGGTCATATGAGAGGGCATGGTAAGGGATGTACAGCACACTTTGTATTTTTTCAGTACATCATCACAATGATGCCATAAAGTTTTGACAGCTTATAGAAGCCAAAGTTTTCAGCCAATTCTGCTCCAATCACATGGGTAAAGATAATTAAATACACCATCTTAGTATGTAATACCTCAAGGTCAAAGGTCAAAGGTCAGGGTCCCACAATATAGGAAAAAGCTTTAGTTTCTATTTAATCATCTCAAAACTTTAAAGCAACATATTAGTCGTTGTGGAACATCAACACTTTCTTCGTTTGAGCTCTTTAACACAAAAAGGTTAATAAACTAGACTAGATTTCCATATCAACAATGCTGACATCAGCATGTTGTAGTAACAGCTGAGGTAGATATGTTTAATAAAAACAGGCTGATGTCATCATGTTGTGACAAAAACATCATAAACATCAAACTTTTAGTACAGCCCTTGCTCTTAGGGGGAGTTGTGCTCTCTGAGTGCGCCTGCTTACTGTGCAGTGTCTACACTTGGGTCCTCTTGTCAACAACTGCAACAAAATCCTTTAATAAGAAGACAGCAGAGTTGATATATGTTACCATTACCTGAAGTACTGACACCAGATGCTCCCCTTGAAGCTCCTGAAGCTGTAAAGACATTTTTTTAATTGTGTGTTAAATGCACCAATTTAATTAATTTTCATTACAAACAAAGAAACAGATCAAATTGTCTAATATAGACACATTTGCCCTTAACTCACTCTTCTTAGTTTTAAATGACTCACTGCTGATCTGTTTAATTCACTCAGTGTCTGAAAAGTCTGTTTGTCATTACAGACGAGCTTCTAAACTGAACAGTCACTGATGCCAGGAATGTTTTAGCAGGACCAACACAGTACAAACTATTATGTTAAACAGCATTCGACTTAACTATACGAGTTAAAGGTACAGCAACACATTTTATGTTATGAGTGAAAGCAAAGAATTAGTTTGAATACTCTTTAAGTGTATTTTCTTACCTTCAACATAACCAGACATGGGATAGTCATCTGGAATTAAAGGAAAATCAAAATATGAATGTTTGATATTGTTGTTTGATGTGCTGCATTCAGGGACCAAAGATTATGAAATAGCAGAGAAACAACACGTTCACATTGCTGTTGCTCTTCAATTTGCAGTCGTCAAATAAAAGGATGAAAGTTTTCCATTACACTTTGTGTACATTGTATTATTTAACAGAATAACTAACCTTGATGAACATCACATGTCCAGACTGGTTCATCATTATTTGAGTGCAGGAGTGTAAGCCTGAGTTTTCTGTCTGGATTCTCAATGAACACTTCATAGAAGTTTATCCTGTTATATCTGAAGGTTAACTCCTGTGGGGAAAAGTGTAAAAAAAAACACACACACACACACACACACACACACACACACACACACACACACACACACACACACACGGAGTAATATCAAACATGATGTTCAAAGGTTTGCAATATTTCAAACAGCTCAACAAACACGTCCATATTGTTTCTGTGCAGAGTGAATTACAATCTGTCTGCTCGTCCTTTTTACATTTGTATTCATCACTGACTCTGTACGTGATGTGTTGCTGAAGCTATCCAGTTATTTCATATTCCAGAAAGCTCATCACTGTTCATCACACTGCTGCCCTTCTGACCCGGCCCCAGATAAGTAGAAGAAAAAGCATGGATAGATGGATGTATGTAAAATACATATTTTGTGCAGCTTTTAACCCACTAAACAATTTTCATGGTTTAGTGGGTTAAAAATACATGCTTTGGTTCTAAAAGTGTTTGAAGATTGTGGTGATAATGTAAGAACAGCAGAAAGCAGAAAGTGTTCTTAAAAACAAGCTTCGGACATGACTGAAATGTTTCTGAGTAGAGGTTTATCCACACATACAGTGAGGGGCTAGATCTCCTCAGCAGAGCTTTTTACAAACTGTACCTGTGGTTGAATTTCTGCTGTTTCCATGTCGGCTCTGAGGCTGAAAGTACGCTCAGGTTGCAGGTACTTGTCTGGGTGTGGTTTTTTGATTCTTTTGTATCCATCTGAGGATTCTTCCTTGTCTATTCCCTGTTATCAGATGATATCAGTCATCAGCAGCTGAAGATTTTAAAATTCAGTTTGGATTTAAAATCGCAAAATAAATTCATGACGAACTCTTAGGATAATGATCATTTTAGCTTATTACACTTTTATCATTGAGTTTGCAGTCAGTATGATGTCATATTTAAAAATAATGGTCAGTGTGCCCAGATAATATTTTTCACCTTGTGTCTAGTATAAAATATAAAAGCAATCGTACTGTGACTTTCTTTGCCTGCACTGATCCTAATACATTGAATCTGTTCAGTTACCTGTTCCAGAGCAGGATCCTGTCGGATTGGATAGACGTGGAGTTTAAGAAATGATGTGTTGGGTTTATAGTACATCAACGTGTAACAGCTGATTTTCAAAGGAAATATGAAACGTATCAGAGCCCCTATTAGACAGAAATGTGGTTCAGTTAACTTGACATGTGTTGGTGTGACCTCAGACACTTTTTCCACAACATCTCCACAGTCATCTATGTGGACGACTGCAAACGTGTCCAATATGTCAGGGATGTCATCTGCAGGAGAACACAACAACACAAACATGGTGAGAAGAACAGTTTATAACAGTTTGTGCGCTCACTGTCAGAAATGTCAAACATCTGAAAGTCTTCCTTCATGTCCTCTTACCGATGCAGATCCAGTGTGGCAGGTGAACTTCATTTAACTTCCCAGCAGTGACTGTGACGTCCATCAGAGGACCTGCAGGCATGTATTGTCTGCTCTCCATCCTCTCCATGTGTCCCTCCCAAGATCTAAACTGGTACTGAAAGCTGGTCTTTCCCTTACAGACCCAGCGCAAGCCCGACACTCTGCATTCAAAGTGTCCTGCTGCAGACTGAAGGCTGAAACAGGAATTAAATACACACTCATGAAGGAACAACAGAGTGAATGGAAACACAGAGAGTAGTCGTGTGAATCGGATGCAAAATGAAGAATTTCCTCTGGGAATAAATCCAAAGCTGAACTGTTTCCTGTAGTTCCAGTTTGCTGTGCTGCAGCATTCAGGAAGTTGATTTACCTGTAAGTTGGAGCCTCGTCTGCATCTGTACTGTTCACCTCAGGTTCAAGTTTAGTCCAATCACTGCAGTCCTGCTGCAGAGGACAGTCTCTTTAGTCAATAAGTACACATGTTTATAAAGAAAGAAACTTTAGCAATAAATGGATGAATGGAAGGGATTACCGTCAGGCTCTGACAACCTTCAAGCTCTGAACTTCTTTCAGTTTTTCGTCCTTGTTGAGACACAAAGAATTCAAATGAATGATGTTATGCTGACATATAAAATCATCCTCTAACTGTCCACATGTTTGCTGTTTGATCACTTTATGCTGTGCAGTGCTGCTTCAACATCAGAACAACATGTTCAGCAGGACGTGCAGCTGAGTGACGTCTAAGATGATCAAAAGCTGATGAATTCAAATATTCTCACCAGTGATGTCAGAACAAGACAGAGACAGAGAGAAAGGTTGGATTCAGCTCTGATGATTTATGCAAAGTTATTTTTGTACGTCTGTTGTGTTTCCTGTTTATTTTAATGTTTGTTGATTAGAAGTTGTTTAAACAAGTTTATTGTAAATTATGAAAATCTGTTTATTAAACTTTGTTTGGTCTCACCTGAGCTGCTCTCTGACAGCCTCAGCATCAGATCAGGTCTGTTCATGTCTGTTAAAACCTCCATGGTCACCTCCACAGACTGATGACCAAGTTCATCCACCATCAGATCCACAAGGTCTTCTGTCCTGTTTTGACACCAGTACCTCTCGATTTGTGGCAGGCTCATCTTAAAGCACGTGAACGGCAGCAACTGCTTGAATTTCTTTAGATCCTTTTGACTGAATTCATTCAGTGTTTCCAAGAGAATCTGTCTGACAGCTTCCTGTTCTTTTTCCTGTAAAACCAAAACAATGTATTAAGTTACTGTATAATATCTCTGTTGGACAATTTAAAGATTTCTTTTTATTTAATTTCCAGAGAAACTGTAGTAGAAATATCAAATATTAATAAAAAAAAGATGTCTTCATTAATATTTATATTTTTTAGAATAATCACTGAAGAGACAGCTGGCGGTTTTGATATTTACTTCACTCTCTTTATGAACTGCAAAACTTCAAGTTTCATAAGAAAACATTATTTCATTTCTATCAATACTAAAAACTATTTTTTGTAAAAGCTGAGTTAAAGTCACACTCACTCTCTTCAACAGTGCAGCTCCATGTTCATCCACAGAGTGTTTCTCTGAGGAGGAAAGACATTTACCATCAACTCTGAGGATTCAAACATCATCACACATCCAAGTAGAATCAGCCTTCAGACGACACAGATGATTTAAAAGAGAAAATCATGTGAAACTAAATAAAATGACATAAGAACCCAACGAAGAAACCCTCCATCCTGTCCAACCAAAGTAACTGGGGGTTCCCAGCTGTGATAATGAGAGAGGGTACACCTGTCCACCTCAGGTTTTAAACAGACAGACAACCTTTCACACCCACATTTAATTTAGAACCAGCAATAAAGCCAACAAGCATGTGTTTGGACTGGAAACCAGAGCACTCTGAGGAAAAGCATGCAGGCACAGGGAGAACATGCAAACTCCACACAGAAAGGTTCCAGCCAACCAGGAGGCTCAAACACACAACCTTCATGCTGTGAGGACACAGTGCTAACCACTGCACCACCATGACACCAGCAACACAAAAACCTGTTGATGACACAGAGTTTACACTCATGCATGTTGGTCTTACCTCTGGATGCTGAGCTGCTCTCTGGTAACTTCTGCACCAGATCAGTTCTGTTCATGTGCATGAAAACTTCTCTGGTCACCTCCACAGACTGATGACCAAGTTCACCCACCATCAGATTCATTATATCTGCTCTGGTTGATGACTGACTCAACCTATATGAGAAGAATGACAGATTCCTCCAAGGAATGATCGTCTGCAGGAGCCTCTTAAATGTCTTGAGCTCCTCATCACTCAGATCATTCAAAGTTTCTAAAAGCAGATGTTTAACAGCTGCCATTGTTGCCGCCTGGAACAATAAACACAATCACGGGGTCACATATTTATTTAGCCAAACACAAGCATCTATTTACTAGTTGCGGTACGTTTATCAAAAAAATGAAGAAAATATAAAACTGTGATCCACTTTTATGGGTTTGAATACTTTTTCTTTACAGGCTGCAGTTCTTCTCTCACTGTGCAGATAAAAACTGAAATATATCCATCAAGAATCTTTCCCTGATTTCACATTATCTTTCATTCTTTATTAATATTTGTAAGTAGAATAAAGTTTCCTGTTTAAGCTGAAAGTGTTTGATGTTTTCAGATTTCTCTGTCCTGTTGAAGAGTCAGGACAAATGTACATGCTGACACTTCCTCAGCTCATCCTCAGTGGTAAAGACATCCTGACATTAGTGTTGCAGAAAATTACTGCTGAAGAAGTCAAACTGAATGAAGCTTCAGTTTGTCACAAACATCCAGCAGAAATCATGAGAAAATGACTCAACATGAGAACTGATGATACTTTAGTCCTCTGACTTTCAGCCTGCTGTCTTGTACTGAATCAGAGATGTGACATGACTCACTTTGTGGATCAGTGCAGAGCGTCGTTCATCCACAGAGTGTTTCTCTGAGGAGAAAAGTGCTCAAAGTCACTCATGACAAACACATTTAACAACTAACTGACAATTATTCAGGAAATATGACTTTGGAAAAATGGACAATATGCAGAATTACACTGAAACCTCCTCAGCAATAATAAACAGTATGAAGGAGTCATTTTTGCTCCTCCTCACAAAGTATTTGGATTTAATCTGGTCTCATTTTTATGTATTTATTGAAGTAGATTTTTCCAGAACAGCCATAAAATATGTTTTAAAGATGTGTTTTTTTGTCTTTATTACAAATATTATTTATAAAGTCAAAGAAGACTTTAGTCAGACGTTTATGAGACATAAAAACAGTTTTATGACTTTAATGAGTTTTGATTTTGTTGTCTTACTTCGAGGCAGTGAGCTGCAGTCTGACAGCCTCTGAGCCAGATCAGTCCTCTTCATCTTCTTTAAGACCTCCATGGTGTTCTCCACTGACTGTTGGCCGTAAGTCAGCACCATCAGAAACACTGTGTGCTGCAGGTTTGTCCTCATATACCACACCCATGAGAAGACTGAGTAATATTGGTGAAGATGAATTTCTTGCAGGTTCAACTTGAACTCATGTAGCTCTCGATCATTGAGACCATCCAGAGTTTCCAGCAGCAGCTCAATAACAGACTCCATCGTTTCTACCTGGAAAATTCAAAGAAAATGTTCATGAGATAAATGTGACATTTCTCACTTTCAGGTTTGTTTGTTTTCTCATCAACACTTTACAAATGTAGATGTGTTTAGATGACATCATCCATCACATAAGGTGATGATGTCATTGGTCATATTTGTCACAATGATCACAAACAGCTGATTAACAATTATTCTGCTTCTGTTAACAAGTTCAGGACTTTTCTGACCTGCTGCAGACCTCCCTCACTGCACACGCTCAACTTATCAAACTTTGACTTTTCCAATCAAAATCAAATCCTTTGTTTCTATTGAAGATTTCTATCCTGTGTTTATGAAATGAAAGCTGGATGATCTGAAGTCAGACAGATGTGACATGACTCACTTTGTGGATCAGTGCAGGCCAACGTTCATCCTCAGAGTGTTTCTCTGACAGAAAAGAAAGATTAAAAGCTTCATTCATGACTGATTTAACATCAGTGTTAATAATCAGACACTTTGAAATAACTGATGCTTTGATTTCATTCTGATGATCCTTGTAAGTTGGATTAATAACAACATTAAACTTGTTAACATGAAGTCATATTTGATGGGAAACTATCAACGTGTGAGGAAATGATCCAGTTCTGTTTCATTCAGTAATTCTTCTTCTTCATCTTCTTCATCTTCATATCAATGAGTGTATTTATTGATTCATGTGTTTTCTGGACACTGACCTTTCTCTGTTTCCTCCACATCAAATCCTTCAGCTGATGATCCTGCAGCTGCAACACATTGAATACAAACTGTAACTACATGACACAGACACTGTGTGTGTCCTTTATGTGTGCTCATCCTGAGTATAACACTGAGTCCTGACAATAAAAAGCTTTAATATTTCACTTTCAGCTGTGCTGACTGAAGGCAGGAGGAGGCCATAGTTACACAATCACAGAGAAATCAATGAAAAGACTTTGAATCATTTACCTCATACAGGTCGTCTGTCTCCATAGTGGAGTTTCAATCAAAGCTAACATAAAGATCCATTTACAACACAAGACTGATATTAATGAGCTCAAAATGCAAAAAACAAAGAAAAATATTTTCAAAGGAAAGAAGTTCAAAGAGCTTTAAAACAACATTTACTAAAGAAAGTCACTGATTCAATAACCTGAATATTTTTACTTTAAACATTGAAATATGAAAACAAATCTGTTTAATTTTACTGTGTTTGTACAACCTGAATGTGTTCATTTATCAACGTCTGTCCAAAATAAATCAGAGGAAACAAATTCTTTCATTTATAAATGATAATAAAGTTTATATTATGCAGTTCTTGTTGTGAGTTTCTCTGATTTAATTCTTTAAATTAATTTTTACTGTAAGGTGTAATATTATATTTAAAATCCTTCCACACACAGTTAAGAATAATCCCAACATATCTGTTGTATTAATTTATGCAGCTTATGATTATTGTACAGCTGTCCTTCTTGGCCAGGACACTCTTGTAAAACCGATTTTTAATGTCACAAGTTTATTTTTTCCTGGTTAAATAAACTTTAATGAATAAATAAAATGTATTAAAGTTATTACAGAAACTCTGACAGATTATTTCCTCTTACCTTTGAGTCCTGAGCTGCTCTCTGACAGCCTCTGCACCAGATCAGTTCTCTGCATGTCTGTTAAAACCTCCCTGATCACCTCCACAGACTGATGACCAAGTTTATCAATCATATCATTCACTATTCCTCTTCTGTCAGTTCTCAGTTTGATTTGTGGAAGACTCTTCTGAAAACAAGTGAACTGCAGGAACAACATGAACTCCTTGAGATCCTGATCACTCAAATCCTCCAGTGTTTCTAGAAGCAGATCTGTAACAGCTGCCATTGTTACAACCTGGGAAATTCAAAGCAAACATTCATAAAGAAAAAATGTTTCCTCACTGAGAAAATTACAGATTTATGTTTTTGTAGCTGTTTTAAACTTTGAATGTTTTCAATGTTTTTGTCACGGCTGCCGAGGCGAGCCGTGTGGAGTTGGAAGAAGGACCCAAGATGCAGGCAGTGGATGAAATGCTGGTGAGGTTTATTAACAAAGGTGTAGTGGCAAACAAGCAGTGGGGCATGACAAATAACTGAAGACACCTAAACTGGGAGAACTAAAAATAACAGACCTGGGAGCATACGACAAAGGGGATGAGAAGCAGAGAGACGCGGACCAGGACCAGGACCAGGACCAGGACACTGTGGAACACAGGGTAACGCAGACTGACACGAAGTAACACAGACGAACCGGCAACAGGAAAACACAGGGCTTAAATACACACACCAGTAATCAGGGGAATGGGCCACAGGAGGGAGACACAGCTGGGAGCAATTAGGCTAACGAGACAGGGGAGAGGTAAAACTGAACACACTGACATGAGACATGAACTTCCAGAATAAAACAGGAAACTAACAGACAGAGAACCAGACAGGACACTGAACTTGACAGGCAGACTCATAAGTAGACACAATAACACCATGGACAGACAGAGGGAACACAGAGAAGTGGGAGCAGGCAGGCAAAGAACAGAAACCTAACAAATGGCAAAGTCACAACAGAATACACACTCGGAATGAACAAAAGCATAAGGAAACACAAAACACTGAGTCCTCAGACTCAGGACCATGACAGTTTTCTCTGAAACACTTTGTTTTCTTTTATTATCTTATTTATTAAGATGTAGTTATGTAAACACACTTTTTAATAATGTTTGATTTTTAATCTAAAAACATTTCTGTGACAACTGTTTAATCTAAATGATGAAATTATGATTTTCAAACTGCATCTTATTGAATCAAAGCTGAACTCTGCAGAGTCAGACAGATGAGACGTTACTCACTTTATGGATCAGTGCAGACAGATGTTCATCCAGATGTTTGTCTGAAAAAAGAGAAATTAACAAAAATAGAAATAAGTGTTTAATAAAAGCTAATCGAGCTTTAAAAAAATACACAGAGATCAAAAAAATAAATTACATTTAAACCTGCTGAACATCATTTTCTGCTCGTCAACAATGCTCTCTTTGCTCTGTAAATCTGACTGTTTCTAATATGAACTGTGGGGTTATAATATTATTTTTATGCCAGGTTAGACCCCTAATTGTGTGGATGCTTTAAGCATCCACACTATTGAGTTCCTCTTGGGACTTCCGTACACTTTTTGGCACTTAACTACTTCCGCAATTTTCAGCCGATTTTCACCGTTCAAATTTTAAACTATTCTGCTATTTCTGCTAATGTGTGCTATGTCTTTTGGTATTTTTCACTATTATACTTTTTAAAATATTAAGCTTAATTTGTTCCATTGAAATGAATGGGAAACTTCTGCAATTCTGCTAAAATTTGCTTGTTTCTGAAACTTAACTACTTCCTCATATTTTCACGTAGAACAACCATTCAAACTTTAAAATGTTCTCAAATTATTGGGCTATTCAGGTATAAATCAGCTTTTTCAAATCTTTTACCGTTTTACTTTTATGCCTCTTAAAGTTTTCAGTTGCACAATTGTGATTTTTCACAAAATACATGCGTTGTTATGGTTGCTATGCACTTGGCTTCCAGTGTGCCACTGAAGGTTTTGCAGTCTTCTCTTCATGTCCGAACAACTTCTTGCTACTTGCTCAATTTTCACTCAACTTCCACAAATTATACATCAAAACGTAGGTATTTTTGCTGGCTTTCCGAAAATGTCACTATCATTGTTGTGAGATTTATAGAATTTTGGCAAATCTCCTCAGACCAACACAAAGTCGCAAAACTCTCCATAGAAAGTCAATGGAGAGCTTGTTCAAAATCACCGCTTGATTTCTGTAACGAGAGGCATATTCAAATCGTTATATCTCCTTAACGAAGCAAAGTTAAGACATAAGGCTTGTCCCAGTATATCTTCAGACACTCCTGACGCTCACAATTCAAGAATTATTTTCTCACCTATTACCATTCTGAAATGAGTTAGACTTGTTTGAGGGTAGGAAATTTGTCCTTCGCTCAGAGTTCTTCAGATTTCAAACTCTGGAAATGAACCACTTTTTTCTCTCGTCATAACTTTTTGTTGGATTTCCACAGAGACCTGAAAATTTCCATGACTGTTCACCAAAGCCTGCTGTCTCTTACGGTGAAAGAATGATATCGATACTCCAAATAGATTTAGAGTTAGAAAGCGTTGTTTGAGGGCAAGTCAAGGCAGTTTTTGCTTCGCTCTACTCAGTTATGGTGCATTACAAGTCAAATATCTTTAATAATTCATATTTTAATGATAAATTGTCAACACTTGAAGATTCCCCCATCTCTTCTGAACAAAACGGTGTAAGAATGACCGCTCTAGCCCCTACGGTTAGGAAATTATGGTCATTTGTTTGAGGGAAGTTGTCACTATGAGAAATAGACTGCAATAATCCTGTGTCTCTCTGTGCTGCGTGCACCTGTTTTGGCGGGAAAAAATACACAGCCTCTCTGATTGGTGGATTCAAATTCAGCAGCTCCCAGTCTGCTCTACTGAGCTAGAAACTTACTTCTCTCTCCCTGTGTGTGTGTGTGTGTGTGTGTGTGTGTGTGTGTGTGTGTGTGTGTGACAGAGAGAGAAAGCCTTTTAATGGGATGATCTCATTGTAAGATTTAAATTCAATATATTTAGAATGGTTGACTGAATTGGATCTTGTGTGTGTGTCTCTCTGTGCATGTGTGTTTCCTTATGTGTACATATTTGTGATTGTGTGGCTGTTATATATTTTTTTGCTGATTTTTTTCATTTAACAAGTATATTTGAGGGACCCTCAGCATGTTCAGCATTTTTTCAGCTGTCCATTTTGCTTTTCCAATTTTTCTGTTTAAGTTATTACTATTGTGCTAAATCATACTATTTCTGCTATTTTATAAGATTTGTGCTAAATATAGTATTTCTGCCAAATATAGTATTTCTGATTAATTAGAGTTTTTCTACCAAATAGCACAGTATTTTTGCTTTTTATAGGATTTTTATAGGATATTTATATTGCTTAATATAGTATTTCTGCTTTTTAAAGGATTTGTGCTTAATATAGTATTTCTGCTAAATTATAGTATTTCTGCCATTTTATAGTATTTGTGCTAAAACATAGTATTAATTTAAAATTACAATATTCATAGTTCATCACAGTGTCTCTGGTAAATCACAGTATTTCTGCTATGTTGTACTATTTTTCTAAATCATAGTGTTTCCATAATGTTTAAGTATTTCTGGCTAAATATATTCTTTCTGTTATCTTATACCATTTCTCCTAAATTCTTGTATTTTTGAGAAGTTATAATGTTTCTGGTAAGTTACAATATTTCTGCTAAGTTCTGCTATGCTATTGTATTTCTGCCAAGTATTATGTTTCCTCTAAGATATTGCAGTTCTGCTAAGTTATTCCATTTTAGCAAAGTTCCTTTGCTTCTGCAAAGTTTTTACAATTTCTGCAACTTTTCAGCTTTTTCAGCTAGTTTTTGCATACAGCTTAGCTTTAAAGCATCCACACTGCATTTTCGCAGGAAATGCAAATTTTTCTAGTTAAAGATTGTGAATTATTATGTAGTTTTAGTTTGCATTATTCTCCTGAATTAGAAGAAGCTGATAACTATTGCATTTGTTAAACTGATTTGCATTACATTAGACTGCTGATTTATTGTGAATGAATGATGTTGTTTTATGATGCATTATACTGCTGAGTTATAAGAAATACTGTTCGCAGAAAGTCATCGCCTTATTTGTCTGATTAGAAGAGAACAGAACATGCTGGAGTTTTCTGCCCCATCTCAGCAGGAGCAGATAAACAGGGAGCCAAGGTCGTAGCTTAGGCGCCGTGTGAGAGAAAGAATAAGATAAGATAAGATAAGATAACCTTTATTAGTCCCACACGTGGGAAATTTGTTTTGTCACAGCAGGAAGTGGACAGTGCAAAAGTTATGAGGCAAAAATTAGGATACAATAAGAATAAATACAGTACACAACTGTACAGAATAGAATAAAATAAAATACTATATACAGTAGAATAAAATAAAATAAATATACAATAAGATAAAAATAGAATACAAATACAAATGCTATATACAACTGAGTAAAAATACAATGATGACAGAAAGGATTATTGCACTTAGTATTATTGCATATGTATGGATGTGTGTGTTTGATCAGTTAAAGTCTTTATTATGGAGTCTGACAGCAGTGGGGAGGAAAGACCTGCGAAATCTCTCCGTCCCACACCGTGGGTGCCGCAGTCTCCCACTGAAGGAGCTGCTCAGTGCTGTCACAGTCTGCTGCATGGGGTGGGAGATGTTGTCCAACAGTGATGACAGCTTAGCCACCATTCTCCTGTCACTCACCACCTCCACTGGGTCCAGAGGGCATCCTAGAACAGAGCTGGCCCTTCGGATCACCCTGTTCAGTCTCTTCCTGTCCCCAGCAGAGATGCTGCCGCCCCAGCAGACCACACCATAGAAGATGGCAGAAGCCACAACAGAGTCATAGAAGGTCTTCAGGAGTGGGCCCTCCACTCCAAATGACCTGAGTCTCCGCAGCAGGTACAGCCTGCTCTGCCCTTTCCTGTAGAGGGCGTCTGAGTTATGAGTCCAGTCCAGTCTATTGTTCAGATGAACACCAAGGTACCTGTAGCTGTCCACAGCCTCAATGTCCATACCTTGGATGTTCAGTGGTTGCAGTGGAGAATGCTTGTGCCTGCGGAAGTCTACCACCAGTTCCTTGGTTTTACTGGCGTTGATCTGGAGGTAGTTCAGCTGGCACCAGTCCACAAAGTCTTGGGTCAGACCTCTGTACTCCTTGTCGTCCCCATCAGTGATGAGGCCGACTATTGCAGAGTCATCAGAGAACTTCTGCAGGAAGCACTGGGTGGAATTGTGGGAGAAGTCTGCAGTGTAGATGGTGAAGAGGAACGGAGCCAGAACCGTTCCCTGTGGGGCCCCCGTACTGCAGACGACCCTGTCCGACACACAGCCCTGAGTCCTCACATACTGTGGTCGGTCGGTGAGGTAGTCCAAAATCCAGGTAGTGAGGTGATGGTCCACTCCAGAGTTCACCAGCTTGTCCTTTAGAACCGAGGGAAGAATGGTGTTGAAGGCACTGGAGAAATCAAAGAACATGATTCTCACAGTGCTTCCAGCGGTCTCCAGGTGAGCGAGGGAACGATGTAGGAGGTGAATGACGGCATCATCCGCTCCAATGCCAGGCTGGTAGGCAAACTGAAGTGGGTCCAGTGATGAGCTTATTAGGCGCCGAAGCTGAGCCAGGACCAACCGCTCCAGGGTCTTCATCAGGTGGGATGTCAGAGCCACCGGCCTGTAGCTGTTGAGGTCCTTGGGGCGTGAAGTCTTTGGCACTGGTACAACACAGGAGGTTTTCCAGAGCTGTGGGACTCTTCCCAACCTCAGGCTCAGGTTGAAGAGGTGCTCCATCACCCCACACAGTTGGTCCGCGCAGGACCTGACGACCCTCGAGCTGATGCCATCTGGACCCGCAGCCTTCTTGCCATTAATCCTCCTCAGTTCCCTCCTAACCTGGGTGGTTGAGAGAGACAGGCTGGAGCCTTGTGTTGAGTGTGTATTGGATGCTGTAGTTGGGGGTGGGGGGGAGTGAGCAGGGTGAATAGAGGAGGTGTGAAGTGTCTGAGGTGGAACAGCAGCAGTGGGGGTGGGTGAGTCTGCAGCCGATGTTGCAGACTGCCTCATGGCTGAATCAAATCTGTTGAAGAAATGATTCAGTTCATTTGCCCATCTCACATCCCTCCCAGGCAGAGAGTTCTGCTGTTTGTGGCCCGAGATGGTTCTGAGGCCTCTCCAGACTTCACCAACGTTGTTTTGTTGAAGCTGGTTCTCCATCTTCTGCCTGTAGCTCTCCTTCCCATTCCTTATCAGTCCCCTCAGCTCTCTCTGCACCCTTTTCAACTCCTCTTTGTCTCTGGATTTGAAGGCCCTCCTCTTCTGCTTGAGGACGGTTTTAATTTCTGGGGTAATCCAAGGTTTGTTGTTGGAGAAACACCGTACAGTCCTGGTAGGTACGGTGTTATCCACACAGAAATTTATATAGTCAGTAATGCATGTAGTAAGGCTGTCGATGTCCTCTCCGTGGTCATCACAAATCACCTCCCACATAGTCGACTCAAAACAATCCTTAAGAGCCTCCTCGCTCTCCTCCGACCATCTCTGTACTGTGCGGGTGGCTGGTGGCTCCCTGCGCACTAAGGGCTCATACACAGGGACAAGGTGCACCAGGTTGTGATCAGATCTGCCCAGGGGAGGGAGAGGTGATGAACTGTATGCCTCTTCTGCATTGGCATACAGTAAGTCCAGTGTTTTATTGACTCTGGTTGGGCAGGTCACATACTGGGTGAAGGTGGGCAGTGTGGAGTCCAGTGAGGCATGATTGAAGTCCCCTGATATTATGAGAAGGGCTCTCGGTGATTGTGTTTGCAGTCTGCTGACCACAGAGTGGAGAGAGTCACAGGCTGCATCCGCGTTGGCCGAGGGGGGGACATACGCTGTTATCGCGATAACATGCGAGAACTCCCGGGGCAGGTAGTACGGACGCATGCTAACGGCTAACAGCTCAATGTCTCTGCTGCAGAGTTGCTCTTTTACAGTGATGTGCCCAGGGTTACACCATCTGTCGTTCACAAAAACTGCCAGTCCCCCTCCTTTCCTCTTACCGCTGTCTCTGGTCCTGTCCGCTCGCAGCAGCTGGAATCCCGGTAGTGTCACGCTTGTGTCCGGAGTTAGCGATGTTAGCCACGACTCCGTTAGCATCATGATGCTACATTGCCGGTACTCCCTCTGTGACCAGGTTAGCGACGTGAGCTCATCCATCTTATTGGGCAAAGATCTTACGTTTCCAATAATTACAGAAGAATGTGAATGTTTAGGCTTTTATGATAAGGTGGGGGCCACTAGAGACTATAAGAGTTTGATCAATGCTCCACCATTTTGAGATCTGATGCTGTCTGCGTACGGTGTCCATCTCCCACGCGTGTGATCATTAAAATCATCGTTTGACTCAACCCGGCCGGACCAGTGTTGTTCTTTTGGTTTTTCCTCTTGTATCCATCCCCAATATTTGAATCCTAACAGCTTGGGGGCTCGTCTTGTGGTATTGGGGTGGAAGTTGGAGGTTTGGACGGTCCGAGGTTGTCGAACGGACAGGCACAAGCCAGTGGTCTGACGTAAGTGGGCATAAGCCGGCTTATACAAAGGTAAGGCACTACCTGTTGAATCTATTTCCAAAGTGTGCCAAATTGGACATGATAAAATTAAAGTCTACTCACTGAAGTTGCTGGTGGATGTCTGTTTTGATTTTGATGAAAAAATCTCATGAGTTAAAGCAGTTGGACTGCTGAGTGAATTACAGTACTGAGTGTTTAATGCAGTTAGAGCCTGTTAAGAAATGAATGAAATTAATGCAGTTAGAGGCTGCTAAGAAATTGAGTTAAAGGCTCAAGTAGTTTGGTAGGGAATTGGTCGTGTTGTTGGTTAAAGTCCAAATTGGTTATAAGTGTGGACCTGTGTGGTTATAAGTGAGGGGAAAGGCTCCATTGACCTCTAGGTTGCACTTGCCTTAGTCAGACTCTTGTTTTGGCGTGTTGACTGTTGTTTCAAAGTGTTATAAATTATTATAGGACGGCAGTCAGAAACTGCTAGGAAGCGCAGTGCTCGGAGGTTACGCTCCGTCCTGGCCGTGGACGCGCGACCTTGATCTGTCAGCGAACAGGGTTAGTTCAGTTGGTCACTGTGGAGCTTGGGGCACTCCAGAATAACTAAGTGGTTGCACCACTTCACCGTGGAAACGGTGTTTGCGCTTTTTTGGACACTGTTAAATTTAGCGATTAGGCCAGAGACTGTGGAAACAGATACTGGGTAAGTGGCTGCAAAAAAGTTAACTTTCTTCGGTTGGACCCGTTATGTTAAATTTGTCGAAATTGTGTAGGCGCTAAAGCTGTCGGGCCTGTCAGTGTTTGTAAATATAAGACGTCTTTGTAACATAAAATAATAGAGCTTTGTGTGAGCTGGGTGTGACGACAGCGCGCTCCAGCGCTGCGAGCTATTTTTAGACTGTGTGTGAACATGCAAATGAGGTGGCTGCTGTGACGCGCACAGACGACTTTTGCTTCCGGTTTAGCGTGTTTTTGAGTTTTATAATTATGATTTGCAAACAATGATACATGCCTGTAATTAAAACGCTGATTTTGCTGATTATAATATTACAAATAAGGGTTTGAATGACTGCGGTGAATGTTTGATGTTTGGCTGGGTTTTGATATAGAAGAGACAAATTGTGCATGATTTAGACCGGCACTTCAGTCGGCAGAGTAAGAGTGAGTGATAAATACACCTGTGATTTGTTTCAGTTTTGTGGTGTGAAATATGTTGGGTTTTAAAACTGAAGTAGAGAGAGGAGTGTGTTGGGAGGCTGGCATGTTGTCTGCGCTGTAAAGGTGGGCGTGTTGCCTGCTGGTCTATTTAACAGTGATGAAAATGATATTAAATAAATCTCTTAGTGTGTTGATACAGGTGGCTACGGGCCTGGACCAACTGCCCCCACAAGCACAGCGGCCGAAGCAAAATTATAGTAATGGAAACCACACTCAGCAAGAATCAGCAGCTGTGGAAAAGTCAGCAGCTAGCAGAGAATTAGAGGAGAAATTAAGAGAAGTTTTTAACACATAAAATTGGGGCCCACAAACTTGTGGAGGTTGGGAAAGCGCCCGGAGCATCACAACAAAAGGTGAAACAAAAACACACACACGCAATGAAGAAACAGCTTACATTCATGAACACGTGAAGATTTTCCAGCAGGGTTAAAGCAGGGAAACTTAGCATACACCTGTTGTTAAATGATAAAGGTTATCCACTACTAACAAATAAACTCTCTGGGTTGCAGGACAACAACTTAACTTAAAAAAAAAAAGACACTGGTCTGACCAACCAGTGAAGACACGACAAATTTAGTGGTAAAAAGATTCAAATTGTGACATGTTTTCTGCTGATTGATTAATACAAGTGATTACTGAATGAAAGAAAATTCCATTTTTGGGGTTTTAAACATGATCTTAAGGATTTTAACATGTACCTGTGTTGTCCTGTCAGCTTGGTGGGTTATGAGTTGATTATATGGTGAGAAAAAACAAAAAAGGGGGGGAGAGAAGGCTGACACAGGGCCTGGCCCCGTTGTTCCTCCCCTCTCTGAATAACACAGCCAACACAACATCATTTTCCTGTTCGTCCGTTTTTGTTTTGTGTTTGTTTTGTTTTTTCTCTTTATGTTTGATTACAGGCTGCTTTGTTGGCCCGGAAAGCCGAGGCTGACCTGGACTCCTGCTCTCCCCTCTACCATATTTTCTCACTACTCTACCATCTTTGATGTGACCCTGACCAAATGCTACAGCAGCTGGACCCACAACAACAACCTGAAAACGTCAACAGTGCTGCAGGAAAACGATCTCATGCAGCGGAGACGGAGAGCGTTAAATCCAAGGCCCGTTTCACTACACGGGGGAGATTTCCAGACAGCTTCAGCTGACAGAGCTGTGACGAGACGCCCATTAAGCCCGGAGGAAAAGTGAGGTCGAGCAAAACAATGCTGACCTTAACAACTCTGCATTAAAACTGTGCAGGATAGTGACGGACCAACACGGATGATCGGGCAGCAAAAAGGGCGTGCCAGAGACAGGAGGAGTAACTGAGGTCAGGAGGCGCCTCAGAATGGACAAAAGCACAAGAAGAAAATGAGCTGAAGGCACAGGTGTCGGGGCTCGGCCAGGAGCTGACCTCTGAGAAGAGCCGAACAGCAGAGCTGCAGAAGGCCGTGGAGCAAAGCAAGGAAAACATCAAGGGACTTCAATCTGACTTGTACGGAGAAGAATCTGAGGTTTCTGCCCTCAGTAAGAGCTCAAGGCATCAGAGCAGAAACTGAGCATGGCTCAGGAGGAGCTGGCTGCTAATCGAACACATCAGGCTTGGAGTCCCAGACACAGGACTTGAAATCAGGCCGGAGCTCGCTGGAGCAGGAGGTCGCCAAACCTGACGAAAAAGCTCCAACAGCATGAGCTACAGAAGCAAAAGGGTCAAGTTAAGGAGGAGCTGAACAAGGAGAAGATGCAGGACACTGGAGAAAAGGACTGCCTCAATTGGGGCCAGAACCAGTATGGACAGAACTTTGAGCAGCAGCACCAACGGATGCAAACGGACTGAAATGGAGGGGGGCAGGACCCCAGGGCACGCTTCAGGCCGCGGCTTACCCAGAACACCAGAACAGGAAAGTGATGAACACAAACACACACAAACACACACATCTACATGCACTGACTCAGAATGAAGAGAAACACGCATATGAACACATATGCACTCATTGATTGAGTGAGAAATGACACATACACACGCGCTGAGTCAATTCACTGAGAAGTGATCCACACACACACGCACACATGCACACGCTTGTGCAATGAAGAGTGATGCATACACACACGCTGATGCAATGAAGAATGCTTTACTAACAAATGCTGCACACAAACATCCAAATACAGAATCTGTTACAACAATAAGAAGCCATTGATTGTTTATTGGTTAAATGCATTTCATGTATGCCTCCAAATCTGAGGCCATGGTTCTCAGCCGGAAAAGGGTGGAGTGCCCACTCCGGGTCGGGGATGAGTTCCTGCCCCAAGTGGAGGAGTTCAAGTATCTCGGGGTCTTGTTCGCGAGTGATGGGAGAAGGGAGCCGGAGATCGACAGACGGATTGGGGCTGCGGCTGCAGTAATGCGGACGCTGCACCGGTCCGTCGTGGTGAAGAGGGAGCTGAGTGTAAAAGCGAAGCTCTCAATTTACCGGTCGATCTACGTCCCTACCCTCACCTATGGCCACGAGCTGTGGGTAGTGACCGAAAGAACGAGATCGCGGATACAAGCGGTAGAAATGATCTTCCTCCGAAGGGTGGCTGGCCTCTCCCTTAGAGATAGGGTGAGAAGTTCGGCCATCCGGGAGGGGCTCAGAGTAGAGCAGCTGCTGCTCCACATCGAAAGGAGCCAGCTGAGGTGGTTCGGGCATCTGACAAGGATGCCCCCTGGGCGCCTCCTGGGTGAGGTGTTCCAGGCATGTCCCACCGGGAGGAGGCCCCGGGGCAGACCCAGGACACGCTGGAGAGATTATATCTCTCGGCTGGCCTGGGAACGCCTTGGTGTTCCCCCGGATAAGCTGGAGGAGGTGGCTGGGGAGAGGGAGGTCTGGGCCTCTTTGCTTAGGCTGCTGCCCCCGCGACCCGGCTCCGGATAAAGCGGATGAAGATGGATGGATGGATGGATGGATGCATTTCATGTCACCCAGAGGGCATTTGTGTAGATTTGGGGGACAAGGTCTAAGGCGGTTTGGTTATGAAAACAATGTCTGTGCGTGATGTCTGTTTATGGCTTAAGGCCTCCACTGAATTGTTTACTGTGCTTCACACAGCCTGATAAGGAGCAGTGGTACAGAGTGAAAATGATGAATTAACGGCGTGAGCCTTATTTCGGAGCGCCACATTGTTGTGAGTGAGATTTAATTGAAGGAGGAACACACTGAAAAAAAAGGGGGACCAGCCCTAGGATTTACGTAAGCATCTCGCATGCATTTAACACAATTGCCTCAAGCTTTAAAGATTTGTACGAAATTCTGGTTTCCAGTGTGAGACAAAAAGTCATGCAGTTATTAGAACTATGTTAATTATACATGAATGTAAGTGTAAATGGTTATTTGTTTCTATCTGGTAACCTCTCACTTCAGGGTTATTTCCCAGCCCTGCTGTAACCAGGATAAAGATAGGAGGATAGTAGTTGTTGTAGACCCCTTCAATTTTTATGGTAACCATGATCTAGACTTTGTTGAACCCAATGCAATATGAAGACAACATGTAGTATTTAAGTGACCAAGTAGTATTTAGATAAAAGTTATTGAATAGTGTTGAAATAAAATGACAGAATTGTGAAGGATTACAATATTCCAAGAGCTCAACTTACTCCATCTGAACATGTTTCACTCGTGTTTTATGAACCTTAAAATGCACAAGTTTACTAAATATGAAAAGGTTGTGTTGATTTAACTCAGTTGTTTAAGTTTCTGCCAAAGCAAAACCTTTGTGTGCAACCAGTGTCCACTATTGAATCGAGTAAGTCCAACATGTTTTTGTCAGTGCAAAAAGGAGTTACGGTACCTGTGTTCCTGCACAATATTGTCCCGGGAGGGAGAAAAACTTTCTGGTGAAGTTTTGGTTGGTTTTTGGGTTTTGCTTAACACTAGGTTGATTTTATCAGTGAGGTTTGGATTGTTTCCTTTCTCTAAGAGAGAGAAAGATGGTTTTATGCTTGGACATGTTTGCAATGGGCCCCAGTATTTGTCATCATATGAGTATTTTATTGGTTACGTTTGTTTTTGTTTTTGTTACAGTGCACTGAAATAAGAACATCTGAGAGGTGTGGTCCACCGGTGGTGATATTTTGGTATTTTGTGAGCTCCTGATTTAACAAATCAGCTCTTTAATCCAGGCCTGAGAAATTGAACTTTAAAGCGCTATAAAATATTCTTACTGAAAGCAGTTGCAAAGTGTTTTCTCCATGATTATAATGGGCTTGGGAGAAATTCACTTATATGGGACATTGATCACATGAGAAGTCCTGAGCCTAAAAGGACTGCAGCGAGTCAATCCAGTCCAAGAAACAAGGAAATGTTTTCCTTTAAAATGATGACGTCATCTTGCTGGTGATGGAGGCTCGAATAGGTTGCGCGTGAGACTCCATTATCAGCAATAACTGGTATGAATGTGTGTGAAAGTAGGCATGTGACTGGACTGTGATGGACTGACGACTAAAAGTTTTAACTGACTTGATACTGAGACAAAAACAGTACTGACTTTAGAGTTAGAAAACGTCCACAAACAATTCACCCAGCCTGTAAAAGAAGGGTGGATGTTTTGTCTTGCTTTGTTTTGTTTTTGTAAGAACAGAAGGATGACAGACACTAAGGGGGAGGCTGTAGCTTCACATGAGTGTGAACTGCAGACTGAACCCTTTAGTTGCTAAATTTTGAGTTACTGATGTTTGCATTAAGAAAATTGTGTTTGAGTAACTGTGTTTTAATTAATGTATCACATTATATCGTTGGGAATGTTAAATGCTAAAGTGAAGAAAAGGTTTGATTTCACTCATGACTGAACATCTTATTATTAATCATTGCGGGCCACTGTAAAGAGTCAATTAACTTTTATAGAGGTAAAAAAGAAGAAAAAAAAAGGCCAAAGAACCCTCTATTGGGGTCTATGAATAACAGGGGAATGATAGACTTGTCACACTCAAAATGGAGATATGTAATGATAAACACTGGTCCCCGTCTTTTAGGTCCTCTCATTGAAATAGTCAATAATTCAGAAAAGTAGAGATATAACTGACAGGGGCGTGTGATAGGAGGTGGTGCTGCACAAGAACAAGAGCAAAATAAAGAAAAATTATTGTGTTCAGCTTTGAGAAATTCAAATTAAAATGTACCATTACACTCAGAGGATCAATATGAAATTCAATATATGCTAATTTTGTATGAAGTACATGACTGATGACTGTTCTGTCCTGAGCTTTTGTTTTTACAGCACCCACTTGACCACACCAACAGTTTCTCGCCACCAACAGGGGGTACTTGCAAAGAATAGGGAGGAATTGGACTCAAAACTGGGAAAGGTAAGCCCAGAAGGGGGTGATAACACCATAACTTTCACTTACTCCTGCTCCAAATTCTCAAAATTTGACCCCAAACATGAAAAATTCTTCAAACCTTTAGAGACAGAGTGGAGTTCTAGATGAATATAATGTGCCAAACCACATGCGGATGGAGCATTTGAATCGATAAGATGGTGAAATAACACGCAGTAAAATGTTGATCATGTTGATTATGTTTATTCCGGTGTACAGGGCAAGGTTATTATCATTAACGAAAACTAACGAAATAATGACAACTAGAAGTGAGGAAACATTTCATTAACGGAAATAAAAATAAAAACAAAAAAAGGAAAACTGACTAAAACTGTAATGAGTGTTCACAAAATTGTCATGGTCCTGGGTCAAGCGACCCAGTATTTGAGTTCCATGTATCTTCTGTATTCATTTGCATCTAGCTTAGTTCACCTAGTTAATTTCTAGATTGCAGTTTAGTTTTGTTCCTTAGTTGTTTATGTCATCTCCCCCTGTACTAAGTCTCCCCGGTTCATGCGTCATGTCTGCGTGGTTATATTTAGTTCTTGTCATGTCTAATCTCCATGTTTCCTGTTTTACTTTGAAAGTCTGTGTTCACTGTCAGTGTATTCAGTTTCACTTCTCCTGTCCTGTCGTTAGGTTCATGTGTGTCAGCTGTGCTCCCATGTGTGGCCACTTCCCCTGATCATCCCTCATGTGTATTTAGTCTCTGTGTTTCATACAGTCTGTGTCGCGTCGTCTCTGTTCTGACCCTCCATGTTTTCACGGTCAGTCTTTGCAGTGACCATCATAGACTCTGAGTTTTCTTAGTTTGTCACAGTATTAGTTTTCCCAGTTTAGTTATAGTCTAGTCACGCTATCCCTGCTTTGTTTGTACACTTTGTCTTCAGCCATAATAAAGGCTCGCTTTCTGTTAAGTTCACTCCCGTCTACTCACTTGTGTACGCACCTGGGTCCATTACACACACCACCGCACGGCCTGTCTCTGCAGACCGTGACACAAAACTAACTAAAATTAACTGAATTTATAGCAAAATGTGTTTAGTTTCATTGATGTGTGCGTGTCCTACAATAGTCAAGAGTGAAAATGAAATTTAGTTTCCAGATTTTTTCTTGCTGTCTCATTATGCCAGCAGGTGGCAGTACGTTAGTCGAGTCATCTGTGTTGCTGCCAGTGTTGCCAACTTAGCGACTTTTGTCGCTATATTTAGCAAGTTTTCAGACCCCTTAACTAAAAAAAAAAAGACGTGAAAACGCGTATCACTTTTACTCTCAACAAGCAGCGGGGGCTGTAACGCAGTCAGTTCTTGTTTTACTGTTTTACTCTTATGCTGTTTTGTGGATCACAAGGGTTAAAACTAGTTATAAACACACACACACACAAAGTAGCTCCACAGGAGTGCCTATTTCGGGTCACTTTTGCCGGTCCAAGCCCAGGTAAAGGAGCAGGGTTGGAATTGTGTCCAAAAAAACCCAAAAAACAATAATTGCAAAAGAAATTTAATTTGTAGTTCTAAATAGACTCTAAATGCATTTAGGACGTTTTTTACCCACTTTATGTCTCTTCCACGATGTTATTTCTCTCTCCAACAACTTAGGTTACAATGAGGTTAGCATGACCAATTATGCAAAATTAGGCGATGACGTCATTAAGCGACTTTTGGCGACTTCTAGCGACTTTTAGGACAACCAATAACGATTTTCCTTACTGAGGAGTTGGCGACACTGGTTGCTGCTCCGTCCTCGTGCAGAATCATGTCAGGGAAAGTCGGGAGAAAGCACCAGAGTCGAATTTGGGATTACTTAGAATATGACTGTGTTTCGGATAAAGCAAGTGTCTTGTAGTGGAAAGAGACAAATTATGAGGGACATTTATAAAACGGAAAAATCCCACAAACCTCAAAGTGCATTTGAAAAGCTCACACAGGAAGGCTAACCTAGCTTACCTTGAAAAGGTAAGGGAGCACACTCCCCTCCACTCAACCCTCATCCCCAGAAACAGAAGCTAAACCCAGGCAAGGCAGCGTGATGCATCCCGAGACAACAGGACGGGGACATCTACATAACTGTGGGAGTCAATTGCCTTCACAAAGTTTATCAATTCACTTGAACCAAAATTAGGAACACCCGGTGCCGTAAGAGTTAATAGTCTCAATACCCGAGGATAAGCAGAAGAGCATGACTGATATGATGAAACTGGGATTTTGTTACACTTAATTATCGCAAACACAACCAAACCTAAACTGAAACTATAACTGACACTAATCATAAACTAGACTGAAACTAAGGATTTTCAAATAATAAAAACTAAACTAAACTAGCGAACAATTGGTAAAAACTAATTAGAAACGGATATAAAATTGAAAATCTGAGGTCGAAACTAAATGACAACTAATGAAAATTGCAAAACTATTAAAACCCTGGTGCAGAGATTGGCAAATCTGACCAGGAAATGTTATAAAATGGATTGTCGGAACAGTCAGCGTTAAAGTCACCTTTGACAGTCCAGACTAAGATGGCGTTGAACATCTTCAGGGCGGAAAAGGGTTGGTGTGACCAAGGTGTGGTTTGGCTTGTTGTATGTATATTTCATGATCATATGGCTCTGGATGGACCAGTTACCAGGGCATGGAAGGAGGACAGACTCATTAAATGAGGAGAAGGAAATTTCTGGGATTGGAAATCCTCTGGTTGAGTGGTTGACTGAAAGCATGCATACAATAAAAGCTATTTTTCATTTTTGATTGGTAATAGATTGATAATTGGCCACATTTACAGCTGTATTGACTTGTTGTGGATGTAGTCTACTTCATGTTTAAGCACTCTAATTAACAGATTGAAAATAGTGACATTAGAGGAAGAGTATGCAGCGCCACCCTGTCAGACGCCAGTGACGGTGGGGCTCAGTGATGAATCAGGTGAGCTGCACTCATGGCTGAAGCAAAACTAAGTTTCCCTTGCTGTGGTCAGTGAGGGAAAAATGGGGGGAAATAAAATTTAAAAGAGGCTGGTAAAAGATACATTTATAAACGTTTATATGTGAAGTAAAAGGGATAAAAAGGGGGTGTTTTACTGTTATTTCAGCATCAGCATTATTGCATCAGAATCAGATAACAAGCATTGCATTAATCATTTATTGAAGCTTTTGACATTGTACTAACTTTTGTGTTCCAGTGATTGTTATAACCTGAGGTTAACCTTGTATTTACAGGTGTCAGGATAATCATATGATCTTTCATTGCAGGTGTAACCATGATCATTTTTAGACATATTGCAGTTTGTTGCTCATTATAGAGTTGTGCTCAAGTTAATAAGGGTTAAAAGCTACAGTCAACGCGATGTTTGGCTGATCTATGGAGTGGAGTGACTTCGAGCATAGAAGGCCGCACGCGCTTACATAACACTGATATCATGCTTTTCTTTGTGATCTTTTTTCAGTTATATCTTTTGCTAAGTTTTAAGTAGTGGCAGTTAATTAAACGACATTCATTTAATATTACATACCTGATTCAGAACATTACACACAGATCAACTTAACAGTCTGCAAAGCCTTGTAGCTGCAATATTGTGTCTCCATAAGGGACAGTTGGCTCCAGGAGATAAGTGGGAGTCAGTGCCTGTCCTCGAGAAGAAGGGAATATTCCTTGGTTGTGTCAAAAAGTAGTCAACGAGTTCATATTCAAGTGAAGTTCATGTTAATGCAGGTTTTGTTTCTTGGCAATTCTAAGGACGCAGGCTCTGGGTGGAGCCAGGAGTTAAACAGATCTAACATGTCAATTAAATTGATTTCATTCCCTAACACAGGATGACAGCACTGGAGCAATGACACTGGATAGGGGAAGGTCTGATAGTTTCTAAGATAGGAGGTCACTAACCTTTTAATTTTCTAGCTCCGTTGATTTGACACATGGGAATGTGTCAAAAAAGGGGGGGAGTTGAGTGTTAACATTAAACAAGGGTTATATGAACATTTTTATGACTTCATTTGTGTTTTAATAACTTAGGTTTGGTAAAACTTAAGCTAATAGTGACCCTAAAGGTTTCATAAATCATTTTTCCAGGGTTAAGCGTTAATCATTGAAATGAACTGAATTTTTTTGGGGGGGGCAAATGTTGGGATTAAAAATGGCTAATTTGTTTTTGATGTCTTTTGTTAAAATGAGTGGTTCTAATAATTTTCTTGCACACCTTGCAAATGTGCTTATAATGAGTTGGCACTCAGTCTTTTGAAGGTCATAAGCTTCGTTCGGCGTGATGGTCCGGACTGATAAAGTGTAGGGAAATGCCTTGAGTGCAGAGGGCTAAATGCAAACACGCTTACACACACATAGGATATGATTAGAATAAGTCCCTGGGACATTCTAAATGTTCTAAACCAATTCTGAATCACTAGAAGGTCAGTAGATAACAACATTAGATTATTAGGGTTAGGCAGAGAGGTGTTTTGGTTTTCTGTCTCTCACAGAGAAAAGGAACAGACACCAGACGAGGTCACAGATATACGAGGATCCTTCGCAGCGGAGACAGACACAGTGACTGCCGAGACACCAACTGGGTCCAAGTGTCATGGCATTTGGGCTCCTCAAAGGATGGATCCCATAAACACAGCGATAACCATGAAGGGGTTGGTGGAAATCCAGGAACACCAGACCAACGAGGTTCGAGAGGCTCTTGGGCAAAAGGGGGACACGTTCCTGTTCCTTTTTCTGGAGGATACACAGGATACACACACCGGAGGATGCACAGATTGTTGTTTGAAATCGGGGCAGAATAATCCCCTGATCTGTGCGACGACTGAAGGGTTGTCTAACCCCCGGACCAGTGTTGTTATTTGTGGTTTTTCCTCTTGTCTCCATGCCCAATTTTTGAATCCATAACAGAACTGAAGCAGAAACACTTTTATCATTTTAACATGTTTTGTCTTTATCTTACTTTGAGCTTCTGAGCTGCTGTCTGTCAGCCTCTGAGCCAGATCAGTCCTCTTCATCTCCTTTAAGACCTCCACGATCTTCTCCACTGACTGTTGGCCAAAAGTCCTCACCATCAAAAACACCACGTCCTGCACGTCCTGCACGTCCTGCAGGTGTGACATCTCAGACAGAGTCATGGGGCTCATTGAGCCATGTTTTCTTCTCAGGATCTCGATGAAGTCTCTGAGCTCGCTGCCTCTCAGATCAGCCAGTGTCTCCAAAAGCAGCTCAATAAGAGACTCCATCGTTTCCACCTGGTAAAAACAGAGGTCACATGACAGCGATGCACCATTCAAATATCTGTTTGATTTTTAATCAACAGAAACATTTTAGTGTGCTAAAAATAAATTCATGTTTGAATCCAATTCTTTCTAAAAACCTGAAAAGATGACCTTTGACCTTTGACCTTCAAAGCTGCGTCTTTTTAAGGTCATGACCGGTCGACCAGATGTAGAGCAGAAAATAACCTCCATGAACATCTGGTGCTCGGTGGGTACCTGCTTGGATTGGTTTTTTATTTCTTGGCTCATTTTTTCCTCTTTTTGAAGGATTTAATTTTCATGAACAGGTTTGTGACTCTGTTTTACTGCCTGACTGTAACTCTGTCAAAGACTGAGCTACAAAAACTGCAGTGAGTCTCCTGATTTTACAAACAGAGGGGAGCTTTAACTGCTCGCATCTTTACTGATAAACAGAAAGACTTGAATTTAATCTGCTTTTAAAATGTAAATAAGGTTTAATATTTCTATACCAATCATGTATAAAACTCATGTGTACATGACAAAGCTGCAGCTTGAATCTCATGTGTATGATTTGTGTTTAAGATGAAGATCATTTTCAGTCTTCATCTACTGAATCAAAGCTGAACTGTGTGAAGTCGACTGATGTGACGTTACTCACTCTCTGGCTCAGTGGAGGAAACTGTTTGTCTGAGGAGAAAAGAAAGAGAAAAAGTCAGATTAGAAACTGTTTTATCATCAGGCTTTATGAGGATTTAGAACATGAAAGATTTCACATCAAAGTGACACTTAAACCTCGTTAACTCGTTAATAATGATTTTAGAGAGAGGCCTAACTTTGTGAATGAGAGCACACACAGGATACTCTGATCACTTTTATGTGTGTGTATATATACTCACACACATATATAAATATACACTACATGTCTTTGAACGTGACGGGAGTCGACTCCACACCGGGGCGTTTCTGTCCAATGAGGGTCCCAGGCTGCCTCTCCCATGCTAACCAACCGTAACTTGGAGTGAGAGACATCAATATGAAGCCATACCAGCTGGGACGTCACCCAGGTGGCATAGTGGCTCCAGCAGATCCCAGGAAAACATTAGAGATCTCTGTCCAGAAGAGCGCTGTCAGAGTTTTACCCCCGATACTGCTGGATAAACAGAAACTCACTCAGGAACGAGGTCACACACAGCTCAAGTTTTCACTCGCGACAGGGAAGCAGTTGATCTCCAACCCACTTCAACTTGCTTCCCCCTGCAGGTCGTTTTTATTGTTTACACACATGACTATTCATAAAGCTCGTTGCTGTATTAACTAAGACAAATTACTATATATGGTTAGAAAGTGTGTTGTGCAAGCGTGGTTATACAGTGTGAGTGGTTATATGATGTGAGTGCAGCCCTCCCAGGATGATGTCAGTATCTTGTCCCGCCAGGTGGCTTCCTTCACTGCGTACAGTCTGTTCTTCTCAAAGCTACTTGTTCCCTTTATGGAGGTCGTGCAAATACTCATATTTGTGGGTTACACAGCGAGCAAATAAAACGCAGCTTCTCAAGACTCCCAGGGTTTTCCCTGTGGATTATGTAGCTTTGAGAAGATATGGGATCTATGAAGGAATCCTGCGTTTCAGATTGTTTCCATGAAGGTGGAACACATCTTCATGCTGGAAGTGCCTCTCTCACCACCAACCTCTCCCCCAAAGATAAGAACATAATCAGCATTAGCTTGGAGTGCATTAATTAAGTTAATAACTAAAATTAAACGTAAACTATTAATTACAATTGATGTGATTTGATTATTCTTTTTACATTATTTTAGTTTTTCACTTTTTCTGTACAAGAATGTGTGTGTGTGTGTGTGTGTGTGTGTGTGTGTGTGTGTGTGTGTGTGTGTGTGTTTTTATGGTGAAATGCACAGTGAACAAACAAGCTGATGAGTAAGATAACCTGCTGAGAATGACCTACAGTAGCGCTCCTTCCTACGCTGTGAGTGTAACAGTGCTCCTACAGTCCCATGCAGGGGGTGGGTGTCAAGGAGCGGCTGTGTGCTGGCAGGAGAGGACCCAGATGCAGACTCACAGAAACAAGACGTAACTCAAAAAATGGCTTTGTTTACAGAAAGGGCAAATAAACAATACAAAACTCAACTGGGAAAAACTAGTCAGCTGAACACTCGGAGAATTCCACACAACCATGAGTGACGACGCGACACAGATCCAAGGGAGACTCCGACATAAATACACAGAAAGCTAACGAGGGACGTAGGAGCACACAGGGAACACGGCTGACACTAATAGTAACAATGAGACAAGGAAAGAGCAAACACAACATGACGTACACTGACGAGAGACTGTCAAAGTAAAACAGGAAGTACACGACAGACACAGAGGACCCAGACTAGACACTGAACAGAGGGAACACTGAGTACAGGGACAAGAGCAACATGAGACACTACTGACTGGGGAACGAGAAGGCAAACACGAGGACAGAAGTAAACTACACAGAACATGGGGGTACAGGGACCCAAACCTAAGCAGTAGAACTCTCAAACCGAGGAGAACAGAGGAGCTAGAAGTACAAACTGAAACCCAAACCACAATCATCCTAAGAAAACAAAAGTACAAAACTCAAAACACTGGCACACCGACCCAGGACCGTGACAGTGGGAGGTGCTGTCCATGATGAATGTTAGGTTAGACAACATCAGTTTTCTCTGTGGTGGGGTTGGGTGGACTGTCCCGGGCTCTGTGGGGCCGGGGGGCGCTGCTGCACTGGGCCCCGGTCTGGATGGGCCTGGGCCCCCTTTTCCCTGGCGGGTCGCGGAGTGTGGGAGTGCCTACTGGGGTCAGCGGGGGAGCTGGCCCCAGGGAGGGGTCACTGCCCCTCCCTTCCTTCCCTCCCCATCTCCAACTGCCTCCCTCCTCCCGCTCCACCACAACCACCCACACATGCAGGGCCTTGGAGTAGGGGTATGTCACCAGGATGCAGAGGAGGCTACCCCCCCCTCTGTCCCCTTCTGGCTGCCTCTGCCTCAATTTTATCCCACAACTTAGACATTCACATTACTCACACTCTCATTACACATACATATAGGATCTTGGGGGTGGGCACAATACACGGAGTCCAAGTTACCATCAGGGTGTACACCTCACCCCTGGCATCGTTGCCCACCTCTCAATTTTAAATACATGTAGACATTGAGGGCTAGCAGGAGGGACCATGCGCTTACCTGCTGCTCTCTGGCAGGTAGCTCCAAGCCCTCCTGGGTTTTAATTGCACCTTAGAACACACATGCATCAACATTACAATGAGCGGGTGGAGGGAGGTTTGGAGTCTTCTCTCACCCCCGTTCTCTGCGGCCTGCTGGAGCGGGGGGGCTAGGACCAGGAGGAGGAGTTGGCCGTCCGGCTGCGGTCTGGGGTGTGGGGCCTCCCTGCTGCTGCGGAGTCGGGGCGGTCTGCCTCCCCCCACCGCAGGGAAAAGGGTAACACCACCTGGGTCTGGGTGCAGTTCCCCCCTCCAGGGGCAGGGGTACCTAGACCCGGTTTGTAGAGTACGCTTGGGGAGTGTGATCGCGTATACAGTGTCTCTTTATATTTGTCTCCACGTCGGTTGAGTGTGAAGTGCACATGAGAGCATGAGGGTGGGAATGGATGTTTGTGTCTGTGTGTGCCTGTATGTTTGTATTTATATGTCAGGTTGGGTATCAGACGCCACCTCTCTGGGGACATCTCGGGCCTTCCAAGGTTTGGAGGCCTATCTCCACCCACCACCACTTCCCCTGCCGGTGGCGGACTCCCTCAGGTGTCGGTGCGTTGGTGGTTCTTTGTATCTGGGGGTGGGCGTCCGGGTACACACCGGCTCACTCCTTGGCGGCCGCTTATTGGGGCTCGCTCGGGCCATTTCGGAGGTGAGGTGCCCCCGGCCTCTCAGCCTAGGGCTCGGTCACTCAGGCACAGCTGGCTGCCGGCGGAGCTCACGGGCGCATCACTGCAACTCCCCCTGGCTTCTGCTCCGCGGCTGCTGAATGAGCTCTCATCTGGGACTCTCCTTAGCTCTTACTGGGACAGTGGCGCGGCTGCCCCTCTGTGGGTCTTCCTTGGTCTCTTGTGTTCTGGGGGCCTCTGGATGTCTGGAGTTTTGATCTCCTCCATACCCGCTTGATACCATAGAGGACAGGGCTGTGGCTCCCCACACTCCCTAGCAGATCATTACATGGAGAAATCTTTGGAATGCAAGCATGCTGATCCACACAGGTGTTACACATGGGTATTCACAGACGCGGACTACAGCTTTCTTGGCTGCTGCCTCAAAGCACACTGTGCGCTGTCTATCTTGCGTGCTGAACAATATCGTCTATTATTTAGTAACTATTGATATCTATGACTAGCTAGTTTATTGTGATGGTGCTTTTTTTTTCTATTATTATGTTGCTCTTTGTTGTTTGCTGTCTCCTCTGTTTGTTTTTTTGTTTGTTTTCTCCATGCAGGTGACCCAGGAGTTTTTTTTGTTGTTTGTTTGTTTTTTTCTCTCTTCCCCCCCTTCTCACCGTCTCTTCTCCCCTTTGGTTTTCTTTCCTTCTCTCCCCCTCTTTCTTTCATTCTTTCCCCCTGTCCTATTTAAAAAAAAAAAAGAAAAAAAAAAAAAAAGAAAAGGTTAGACAACATCCTCTCCTGAAAACATCCTCGATGGACTTCAGCGGACAGTCCTGGACAGTCCTGGCCCTTTGGACCAGAGATTAGAGAGATTTGACCTGCAAGGCTACTCAGGTTTCTTCATATCAGGGAAAGTAGGGCAGACACTTGCATGTCAAGGCAGTGAGGCTGGACCAGTCCCCTCACCTACATCGGCTCCAGAACCCTGCATTATCTACTGGATAAGACTCAGAGGATCAGCCAGACATGTCTAGATCTGTCCAGCAGCCTCCTCCTGGTAGGACATTCCCAGATAGACTTAAAGGAAACTCATTTCTGTTTGTATCCATAATCTCATTCTTTCAGTCCTCAGAGCTTGTGACCATATGCATGGGCAGGAACATAGCTCCACCTACAAATCTAAAACATCAGGGCCCGCTCTCTCCTCACCAGGGCAGATCAGCAGAGCATCCACATCACTGCAAACACAGCACTAATCTATCTGTCAGTCTCCTGCTCCACTCTCCCCTCCCCTGTGAACGACACCCTTAGATACTTAAACTCCTCCAAATGGGGGAACTCGTCCGTGACCTGGAGTGAGCACTCCACCCTTTACCAGCTGAGAACCATGGCCTAAAACTTGGAGGTGCTACTTTCACCCACTTGTTGCACATTCAGATTCAAACTGCCCCAGTGAGAGCTGGAGGTCGTGACTCCATGAAGCGCTTTGTCTCTCCAAAGCGTGCTGCACATGCGTGTCTGTTACATGCTTCCTTGATATGGGTTGTGTGACCAGAGAACTCCAGCTCTCTCAGGTACAGTAGATGCAGCTACGTCTCCAACATTCTGATAACTTCTGGAAAGTTCCCCATCCAGACGATGAAGGCAGTGATGGCATCTGAGTCTTTCTTCTTTATAAACACTGACAGATACTAGATACTGTGTGTTACTTTAATTTAGGACCAGCTGCAACTGAATAAATTCACAATACAGTTAATAAGTCCCATTTATTAAAACTGTAAAGGTGGAATTGTTTGACTGGAGTCCTCTGACACCTACAAACATTTGTATTTTTAAAGAAGCACCAATCAAAGCAGAAATAGAAAATTGTGTGAAACATTAGCAACAAACTGACAAATTCATTAAAAATTTAAATGATAGAAAAAAACATCTGTGAGGTATGACAAAAATCTACCACAGACTTCAGTCAGTATGATGAGGGTTAATAGTGACATAATTATAACCTGTAGAGCTGCTTGAAGACTTTCCAACCATGTTGAATGATGTTGGATGTTTTTGTTCTGATCGGATCAAAATACTGTAACTGAGCTTGTGTAACAGTGTTTATGGTGTGTGTGATTCCATAATAACCACAATGGATTTGTGATGTTTATTGGCTCAATGGCGCCCTCTCTCAGAGGCAGTGGATCACTGCACTGTGTGGGATCATTAGGTATCAGCATGTGTGCGACCACTATACAGAGCATGTGACCTCTGTAGCTGTCTAACTGTTAATAAGAAGAGTTTCAGTGGTTTGTTGTAATTGTGAAGTCCTGAAACAGTCACATAATATCACTGCACACCGGCTATAAGCTGCTATTATTTTGTAGTGTGCTGTGTTTGAGCCTCCTGTAATGAGCCAGCCTGCCTGACCTGCACATATTCTGCTCTAATCCACGTTATAAAAAGCAGCACGAAAATATAAACGTCTTTGTTCATCATTCACTACACAACACAGAGTCAAGAGATTTTTCTATCAGTCAGCACCTGGTTTCATATGAATGTGATAAACTATGTGCAGTATTCTCTCATATTTAAGTCTTTGTTCTCTTATTTGTGGTTCCTGAGGTGATACCTGATAATCTCTGCACCAGATCAGTCCTGTTCATCTTCATTAAAGCCTTTCTGGTCTCCTCCACACTCTCTCCTCTGTACGTCTCCTCCATCAGCTCCACTACATCCTGTGTGTTTGATGTTTTCAGTCGGCCCCTTGGCTTGGATGATAGATCTTTCTCCAGTTCAGTGAGTGACTTGAACTCAGCAAAGTCCTCTGGACTCAACTGGTTCAGTGTTTCAATGAGCAGCTTCTTAGTCGTCATAGTTACCACCTGGAAAATGAAGGAATCATATTATACATGAAGGACAGCATGTCTGCTGTTTGTTCATTTGATGGATGGAAACTGACTGCTTTGTATTTCACTAATGACAACATTACTGACATGGACGTTTGTTACTTTTCCATCACCCAAATGAAAACTGTGATTGGACGTGAACGTCAAACATCAGCTTGAAACTTGAGTAAAATAGTGTAATAAAAACATGCAACCCACAGCAGCGTGAGTGTGTGAGTGTGTGTGAGTTTGAGTTCAGCTTGTTGGAAAGGCCCTCCACAACAGTCTCGTTTTCAAATGTGTCTCCTTGCGAAAATGAATTGCCCACCCCTGGTTTATACAAACTCTTTCAAATTAAAAGCCCTCTAGATTCTCACAGGTGAGAAACACTTTAATTCTCAACAAGGCTTTTATTTACTTACATGAAGGAACCTTTTAAAAACAAGCGTGTCCATGCTGACAGGTGTACACACGGGGACTCACACACACAAACTACACCCTTTTTGGCTCCTACCTCAAAGCACACTGTGCGCTGTCGATCTTACGTGCTGCACAATAAGGTTTAACATTTAGTATTTACTGTTATATTCACATAGATCATCATGATGTTGTTTATTCTATTGCTCTCGTCTTCTTCTGCTTGTTTTCTTTTTTCTTTCTCAACAGGTGATCCAGGTAAAAATAAATAAAAACTCTTTCTCTCCCTCTCTTTCTTTCATTCTTTCTCCCTGTCCTATCCCCCAGTCATGTCTGTCCGGCCTGTAACAACCAAAAATAAAATAAATACATAATTATAATGAAGGTCAATCAAATGGACAAATATGGCAAGGCTACGATGATCCAATTGGTAAAGTACAGCATCTTTCTTGGCCTTCAGACAACAATTCTGATGGCTAAAGATCCAAACGGGACAGGCAAAAAAAAAAAAAAGTCTTTCCTGGAGAAATTTGATTGAAATGAAAGTTGCAGATGTCACCCATCACTATACTGTACCCCAAAGTGTCCCGAAAACTCAAAAGCTCCGCAGTTTAACATGGCCCGGGTGTGTAGTTGACACTGACCAAATATGAAGGTTATGCAATCAAACCCCAAATAGGTGGCGCTACGGAGCCATTTTCAAATGCTCATATGTAAAACCATTAAAATACGAAATGTTTCACCAAACCTGATGCGTGTGCAAAACTTCATGAGTCTTTGAGCATGTTTAGGCCCTCAAACAGGCCCTTGTTTTGCCTGAATAATAATAATAATAATAAGAAACAGAGCAGATAGAGGGCCTTCGCACTCCCCTAACAAGGAAGCAGAACTACGAACGTGAACTTCCAGGAGGAAGCAGAACTTAATGCCGCGCTTACCTTCAATACTTCATGTAAAATGTGAACACCTGGAATCACTGCTGATGGAAAATCATTCTTCAGTGTTTGTGAAGCAGCTTAGTGTGAGGCACTGTTCTCCCGCTGCTTTCTCTCACTTTCTGTAAACGCTGAGGCGGAAAAACTTCCGCTTTTCTGCGTCTCTCTCCTCCCAGCTGTCAGCCCGCCTGGATAACGGAAAAAGTTCCATAATCCAAAGTAAACATCACATTCACATGCTAACTAGAGCTACTTATGTCTGACTGAACACGCAAGTTTTTAAGCTGTAATTTACCACAGACGGTATAAATCTTTAATACTGTGTGTTTCTGTTATTCACTAAACATTTGTCAACGACCAGGAAGACCTGCAGTTTCCTGGAGAGCCAACAGGGGGCGAAACCAACCCACTGAATTAACAATGGTACAGGGACGAACGCTGGTTTGAGGGCGGAGTCCTTCACTCTGTCGTCAGTGGAAACATTATTGCTGCAGACTCCACATTAACACTGTGAGAAGCATCCAGTTTCAAAGATGCTTCGTCTGTTTCATCGTGTATAATGTTCAAGATGAGGATGATTTACAGCCTGAATCTACTGAATGAAAATCTACTGAGGAAAAGCACACTGAAAAAAATAATCAGTGGGATAAACATAAAAAAATTATTGTAAGCGGTTGCACGAAATTAAGTTATGTTTGGTTAACCTTAGTTTTTTATGTTATACCTGCACACATTTTTCTGGTAACACGAACATGACTTTTTTATGTTGTTGTTATGTTTTTCATTCTGGTCAAATATTTATAGAAACCACTTGTTTATCAGACATGAACTTTTTGTGTTAATTGTATTGGACTACTATGTGTTATATTGACAAGACAATTTTATGGTAAGCTTATTTTATTTTATAACAAATTTCTAATATATAATATATAATCTAATATATAATTGAGTGTTCAATAAATAAAACTAAATTAAGGCTGATCTTACTGTATGTACTGTACACTTTCTCTCAATCAAAGAAATAAGCAAAACATTTTTGAACAATGACCTGTATTTTTGAAAATACTACACAGTTGTAAAAATGGACTTTCAATTCAGGCTTCCAAAATATACATGAGTCATATTTGTACAATGCATCTCTTGAAAAACATTCCACAACATTCCTCAAAGTTATCTGCTGGAACCTGAATTCAACATTGTGGGGCCTTATGACATCGCGCTTATGTAAAAAATAGTTTTTTAAATGTAAGAGCCATAAGGTAATATGGCAACAGGGGTGTAATTATTAAAATGACACAAAGAAGAGACTTAAAATAACATTATAACCCACAGGCACACAACCAAGAGACCTAAACTGATTAGTATTGGCTTGCTTCTATCACTAAACATCACAATCACTAATACTAGACGATGCAATCTGTTTGTAGTGGTGCACCTTGGGAACAAAATTGCAAATTGGTGAAATTGGTGCAAGGCACCATTTCCATTGAGAAAAATGGACATTCAAAGTTTGAATTTTTTTTTAAAAGAGCCATGGCTTGAAAAGTGAAAACTGCAGTAATAAAGGCCCCAAGTTGAAAAGTGCCAGAAAAATAAGTTTCACTATGTACTGCAACTTTACCAGTGCTGGCTTAAAAGAAAGGATGGTATATATTCGAAGAGGTAAACATGTTGTTCCCACATCATAACTGGAAAACTGTTCAATCGTACAGTCTGGTCCTGAGAACCTGGGCCTTCTTTGAAAGGCTGTTCCTTTTGAGCTCCATAACCAGTTTCTATAATACCTCGAAGGTATACTTTTCCAGTGGGTAGGTGAGGTTCAAAGTGTACATTAGTCCAAACAGCATTGCAGCTGCTAGGGTATAGTTATCCAAATCCTGCCAGACTCTCTGGCCTTCAAGGACTATCCCGATGTCCTCAGGGCTGCCATTGGCATCTCTTGACTTTATGATGTAAATTCCCATGGTTGTTTCCTTATTAGATCGTTGGATAATGGCTTCATCTGTGGCCTAGAAAATGCAGAATTCCAAAATTTAATTAAACAGAACACTGGTCAAAGAACATTATACCAAATCTTTTTTCAATCTGTGTCACTATTCCAAAAAATGTTAACATTAACACATTAGGTGAACAAAAATGGATTCATTACAGCATGTGATTTGAGTCCTCAGAATGCTTAAAAAGGTAATGCATGAAGTGAAATCTCCATGCAAAGAAGCAGAATACTGTCAGAGCATAGAGAGGTGTTCAACTATGAACTCCACACATAGTTCTAATGCAGGTAAAAGAAGAAAAAAAAAAAAAAACGCACCCATGGTAAATTGTGAAAATCCCAGGTGATTTTCAACATACTCCTGGCATAGAGTGACAAGCAGCATTTTGTTAAAATTATTATTTTCCCTAGAGTGTATACACAAATTATTTTTTTCTTACCTGGGCCGTGGGCTCCAGAATGTTCTGCAGTCTTCTTCCTATTTGTCCGCCTCGCCTTTTGAAGACCTTTATGAGTTTGTCAGATAGCACATCTATCTGCGAGAGTAATCTGGACTGCAGTGGCATGGTGGTAATGCGCTTAAACTCTGCATTTATCTAAAAAGAGAAGTTGTCACATAAAAATGCTGTCAAAATCTCAAATCTCACAAGGTTACATCCACACAAAGTTGTTATTTTTTGTCATATTACTATTTATTAGCTATGGGTCCCATGTTGCTGAGCAGTTCCATAGTTGCCCTTACTTCCATACCACCCAAAGCCTGTTTGCAACCACAGCAGTTGCCTCCTTCTGGCCATTTTGCAGTTCTGCCAAATGACCCAGAAACTACATCTATTATTGTCATATACACATCAAGGTCTTTCATTAATACTTAGTTAAATTAGTTAATTTGACCTTTCCAGAAAATTTACCTTACAGAATGTGAGATAACATATGCAAATCTTCACCCCCCCCCCCAACAGAGCCCACCCCATGGCAAACTAGCTTATTTAACTGTTTAACTAAAACATTTTAGGTACAACCAGTTAACTAAATGGACACGAGTTTGTTAGTCTGTATTCACTGAGAAAAAACAAGCGGATGTGACTGGGCACACACTGAAAAAAAGCTAATGCACATAATATTGTCCCGCAGCTTAAGCTAGCATTATCGTTAGTTAACTTAAGGAATGACTTGTTTTTTCCATTTTGTTGCTCAACAGCAATTCATGAGAAAAACTTCCCCATCTAATGGATGTTCTCTTCGTTTCCTCTCAAACATGTAGTTTTCAGTTTACCTCGACAAAGTAAAGCTCAGCACCAAACGTAAACGAAGCAACGACAAAAAATGGCGGACCGCCACAGTGAATTTTCCCTCGCAGAACACGCCCTGGGGGGTGGAGTTTCAACAGAAAACGTAACTATTTTCTGTTATTTTGATATGACTGGTTTTAAAAGACTGAACATCCTTCTAAAACAAGTGAAAGGCGTGAGACTTAATTATGTTTAGACCAAAAATATAACTGATTCATGTTGGATATATTTACTGTATTTTTACTAATTTAACAACGTCATCATTGCATTAGTTGCTTTATGCTATAGCATTACGCTTACATTAGCTTGAAGCTCAAGGTCGTCATTTTATTTAATTTCTTTTTCTGGGCTTACAAACAGGACACACAACATTTAGATAACCGTTACACTGAATCTTGGGTCTGTGTTGAGTCTTCCAGCTGCTGACTACAGAAGCTAGATTGACCTTTCAGCATGTTTTTAGCGGCTGTGGCTATGTGCTGGTAATGTTACCGTGTGTGAGCAGTCACATTGGCAGCAGACATGTTTCAACAAACTAGTCATATCCCGGCCCTACATTAGCTTGTTTAATGGTTAAGACACTGCAGGTACCACCACTTACTACAGACACCGATGCAAGTTTGTAATAGTCTGGTAATTTAGACTGAAAGAATATACAAACAATATTAACTCACATTATATATGTTAATTACTAATTTGCTTATCGCATAATTTCGGTTACCATTAGCAAACTGGAGCTAGCTAACATTGGCCTTTCATGGTTTTCGATAAACAGCCCACATACCTGTAAAATGACAACACCCCAGTAAAAGTCCACATATATAAAGGGTCTACACTCTTTCTCACTGGTGTGTTAGCTTTAAAATCCTATTTACCTTCAAGTGTAAAACTCCAGATGGTAGTAGATTTTCCAAAGCGAGAGACAAAAATGGCGGACAGTGCAGCCGATTTTTCCTTTCCAGGGGGCGGAGCTTGAGGATAAAACACGACTAACTTGTTTCTTTTCAACATGATTTGTTCTAAAAGAATGAATATTCTTAAAGAATATGTGAAAATTAAAAGACAAAAATATGTTTAGATGTGAAATTTAAATTAGTCATGCTGGATATATGAAGTAATTCTACGCAGATTCAACAACCACCCTATTGCATTTTTTTCAGTGCATGCAGGCACAGGGAGAACATGCAAACTCCATCCTGTCCAACCAAAGTAACTGGGGGTTCCCAGCTGTGATAATGAGAGAGGGTACACCTGTCCACCTCAGGTTTTAAACAGACAGACAACCTTTCACACCCACATTTAATTTAGAACCAGCAATAAAGCCAAGCATGTGTTTGGACTGGAAACCAGAGCACTCTGAGGAAAAGCATGCAGGCACAGGGAGAACATGCAAACTCCACACAGAAAGGTTCCAGCCAACCAGGAGGCTCAAACACACAACCTTCATGCTGTGAGGACACAGTGCTAACCACTGCACCACCATGACACCAGCAACACAAAAACCTGTTGATGACACAGAGTTTACACTCATGCATGTTGGTCTTACCTCTGGATGCTGAGCTGCTCTCTGGTAACTTCTGCACCAGATCAGTTCTGTTCATGTGCATGAAAACTTCTCTGGTCACCTCCACAGACTGATGACCAAGTTCATCCACCATCAGATTCACTACATCTGCTCTGGTTGATGATGGACTCTGTGATTTGTATGACAGACTCATCCAAAGAAAAATTGACTTCAGGAATCTCTTGAACTCCTCGAGCTTGGAATTCCTCAAATCATTCGAAGCTTCCAAAAGCAGTTGTTTCACAGCTGCCACCATTGCCACCTGGAAAAGTCATTCAATTTGCAGGACATTTATTTATTTATCCATTTTATCCAAATAAGCTCTTTTAGAAAGTTCAGTATGATTTCTCATAACCACAAAAAAGCAGAAATCATGAGAAAAATGACTCAACATGAGAACTGATGATACTTTAGTCCTCTGACTTTCAGCCTGCTGTCTTGTACTGAATCAGAGATGTGACATGACTCACTTTGTGGATCAGTGCAGAGCGTCGTTCATCCACAGAGTGTTTCTCTGAGGAGAAAAGTGCTCAAAGTCACTCCCAAGAGACTTACTTACCAACTGACAGTTGTATAATCTTCAACATTACATTTAAAGCTCAACTATGATAGACACTGTTTGTGTTATTCAGTCTCTCAGACTGAAGGAGTCACTTTTTGTCATTTTTTTGTTCCTTGAACACTCATAAATTCTGATTTGGACAACAATCTGTCTTTTCTCTACAATATTTTTATGAAAGACAAAAACTTTACTTATGAGACATCTTAACCACCATAGTTCATTTAACTTATTTCCTCTTTGTTGTCTTACTTTTGGGTTCTGGGCTGCAGTCTGACGGCCTCTGAGCCAGATCAGTCCCCTTCATCTCGTTTAAACCCTCCATGGTCTCCTCCACTGACCGCTCACCGTAAGTCAGGACCATGAAAAACACCGTGTCCTGCAGGTCTGTCCTCATGTAGATGATTCTTTGGATGTCTGACTAATGTTTGTAATGAATTTTACGCAGGACTTCCTTGAAAACCTCAAGTTCCCAGTAACTCAGACCAGCCAGGGTTTCCAAAATCTGCTCAATAACAGACGCCAACGTTTCTACCTGAGAAAAAAAAGGTAAATGCGACTTTTCTCCAGGTTTTTTTTCTATCTCATCAACGTCTCATAAATGTTTAGATTACACCAGACACAGTTACAAGCAAATGATGTAAGTGATAATTACACACCTGATTAACATTTATTCCAACCTGATGAATTTAATCTTTCTGTTTATCTTTTCTACATGTAGGAGTTTTTTAAACTGAACATGTTCAGTGAACGCTGCATCATTTAAATACAGTCATAGGTGATATTACTCACTTTCTGGCTCAGCGCAGCCCAGCATTCATCCACAAAGTTTCTCTGGGAGAAATATTACAATATCATGGTTACCATGAGAAAAGAAAGTGTAGTATCCCCACAGCAGACTCGTCCACAGTTTAATGCTTTTCAGCACAATCTTTATTCATACTTACACTCGGTTGCTGTTACAAACACACACAGCTGCAGCTTTTCAGCCGCCACATATCAACAACTCTCAGGATCAGGTACAGATTAGCCGATGCTGGCAAAGTTAGAAAGGTGCCGGCTGTGAACAACACCTCATCTATCTATTACTTCATTTGTTCTCTTTAGGCTCCACAATGATTGTCTGTCTAGTGTCTGTCGTCCACCTTAGATCCATTCATAACTTATTTAACATCAGGGTTAATGATCAGAAAACAATTAAGTGTGTAAGGAAAGAATTTAGTCGTTTGTAATCTTAATATTACTGTCTGTGTTTTATTTAACAATATCTATTATTAAACACTTCAGTGAAAAAAATCCTCCTGCCTTCTTTCAGGAAGACAAAAAAACTTCCATTGTTCAGTTTTTGTGACTTGGTTCAAAGATTTTGAATCAACTCTTGATAATTTTTTTTATTAGGGATAATTATTCTCTTACCTTTGAGTCCTGAGCTGCTCTCTGACAGCCTCTGCACCAGATCAGTTCTCTGCATGTCCCTGAAAACATCAATGGTTACCTCCACAGACTGTTGGCCACATGTTTGCACCATCGCGTTCACTATATGTTTTCTGTTTGTACTCGGTGGGAATTGTGGAAGGCCCCTCTGAAAACATGTGAACTGCAGGAACCACATGAACTCCTTGAGACCCTGATCACTCAAATCCTCCCGTGTTTCTAGAAGCAGATCTTTAACAGCTGCCATTGTTGCAACCTGGAAAATTCAAACATTCATAAAGAAAAATTAAATATTAATGTTTCTGTTGCTGTTTTAAATATTAAAACTAATTAAAGACATTTAAATCATGTTTTCTCTAAAAACTTAAAGATAAAAAAGCCAACATTTATAAAGAAAATATATCATTTCCACACTAAGACTTTTTTTGGCATTTCTATGATAATGTATGATTTTTCTGATGATCACCTAAACCACAGATACATTTAGTAACGAGGGCCTGAGCATTCACAGTGTGAAGACCTTGCTGTGTATTCACTATTATTATTATTGTCTGTGAAGGTTCCCAGTCATCCAGGTCATCGTAGTCTAAGGAGCTTGGAAAGAAAAGCGTCTGGACTTCTTTAAGTTGCTTGAAGACGTGTCACCTCTCATCCAAGAAGCTTCTTCAGTTCTAGGATCAAATGGTGGAGAGTCCCAGATTTAAACCCAGTGGGAGTTTCCCCCCAAAGACGGACGAAGGACCCCCTGATGATCCTCTACCTAATCACATGAGCCAAGGTTATTGGTGAGGACAATTCAATAATCGCTGATTATTGGTGGGGACATGTCCCTTCCGTCCATGCCAAATCTACGCCCTTGCTCCTTAGACTATCTGGGATAATAAATTTCATATTGCATGCATATATGTCTACCAATTAAATCTGGCCTGAGGTCTGCCATGTTTTAAATTCAGTTATTTCTCTCAGAAATTTGAGATCAAAATTACGACTGTGTTACCTTTATACTGTCACTAGTTAGTGCAAATAGCTCAATGGGACATAGAAACCTTTAAATTAAATTCCATCACCTGATATATATTCTCAAATAATATCAAAGCTTTGAAAGCTGTTTACGGTCAGAATTTTTTGAAAACTGTAATTGTAAATAAATTCAAACAATTGAGCTTCTCTCTCTGTGTTAAACATAAATATAAACAGCGGCTTGGACAAGGCATAGAAGCCAAACAGGTTCTCCAAAACCTGTGTTTGAAGTCTGGGTCTGCTGCTCTAAAAAATTAATATACATAAAGCAAAATGTGTCAAATTAACCAACATGTTAGCTGTAGGGACTGCTGCTGCAGCACCGTCAACAGCAGTACCAGCATAGTAACAAGACCTCACACTCACAGTAGGCGGCTGTTGATAGCACCATCCATGGAGAAGTGCAACTGATAAGAAACCAACAACAACTTCACTAGCCTAATTTTAAAAAAATGGTTTCAATATCAGTGATCAAAACAAAATTAAATATATACATACTATATATATGTGCATAATATTATATCTTATTTCATTTGTTTGTTTCACTCAGAAAAGCAAAGAACATGTAATCAGTTATGGGGCAACGCATTTCAAAGATGCACAGGTCTCAGTAAAAGAGATATGTGAACAAATGAAGACTGAAGCCGTCGTACTCGACCAGAACAGGGTGCAAACCAGAAAAGAGGCTGATATTGATGGAAATGCGCTGCCTACCGAGATGGAGAGCCTTCCCGAATTCCCCAAAGCAATGATAACTTCATTGTATCCACAGAACGGAGTTCCAAGCTCGAGTGAATAAATAACTACTTGATATCTTCAGTGGCACAGGAGACGAGTGGACATCATATTTCTTGCAATGATGCAATAAATGACTTTGCCTCTAGAAAAACTAGAAAACAGGTTCAAAGAAGAGGGAGGAGAAAAGTAGAGTTATGTTTGATTCCTAAACCGTGTTTGATATCTTGTTTTGGGAAGCTCAGGTAGATATTATTGGCTCATCATTCAAACCCTTTTTACTGCAGACAGGCACAGTGCAATACTCATTACACTAGAATTTAAAATCTGACATTTTACTTGATGCCAGAGGAGAGTCCTGAGGGTCGTTTTACATTTTAAAAAATGCAAATTTAAAAATATGTACAGTTTGAATATAGATACAGTCACCTATATAACAAATTCAAATCAGCTGCAACAAAAGGCTAATACACACATTAATGAATCAGTAATTAAGGCCAGTGACATCATGTAAATGATCCTGATTTCATTTTAGGTACTTTAGGTGAAGTCTGATGCTCAAAGCTTTGCAGATTAATTACAAAGTAAGTTGATTGAGGAGGATCGTGACTTTAAAGTGTTTAAATATTTGTTTAGCCAGTTGGAAAAAAGTAGACAACATTGTTTAAACTCGGATGCAGACATCGTACACTGCGTTTATGTCACTATATTTATTTATTCATTTCAAAGGTCAATTTATAAAATTTAATTATTCACTAAAACGAATTCTTCGAGTTTAATTCTGGTTTATTTTTAAGGACAATAAATGTTTGCATTATGTTTTACTTTATAGAAGATAATGAAATCTGAAAATAAATTTATGACAGTTTGAGTCATGGATAAAAACATGGCTGATGACATCGTCAGTTCATCTTTAAATGATACAATTTACATTTTTAATATAAAATTTTTTTTAAATATCCAAAGTGTTTCATGTAAAATGGATCAATTAAAGGAGAGTCACTGAGGAGCAAAGGCACCACATAGCAGAACAATTTTCCACAAAGAAAAGACATCTCCACCTTTTTAATGTAAACATGTTATGTTCAGGTAGATCGTGTACGTTTGATCTAAAAATGTGTTTTTTTCCCAACACATTTACTTCTTTGAAAGGTCTTCAACGAGAAATTTCTCATTTGCCAAAAGGCTTTCATAGAAGATGTCTTTGCAGGCTGCACTGGCTTTCAGGGGACCACTGTAGAGCTCCCTCATCCTGTCCTGAGAGGTAGGCAGAGCTCTAATTTTGTCATATTGTTCTTGGTCGATAACTTCCTTGTATTGGAGCTCATCCAAAATGGGTGCGATGTTGCTCACTCTCTGGATCAGCTGGACTCTGTGTTTATCCACAAAATGCTTTCCTGGAGAAAAAAGGAAAGAAATGACAATAAAAGTTTACGGTTGTTTATCATGTGAAAATTTTATTAGCTTTATTCTCAGCTTTCATAACAAAATGCTTTAAAAAAAATCACACTTATTTCATAATTAAAATTAATTAAATGTTAAAAATAGAACATAAATGATGTCTGTAGGAGCCATATGAGTTGTTCCTTTTTGACTAAGTGGGTTGGTTTAAATGGACTCACTGTATTGGTGCACAGGCGTGTGGGGCGTGTTTCATGGGTGTGGTAGATGATAAATGTGGTTGCACTCACCTGTTTACAGCACCTGATGTTGATGAGCAGAAAGGTAAGGTGAGCATGAGGCAAAACTTTCTGTTGACCGCAGCTTGAATGATTTTGATGTATTTTAACTGGAACTTGATGGTTTATGTATATTTATGCACTAATTGATGCCATAGGCCAAGTTGTAGTTTGGTATAGTAGTTAGTGCAGTTCTTTGTGAGTAGCAGTTATTTGTTTGTGCAGTCTGTGCATTTGTTTAATAGTTAATCCCACGTGCTGATTTGTATATTGGACAGCTGCATGTGGAATAAAAGAAGCAAATGGTACAGAAGTGTATTTTATGCTTTTATTGTTGCGCGTCATCTGTATCCTCATGTTTAGCCTGCCGCGGCCATAGTTGGAAGAGCCACAACAAATTGTCAACAGAAAAGTTTATAGGTTTTATTGGATTGTTTATATATAGATGAGTTTTATTGGTGAGAGTCTTATGGTTTGCTGTTGCCTTTGTCCACGCAGCTTTTAGATTAAGCCTTTGGCTACACAATACAGATTTCTTTCAGGAGTCTTATTCCCCTGTTAGGTTTCAGCAGTACAGCTGCACAAGGCGTTGTACTGATTTGCTTTCTAGTTATTGTGCATCAGGCGGCTGAAGCCATTGGCTTGGGAGTACCGCCGCAGTTTGTGTTTAAGACAGTTTGTCTTCCTCACAGCTGACGGTATGGAGGTACATAAATACCCACCGCTAGTATGTACAGAAGACTAGGTTGAGTTAGTTAGGTTTAATAGGCAGATAGAGGGGGATATTGCTCCTGTTAATTGTGTGTGTCCAAGGTTGATTGAAGGGAATGTCATCAAGTTGATGTGTTGGGATGAGGCTGTGTGGCATAGGTGCAGTTCAGCGTTTGCATTTTGTAATGTGTTGAAGAAAAATGGAGACACACCAATTAATACAATGTGGTGATGTGGATGGAAAGAAAAGACAGCCGAAATCGACTGCTAAGGCTTTGGAGAATCAGATTGAAAGGCTGCAAACAGAACGTCATACTAAGATTAATAAAATTAAAAAGGTCGTAAAAATTATTAAAGAGTTAAAGCAATCTGAGGATAATGTTTCCACTGTTCAGGCTCAGTTAGAGAATTTGTCTGTTGCTTAATGAGGCAACTCGTCTGCATGAAACCTTGCTTCCTTTGCTTCCTCAAGAAGAGCAAGAGAAACAAACTGCTTGGTTTATAAGTGTGAAAGCACATAATACTGAGTTTGTGGAAGAGATAAAGAAATGGCTTCGTGATGCAAAGGGAAACCCTCAGAGTAAAAATCAGGTGTCTGAGCTTGATTTGCCACATTTAAATCCACCTGGTGTTGAGTCTTCTGATGTATTACCTGCTGGAAATGGTTCTGGTGCTTCTAGGCACACCGGGAATGTTGGTAAAGGTGCTGCGATAGATGATGTTAATCCAAGTGATAGCGTCTCTAATGTTTTTTTTTTTTTTTTTTTTTTTTTTTTTTTTTAAATGACATCAGAAACAGCAGTATGCGACATTACGTGATGGCAGAGCTTCAGTTCATCCTTTGTCATTTTTTTTTTTTTTTTTTTAAATAAATAGGACAGGGGGAATGAATGAGAGAAAGAGGGGGAGAGAAAGAAAGAAAACCAAAGGGGAGAAGAGACGGTGAGAAGGGGGGGAAGAGAGAGAAAAAAAAAAAAGAACTCCTGGGTCACCTGTATGGAGAAGAAAAAAAAACAAACAGAGGAGACAGCAAACAACAAAGAGCAACATAATAATAGAGAAAACAAAGCACCATCACAATAAACTAGCTAGTCATAGATATCAATATTTACTAAATAATAAACGATATTGTGCAGCACGCAAGATAGACAGCGCAGTGTGCTTTGAGGTAGCAGCCAAGAAAGCTTTAGTCCGCGTCTGTGAATACCCATGTGTGCATACCTGTGTGGATCAGCATGCTTGCATTCCAAGGGTTTCTCCATGTAATGATCTGCTAGGGAGTGTGGGGGGCCACAGCCCCGTCCTCCAGGGTGTGAAGCGGGTATGGAGGAGATCAAAACTCCAGACATCCAGAGGCCCCCAGAACACAAGAGACCATGGAAGACCAACAGAGGGGCAGCTGCGCCACTGTTCCAGTAAGAGCTGAGGAGAGTCCCAGATGAGAGCTCGCCCAGCAGCCGCGGAGCAGAAGTCAGGGGGAGTTGCAGTGACGCGCCCGTGAGCTCCGCCGGCCCCCAGCTGTGCCTGAGTGACCGAGCCCCAGGCCGAGAGGCCGGGGGCACCCCACCTCCAAAGGGGCCCGAGCGAGCCCCAGGCCCCGACAAGCGGCCGCCAAGGAGTGAGCCGGTGTGTACCTGGACGCCCACCCCCAGACACAAAGAACCACCAACACACCGACACCTGAGGGAGTCCGCCACCGGCAGGGGAAGTGGTGGTGGGTGGAGATAGGCCTCCAAACCTTGGAGGGCCTGAGGTGGCGTCTGATACCCAACCTGACATATAGACACAGACATACAGGCACACACAGACACAAACATCCATTCCCACCCTCATGCTCTCATATGCACTTACTCCACACTCAACCAACGTGGAGACAGACATAAAGAGACGCTGTACACACAATCACACTCCCCAAGCGTACTCTACAAACCGGGTCTAGGTACCCTTGCCCCTGGAGGGGGGAATTGCACCCAGACCCAGGTGGTGTTACCCTTTTCCCTGCGGTGGGGAGAGGCAGACCACCCCGACTCCGCAGCAGCAGGGAGGCCCCACACCCCAGACCGCAGTCGGACGGCCAACTCCTCCTACTAGCCCTCCCGCTCCAGCAGGCCGCAGAGAATGGGGGTGGGAGAAGACTCCAAACCTCCCTCCACCCGCTCATTGTAGTGTTGATGCATATGTGTTCTAAGGTGCAATTAAAACCCAGGAGGGCATGGAGCTACCTGCCAAGGAGCAGCAGGTAAGCGCATAGTCCCTCCTGCTAGCCCTCAATGACTAAGTGTATTTAAAATTGAGAGGTGGGCAACGACGTCAGGTGTGAGGTGTACACCCTGATGGTAATTTGGACTCCGTGATTGTGCCCACCCCCAAGATCCTATATGTATGTGTAATGAGAGTGTGAATAATGTGAATGTCTAAGTTGTGGGATAAAATTGAGGCAGAGGCAGCCAGAAGGGGACGGGGGGGGGGTAGCCTCCTCTGCACCCTGGTGACATACCCCCACTCCAAGGCCCTGCATGTGTGGGTGGTTGTGGAGGAGCGGGAAGAGGGAGGCAGCTGGAGATGGGGAGGGAAGGAAGGGAGGGGCAGGTAACCCCTCCCTGGGGCCAGCTCCCCCGCTGACCCCAGTAGGCACTCCCACCCTCCGCGACCCGCCAGGGAAGGGGGGCCCAGGCCCATCAGACCGGGGCCCAGTGCAGTAGCGCCCTCCGGCTCCACAGAGCCCTGGACAGTCCACCCAACCCCACCACAGAGAAAACTGCACCCACCCCACCATCCACACATCTTCCAGACTACATAAGACGGTAAACGCCCAGGCTGAGATCTTCCTCCACCTCTCCTGTATCTCCCCCTCCTGCAGAGAGTTCCTGAAGAGAAGAAAGCTCCTGCAAGATGTGACCATCCCCCCCACCAGTTGAAGAGCCCCCCAGGCGGCTCGACGCACCGGCGGCACCCTGCTCCAGGGCCGGGCCCCCATGCACCCACCCGCCCACAACCCCGGCAACACACCAACCAGGACCCAAGACCCCGAGGCCCGGCCCGGGCCCCAGCCCAGAGACGGAGCGCCCCCAGAACCTCACGCCCATCCCGGACCCACCCAGGGGCAGCCAGGTTGCCAGGTCAGTAACCCACGTCCGTCAGCACAGACCCTCCCCTAGCCCCGCTGCACGCAGCCGCGAGGAAACAGTCACCTGAGAGCCAACAGAGCCCCCAACCGGACGTGACCGCTACCCCGGTTGAGCCCCCCAAGGAAGATGCCTCCGGGGAACCCCCCGACGCCCTAAGCCTGTCCCTACCCCCTCACCAATCACAACAGTGAAGGCGGGACCAAACTATGACCCCCCCACCCCCACTAGGTGATGGAGCTGATAAAAGGGGCCCAGAGCAATTGATCTAATGTGGTGGCAGAGGCTGTGTCAAGACTAATGTAATCTAATAGATAATTTCTATATTGGTTAGAATTAAGATTATTTTTATTTTTCCAGTTCATGAGGACTGTTTTCTTGGCTATGCATAGGGCAGTGAAGATCATATGGGCTATATTCTTTTCTGAAGTGACATTATCTAAGCTGCCCAGTAGACACACTAAGGGGGAAGTTGGAATGTTACATTTCAGACACTTTGATAAGTCTTCACATATCTCGCGCCAAAACTTTTGCACTGGTGGACAGAACCAAAGAGCGTGGATGTAATTGTCTGGTGTATTGCCTTGACAGTGTGAGCAGTTGTTGGAAGATGTAAAGCCCATCTTGAACATCCGATGACCTGTATAGTGCACTCTATGAAGTATTTTGTATTGTATTAATTGCAGACTGGGATTTTTAATTAATTTAAAAGTTTAAGCAAATCTGAGACCAGAAGTTTTGGTCTAGGTTGACTGATAAATCTGCTTCCCACTTTGCAGTAGGAAGGGATATTGATTCATCTAATTTAGAAAGTGTTCTGTATATTTTAGATAATAATTTGGGGGATTTAAGAGTAAGAAAATGTGCCGCACTTAGTGGTGTTTGTAATTCAACTTGACTGAGGTTAAATTTCTTTTTTACTATGGATTTAATTTGTTGATATTCTAAAAACCTTGTCTTGTTGATCCCATATTGTTCAACTAGTCTGTCAAATGGAATAAATTCTGTTCCCTCTAATATATGTTCTAAGTATTTAATTCCTTTACAACTCCATTCTGGGAAATTAATCATATTATTGTTTTGTAATATGTCAGGGTTATTCCAGATAGGTGTACGTTTGCATGGGATTAATGAAGACTCCGTTATTTTTAGAAACTCCCACCATGCTGTTAGAGAAAAGCTGATGTTGATACTTTTAAAGCATTCATGTCTTTTGATGTTTGAGCTAATAAATGGTAGGTCTGAAATCTCTAGATCCTTGCATAGTGCCTGTTCAACATCTAGCCAGGGCTCAACTAAGAAGGTATGTTTTAACCATTCTGAGATGAACTGAAGCCTGTTGACTAAGAAGTATTGGTGAAAATTAGGCAGATCTAATCCTCCTCTATCCTTGGTTCTTTGTAGCGTTTTTAAGCTAATACGCGGGGGTTTATCTTTCCAAAGGAATTTGGAAATATATGAATCCAGAGATCTGAACCAATCTTGTGATGGTTTGTTAGGGATCATCAAAAATAAGTAATTTATTTTTGGCAAGATCATCATTTTTATAGTGGCGACCCTTCCCATGAGTGATATGGGTAAAGATTTCCATCTAGTCAGATCGCCTTCTACTTTCTTTAGAAGTGGGATGTGGTTTAGTTTAGTTAAGTCTGAAAGCTTAGGAGAGACATTAATACCTAAATATTTAATATTTCTGGATTGCAGTGGGGCAGAGGAAGAATTATGGAAGGAGCAGTTAATGGGGAGAACTGTAGATTTTGGCCAGTTAATTGAATAATCTGAAACTCTTGAAAACCAGTTTATTAAAGTAATTACCTCAGAGAGGTTGGTTTGTGTGTTTTGCAGAAAAAGCAACACATCATCCGCATAGAGACTGATTTTATGTTCTATGTTCTTACATGTTATGCCCTTAATTGTTGTAGCCTGTCTAAATGCTGCTGCTAGAGGTTCGATAAAAATTGCAAAAAGTGAAGGGGAGAGTGGGCATCCCTGTCTGGTGCCCCTCAGGAGACAGAAGCTGGAGGATGTCTGGTCATTTGTTCTGATACGAGCCGTTGGGGAATTGTATAATATTCTTATCCAGTTTATGAAAGAGTTTCCAAAACCAAATTTGTGTAAAGTTGCGAATAAAAATTTCCAATTAACTCTGTCAAATGCTTTTTCTGCATCTAGAGATAATATTATGGTTTCGATGTTTTTATCGTATGAGTAGTCTATTAAATTAAGTAATCTACGAGTGTTTGTTGAGGAGTGCCGACCTTTTATGAAACCAGTTTGGTCAGGATGAATTAAGAGGGGGTTTATTTTCTCTAATCTCTTTGAGAGAGCTTTGCAGATTATTTTAAGGTCTACATTTAAAAGAGAAATTGGACGATAGCTTGAGGGAAATAAAGGGTCTTTGCCTGGTTTTAGCAGGAGACTAATGTTGGCAGAATTCATATTTGATGGAAGTCTGCCCTTTTCTTTAATTTCCAACAACGTTCTGTAGAAAACTGGTGCTAGAATCGACCAGAATTCTTTGTAGAATTCTGCAGGGAAGCCGTCTGGACCTGGAGCCTTATTATTGGGCATACTTATCAGGGCTTCCTGGAGTTCACTTGGCGTCAGTGGCGAATCCAGTTCCATTGCTTGACTGTCTAGTAATTTTGGAAGAGTTACGTTGTCAAGAAACAGATCAATTTCATTTTTAGATGGGTTTATTTGTGGTGAGTATAAAGTTTCATAGAAATCCCTAAAAATGTTGTTTATTCTTCCAGGATCATATATTGTGTTCCCCGATAAATCTTTAGCAGCACATATAGTTATTTTTTCTTTATTTATTTTTAGCTGGTTAGCTAGAAATCGACCTGATTTGTTACTGTGTTCAAAATTCTGCAAGCGAAGTCTTTGTATAAGGAATTGTGTTTTTTTTTTTTTTTTTTTTATTAATAGTTTCATTTAATTCTAGTTTTGTTTTGCATATTTTGTTCAATGTTTCCTGATCTTGGTGGGACGCGTAGGCTTCTTCTAGTGATTTGATGTTTTTTTTCTAATTCCTGAATATTTTTGTTTTCTTCTTTCTTTTTGTGTGATGAGAAAGAAATTATTTTACCTCTCATCACAGCTTTCCCTGCTTCCCATAGAACAGAAGCAGATATTCCGGGAGTGTCATTAAAGTCTAAATATGAAGTCCATTCCTTTTTAAAGTATTTAATAAAGTCTTCATCTTTAAGTAGTGATATATTAAATCTCCAGTTTTTACTTGGCGTAGTATTATTCTTGTGCATTAGTGTTAAAGATACAGGAGCATGATCGCTGACAGCTATAGGATGAATCTCAGTGTCTGAAATGTCACACAGCAGTGAGCTGCTGACCAAAAAATAATCCAGACGAGAGTAAGAGTGATGAACATGCGAGAAAAAAGTATATTCCTTACTGGTGGGGTGAAGAGAGCGCCATGCATCGCAAAGACCAAAGTCGTTCATATACTGTTTGATTATATTTGTGGACTGCCAATTACGCTGAGTTCCTGTTGTGTTGAGCCTATCCATTTCTTCATTTAGTCCAAGGTTGAGGTCACCGCCAAGAATGAGTGTGCAATCAAGGTGTTCAGAGAGTGCACTAAAAAAACCGTGGAAGAATGAGGGTTCATCAACATTTGGACCATATATACTAACAATACATAGTTTTTTGTTCAATATTGATAGTTTAATAATTAGAAATCTACCCTCTGGATCTATAACTGTATCGAGTACTGTAAAATTAACATTTTTATGTATTAAAATTGCTACTCCCCGTTGTCTAGAATTATAACCGGCTGCAAACACGTTAGGAAACTCAGGTGTTTTAAGTTCATTTAAACCTGTGACAGGTTTGAGTTTCTTGTAATAAAACAACATCTGCCTGTAGTTTTTTAAGCTGGTTAAATATTTTTAACCTCTTTCCTCTGGTGCCAGCTCCATTTACATTCCATGTGACAAACCTCAGCATGCCCTTAATTGTGTGTGTATGTCTAATGATGTATGCTGGGTGTTTCGTTTAGACAGGTGGAGAGAATATGGAAACATCCCTTGTTTGTAAATAGAAAGAGAAAAAGAAGTGTGGTGAGAGACTCCATAAGTCTGACTATGTGTGTGAATATTCACTAATATGAACAAGCGTGGGTGCTGTGAGGCTGTTGTGAATGTGTTGCCGTTGAGCTGATGTGTTTGCGTGATCGTGTTGTGAAAATATGGAGAAATAGAGGGTGTTGTTTGTAGGTGAGTGGGGAAGTAGGTGGCCACAGCAGTGAAAGACAAGAGAAAGAAAGAAACCACATGAACTGTGAGCGACAACAAAAAAAAAGAAACGAAACGGAAACATTCCAATTAAAGCAATGACGGAGGATGACGGTGTTATATCTGCTATGACATCATATTGATATTACTAGCTTAAACTCATGTTAAAGGAGAGAGTGTGAATGAATAAGAAAAGAGTGTAGCGGGTTCTTATCTGGAGTGCAGTTAATATAACCACGGTGTGGTGCCGAGGTCGCGGTAAAGCTGTCCGTCCACGTAGAGCCGGTGTTCCAGATCAACTGGCGTTTAGATCAACTGGCGTTGGTCGAACAGATGTGTGGCAGTCTTGCGTTTCAGTAGCTCCTACCGACAAACCAGCAAAAAAACGCCAAATGTGTCATCTGTGACACTTGTGAGGTTGTCTCAAACACACTCCGTCAGTCTTGATGCTGTTGAACAACAAAATGTTTAAAAATGTGGCGAGTTTACCTGGTGATATCCTCATGCGCGACGCGATCGCGAAAACAGCAAACAAGTAACACCACGCCGTTGTTGTTCACAGGACAGCAAGAGTAAACGATCGGGAGACTCTTGTCGTCGTTATCGTTCCCCTCGCACGGTTTATTTCACCGAATTCAGCGTTTTTGCTTCACAACTAAAGCGAGCAGTTTGCTCTGTGCACCAACATGGAGTCGAGTCAACCAGCGCCACCTCTGGCCAAGTGCCACAGCCTACAGCCAGATCAACCTGTGACACACATCTGCAGCACGTTTGAATTCGTGTCATGCACATTTGTACCTTTCAATTGTGTGTTTGTGCGTCATGCAAATAAACCTTTGAAATGAATGAAATGATATCATGTATTTATTATCAGCCTACATTTGTACAAAATGCCAAATGACATACACATAAGAATCACCATCCTGATATCAATACTTTTGCCCATACGAAAAATGTCGTGAACACACTAATATTTCACCAGTGTTGTAACATCACATGTCGTTAGCATAGTCTGCCTGTGTCTTCCCTCTGCAAACAAACATGTTAGAGTTGGTTGTGATATACAGTCTGCATAAGTGTGGTCAATCTAATAAACATTTATAAGGAGATGGCAGTTACTGTGAATGTACAGCAGTTACACAGTGATTAGTAATAAACAGTCAGACAATGACCCTGACAATCTCATTCAATCTTGCAGATTGCACCTTCTGTGGAAAGTGGTACCACACGGTGTGTGTGGACTTCCCCTGTGCAGAAGGCGACTACAAATGTTGTGGGTGCTAAATAAACAGAACAAATTGATCCCTGTTGTCTTTGCTTACTGATTGTTTTCAGTGTTGACAATCCACATTGCTGCCATTGCATCTTTCAACATGTTTGTGGGTAGATTTGGATGTACCAGGGGTAAGTGCAGCCACTCAGCCTCTACTCAATGTGATCATAGCAGCAGATGTGTCACAAGTTAATCTAGTAGTGGCCTATGGTCATGTGTTAGTGGTGGGAACAGTCATATCCACTCACTCTCACTGGCTGTTTATTACTAATCACTGTGTAACTGCTGTGAATTCACAGTAACTGCCGTCTCCTTACAAATCTTCATTAGATTAACCACACTTATACAGACTGTATATAACTCCAGCCATGTTGATGAATTGCCTATATTGGCTGGAAATATTCATTTCCAGGGAAAAGACACAGACAGACGATGCTTACAGGATGTGATGTGACAACACTAATGAAATATTGATGTGTCATATTTGTCCAAGGCGTATTTCATTGTTATGGAAAAAGAGAATATTAAAATCATGATGACCAATTGGAGTGGTGATTTCTATGACTTTGTGTATATAATTTGGAATTTTGTACAAATGTAGGCTGATAATAAATACATGATATCATTTCATTCTTTCCAAAGGTTTATTTGCATGACGCACAAACAGACACAATTGAAAGGTACAAATGTGCATGACACGAATTCAAACGTGGTGCAGATGTGTGTCACAGGTTGATCTGGCTGTAGGCTGTGGCACTTGGCCAGAGGTGGCGCTGGTTGACTCGAGTCCATGTTAGTGCACAAAGTAAACTGCACGCTGTAGTTGTGAAGCAAAAACGCTGAATTCGGAGAAACAAACCGTGCGAGGGGAACGATAACGACGACAGGAGTCTCCCGATCGTTTACTCTTGCTGTCCCGTGAACAACAACGGCGTGGTGTTACTTGTTTGCTGTTTTCGCGATCGCGTCGCGCACGAGGATATCACCAGGTAAACTCGCCACATTTTTAAACATTTTGTTGTTCAACAGCATCAAGACTGACGGAGTGTGTTTGAGACAACCTCACAAGTGTCACAGATGACACATTTGGCGTTTTTTTTGCTGGTTTGTGGTAGGAGCTACTGAAACGCAAGACTGCCACACATCTGTTCGACCAACGCCAGTTGATCTAAACGCCAGTTGATCTGGAACACCGGTCCACGGCGATGACAGCACGGGAGCCTTTCTGGATGAAGCTACGTCGAACTGGGAACAGGACCTTGCGTCGTTCCAGGATCTCTTTGGGGAACTGGTCGTTCACGCTGAAGTCCGTTCCTTTCAGCTCTCTGCCGCGACTCTTCACCTGTTCCTTCTGTTTGAATTGACTGAATTTGGCCACAATAGGCCGTGGTCTCCCGGTCCGCGACCGCGCGCCCCCCAAGCGATGTACTCTATCGAAGTCGATGTTCTTTACGGTGTCCTCCGGCAGCTTCAGGTGGATTTTAATGAAGTTTTTCACCGTTGTCTCTGCGTCCTCTCCGGCAGTTTCTGGAATACCAGAAAACACAAGATTATCTCTCATGCTACGGGCTTGTAAATCGATAACGGACTCTTTTATTTTTTTATTTTCAATGTTTAGCTGGGTCACGTTATCGGTGAGAGATTTAACCGACTCCCGTAGCGTGGCATTTTCAGCGGCAAGCGTTTCCACCTGCTGCTGGCTGAATTCCAGGGATTCTCTCAGAGATTTGAATTCCCGGTGTAAAATCTCCACCAGGGACAGCCTCGCATCGAAACTGGACAATCGCTTGTCGATTGACTCCAGGATTTCTGCGATGTCTTTGCCGGCAGGCGATGTTGTACCGGGGGAGTCTGCCTGGCGACTTCTCTTCGATGACGGCGTCTCGATTTTGGCCGGGGAAGGTGCACTCTGGGCCTTATGCATTACTAAATCTTGAAAACAGCGGTCGATGTAATCTTGGAGAGCGTCTAAACTCTCCCCGTTGTCCTCCAGGGTGTTAGAGATGATAAAACAGATGTTGTTAGTTATATGACAATTGATTAGTATATTTGGTAATACTGAAGCTTGGAAAACCTTTGTTAAACTCTATGCTACCATTTGCTTTTTCTCCGCCAAACTCTCCGGCGTCTGACGTCACCTACAACATCACTTCCGTCACTTACCGTCTCACTTCCCTATGTACACCGATGTACACTTAATCTACCCCTCACTCAACTAATTAGCCTACCTTTACCAGTGTCCAACCAGGAAGATGCCTGCCCCTTGTCACCCTATCTGCTGGCATGTTTGTTTTACATCTATACTGTCCAGTCTCTCCTGGTGGACACACAGCAGCATTGTTTAATCTCATTTGAGTCATTGTTGACCGTAGCCAACTTTTTACTCCTCTGAGAGCACTGAAGCTTCTTTCAGCCTCAGTACCTGCGTTCTATCCTCAGATTAAAATTATTATTAAGTGCCTGATGTGCCTCATGTTTGGCCCTGGCTCTTCCCCTCTGACTGCACTAGGACATATTGCCACCTGATAAAATAACACACTGATTCGTGCCATATAAAACGTGAGACGTGTCAATTCAGATTCTTTGTCAAATACACTAATGAATCAATTTACATCAGCAGCCAAGCAATTGTCATGATAATAAATACTATTTAATCTACAGCACCAAATCATCAGTCAGTCACCTGTGAGCTCACCTCTCCACCTCTGTCTGAGCTACAACATGGCAGAGCTGCCTCTGTCACCTGATCAATAACAGTGAGACATTCCACATACATGCAGTCACACATGTGCTTCAAATACAGTCATGAACCAACAAGTCATCATCAAATTTCACCTGTGATCTTGTATCACCATTGCTCTCTGAGCTTTGTGTTGGTTCTGCTGTCACCTGACAAATAGGACATACATGACAATAAGAATAAAATGTGGAGCTGCTTCAGTGTTTCTGTGACTTTGTGCAGATCTTGACTCGTCAGTAATGTTTGTAGGCTGAGTGCATTTTTAAAACAATGTGTGCAAACTGCACTACAAGGTGGATATTTGCAAAAGCATGACTTCCTCATGACATTTTGTCTCAAAAATTAACCCTATGAATACGTCAGTGCCATTAGGATGTAATTATTGTGTCACCAACATTTTAACGTTAAACATATAATTCTAACAGCCTCTGTAAACTAATACTGTTCGAGGCTGCCGTTTTCTCTGACAGTTTCAATCAAAATTAGAAATGCTGCTCTGAGACTGAGAGAACTAACAGTGCTGCCTGTTGTGCAGTTAGTTTCCAAAACACGTTATTCATGGTTACATACAATTTTAGACTGATGTGGGCCAAAGCCTAGCACAGCCTGTAACGTTATTATGACGGACACATTTTATGAGTTAATTTGGCTTTAAGTGACTTGCAGGTTTCTTTGAAAAATACTTTCTTATATCCAGGTTCTTCCTTTTTGCTGCCATCCTCCTCTCCTCCTGGCAGCGCAGGCTTGCAGCTGCTAAAACTAAACAGAGCTCCCTGAAAGGCTCAGCCAATCACATTGGCCATATTTGTCACATGAGGTAGGACTCCAGTAGAGAACGTAATTTAACCCTTTCTGCACCGCTGGGTGAATGAGACGCTGACAGATCTTTTTCTTTTCTTTTCTTTCTATCGGGTTTGATTTTCTTTACTCGAATAGATCAAATTATTGGTGGGGACATGTCCCTTCCGTCCATGCCAAATCTACGCCCTTGCTCCTTAGACTATCTGGGATAATAAATTTCATATTGCATGCATATATGTCTACCAATTAAATCTGGCCTGAGGTCTGCCATGTTTTAAATTCAGTTATTTCTCTCAGAAATTTGAGATCAAAATTACGACTGTGTTACCTTTATACTGTCACTAGTTAGTGCAAATAGCTCAATGGGACATAGAAACCTTTAAATTAAATTCCATCACCTGATATATATTCTCAAATAATATCAAAGCTTTGAAAGCTGTTTACGGTCAGAATTTTTTGAAAACTGTAATTGTAAATAAATTCAAACAATTGAGCTTCTCTCTCTGTGTTAAACATAAATATAAACAGCGGCTTGGACAAGGCATAGAAGCCAAACAGGTTCTCCAAAACCTGTGTTTGAAGTCTGGGTCTGCTGCTCTAAAAAATTAATATACATAAAGCAAAATGTGTCAAATTAACCAACATGTTAGCTGTAGGGACTGCTGCTGCAGCACCGTCAACAGCAGTACCAGCATAGTAACAAGACCTCACACTCACAGTAGGCGGCTGTTGATAGCACCATCCATGGAGAAGTGCAACTGATAAGAAACCAACAACAACTTCACTAGCCTAATTTTAAAAAAATGGTTTCAATATCAGTGATCAAAACAAAATTAAATATATACATACTATATATATGTGCATAATATTATATCTTATTTCATTTGTTTGTTTCACTCAGAAAAGCAAAGAACATGTAATCAGTTATGGGGCAACGCATTTCAAAGATGCACAGGTCTCAGTAAAAGAGATATGTGAACAAATGAAGACTGAAGCCGTCGTACTCGACCAGAACAGGGTGCAAACCAGAAAAGAGGCTGATATTGATGGAAATGCGCTGCCTACCGAGATGGAGAGCCTTCCCGAATTCCCCAAAGCAATGATAACTTCATTGTATCCACAGAACGGAGTTCCAAGCTCGAGTGAATAAATAACTACTTGATATCTTCAGTGGCACAGGAGACGAGTGGACATCATATTTCTTGCAATGATGCAATAAATGACTTTGCCTCTAGAAAAACTAGAAAACAGGTTCAAAGAAGAGGGAGGAGAAAAGTAGAGTTATGTTTGATTCCTAAACCGTGTTTGATATCTTGTTTTGGGAAGCTCAGGTAGATATTATTGGCTCATCATTCAAACCCTTTTTACTGCAGACAGGCACAGTGCAATACTCATTACACTAGAATTTAAAATCTGACATTTTACTTGATGCCAGAGGAGAGTCCTGAGGGTCGTTTTACATTTTAAAAAATGCAAATTTAAAAATATGTACAGTTTGAATATAGATACAGTCACCTATATAACAAATTCAAATCAGCTGCAACAAAAGGCTAATACACACATTAATGAATCAGTAATTAAGGCCAGTGACATCATGTAAATGATCCTGATTTCATTTTAGGTACTTTAGGTGAAGTCTGATGCTCAAAGCTTTGCAGATTAATTACAAAGTAAGTTGATTGAGGAGGATCGTGACTTTAAAGTGTTTAAATATTTGTTTAGCCAGTTGGAAAAAAGTAGACAACATTGTTTAAACTCGGATGCAGACATCGTACACTGCGTTTATGTCACTATATTTATTTATTCATTTCAAAGGTCAATTTATAAAATTTAATTATTCACTAAAACGAATTCTTCGAGTTTAATTCTGGTTTATTTTTAAGGACAATAAATGTTTGCATTATGTTTTACTTTATAGAAGATAATGAAATCTGAAAATAAATTTATGACAGTTTGAGTCATGGATAAAAACATGGCTGATGACATCGTCAGTTCATTTTTAAATGATACAATTTACATTTTTAATATAAAATTTTTTTTAAATATCCAAAGTGTTTCATGTAAAATGGATCAATTAAAGGAGAGTCACTGAGGAGCAAAGGCACCACATAGCAGAACAATTTTCCACAAAGAAAAGACATCTCCACCTTTTTAATGTAAACATGTTATGTTCAGGTAGATCGTGTACGTTTGGTCTAAAAATGTGTTTTTTTCCCAACACATTTACTTCTTTGAAAGGTCTTCAACGAGAAATTTCTCATTTGCCAAAAGGCTTTCATAGAAGATGTCTTTGCAGGCTGCACTGGCTTTCAGGGGACCACTGTAGAGCTCCCTCATCCTGTCCTGAGAGGTAGGCAGAGCTCTAATTTTGTCATATTGTTCTTGGTCGATAACTTCCTTGTATTGGAGCTCATCCAAAATGGGTGCGATGTTGCTCACTCTCTGGATCAGCTGGACTCTGTGTTTATCCACAAAATGCTTTCCTGGAGAAAAAAGGAAAGAAATGACAATAAAAGTTTACGGTTGTTTATCATGTGAAAATTTTATTAGCTTTATTCTCAGCTTTCATAACAAAATGCTTTAAAAAAATCACACTTATTTCATAATTAAAATTAATTAAATGTTAAAAATAGAACATAAATGATGTCTGTAGGAGCCATATGAGTTGTTCCTTTTTGACTAAGTGGGTTGGTTTAAATGGACTCACTGTATTGGTGCACAGGCGTGTGGGGCGTGTTTCATGGGTGTGGTAGATGATAAATGTGGTTGCACTCACCTGTTTACAGCACCTGATGTTGATGAGCAGAAAGGTAAGGTGAGCATGAGGCAAAACTTTCTGTTGACCGCAGCTTGAATGATTTTGATGTATTTTAACTGGAACTTGATGGTTTATGTATATTTATGCACTAATTGATGCCATAGGCCAAGTTGTAGTTTGGTATAGTAGTTAGTGCAGTTCTTTGTGAGTAGCAGTTATTTGTTTGTGCAGTCTGTGCATTTGTTTAATAGTTAATCCCACGTGCTGATTTGTATATTGGACAGCTGCATGTGGAATAAAAGAAGCAAATGGTACAGAAGTGTATTTTATGCTTTTATTGTTGCGCGTCATCTGTATCCTCATGTTTAGCCTGCCGCGGCCATAGTTGGAAGAGCCACAACAAATTGTCAACAGAAAAGTTTATAGGTTTTATTGGATTGTTTATATATAGATGAGTTTTATTGGTGAGAGTCTTATGGTTTGCTGTTGCCTTTGTCCACGCAGCTTTTAGATTAAGCCTTTGGCTACACAATACAGATTTCTTTCAGGAGTCTTATTCCCCTGTTAGGTTTCAGCAGTACAGCTGCACAAGGCGTTGTACTGATTTGCTTTCTAGTTATTGTGCATCAGGCGGCTGAAGCCATTGGCTTGGGAGTACCGCCGCAGTTTGTGTTTAAGACAGTTTGTCTTCCTCACAGCTGACGGTATGGAGGTACATAAATACCCACCGCTAGTATGTACAGAAGACTAGGTTGAGTTAGTTAGGTTTAATAGGCAGATAGAGGGGGATATTGCTCCTGTTAATTGTGTGTGTCCAAGGTTGATTGAAGGGAATGTCATCAAGTTGATGTGTTGGGATGAGGCTGTGTGGCATAGGTGCAGTTCAGCGTTTGCATTTTGTAATGTGTTGAAGAAAAATGGAGACACACCAATTAATACAATGTGGTGATGTGGATGGAAAGAAAAGACAGCCGAAATCGACTGCTAAGGCTTTGGAGAATCAGATTGAAAGGCTGCAAACAGAACGTCATACTAAGATTAATAAAATTAAAAAGGTCGTAAAAATTATTAAAGAGTTAAAGCAATCTGAGGATAATGTTTCCACTGTTCAGGCTCAGTTAGAGAATTTGTCTGTGTTGCTTAATGAGGCAACTCGTCTGCATGAAACCTTGCTTCCTTTGCTTCCTCAAGAAGAGCAAGAGAAACAAACTGCTTGGTTTATAAGTGTGAAAGCACATAATACTGAGTTTGTGGAAGAGATAAAGAAATGGCTTCGTGATGCAAAGGGAAACCCTCAGAGCAAAAATCAGGTGTCTGAGCTTGATTTGCCACATTTAAATCCACCTGGTGTTGAGTCTTCTGATGTATTACCTGCTGGAAATGGTTCTGGTGCTTCTAGGCACACCGGGAATGTTGGTAAAGGTGCTGCGATAGATGATGTTAATCCAAGTGATAGCGTCTCTAATGTTGCAAGCAGAAGTTGTAGGAAAAGTAAATCATCACTCAGTGGCTCAATGGTTTCATCTGCCTTGTCAGCACGCATAATGGCAGAAGCTGACATGGCTGCCCTTCTTGTTCGACAGAGGTTGTTGAAAGAAAAGCATGCTTTGGAAGAACAAGAAACACAGCTTAAGAAAAGAAAGGAGCTGCTTGACTTAGAAACTGAAATAGCAGCTTCAGCAGCAGAGGTGAATGTTTTAAAAGTTTCTGAAATGTCCCGAGTCTCAAGTGTGGTTAATGGTAAATCTGATGGAATGAATTCGTATTTAGAACGAGAGCAGGGGCGTTTGGGCGTTTTAAATCCTAACGCTCCTACGTTCAAACCTGTTACCAGAGCCCCAGGCCCACCAGAGGTGTACGAAGACCACAAACCTCCCTCCACCCGCTCATGTGTAGTGTTGCTGTGTCCTGTTCTAAAGTGCTTTTAAAACATGGCAGGGCATGGCTTCCTGCCAGAGAGCAGCGAGTGTCAGCACGGCCCCTCTTGAGAACCCTCAATGTTTACATGCATTTAAAATTCAGAGGTGGCGCCAGAGGTGAGGCTGGACGCTGTATAGTGTGTCCACCCCCACAGCCCTATATGTATGTGTGAGTGTGAGTAATGTGGATGTCTAAGTTGTGGAATAACATTTTATGGCCCGCAAGATCATTTTATATAGATTTATTATTATTGTTATGCATGCCCCGGCGATATGGGGTCCTCAGGGACTAGTAAAGCGCTATACAAATACAGGCCATTTACCAATTCAGCAGACGTTTGTCACCAGAGCAAAGCCACAAACTGAAGCTGTTGTGAAAGCAAGTTCTATTGTAGCAGAGGAGCCAAATCAGCTCGGCCATTTACCGAGGGAGAGTTTCTGAAGAGCTGCATGATGAAGCTGTGCAACGTCTTGTGTCCAGACAAAACGCAGATCTTGGCAAATGTGAGCCTGAGCAGAAATACGATTGCTGATCGGGTTGGTGAGATGGCCACTGATTTAAGAACACAGTTGTGTGAAAGAAGCAAAAACTTCATTGCATACTCTCTTGCTGTGGATGAAAGTACAGACATGATGGACATTGCACAGCTGACCATCTTCATCCGTGGAGTGTAAATATTGAACATTAAATCAATGCACGGGACAACGACAGGAAAAGACATGTTTGAAAAGGTATTTCAAAGTGTAACCGACATGAAACTGCCCTGGGACAACAGATGGAGCGCTGGTGTTGTGCAGGATGTAGGATCTAGTAAAGATGCAGGAGAACTGTACGGTGAGTTAACAGCATATCACTGCATCACTCACCAGGAAAGGCTGTGTGGTAAAGTCCTAAAAATGGAGCATGTAATGATCACCGCAACACAGACCGTAAATTTGATCTGAGCTAAAGGTTTAAATCAGCGTCAATTTCAGTCTTTTATGTGGGAAATAGATTCAGAGTTTGCCAACATTCCTCATCATACAGAGGTCCGCTGGCTGAGTTGGGGAAAAGTTCTCAACAGAGTTTGAGCTCAGCAAGGAAACCTGTCAGTTCATGGCATGTATGATGCGGTGGAGGCATTTCAAGTGAAGCTGTCACAAATGCACCAGTGCAACCTGCCTCACTTTCCCTGTTGCCGAGTAATGTTGAACAAAGCTGGCGCACTTTGCTCGTCTACATGCGGCTCCAACCTTGTGTTTGCTTTCATTTATTTTTTCTGGGTTTTTTGGCAGCATGTTCATATTTCTACTTTGCATAATTTTGACAGGATATATTTTTATGGAGAGCAAAATATAAAATAAATAAAATAAAAAGTTAAAGTTTATTTTTTTAAGTGCATTTATTCTGGAATAATTATTAACAACAGAGTAAACGTTCGTAGCCTGTATGATGTCACCAGGTCCAAATTATAACCAGTGTTTTAAATCCGCCCACTATGATATTAAAGCATAAAACAAAGAGTCTGATATTTCTTATGTTTACATCAGAAACAAAAGGCCAAAAGGCTTTAATATAAAAAATTTTTAAATATCCAAAGTGTTTCATGTAAAATGGATCAATTAAAGGAGAGTCACTGAGGAGCAAAGGCACCACATAGCAGAACAATTTTCCACAAAGAAAAGACATCTCCACCTTTTTAATGTAAACATGTTATGTTCAGGTAGATCGTGTACGTTTGATCTAAAAATGTGTTTTTTTTTTTTCCCAACACATTTACTTCTTTGAAAGGTCTTCAACGAGAAATTTCTCATTTGCCAAAAGGCTTTCATAGAAGATGTCTTTGCAGGCTGCACTGGCTTTCAGGGGACCACTGTAGAGCTCCCTCATCCTGTCCTGAGAGGTAGGCAGAGCTCTAATTTTGTCATATTGTTCTTGGTCGATAACTCCCTTGTCTTGGAGCTCATCCAAAATGGGTGCGATGTTGCTCACTCTCTGGATCAGCTGGACTCTGTGTTTGTCCACAAAATGCTTTCCTGGAGAAAAAAGGAAAGAAATACAATAAAAGTTTACGGTTGTTTATCATGTGAAAATTTTATTCACTTTATTCTCAGCTTTCATAACAAAATGCTTTAAAAAAATCACACTTATTTCATAATTAAAATTAATTAAATGTTAAAAATAGAACATAAATGATGTCTTTCACTTTTTTCATCCAGACATTGAAACATTATTGTGTTTCCTGAATTTCCAAGAGTCAAGTTAATGTTGCAGTTTCCTCTTTTATTACAGAGAATCTAGTGAGCTGGTTTCGCTCGCTGCTGGATGCTTCATTCACATCTTTTAGCCGACTTTCAGAGGGTACTTCACGTGATCTTGGTTGTCAGCCATGGGGGGTCCAGGTTTTTTAGACAGACAGACCCATCATGATGAGCCCCCACAGATTTTTGTCTCAGCCCAGACCTGTCCTGGGTTTTTAGCAGCCGCACTCCTGACTTTGGGAATGGTTGCTTTAGTTGTTGGTTTTGGATTGTGCAGAACAGACTGTGGTGCTCATGGTCAAGGTTACATCAAGGGCAGCAAACACCAAATTAAATTTAAGGTAATGATACTGAATTCCACCTTAACAGCAGCTTCATTCTTCACACTAAAGAACACTGAGGCAATCGTTGATTCAGTGCCCTATAAATAAAATTGAACTGATTGAATTGGAAATCAGCCATCACAGCTCATGGAACATCTGCTTATAAGCCTGCTGAGTTCAGTTGGCTAAATCCACAAATAGTAGCAGCGTCGGTCAGCTGATCATAACCTTTACACAGAAGCCACCTGTGCTCACAAGAGAAATTATTATGATTTATTTTTAAGTGATTTCTGTCCTCATGCTGCAGCACCACAGCCGAACTTAGGGTTTAGTGATGTGTCATTCACAAACGAGCCGACACAAAGAGCTCATTCTTTGTAGCAAATGACAAAAGCCGACTCTTCAGCCTCAACCACTCAGCCCTGCTGAGAATCCATGCAACCAGCAGCTTTGATGGGCACACCGTGTGACCAATGGCATGCAGGGACAGATAAGGATCAGACAGTTATGTGAATAAAGGAAGGGGGCGAACAGCGAGTGTACACTCTAAAAAGTAATTCATCAGGCCTTTTACCACCACTTGATTAAATCCATAGCTGCAACATAAAAATTCTAATTTATTGATTAAGATAGGCCTTCTAAGTTGCAAACTTTATTTTTTGGGTTGTGTTGAATTAATAATGTTGGTAATTACATTAAATTAATTTTATATGTAATTTGAAATTAAATCCCAATGTTAGTGGGTTCAAAATAAAATTCAAGTTGTAATTACTTAAAGAAATTGAATAGATAACTTATTTTTTTTCTTCTGATTTCAAATTCCCTCCCCTACCGACTTAACTAGCCCGGGCAAATTCACACATGCTGGGTTGCATGGTGCAAGCTTTTGTAAAAGACATTTCAAGGTAAGTAACATTTCATTTACAAATAACAGTTCTACCAAAGCAAAGCATTTGTGCTAGTCACCTGTAGTGGATTTGTGTATGATGTGATGCTCATACAGATAAGGAAATACTTTGCACTACCACATGTAGCTAATGCTAGCCATTCTAAACTTTAGCACAGCAGAGGATAAGACTTATAAAGTTTCATTTGAGTCTTCAGCTTCAGCTAGAGAGTGCAACTGTGGCTAGGAAAAGCGTGGTTAAAGTTTTGCTACACAGTGCAATCTAATTTCGATCTTAGGCTAATTTTGTTTTTCTTTTTACCAAAATTAGAAGCCTTTAAACTGTGAATAGTTTTGTCAGAGGGATAACCTAGAGGCTTCTTTTTTCCATCTGGCTCACCTATTTTATGTCTTTATAAAACTTGCATGACCTATACATTTTTTACAAAATGGGCTGGGAGTGAACAATGTGTAAATTCGAAACCTCTGCAAAAACAGGGTTGCTAAAACATTAGAGATTACACCACGGTTATGGTGGGGAAGTCTCCCTCGTCTTCACCAAGATTGTTTTTCTTCCCTCAAAACTTGGGGTAGCCTTAGATCACTTCTATCCTCTTTAAATAATGTATTAGAGCATTCATTAATGCAGTGTAGCTAATAGTCTGCAAGGTTTAATTCTTCTGTTTGTGTGGTCTACAGATAAAGGAGGAGTTCAAGAGAATAACCACTGTAAGCCTTGAATGGCTACACTTGACAATTGCACCCCAAAACTGATGGATGTCATTTTATCAAGGGGAGGAGCTAAGGGAGTGAGAATCAGGCAGATCAAGGACATGCTTCTTGAGGTAGGACAACCTTTAGACTTTGGGTAGCTTTGAAATGCACTTTGTTGTCAGTCACCCATGTATTTTATACTCATATTTTATTTTTTCTTAAATAGCACAAGACAATTGAAACAAGCAGAGAAGTAGCCATCTGCTGCCTTATCACTTTCCTTGGAGAGAAGGACGAGGACCTTTTCATGGAGTTTGGTGTAAGTAATTCAGCATTGTGTGTGTGTGTGTGTGTGTGTTCGTTCCATTGATCATCTGAATTCATTAAGATTCTATAATTCACTAACCTATTTTTTAAAATTTGCTTTACAAGGACACCGAAGAACTTAAGGCAGGTGATGAAAACTGCCATCATCAGTGACCGGTACACCCCTGGATCTAACCATAAGACTGCAACCATTGTGGTGGAGGAAACAAAAATCATGGAGGGCCAGAATTTCCCAAGGTGCTGTGTTTTGCTCATGGGCATAATATATGCTCTCAATCTGAGCTAATGCAAGGATCTGAAATATACTTTTGAAGTTGTTCAGAAGCTGTTCCTTGACCTTGATGGAACCATCATTATGTTAAAGATGTTGACTCTGTTTCAAAAATTGTTAACTGTTTTGAATCCTGTATGTGTAAAATTGATCTTAAAGGTGTTTGCTGCATTGTGTAATAGAAAGATGCAAGATCTTGTAAAGTTTGGTAGGCATTGAAAGTTAACATTTACTGAACACTTGCATGGAAGTATTACTGCAACAAAATGTTTTCTAAGTAGATTTTTTTTACCAATTGAACACATTTGTTTCTGTGGTGTTAAATACATAAAGGCATATTCTATAACTTGGCTGTGATGGTATAAATCTAAATTTCTGGTTTATTTTCACTTTTTAAATACAAAGTGTTGAAATGCCTACTGTTAAAAAATAAAAAAGTTATTTGATTAAAAAAATGTTGAATGAATTCCTTTCTTAAAAGCTATTACAATAAAAAAAGAGAAAGCTAAAATGATGATAATAATGATGAAAATCAGCAACTTAATATTTTAAGTAATGAACTTTAAAAAAATTTTTTGTAATTGCTGTAATTGATTACATAACACTTAAAAATCATTTCAAATAATGTGGAAAAAGTAATTGGAGGAACATAATTTTTATGAGTAAACAACTTAAAAATATGTTTTTAAGCTACCAAATATTACGTAAATGGTAATTAAAATCACCTTTGATTATGGAGGATAATTTAATTCCCGTAACTCAATATAGTTTGTTGGTTCAATCTAATTTCAACATAAGTTATCATAACTCAAAAAGAGTAATGGAAACTGTTGCGTTAATTTTTTTTGTTGAGCTTAAACAATAGTTTTTAGAGTGTAGTGGTACGGACCAGGTACTCAGAGCACCACAGAAAAGTGAAGAAACAAGCAAAAATGGAAAAGGAGCAGCATCTGGCTGCATTTCATTGATTTTGGAGACCAAACAGCTGAGTGCAGACTCTTTCAAATCAGGAGCTGGCTAAAATGATACTTCTTTTTAGACTGCAGGAACACCACAAAGCACACGTCACCAAAATCTCAAAGACTTATTTTCATTTCTGTGCCTCACAGAGCACACATCTTTTTTTCATTACTCTTGACCTCAGGCTAAGTTATAGTTTGAGTCAGGATCAGTTACAGGGAGAGGACTTCATGCTGCACCTACCGTCTGCCATTGTACATCCACCAGATGCTCCAGCTGGAACAAGCAGAGGGGAAAAACTATTGATTAATACTGTTAGAGCCAATCTATAGAGAAATATTTTTGATACTGTTTCAGTTATGTTACATGTTTAATTTTGTATGATATGTTGTTAGAGAATAAATGCTGCGCGTTTAATTTGTGTCGGGTAAGAAAAACATTACAGCGCATGTGTGGTAGCAGGTTAGAGTGAGCCAGGATGGCAATGGAAATGTGCGCTGTAGCAGCAAATAGTTTTTTGACCGTGACATCTTTTGTTTGTATGTACGAATCAGAAATAAATCTGCACAGCTCACATTAAAAAGTGGAAGAATTATTTTTTCGAAGCTTGGGACAGAAATTCGCCACTACAAATACTGATGATGATGTTTTACACTGATAGAATATAAACAACTTCCTTCTGTCCACAGGATGAAGGGCTGCTCAGATTTAAAACTGTGCACCTTATTTGTTTCCAGTTGGTTGGAAACAATAAACGATGGGCTGATGCACCAGAAAACATTAAAACCAACTAAATCATGGCTCTTCTTTAGGTTATTAATATTTGGCTCCACTGGACATACATAGATAAGCTCATTTCAGGATTAGGTTATCTTATCTTTTCTTTATTTTATTCGATCTATTGCTAATAAAACATTGCTAATAAAAACAGCACGCTGCCCTAGTAACCAATGTGCTGATTACAACTGTCTACTGTTTTACGGCTTTTTTCTGTTGTTTTTGTATTTTGGGACAATAAAGACGAGTTTCCACTCTTGAAGTTCTATAGTCAAAGCACACGGCTCAATAATTTAGACTAAAATTTAAGCTCATACTACGTCATTTTGATAAACAATACGGAACTCACCGTCACTGGAACCACGTTTTGAGGACTGTCCACCTGTAGCGTTCTCTGCGGAAATGAGGAAGACACAGAGTTTGATGTGTGATGAATGTGTGATGGTGCTAAGAGCAGTAATATTAAAATACCATACATGGGTGTAATGTTACAGGCATTAAAGAACTATTGGAGGTTAAACGCAGTGACCCTCACAGCCGTCACGTATAATGGCTTCAGCTCCACATTTATACAGAAGAATGAAGCAGCTCCATCAGCACATTATATATGATTGTTATTACACAAGAAGTCAAGACTTTCATTTGTAATGTGAAACTGGAGCTGTGGAGCTGAACCTCTTAGCCGCGGAGACCTACGCTTTTTAATTTCATTTTTATTATTTAGCTTTCTCTCTCTCATAAACCTGCACCTTATTCCACAACATTTTTCTTCATCCGAGGTCTTTAATCCTGTCAAACCGCACGACATCTGCAGTCAGAGGCAGTGAAAATGATCAATCAGCGGAAGCAACATCTGGAACACTGTGGAATCACACTGGGGACAAATATAAGCTGAAACACCGTCGTGGAAATATGTTGTAGGCAACTCGCACAAATTCGCCAAACTGCGATTTGGGAACAAAATGTTCTCGGACGGTGTAAGGATCAGTGACTCTGTTAGCTGTTATAAACGGGGACTGGGGGGTAAAATCGAGAGGCTCTGAAGAAGAAAGTGAAACTGAAAGAAGAGCAAAGACGAGCGGGAAGTTTTTTGTTTATTTTGTTTTTTTAAACCTTTTTGCTTCAGTTTTAAACTTTATTTGTTGTACAGATGTGCGGATACGTCAGCGGTCCTTCCAGTAGTTGCTCATTATTAGGTTTCGCTCCGTACGATACAATAATCTAACACTCAGTCTTCAAACCCTGGCACCGAGCTACCGCAGCGGTTTGTGTCGGGTTTAAAATATGAATCTAATCGCAGATTCTTACCTCTGCGCTGCTGTCGATTTGTTTCAGGATCTCCAGAACCACCGAAGCGCCTCCTCCGCGGTAAAGTCTGTGACCTGCAGCCGGCTTTTCCCTACTTCCTCTTTTTTAACATTACGCGCGCCTTTTTCACGTTTTCTCTGCAGTCCAGAAGCAGATGATTTCAGACCATATGTTGTGCCAGAGTGATTCATTCAGTGTTTCGTTTTTTAGGTTCTTTGGGTGAAGTTTGATGCTCAAATCTTCACAGATTAAGTTGATTAAGGAGTTGAAAGTGTTTACATATTTGTTTAGCCACTTTGAAAAAAGTCCTGTAACTTCCTAAGACCCGAGCGCTTGATTGGGACGTGATGAATGTGAAAACAAAGAATTATCTTTTTACCTAATTTTGCTCTACAATGGCCTGATATTCACATATGAGCACATTCGTTTTAGATTTCGATAGAACAGTGGCAGTATAATGTCCCCGTAAGTGGATATCAGGCCCTTGTAGAGCAAAATTTAGTAGTGTGGTCGAGACAACCCAAAATGGGATGTCCGCGTATGTGGACAACAAATGCAAAACATCATTTAAAATCTTGTGCAGAAATTGTTCCCAGTGTTTTACCATCATATTTTTTGAATGAATATTCTGATTTTCTGCCTCCCCCGTCCCTCCATAATGTACACTGCATTATTATTTGAATAAATCATTTGATAAAAATGAAGATTTTATTTCAAAGATTAAATTATAAAACGTTTTAATTAATCATCAAAATGAACAAGAAAAACATGAGTTTAATTTTGGTTTATTTTTTTTAAAGGACAGTAAATCTTTGTCACTATGTTTCAAGTTACAATAAGATGATGACATTGAAAAACAGATTAATGAGGCTTTGGATGATTTATGGATAAAACTCATTCAGCTTCACGGCCCCAGATGATTCATAGTAATGAGAAAGGTACCCCTCTGCGTCCTTATGAACGCTCAGGATTCTTAATTGAAGCACTCCCCTTTTTATTCTCTTCGCGGCCCTAACCCTAGCATTAACCATCACCTTACATTTATCAATTTCAACCCGCTCTCACGCCTGGGAACGAGTAACATAGCGACGATTTGTCACATATATGTTACGTTTTGGGATGAAACGTGTTTGGATAAAAACATGGCTGATGACATCGCTGATTCATTTTTAACATATATAACATTTACATTTTTTAATATAAAACTTTCAAATATCCATATTTTTTCCTGTAAAATGGATCAATTAAAGGAGCCACTGAGGAGCAAATGCAACACATAGAACAGTTTTTACAAAAATGTAAGTGTAAAATAAAACCCCCACAAAGAAAAGGCATCTAAACCTTTGTAATGTAATCATGTCATGTTCTGGTAGATATTGGTAGATCTATATTTGGTCTAAAAACTGTTTTTTCAACACATTTAATCCTTTTCACTGAGCTCTTTAACGAGAAATTTCTCATTTGCCAAAAGGATGTCATAGAAGATCTTTTTGCAGGCTGCACTAGCTTTCAGGGGACCACTGTAGAGCTCCCTCATCTTGTCCTGAGTGGTAGACAGAGCTCTAATTCTGGTATAAGTTTCTTGGTTGATAACTTCATTGTCTAGGAGCTCATCCAAAATGGGTGCGATGTTGCTCACTCTCTTGGTCAGCTCGACTCTGTGTTTGTCCACAAAGTTCTTGTCTGGAGAAAGAAAAGGAAAGAAATTTAAAAAAAAGTTAAGGGTTGTTTATCATCTGAAGTTTTTATTCACTTTATTCTCAGCTTTCATAACAAAATGCTTTAAAAAATTCATTTATTTCATAATTAAAATTCATTAAATGTTAAAAACACATTCGTTCCTTTTGGTCGACTATTTAAAAAGAACATAAATGACATCTTTCCTTTTTTCATCCAGACATTTAAATATTGTTGTATCTAGTTAATGTTGCAGTCTTCTCTTTTATTATCAGGAAATGAGGAGCTGCATGAGAGTGCATCTGCTTGGCAGTTTCAAGGCCTCGGGCACAAAGGTGAGAAGTAACGAAGTACAAATACAAATGTATTTTACCCGAGTCTTATTTTTTCTGACTACTTTTTACTTTTACTCCCTGCATTTATAAACAAATATCTGTACTTTCTACTTCTCACATTTTCTAAACCGGCTCGTTACTTTTGCTTTAACGCATTTTAGTCGAGTTATTATTTCGTCACTGCGAGCCTCCAAACATCCAAACGATTTAAACCTGAAGAGAAACACATGGTAGGCGGTCCTGTTCGATTATCATTCACCAGAGGATGGTGATCTCATGGTAATCTATGGGGCCTTATAAGGCTCACTGGCCTTAGATTTGATGGTGGGCTGAAGGTTTCAAACTTTGATCCTCGTGCTTCTCTTTCAGCTAATCTAATTAATGCTATTTAAACATATGTTAGGGTGTAGGAACACAACAAAGCACATGTCAACAAAATATGAAACACTTAATTTCTGTGAATCCAGCGGACATGTTTTTGTTTTTTACGCTTGACCATGTCCGAAGTTTTAGTTTGACTCAGGATCAGTTACAGGCGAGGTCTTCACCTACCGCCTGCGGTTCCACCAGCTGCTCCAGCTGACGCACTCGAGGCTGGAACAAGCAGAGATCTAGTGTAAGAGCATTTTATTCTTTTGTTTGTGTTGTTGCACATTTTAACACTCAGTTAAATAAAAACTGATGCACGAGGAAAATAACTGGTTAGATACTCAAGGAAATAAAAACGGGACTATAATGTTCTGGGGAGACGACAAATCATTCAGAATTAATTAATGGTGTGTAGAGGCGGGAGGAGCGATCCAGTAAGTCGCCCCCCTTTTACGCACAATTTGATCTGCCACCAATAATCAGAATGGGAGGGGCAGACAAAGCGTCCACGCTCCATGTTTCCCGTGAAAACAGGACAAAATGTCGACGCTTGGAAGAGAAGAGAAGACACATGGACACATTTCGCATTTGACGTCAAGGAAAGTACGAGCACAGAAAACCTTTACAGACTTTAATCAACCGAATTAGCTTTAGAATTAGTCTGCGATAATCTTCCGATATTTAGTCAACTAAAGCTAAAAGAATTTAGACAAAAATTATGATTAAAACTAAATCAAACGTAGCACTGGTCTATACTGTGAAATGTCGGTAAAGAAGAAAGGAAAACAGCAAATCAGCCTCGTCCCGTCGAGGCTGATTTGAAAGGTGAAGCAGCGCAGAAACTCACCGTCAGTGGGAGCAGGTTTCGAGGAATTTCCACCTGTAGCTTCCTCTGCAAAAATGAAGACACAGTGTTAGAGTCCGTGACGGTGTTTCAGTGGATCACACAGAGACGAACAGTAATATTAAAATATCATACATGGGTGTAATGTTACAGGCTTTGAAGAACAAGTGATCCTCACGTACTATGGCTTCAGTTCCACATTTATACAGAGGAATGACGTATCCCTCAGCTCCATCAGAGCTATCAGGACATTTTATAAGATTATTATTACTCAAGAAGTCGAAGTCCAGACTTATCGTGGGACTGGGAAATCGCATCTGTGCGCATGCGCCAAGCGCATGGCGCCAGTGCCTGATCAACGTCAAAGAGGTCTGCCATTTCCATGCTCTGGCAGCCGATAAATGCGGAACTTATACCAGCATTATCTCCCCATTCTGGCTAGCGTTAACGACATCAACACAGTCTCACGATGAAAATAGGTCGCAGTCCTTCTGTACGGGTGTAGGTTCTGCACAACGTTTCCTCGTACACATTTCTAATTGTTACACGCGAACGGCGCATAAAGTAGCTGCTCTAATTAGGCCCGGTCGCGCCCGCTGACTTCACTTTTAATCTGCAGATCGGGAGTAAAACGGGCTCGGACACGTATGGAAGAGTGACTCTGTTCGCTGTTATTAAATAAACGCTGAAAAACAATCGAGAGGCTCTGGTCAGATAAGAAAAATGAAAGTGAAAATGCAGCATCCGAACACTCAGCCATCATTAAACCCTGACCTCCGTCTGTGCAGGTTTTAGGCTGCAGAATCACAGTCGTTGATCTTACCGAGTTCTTTCGCCTCTTCGCTGCAGCCGATCTGTTTCAGGATCTCGAGAGTCACCCTCAGAGCCCCCTCCTCAGTAAAAATAGACACCAGCGCGTCTGTGACCTGCAGACGGCTTTTGTCCTCCACCTTGTTGCGTTTTACGCGCGGCGGTTCTCTGCGGTCCAGAAGCTGGTGGCAGAACTTCTCATAGTTCCCCTTTTCCAAGTCCTCCAGAGTGTCTGCCACAGCGGATTTGATAGTTTTGGCCATTATTCACCGAGATCCAAAACTGCACCTCTGATTGTAACCGCTGTTGCTTTCCGGTGTGGTGCCAGAGTAGCTATGTAAAGCTGCTTTAAGCAATTTGGAACTGTAAGAGAGAAAAAAACGGTGCATTCAAATGCCTTCGGAAACAGAAATACTCTTTATAATAGCTCAGTCTGTTTCACAGCTTTTACAGATTATTTCACAGTGTAGTGATTTCACAGGCCTAACAATTCTGTGATGTATCTCAGGGCAGATATTTCAATTATTTGTATTTATTTTGTTATTGTCACATTGCTTCGGAGCAACACTAGCAGTGTAAGTGCAAAACTAACATAATTATGATTAATAATATATCAGTAACATCATTTAACCCTTTACATGGGCAACAACCACAGTCATGAGCCTGGGAACGGACACTTTTATCTAAGCTTAAGCTACAAACTCAGTCTTCTTTAACTGCACCACCACAAGCCCAAAACAGATTCGGCCTTTCTAAAGTAACATAAGGAAACCTGTGATGTCTGTCAGCATGGAACAAACGGGAGAAGCCCACTAACCGCAGGTCCTCACAGGCTCACTGGATGGGTCACAGTGTAACAAGCACAGTTACAGTTATGCAATTCCTCGTTCATCACTCATTTCCAGCCGACCACCTTATAGATCACATCCATCTATTACAGTATAATGGCATATTTTCAACATATGAGAGCTAACATTTCATTCCTTTAGAGAAACACAAACAACTTTCATCTTTTGGGGCTTCGATTCACAAGTCAGTGATACCACTGCTTAAATCCAAAAGAAAAACTCACCACGCTGTTTGCTTTGCTTGCTAAACATAATTTAAACTGCTGCTGCGCCGACAAACTACTCAGTAACTGACAGGGAGCAAGGTCAGGTTGTATAAGTAATGTTTTTCTCAGCATATAAAACCTTTCAGAAAATCACTGGAGTGTTTAATATTTTCAAAGCCAGAGTTTATATCCATAAGGAAAATGTAAACTGCACAAAGCAGAACAACATCATGAAAAAATAATGCCAGACCAGATCATTTTTACTTTTAGTGTCCCAGAGAGCAGGGTACAGTGAAACGTGTTTCTGCTTACACCCTAAGCAGAAAAAAGCAGAATCCATGTAATGCATGGATGTGCTTTATTTTAATGGATGGATGTAAAAATAGTACAGTCTCAGCCACAGTTAAAATAAAAGTGCCACAGGCCCCCAGTCAGGGCCTTATACTATGAGTTAGTGCAGGAATTTATATTTGCAACTGTGATAAAAAACTAAGAAAAATAAAAACAAAGTTAGTTAAAAACAGTAAAAGCAACCCTGACATTGTGTAGAGAGAAGTGCAAATGGCATTAATAAGTGATATGTACACTTTAAAGGTAAGAAAAATGTTTGGATGAAGGTATAATAGAAAATATGTTTGGGATCTTGTGCCTCACAGGTGTGTTCACCTGTGACAGACTGAAGCCTTATTGTACAGATATAACTAAAGATCAGTAGGAATGATTCCCCGAAGTGTTCTTTATGGCAGTGAGGCTGAAAGGTCTGAGGGAGAAGTGTGAAGTGGGAGTGACGGGTCGTCCATGAAGGAGAGCAGCTTATCTGTTTCTTCAGTGACCTTTGACCCTCACCGACTAAATCGCCTCCAAATTCTGACCGGTGATGCTTCCAGCTTTGCAGATTAGTTTATTAATTTACACAATACAGTTAAATAATAATAATGGATTGCATTTATAGAGCGCTTTTCGGGGCCCTCAAAGGGCTGTACAATCCCACTATTCATTCACTCTCACATTCACACACTGGTGGAGGCTACAGGTGTAGCCACAGCTGCCCTGCAGACTGACAGAAGCGAGGTTGCCATATCACGCCATCGGCCCCTCTGGCCAACACCAGTAGGTGGCAGGTGAAGTGTCTTGCCCAAGGACACAACGACTGAGACTGTCCGAGCCGGGGCTCGAACCGGCAACCTTCCGATTACAAGACGTACTGCCAACTCTTGAGCCACGATCGCTCTTGTAAATTATATAAACAGACGTGGAAAAGTCACAATAAGAGTGTCCAGGTGGAAAAATAGACAAAGAGGCAAAACTGGCAACTAAAAAATGACAAATACCTCAAATCGACGGCCAAATCGCAAAAATCAGACACTAGAAAACACCTCTGCAGGTAAAACCACAGCAGCATAAAATCCCTTAACATTGTTTTTTATATTTCTATGACAGTTGCTTTTGAGTGTCCATACAACGTAGCAGAGGATGAACATCATTTCAAAGGTGAAGTGAGGCATGATAGTAGGACGATGCTTCTGTTTTTTTTTTCTTTTCGTATATTATGGCATAAACCTTGGTTATTTAACTTAACCTGTAAGTTTAACTGTTACTATTACAGAACATGTTCTTCATTAAAAACACAAAGTTTCATCAAACAATAATAATATCCTAAATTTAAAAAAAGAATAACAGCATATTAACACTGATTTGCTAACGTTTGAGCTTCCTCTGAGCTCCACGTTTCAGTTAGTGTGAACAGCTAGGAGAGTAAAAGACGATGTGGTTTTCAAAAGGCATAAACTTGACACATTTCTTGACTGTTCTGAGCAAGAATACTTTATTTCCATCTTTTACAGTTTTAAAATAATAAAAAGGGCTCAAAGTAGATGTTTAGGGACCCCACAGTTCTTGCAAGCACCACTTTAGTATGACAGCAATGTAAAGCCTTTTTATAGCAGTTGAGTCTCTTTTAGTTCTTGTTTTGTGGATTTCTTCCTTCTGCGTTCTTCTGTTTCTGATTCTCAGTCCATCTTGCGTGTGGCTTTGTTTGGAACAGATTTTCTACAATGTTATGCTCAGGGAAGTGAGAGACAAGGTTAAACCTTCAACTTAAAACCTCTGAGGTAGTCCACTGTGGATTTTGAAGTGTATATTGGCTCAAAGCAGGGTTTGGGAAAGCTTCCAAGTCTGCATTCTTGATAAGAGTGTAGAATGTTATGATAGGCTACCTCTGAACAGATGGACGATCCAGTTTTGGCAACAATAAAAACTGAAAACATTGAGCTATGACTAAAAGGAGGACCTGTTGAACCGCAATGAAATCTTTTTAGTTTCTCTGAAATTATTTTATTTATTTTATGAAATTCTTTAGGATTAAAATTTAATGACACAACAGTTATAAAGTCAATTGTTTTGAAATAAATCTGTAGTTGGAGCTTGTGTGTGAATACTAGAGCCTTTCACACAGTTTTCCAGCTGCTGTGAAGTCTTTCACCTGCAAAACATAAAAGAAATCATAGATAGCATATAGTTGTTTATATGAACAAGTTAACAGAAAGATCAACTCACTGTCCAGGTGAGATGTCTAATTTCCTCCACCGGCTTCTGTGACTGAAAAACACAAATGAATCAAAATGTTAGCCTCCATGTTAGCCTCCATGTTAGCCTCCATGTTAGCCTCCATGTTAGCGGTGTAACAGGAGAGCAGTTTTAGTTTCAGAATGAAAATAAACTCTGACAATTGCAATTTTAAAATATCAGTGTTGCATATGTTTTATCATTTCGCTGTTACAGCTGCCCTGTTGGCTGCCCCTTCAAAAAGACAAAAACAAATCTGGAACGTTGCACTATCAAGCTGCAGGGCCAGACTCTCCATTGTTATGTAATTTCCATGGAACTAAATTTGACTGTTGAGCAGCAAGTCAGCACATGTCCAGAGTCACATCCTGACACTGGAGTGTCACACAGACTTTAGAAAAAGGTTGAAGAATTCAGAGAGTCATTTCTCTCTGTTTTTCTCTGTTTTTACTGCATAAAGCTGGTTTCAAGTGTGATGCTACAAAAAGAAACTTTAGCACTTTGTTACTGTAGGGCTGCATTTTAACGCAGACCAGACCCGTGTAAATGCTGGGCGATTGAGAAAATAAAAAAAATTCAAAATGTTATTGCGCCAGAAATCGAATAACTGGCCAACTCTTCTTTGTAGAATTGCTTTAATTTGGCCATATTTGAAGGTTTCCAGCATGAACCGCATGTTTAAAGTATCTCAGTCTGATTGAACTTGAACTATTTAAGTTCATGCCAGATACAACTGGTTTTTCACACAAGTCTTGGGGATCATTCAGATGTTTGTTTTTTTTGGTAAACGTGAGACGAGCCTTCATTTTTTTGCTTCTTTGGTTGGCAGTGGTTTTGTCCTTGGACTCTCCTATTGAGGCCATTTTTGCTCATTCTCTCTTTTTTTTGTTGAACCATGACCTCTGACCTTAACTGAGCCAGGTGAGGCCTGCAGTTCTTTAGAAAATGTTCTGAGTTCTTCTGTGACCTCCTGGATGAGTCATTGATGCACTCTTGGAGTAATTTTGGTCGGCTGGTCAGGTTCAGCACTGTCCTAAGTTTTCTCCATGTGTGGATAATTTCTCACTGTTGTTCACTGGAGTCCTGAAAGCCTTAGAAATGGCTTTGTGAACCTTTCAGACTGATAGATGTCAGTGCCTTTTTTTCCTCAGCTGTTTCTTTAAATCTTTTAGCTTACTTCACTTTGTCAGACAGCTTCTATTAAATGATTTCTTGATTGGTCTGGCAGTAATCAGGCCTGATTTAATATGATATGAGGGACAATTCGTTTTGCTTCAGGTAGGTTTTTCTTCATAAATCAAATCATTATTTAAAACTGCATTTTGTATTTAGTCTGGTTATCTTTATATAGTACTAACATTTTTAATGATCTGACGCATTAAAAATAGAAATCAAGAAGGGGAGCAGTTCTTTTCCACAGCACTGTATTAACTCTTGTTTTTGTTTTCTCATAATCAAATATTGAAGTCAGAGACCTCTGCTTGGTTTCACCCCTTTTGTGACACGGTAAGCCCCAAATGACAGCAGCGATCAGTTTAGGAAGTTTAAAAGTGAAAGTAAATAAATGAGACCCTTTTATTGTTGGTTAAAAATGTCTGCAGTATTGTTTCTGGTTCTGTTACCCATCGATCTCTGTAGTTAGTTTTTACCCTGTGATTAACTGTGATGACGCTTCTGTGTAAATCCAGATGTACAAATGACCACTAACTGAAACTTGGACATTGATCTCACCGAGTGTTTCCGCCTCGTTGCTACATCCAATCGCTTTCAGCAGGTCCACAGTCACCCCAAGAGCCCCCTCCTCGGTAAAGTGGGACACCAGCACGTCTGCGATCTGCAGGCGGCTTTTATTTTCCACCCTGTTGCGCTTGACGCGTGGCGCTTCCCTGCGGTCCAGAAGCTGGTGGCAGAACTTCTCAAAGTCTTCCTTTGATATGTCCTCCAGCGCGCTCACCAAAGCAAGCTTTATAGTTTTGTCTGACATTTCGTGGCCCAGAAAGTTCTTGTAGCTCTGTCTGAACTGCAAAATACGCTTTTGTCTCGAACTTTAAGGAAGATGACTTTAGAAGGCGCACCCGGAAAAAGACGCATTTACTGCGACTGGGAAATATGGGTGCTCTAAGAGCTATAAGCGGAACACACACAGCAGCAAACATCTGGAACACACTGTCTGTCTTACGATAACAGTGGGGTCATGTTCCAAGTACAGTAAGACTTGCTGTAGGGATCCACCAACAACGCCTGTGTGAGTAGATCTGTCGACTCATATTGTGCATTGGTTTGCAGTTTTCTTGGTATGTTTGATTTTATAAATCCTAACAACCACATGGTATAGCGCCGCTAGGGGGTTTCGTCCTATTATTGTAGCACGTCTGTGGAGGCTCTGAGTTATGGAGGATCACAAGAGCCATTATTCTCTCGCCTCTGTCAGTGCGCCCCAGGGTGGCTGTGGCTACAATGTAGCTGCCATCACCAGTGTGTGAATGGGTGGATGACTGGATGTGTAAAGTGCTTTGGGGTCCTTAGGGACTAGTAAAGCGCTATACAAATACAGGCCATTTACCATTATTTCGATGCGCGTGGCTCTTGTGGTCCTCCATACTCAGTCATCCAGGTCATCATAGTCTAAGGGCGATGGGGCGATCGTGGCTCAAGAGTTGGGAGTTCGCCTTGTAATCGGAAGGTTGCTGGTTCGAGCCCCGGCTTGGACAGTCTCGGTCGTTGTGTCCTTGGGCAAGACACTTCACCCGTTGCCTACTGGTGGTGGTCAGAGGGCTCGGTGGCGCCAGTGTCCGGCAGCCTCGCCTCTGTCAGTGCGCCCCAGGGTGGCTGTGGCTACATTGTAGCTGCCATCACCAGTGTGTGAATGGGTGGATGACAGGTTGTGTAAAGCGCTTTGGGGTCCTTAGGGACTAGAAAAGCGCTATACAAATACAGGCCATTTACAGGCCATTTAAGGAACCTGGAAAGAAAAGCGTCTGGACTCTGCCTTTCCAAGCTCCCTAGAATATTATTGTAGTTGTTGGAGAGTCTCCTAATGTGAGTGCCGCTGCAGCCTGCTGCTCTCCGTGCATCTGTTTAGAGCAGGGCAACTCCAGGTCTGTTGTTCTACACTGTTAAAAAAAAACATCTTAAAAAACAGTAATATTCCGGCAGCTGGGGCGCCAAAATACTACCGTAAAATAACAGAAAACAACTTCCTCATAAAAATATGGTTATTTCCAGCAATGACAATACAGTTTGTTGCGCTAATTTTACATGGGATCTTGCCTTTTCAAGTGATCTTAAACATTAAATTGGGAACATGTTAATGTGATTAAACAATGAAATTATCTATAAATAGGGGGGAAAAAAACAAATCCTAATAAAACAGTAATATTCCGGCAGCTGGGGCGCCAAAATACTACCTTAAAATATCAGAAAATAACTTTCTCATGAAAATACAGTTTTTTTTCAGTAATGAAAATCGAGTTTGTTGCGCTAATTTGACATGGGATACTGCCTTTTCCAAGTGCTTTTAGACATTAAATTAGGAACATTTTAACGTGATCAAACAATGAAATTACCTATAAACAAGGTCAATGATTGTGGTAATATGATATAATACGTAAATGTACAGAAATATACAGTTAATAGTTGGTGTAAATTATAATGGATTGCATCCCCTGGGATAGACTGACAGAGGCGAGGCTGCCATATCGCACCACCGGCCCCTCTGGCCATCACCAGTAGGCAGCAGGTGAAGAGTCTTGACCACGGACACAATACCGAGAGTGTCCGAGCCGGGGCTCGAACCGGCAATCTTCTGATCACAAGCGAACTGCCAATTCTTGAACCACGATCGCCCTAAACAGCAATGATAATAATACTTATGTGAAGTAACACAAGCTTATAGGAATCATGTTATATACTTTTCCATAGCATTACATTTGAATTCAACAGTTCAATCTTTCAAATAACGGACAGATATTTGTGAAATCACGATACATTTGTGAATGTATTTTAACAATCTAAATATGCATATGTACAAAAAATATATTTAAAAAAAACAAGTAAATTGTGTTTTTACTATATTTACAGTGATGTTATGTTATTTTACCTTTGACATGTAAAATCAGTCTACTTGTGTAAATTTAATGATATTCTAGAAAGACAGCAGGCTACAACGCTTTAAAATATACAGTAAGATACTTTGACATTACTATTTTTTGGAACAGTGTATTTAACTGACTGGCCTCCGAGTTGTCCGGCCAACATCCACACCACATGCCCGCTGAACCTGCTTGGTGTTCCTTCCTTGCCAGACCGCGGTTACAAAATGTATAACTTCATTTTATGTATTTAAGACAAAACAAACAAAAAAACCCAACAACATCAACTTGCCATAATGTCGTTGTACAATGAAAATAAAGAGCTGTTCTGTCCGCTTTTTCCTCAAACATGGACACGTGTTTTAGTATTTTGTGGGTGGAATATTTTCTAATCCATGTGTGGGGTGAAAATGTCCCATAATTACATGGGTCCTGTAAAATGAAAAATGTACAAGGTGTTATAAATGTCAGATTTGCATTCTTGATCAATAACAAGGGCATCAAATAATTATCTAATGCATTTTCCTTACAAACGTGGCGCCATTTAGGGGGACATAAAAAGGCTTTCCAATAGTATACGATTTATTGCCAAGTAGCAAATAAACAAATGACCACAAGACACATTTCCTTATGTTTTGTAAGTATGTAGTATGTTTACGTTGTTTTCCTGGGGGCTGAAACTTGACATGTTGTGTATATCCCGCTAATAGCCTGTATATGCCATACTGCACATTTTGGTATCAATTTGATACAAAGTAAATAAAGGGCAGTGTTGCTGATACCGATACTGTTGTCTTATAAAGGAATCTTGTGTAGAGGAGAGCTATGTGTCATGACTAATAGTTTACAATGAAGTATATGATATAGATGACAAAAGGAACCATTGTGGTGAAGTGATTCGATCTTTCTGTTAAGTTACGCCAGTGCAAAGCCAAACAAAGAGAAAAGAGCAGGATAGAACTCACGGAGCAAGTCATATAAGACGAAGGGGAGCAAGGAAGTGATGCATATGGCCAAATGAGTATAAAAGGGGGCTCTTAGGAACATTCAGGGTTCTCCCTCTAGTTCTGATCAAAGATCTGAACAGTTTGAAATTATTAGATTAGAAATCCGAATTAGCTCAAAGTAGATTAACTTGAAAAGTATAATTTAAGTGATTTGATTCTATTTGATTCTGATTTGATTTTGAAAATGAAAAAAAAAACATATATAAGATAAATCTTTCAAAATTGTTGAATTTTTAAAAAGTTCTCTTTTTTTAAATTAGTTGTAGACGCATGAATCCCTCTTTGTCCACCAGGGGGAGCTGCAGTATCATTAATTCCCCCAGCCTAATTTTATAAAAGAAGACTTTAATTCAACACGTTTATATACAGTTTATTTACATCAGACAACCATCACACGTCACTGAAACCTTCACAGCAAGTGCCTGAAAACCGCCAGTTTGTTATTCAGAGTATCAACAGAGGTAGACACGAGTTTTGTATTTAGAAAATAATAATAATAATAATATAAATGCACAAAACTCTACATAGGGTTCATATAAACACTATTTACAAATCCATTCTTTCTTTAGAAAACAAACAAACAAACAAACTATCAAACATAACAACCCCAGAGGAACAAAGTACAAGTAACCCGAGTGCTTAAAATACCCCTGGCTGGTGTCTGTGCTGCACTTAAAACAACCTGAGGTCAAGTAGCTCTTTTTATAGAAACATTTAAGAAAATATGATATGATGTCATTAAATATTGGCTGCACTATGGATCTATATACTTTTAATTATTATTCCCTGAAATGCAGCATCTGTAAACTGCCTACATCAAGTTCGTCCTCTTCCACGAGGCTTGAGGAAGCAGAGTTCACTTTGAAGGCTGAAGTACTCAAAACGTTCAGGTCTGTCAGCCAGCAGCACCGAGGCTCCTGGGGTCGGCCCCTACTGTGAAACCCACGTTTCACTGCTGTGATCAGAGGCTGTCGATACCCCAGAGCACTGCCAGGACTCTGTGTTTGTGGGTAAAACGTTCATACTGCTCAGGACCTCCTGTGCTGACTTCCCCAGCATGCCCTGCACGTCACAGACGAAGCGGTAGACGTAGCGCTTGCCCGCCGTCTTATGGATGATGTTTTTGTGGTAGTAGTAACGCAGGCCACGGCTCAGCTTCTCGTAGTTCATCTTTGGTTTGTTCTTGCACTGACCCCAGCGCTTCGCCACCTGTGGGATCACCAGCAAACACATGCTCAGAAAAATACAATAGAAATGAGTAATGTAATTAAGTAAATGTACTAAAAAAAAATCTGTTAAAGTTTATAATAAGTAAGATGATTTATTTAAGTGCTTCTAAAAACAGAAGAATCCAAGTGTTTATTCAAATGCATTACATGTTTGTGTAAAGCAGTAACATAAGCAGATTCTGTCTTCTATCATTTTATTCCCACATAAATGAATCCTCACACCTTTCAGTAAAGCTGTGCAATGCTCGTTTCTGCCCCCTGTTAATCTGGCTCTATAAGTACCAGGATGAGCAGCATCAGCACTGCAGGTAATATGAACAGGGGCCCCCATCCAGTCATTGCTCTGTTAAATGGTACAAAGTTTCAACACCAGCGGCTCCATTTTTAGGAAAACAAGTGATTCCCGGCCTGACTTTCTTAAATGTGATCAACGTTTCTCCCCAAAGTACAAAGACACACTCAAATGGAAAGTTTTGTGAAGCAGGTAAGAAATAACCTTTTATCGGTTCCATGTAGTGCTCAACAGTGGCTTTGTCTAAAACAGGATTCTTACCTCTGTGGGGTCAGACATCTTGAACTCCCATCCGTCTCCAGTCCAGGAGATGAAAGTGCGGCAGGCAGAGTCCAGCAGAAGCTCCAGTAAAAACTGCCACAGCTGGATTGGACCGGAACCTGAATGAAGAGTTTGTAGATAAATGAATGAGGTCAAAGTAAGTAGCTGGCGCTGTAATGTGTAATCCATGTGTCATTATACAAAGAGGAAAAGAAGCAAACTCTAACCTGGATAAGCCGACATTCCTGTCATCTGCCCCTCCCTGTCCAGCCTCTGTGGAGGGGTGTTTTTTCGTTTCACCACACGGGGGCAGTACTGCTCTGAGGACTGGAGGCCGGGGTTTGAGGGACATGAGGCCATAGATGGGTGTGATGGAGGGGCAGCTAAGTTGGGGGACTGATATTCAGACCAAAAAGACGAGGACTGTCTCTGTGCATCCGAGTCAAAGTAGCTCTGATCTGTTTCGCCTGCACCAAACAGAAGAATCACACACTGAACTACAAAGATCAGGTCACTGGAAAAGTGTTTGGTTTTAACCCACGAGTGAAATGTCTTACTTTGTACTGAGTTTGATCCCGCTCCTGTGAGGAAGGGGCTGTGGCTGCCTTCCACGGCAGGGCTGAACTGTCCGGTCTGGGGCACCAAGTTCTGGTATGTCTGAGGAGACTCCTGGTATCCAGTTTGTGACTGGTCCACTGCCAGTCCATCTGTGCACCAGGAGAGAGTTAGTCACAAACACAATTCCCTTAAAGTCAACTTTAAATGAGGTCAGTGTATGCACAAATAAGCCCTGTAAGCTCGGGCTTTAATCTGCTCTGGAAGCTCGGTTCCAGAAGATTTTTTTCTGCTCATGGTTCTGTGTGATGTCACAAAGAGGAGATACACACAAATATCTGTTTTTAAAAAGTAGCTACTCAAAAAGCAACTCTCTGGTGTTCTCGAATAAAACATATGAACACTATAGGTCTCCTTTAGAGTTATTTCACACGTAGCATCAGTGAACGTGAGACGCTCACCTTGTGGATACGAGGCCCACCAGTTGAACTCCTGGTATGTATCCAGGCTGAAGAGGGCAGCGTCACTCACTGAAGGTAAAAGAGCAAAAAATACAAGATAAGTCAAAAATATTTGACTTTAATAAGCAAGCAAAGTATACCAAAACACGTTTTTCTTTTTACCTTTGGTGCCATAAGGATGGGAAGCTTTTGGCGGCTCCGTGTAGCCGCTGTCTGCCGCGTACTGCTGCTGCTGCTGCTGTCCGGGCGCTTTACTGTCTAACAGAAAAGACAGGTCTTCACCAGGGTAGTCTGGAGGTTCAACATAATACAGACAGATGGAGTCAGTGAAGGATGGTGAAGACAGCAGGGAAGCACAGCTCTTTTTAAAGCACCAAGCCGATACAGGATTACCTGTTTAATCGTGCAAACCTTAAACTAATTCATTTTACAGCAGTTTTTTTGCAGCACAGGATGACACTGCTCTTTGTGTCTGGGGGGCATCTTATACATAATATATGTATAAGATTTGCTATAATGAGCAAACAATGAGGATAAACCTAATATTAGGCTACATAATTAAGATTACACTTTTTAATTTAGTAAAGGGTTGAAATACTTTTTTGTAACTTTGTAAAACAAAGTTTGTCTTGCTTACACAGCTGTACTTACAGCTGAGTAAGCAAGACCTATTTGCAAAACGCTTAATTCCTGATAGACTAAGGTGATCCGTGACTTTACTTTCTTTTGCAAATGTTTAAATTATGTTTGTTTTTAAGGTGGATTTTTTTTTCTTATGACTTAACAGATGTGATGACACTGTAAACTCTTTGGCACTGAAGGCACCACCAGCCCTCTGCTGCTTATAGCCTCATAAGGATAACTTTGATCCAGCAGTAAGAGCAAGTTAGCTGCATTATCTTTAAGCTGATTTTATGATTATATTAAGGCAAACAAATACAAAACATGAACTCAAAATCTGCTATGAATGTATAGTTTGCTGTAAATATGAAAGATTATGCTAAAATGCCGGTGTGGTGCTTTAAGAAGGAGGTTAATCAAAGCTCAGTTCTGCAGAAAAAGTCATGGAGAGAAGAATTGTGGGAGAAATCTATAAGTTAGACTTTGGAGTTGGGCTGAAATCGTGACGTGGGACATGAGAAAAAAGAAAAAAAAAAGGCCCCCCAGGTTTTTTCAGTTCTATGGATGGAGGCAGCTTGGAGGAAACAAGGCAGGGAGGGGGAGGAAACGCCAGCGGAGGGAGTGTGACAGAGTAGTGATGGAGGGATGGGGAGTGGGGGGCGAGGGCTCTAAATCTGTTGGAGGAGGAAGTCTGGAGGAAAGGATTAGGAAAGACAGAGAGGGGAGTGCAACACAGAGACCGTCTTTAACCTGACCACCCTGCGTCTCTCTGTCTTTGCAGATCTCAGCCCATTCAGACAATTTCACACACACATAATCACGGGCGTGTCAAGGACTCGCAGAGAAAGCTCTGACAGATGTGATGACACTGTCTGCGAACATGTTTCCTCTGTCCTTCAGCCGCTCGGCTTCAGAGGAAACAGATCGCACAAACATAAAAAAAACCTGTGTCTGAGAGTTTCAGCGCCGTGCACCAGGATCAGCAGGAAAGCCAGATGAAGCAACATCAGAGGGATCCACTAAACTCACCATAAGATGCAAAGTCGAAACCAGCTGGCACTTCCTGCGTCCTGAAGTCTTCTGTGTAGTATCCGCTCTGGCAAACCTCCATCTGCGGTCATATGATTACAACTTTTTGTCACCACTGGGAATGAATTCAAACTTACAAACGCAGTTTAGAATCACGCGAGTGGGGCTGTAACGTTTCCCACTGGTGTTTATCTCGATGAATAATTAGGGAATAAATACATTTTTAAAAAATCGGAAAAGCCAAGAATCCTGCAGTTTTCTGTCAGCTGACGTCCATCCGTGCAGCACAGTTCACGCTCTAAACTGCTCGTTGTGGATGAACGACACTTGCTGCTCATTTTGTGTCGCGTTAAAATATATTTGAGTTTAAATGACCGAGCTTACCTTTACTTTGGAGTCGGCGCTTCTGTCTCCTGCTTTGATCGAAGTGTCCCAGTACATGTGGCTCCTTCACAGCTTCTCCTTCAAACTTGTACCGGCTGCAGCAGCGTGGAGTGGTCACTCTGCGGTCGGCCGCGTCCCGTTATAAACTCAGCGAAAAGAAGTGGGCGGGGCGCGTGCCCGCGGTGAGTCGTGACCTGCTGCGGCACTGAGGTTTGTTTAACACCCCCCACCCCCGACCCCCTTTCCCGACCCCCTCAGCAACAAGTCAATCAAACTTTCATTCATAAAAGCGTCTCAGGTAACAGACACGCGAATGTAGCTTATTCCAAAAAGAACAATTTATTTATTAACTACACAGAAGTTCAAGATTTAAAAGGGGGGGTATAAATGTTGCTGTAGAAAACAAACTTGCATGTATGAGGGGTGTGTAATTGAGGAGAGAGGATTAAAAATGGGATTAAAAGAAGATAACACGCTGAAAATATAGTATTCATAAAGAACAACATTTGGAATTCAAAAATAGTCCATTATTGAAGTTAAAGTAAAGAAGTCCATTTCTTTCTTTCCATGCCATTCAGACTGAGAACATATACAGATACTGACAATTTTACCATCTTTCTTATTCCCTTTGTTATCGGTAAACTTGTTCCTCTTACACTGCACCCGTATTTAAGTCTTTTCTTAAAACTGACTGTTTTCTTCTTTTGTGGAGGGAAAATGGTCACTGCAGATGAAAAAGTGAGGGAGGAATTTCGTGACATGGTTTAGAATAAGGACAAAGAAAAAAAGGTGTCTTCAAAACGAGTATGCAGACATGATCACATTTAAAGGTCGTCCATCAGGACATTTGGACACATTTTCCTGCATTAAGGACACTTTGGTACCTTTGCATGGATTTGTGGGAGAAAAGTTTCATACAGAGGAGTTCAGCATTTAAATGGTGATGCTCCCGGGTACAATTTCATTTAATTATTCCAAACTATTCTCATTTATTATTAGCCATGCTGAGTCAACACACATTCAGACATGTTTTCCTGTTTTTCTTTTGTGTTTGTCTCCAGACTGAGTTCAATGAGTTGATTCAATTCCCTTTGATATTAGGCTTTTGTTAACCTGCTTAAACGGGGCCCCTCTTTGTGTCACAGAACTTTTACACACAAAAGTTCTCGAGTTCTTTTAAAGCTCAGGTGAGTTTTACTTTTAAACTTTCCGTACATTTGAAACTTGTTGCAGTCTGTTGTGATTTTCAAGACTTGTGAACATCTCATTTCTGTTACTGACTAAAATGAAGGAATACAGACAAACATTAACTTCAGATTAGTTTGAAGTGGCCCGACAACGTTGGGTTTTCAGATTTTTTATCGTAGGACTTCCTTTTCCTTTTTCCTTACGGCTCCTACATGACTCAGATTAAACTTCTATGTGTGTCAGAGGGAAAATTACTTTTGTGATGGGGGGTTTTCAGTCCAATCCTCCTCTTAAATGCAGGTGGCTGTGAAAGTTTGTGAAAATAGTCAGTAACACGACGTTAATTATCTTTTTGTCACACACACACACACACACACACACACACACACACACAATGTTCATTTTTATCCTGATTATTCTACAATAAAGGGTTACAGTCAGCACTAAACGTACATTTATGCAGAGCTAGAGAACAAAGCAGATACCTGAAGGGTAAACATTTGGATACATAAAAATGGGCAAATTAATGGAGATTATAAAGGCACAGAATAATAAAGTCTAAGATTACATGTAATACTTAACACACTTTAGCCTAAAGTCATAACTCTACCACACAACTCATCACACTGCAGCTGTTAAACAGTTCATTGATGTCACTGCCAGTGAAGTGATTTGTAGGAATAAAACACACTAAAACAACAAGATCCGGATTTGTGAGTCAATTAAATGATTAGTCATTCGACAAATTAATAGCCAACACATCTAATAGTCGGCTAATTACTGAAGTCACACTTTTTTATGATAGAAACAAATGTTTTTTTGGAATAGGCCAGATAAAAGAAGACATTTGAAGATGAGATAAGGATTCCCGTTTAGTTTGACAAAAAAAAAATGTGTCAATTAATTAATTAGTTCCCTGAAAACATTTAAGTGAGAGATTTCTGTCTTGTCTTTCTGTGAGTGAAAACAAAGACAACCTTTCATACAGATCATGCAAATAGGATGATTTAAAAACTAACTAACTGAGAAAAAGTCAAAGTCACAGCACTTTCTCTTAATATCCTTGGTTTTTGGATATTTAGTCAAAACAAAACAACTAAAAGACTAAAACATGAAATTAGTTATTTAATCAGTTAGCAGATTAAGAAAATTAATAAGAAAGAATTCAGAGTAATGACTGAATCGACTGTTTTTCCTTTCATGTCTGTGGATTTTTGACATTTTTAGCTTTTTATCAAATTTAGTCAAAGTAAGAATATCTCCCCAGCATGAGGCCCCTAAATTAGCCAAATATGATTAGCTGTAAAACAAAAATAGCCAATTTTGTCATGGACAATCATGATAATCAATTAATAATTCAATCATGTATGTCATTGTTTTTTCCACTGATAGTTGGACAAAAAAGAGACATCTGAATATCAAACTTAGTATTTCTTACTACTTTGAGTTCTTTTAGGCCACAGGCCGATAAAACAATCAATGAATGAACAAAGAAAAATCTGGTTATTAATTAATGGTTCTCTCACTTTTTTTTCTTTCATTCCGTTGTTTTCTCTCAGTCTTCTCTGTGTGTGTCTGTAGTGTCTGGTATGTTACACAAAATAAAATTACCACTTTTCTTTTTCACATTTTGATATTTAGAGGCACCAAAGATTGACCCTCACGAAAATAACACATTAACTAATGTACCACCTGTAAAGCACGATTTTCAGTACAATAAAAAATGACAAATTCTTTCCTTGCTAAACATAATCAATAGTTCCACATACACCGCTGCAGGTTTTACAGCAGATGGGTGGCCTTGTAGAGTGTATTTTTATCGCGTCACTGAATGGCTTTAACATATTTCAGAGCTGCGGTCACTGATTGTCTGACCAAATAACTGAGCCATAGTTTGGGTGGGGTTGAAGTGGAGCCTTTTGAAATCAGAGCTTTTGCCAGTCGCTTTTTTTTTAATGAGGTGGGAGGAAGAAAAAATCTCAGTATCTTTAGCAACCATTCGACAAAACAATGGCCCGTAAAAAACACACAAGCAGCCGCTGAAGAAAGTCTGAAATCACGGCGTGAGTGGCTGCAGCAGATAAGGCCGAGCCCAGAGGCTTGTATAAACAAACATCTCTGCTATTCAGCTCGGACACACACACACACACACACACACACACACACACACACACACACACACACACACACACACACACACCGCGCCGACTCCATCTGGAAAAGTGCAGCCGGCTGAAATCGTGCGTGGAGACGGGAGTCGTGATTGGGGGCCCCACCCCAACACAAGGACACAACCGGGATAAAGTTACACAACAGACCAAGTGATTAACAACCGTCTGCAGCAAACTGTCAGCTCTGGAATCCACCGGGAATAATCACACACACGGACAGCCTGCGAAAGGAAACTGTCAGCGACGGCACCAGAACGCCCCAGAAATGAAATTCATCAGATTTACTGGAAATCATGAAGGTGTAACCACAACGCAGAGACACACCGGTTACAAAGGCACGGGAATGAAACCGGCAGGGAGAAATCATTTCGACCAGAAACACCAAACTAGATTTAATCCGTGGCCCACGAAAAAAGCTCAATTTGATCCTTTAAGTGGGCCGGAACATTTATTTGAATGTAAATAGGTCTATTGTGATGACATCCACGGAGCAGACGATCAACAGCCTGAGACACAGTTCATTAAAGATGAAAAAACAAAACAGAAAAGCCTCACCTGCATTGTTTCTGCTGTTAAACAGCTATGTGATCATTTATTGACGTGATGAAGATATATCTTCAGTATATCTTCATGTCTGTGTTGTAATTTAATCTAAAAAAAAAAAAAAAAGATCACCATAATTACGTCACTGCTGTTTTCATTGACGCGTAAAGCAAAGTATGGGCCGGTTTGGATCTTCGGAGGATGTTTTCTCAGGCCCGGGCCGCATGTTCGACAGCCATGTTTAATACGTCAGCATAATGTTAACGCAAAGGTTACTTTAGCTCAGATGTTGAGAGCCATTTTAGGCCATCTTTTTTCGCTTGCAGTCCTTTACAGCAAGACTGCTACGTATCAGAATGTCACTTCACAGATCAAAATAAAATCAACATAACAATATTATTTTAAAAAACATGAAAATTGTTTGTGTTGTGTGATCTAAAAGTAAAAGAAATCCTGCTTTTTACTATCATATAGGCATTATTAAGAAAATATTGATATTTCATTTTAAATATCCTGATTATCACAAGTTCTCAGTGTTGTGTATGGTACACATTTATAAAGACAACATTTATTAAAACACACACACACACACACATTTAGTTCATTTAGTTCTTAAAGCAGCAGAAACATGAATTTCATCTTGTTGAATATAATCGTGTTTTGCGTGTATTTACTAACCTACAGTTACGTCATGCGGTTATGTGGGGCTTTGGATTGCACAGTACTTTTTGAATTGTGATGGCAGAGTAGTTTTACCTGCTCTAATCCCTTTATCTTTACAGCCAGTTTATTTTTTTGTGCTGCTGTAACATCTAATCCTCCCAGCAGGGCATCAATAAAGTGCTATCTTATCTCACCTTTCCCCTGCTGGTAAGTTTTTCAGTTTTACTTTAAAAACTTTGTTTGGTGATTTGTGACTGTTACTGTGTGGCTAAAATATATTTTCCCCAGAAGCCCCGAAGGATAAAAGTGGACTAATTAAAAATATATCTTTTATGTTTCATAAAAATCCAAAAGTTCCTTAGTTAACGAGCCAAGGGCCACATTTTCTACAGCAGTCCTGAATGAAACAGGAACCTCTTATTAAGAGGGCCTGTAAATTTCATGAACTGCACCGTGCTGATGCACTCTGTCAAAGCACTAACTGCCACCATGAACAGCTCTTTTTTCCCCACTGAATGTAGATCTTCTAAAGGTCAGACGCGTTTTTCAAAACGTTACGATCTTTATGAACATGCAGGAAGTTGAAGATTTTTTTTAAAGTGACAAAAAGAACACAAACAGGGTTTTTTTGTGATATAATCTTTCCTTCTCTTATAAGTGGGGAGGTGAGCATGGGGCTGCAGTACTTCTTATTGGAAAACTTACTCTTCACACCAGGGAGATGTGTCTACATTTTCTGAGCAATATCTTCTCTTTATGGTAGCATGACTTCACTGCAGCTCAGGAGGGAAACAAGACGACCATCTGCTGCACGATGCAAATTGTGGAAGTCTCATCTAAGCTGCAGGTGGACTTTTGAATACATTAGTGTTCATGTGGGCACCTATGCAGCAATTTCAAAACACTTAAAAAAAAGAGGCCTGTGCCCCAAATCCATCACTCAACACTAACATCTGCCACCAAAATGAGACAAGAGCTTGTTAACATAATGGCCCTTAATCTGCTACAGGTTCATAATATATGTGAAAGGTTAATATCCCATAACTGTCTGTTTGCACTTCAAATGCAATCAGGTGGGAGTCTGACAGGAAGTTTAAAAAACTGCTGCACACTGCAATCCCAAACCAAATGAAATAATTGAAGAGCTCAATCACCTACAACGCCGAGCTACTGCTAGAAATATACTTTTAATGTTAACTTTACTTGTGAAAGAAAAATAGGAGAGAGAAAGGGAGGCTTAGAGACAGTAGAGTCCAAAAATACACTTTTATGACTGGTAGGTGCTTCCCTGTTGGTGAAGTAACGGTGAATTATTTTTCTTCTCCACAGGCACAAAAAGGCCAGTTTTACTTTCTGCTTTTTCTAAATGAATCTTTTTCAGTGGGTTTCCTTAAGTGTAAACAGCCAAGGAAAAGCAATTTTTCACATGAGGAGTTTATTAGTTTATTAGTCATGATACACACCTACATCTACTGTGAAATGAAACCAAATGACAACAACAGACACACAATTTCAGGCTGAGCCAGCTGTTTACAACGAGACACGTGCTTTGCTTGATTTTTTTTTTTAAGAAAATACATATTTTTAAAAAAGGAACCAGTGCTCGCCAAGTACAACATAACTGCTGTTAATAATAAAACCTTATTTTCAAAATATGAGGATTAATTGATCTCATATGTCCTACTCTCAGGGAATGTTTGATATTTATCACAGGAATAAAGATTAAAAGTTGCAGTTATTTATGGAACTCTGTGTGTAGTTTCAGTTATTGTTGGATTTACACCATCGTGGGCGCTGAAACGTGTGGAGTGTAGGGTGTGCAGTGATGAACTTCAGCCTGTCCTATGACTACAGGCTAAAAATGGCCTTCATATGTTCATATAGTCAGGTTGTCTAAATATTCACAAGATCAGTGGAAAAAAAATCAAAACAAAATAATGGCTTCAGTACAACGTGGGACTGAATGAAACATACTCAAACACACAAACAGGAGTTTTATTTCTAGGAGATTTTGTGATTTTCCTTTAATAGCGCTTAAAAACACAAATTTACTAGACTCTATTTCTAATGTTGTGTAGTAAGTTGTTCTAAATCGTGGGCACCTATTACCCAATAAGAATATTTTTGTAATCAAATTACATGCAAATAGTGTGAAGTCTGGCTGTTAACCATTTAAAGCCGCTGGGACTAAAATCACAGAGGCTAGTTGTATTTGACAAATATATATATTCAGTCACATCTCTGCTCTGTCGAGGTGATGCTAAGCCTCGCGCGCTTCAGACAGTGTGTTGATGCTTTGACTTCTTATGAATCTAATAAAGCTTTTTTGTTTTTCCTTCTAAGCAGGACGTGTTGGTTTCATGAGAAGTGACTTTACTGCTTTCAGTGTTGAGAGTGACTTCACTTCCCAATTTAGAGTGTGAAAGAGAGAGAGAGAGAGAGCGGGTGAGAGAGAGGGGGGGGGAGAAAAAAACTTGCCATCCGGTTTATGGTCTGTGAGCAAAAATTGTAACTGCAATGGTTTGCGCCATAGAGCCAATGCAGCCGTGCACGATTTGAAGTGAGGTTAGGAGCTAAATTAACTGAAACAATCACAAAACGACTAAATGACAAAGACCGCGAGGCTGCTGCTGCAATGGACTGTTCGATAAAGGTAGGTGTTTGCGCCGTTTTTTTAACGCCCGTGTTGAAGATGACAGGCGGCCACCCACACCGTGAGTCTGCTGAGTGAGAGAGTCAAGGCGGTGATGCGAGCTCCCCACTCTTTCCTTCTTGTACAAAATTTCCTCTTCCTTCCCGTTCGTGGTTGTATGTCGGCTCTATAATAACACAACTAACCACTACATCTTTACACTCAGATAAAAACACTAATTGGTGGCCGGTTATACGCGTAAAAGAGGATTTCCAAACGCACGCCTTTCGACTTTTTTCGTAATTTCGTCGAACTCTTCCTGCATTATTCACGGACCCACAATTAACGACAAGCATAAGGCACGGAGAGTCAAATTACTGACCACCGATCGCTTTCATAAACGCTTTTGTTTCTTTAACGAAGATGAAGTAGATGAAAGGGATGCTGGACTTTCTCGGTGCGCGTAAGGCAGGTGTCCTCGAAGGCGTCATGGATCGAATTGGAGCAGGAGGATCCATTTCCATCAGATGACTGGTATTTCACATTCCACACTATTACAGCTACAGCTGTTTATCGTCTCCTGAGGACCGTTAATTGTTTCGATGTCTTATCTTCTAAGAGAAGCTGAAATAAAGGCCTCTGTGTCAGAGAGAAAACGAACTTTTTACCGAAATTAGCGCCGACTGTTGCGCAACGAGGGGAAAATGCAATTATTTTAATCCGATTGTGCACTCAAGTGACCCAATTCACGCTCGGTTTCTATTAAATTGCGCCTGTATGCAACACTGGGCCTTTATATGCATGTATATAATTCTGTACTGTGATTTTTGCAGTATGCACGATCACAATTCTTAATTTCGACGCTATTTTAATATTGACATTTTTAATTAGTTCAAAATTAATTACTATAACGAATTCCTTTAAAATTTCATTACGGCTGCAAAACCTTTTTTGCAAGAAAAAGCGTTCCTCGGATGCAGGAAGTCATTATTCGCTGATTTCTCGGGTTGTTTCTAACATGCATTTGTATGTGCAGCTGTTTTTAGGCGCTAAACATGACCGAGATACGTGGTTTCTCGTTATGAAAAGGACAGCAATTAAAGGGCTAGTACAAAAAAGGGGCAAAATGAAGCCATACTAAAAGTAAACCTTAAATTATTATTAACATCCTTTATGACGAGTTTTTTTTTTTTTAATTCTTTTTAGTTTGTAGTTTCAGTGTCGGGAGACTCTTTGGGATTCTTTGTTATTTTTATATAATTATCCAGATGCTTATTCTCTTGTACTCTGTAGCTGTCGATTGTGTTTGAGGTTATTTTAAGAATAATTTATAGCAGCAAACGGGAGCACTTGTCAGGTGTCGTTATCTGAACGCAGCAGGCTTCCTGTCTCAAACCTCAGACTTTCCGCACACATTTCCGCTCCCTGGACCAGAAAAAAAAGTCAAAAAGGCAACAAAGGCTCTGAAAGACAGAAACAAAGTGGACAGAGTGAGGCGTTGCGTTGTCGTAGCCGCGCTGCCCGCTCCCTCGCTGACAGGGAGCTGGAGCAGAGAGGCCTGGCCCCGAGTTTGCGGCCTGCAGAGGCCTGCGTGCTGTCAGGATCCGAGCTGTGAAAACCGCACCGTTGTTTGTGCAGCACAAAGCGCAGCTGCTCGAGCCTTTGCAAAATCAGCTCAACTTTTACTTCTCCTTTCTGCCACTTGTTGCTTCAGACATGGCGAGGACAAAGGGCTGTGCCTTTGCACAACGTGATCTCTGGTCTTTTACTGCAGCAGACACCTCATGCGTGGGCTGCACTTAAACACAAATGTAGGTGTTTTTTTTATTATTATTATTATTTAAATTAAACTTAAATAACCCGAAATCAGACTCTTATGTAAGCAGGAGCTCAGTTAAGCTTTAAGACTTTTAGTCTCTATAAATAAAAACACCGAGGGGGGGGGGGGGGGGGGGGGGGGGAAGAGGAACTCAGAAATCACCAAAATACAATGTTTCCCATTAAAATACCAGCGTTTGAGATGGATATGTGGAAGTCCTGTTTGCGCTGCACTATTATTTATTCAAATATCAATCCAGGTTATTTGTCAGGCTGCATGCAGCATATTTTACTGAAGGCAAGATAATGCAGGCATCAACATATATCACCCAATCCGCTTCTTCAGCCCAAGATAAGCCTTGAGGGGCGTCATAAACGACTAAATATAAAACAGATTTTAATCATGTAACTGCTTCTTGCAAGTTGTTAACCACATCCTTTGTTCCAGCTTAGGGTTAGTGGCTTACCAACCTTTTTGGCCTTTAACCCCTTCATACAGTGTATTGTTTTATTAAATATTGCGTAGAGGTAGAGTTATGGAACATTTATGCAGTGAGCCAGATAAAAGACATATCTTTAAAATAAAATTGTTACACAAATATTTTCTAGTTGTCTTGCTAACCATTTGGCAACCTGCTGGAAACTACGAATTAAATGAACAACAGTAAATTCATCTAAAAGGGCTACTTTTTGTTTTTAGTGCACCTAGATTCCAAACTGGGGAACTGACAGTTTTCCCTCCCCTTTAAAAAGTAGAACCAATGACCTTCTACCTCTATGGTTAGGGGATGTGGTGATTTTGTTATGCTGTGTTGCAAGCATGTTTTGGGTCAAATGATCCCCTCAGTGGTAAAGAGCCACTGTAAATCTATATAAAGTTGTTTATGAAATATTTTTCTCCTATTTAAGGATAACACTGCTTATCCAGGGAGTGAGGGTGAAAGGTGAATGGTTTGAAGAGAATGAAAATGATGTGAATCATAATTGTTTCAGAGTAACCAAATCTCAGCCCACCTTAACAGTTTTGTTAGACCGCAGTCTTCCCTAATATTGCCACACAACAAATACAGAAATAATTGGAAAACCGGTGTTTCATCCTTCCACTAAATGCTTCAGACTGCAGAATCATTTCATTTAGGTTAGTCTGGCTCACTAAGACCTTTTATGTTGGTTTCCTTTAATTTGTTACCCGTTTGTAGCATTTTAAGGCTTACACAGGAATTTCTACAATTTTTGTTTGTTTGTTTATAGATCAAATTATTAACCAGGACATATTCATTAGATTGTAGGATACCTAAATGGTAGTTTTTGGTTGCAGCCCTGGTTACAGGTGAACTTTAGCAGTACAAATACATGTAGAATAGTACATGCAGCAGGATATATTTAAGGGGAAATTTCCTTTAAATGAAAAGGTCTTGGCAGTAAAAACTAAGAGTCTTTGAACACCAACACCCTTCGTGTGTGATTCATAACAGACTACTACTTAACGTTATCTGATTCAGGCTCTGTTGCAATGGCCTTCTCGTGTGCTACTGAAAAATGACTTTTGCAGGTAGAGTTATTAAAGTGAGTCTTGGAATATAAGGCATTTGGATTCATGGTTAAATGTGGATAAACTATGAATCTTATACAAATTTATACAAAGATGAATAAAGATCCCCATCTCGACAGGCCTCCTGTGAGCACGCTTTTAGTTGCTGGCTTGGGCAAGACTGCACTGATGCAACCTGCAAAGCTGCTGACAGCCATGTCAAAAGTTTCCATGCAGGACTTCGTGTTTGTGCGCTCACTCAAAGTGGAAAGTGCGTGCTATCAAAGTGAGCAGCAGCGGCGTAAATTTTAGGACATCGAGGCACAAGGCGGCCTCAGTTTCAAGAAGGTCATGTTTTTAAAAGCAGTTTTGTGTCACTGAGCAACAGCCTGAAACGCTCTCAACAGGAAGTCAGTTGTGGCATCGGCGGTCAGGCCGCAGTTTGGTATATTTGTATCAGTGAGCAGAGGAGATGAAGAGAGAGGGAAAGAGCAGAAAGAAACAGATAAAGAAAGAGCGGGAGTGTGCATGAGCTTTTCACTGAGCTCACTGTGCCAAAGAGCAAACGTTTGGATGAGAAACTGCAAGTGACGATAATATCAGCTTGAATTTTGAGCTCTAAATAAAATTAAAAAACTAAACAAAGCAACAAAAAAAGATACAATCTTCAGCTACGGCTCACAACTGCCTACTATCACGCATTCTCGTGAGAATTTGCTGTCAGCAGCGAGTTTTATCCCGCCTTCAGTTGACTGTTTCACTTCTGCACAGAGTAAAGGCCCCGGAGTGTGAGAAGACAAACTGACAACAAGAGGACAACAGAAGTAAAAGAAAGCAAAGAGATGGAGAACAAAGCACAACATGCAGTCCTGCTAACCACTTCTCAAACATACAACACACACACAGAGCCCTACATTTACAGCATTACATGCGTCAGACTCTGTTGCTGGTCTTTCATATGCGGAAGTATTCCTGTAAACAAAGTGTGAATAAGGTTTTGGTTCGGCTACATTAAGCGTGACAAGAAAAAAAACTGCAAACTCGAAATAAAAACAATATTAGATGGTAGTTTACAAAAGTGTCAGCGTTCATGTTGCATTATGGGTATTGTAGGCATTTTTTTTTTTAAATGACAGATATTCATCTGAAGTAACCATCTGCATGAATTTTGATCAAACAGCAGCCTGAAGCTGAGAGTCCCAAGTTAAAATCTCCAACTTTACAGCACAAATAAACATGTTTACAGTAGAAAGAAAAAACGCACCCCTGAATCGTATTTGTGTGTTCACAGTGACTATACTTGGCGGAGGGGGTTCTCATCTGTGTAGATTTTTATCACGTGGCATTATGAGGCCATCCTACTTTGTTGGTGACTGTAGTCACTGGCTTCATCTCCAGTAATATGAGTCAGAGAAATAGACCCGGCAGTTGTATATTTGGTGTTGGTGCTTTCTGAAGAATTTTCTAAATCAGTTATCTGATATACTGACACCTGCTTTGTAGCCATTTGTAATATAGGACCATCCAAGAAGTCCGGATGGTCCTATAGTGCAGCTTCTCACCTCATTAGTTAATTAGTTTAGAGGAGGCGAGTATTAGCATTGAATTTGGGCACATTAACACTAGTCAGCAGGTGTCTGTGTTTGTATGTAACACTGCCATCCGTCATCCAAATATGGCCACTTTTGGCTCAAATGTTTCCAACGACTCACATTTTGAAACCTAAATCTGAGGCTTCAACAAAGCAAGGAGTCCACAAACCAGTAGGTGCTGACATCCATCTTTTACATACAGTCTATGATTTTGACAGTAGTGCAGTGTTCAATATTTTTCGTAACAATTGTGTCTTTAAAATCTTGAGCAACTTTTTTGTGTAATCGTGGGTTGGAGTGAAATGAAAACGTAACCTTCTTCTAGAAAAAGGGCGTATCCATTACACAGCAGCAAACGCTCCACGCAGCAGAAGCAGTAGCTGACTTCTGTAGGAGTTTGTCTGCAGCATGAAGGAAATGCCGAATTGTGTGCCATGCATTAAGATGTGGTTCACAGTGCTCAGGCAACAATTGAGCTAAAAACAAACAAACAAACAAAACAACACACACACACGCACAAATGAAAAACAATGTGATGGCGGCACTTCAATCAAGGCTCATACTCTTCTTTCCGTCCACCCCTCTCCTCTCCTGACCACAGGCCTTTAAGGGTTGTTTTCCAGCTTTAAAATGACCCACATTTTTACACTATGCACCCCCTCCTCCACCATTTCCTCTCCCTTGGCCTGTGCCAAAAGGTTCCTGTGCACATGGCGGCCTGGTTTCCTGTAGGCCACTGAAAAAGCATGGCACTGACGTACAAGGCCCAAAGACAATGCTCAGCTCCTCTAAACAAACATGCACTTGCACCCACTTAGATGGCCGTGGTCGCATCACACATGCACGCACTTAATTTGAGCAGCAGACAGAACAACGGGTCCGGTCTCTGGCCTCCTGAGTACGTGGGATGAAAGTGCCATCTTCGAGCGGTTTTGAGGCCACATTTTGGGCGCTGAGCACAGGAAGACTGACTTAAATCTCAATTAGACTCCACCTTGAGCTAACACCCCTCCCCCTCCCTGCAACCCCGATCCTAACGGCAAAATAAAACTGTGGTTAAGGTTACTGATGTTCTTTATGATTAGACAGCCTCCTGGCTGCTTTCACAGTTCATTTCGCTCCTCATTGTAGTGGTTTCATAACCTCCTGTAGCTTTTTACGTTAAACATGCATTTAAAGTTTTAAACAGTCACAGGGGAATTCTTTATCGTGCAGAGAAGAGTTGAATCCTTCAAACTCAGCCCAGGGCCCAAATCTGGCCTCTTACAAAGGGAATTTCAGCCAGACAGTTGAAGTTCAGGAAAACTGCAATATGTTTGATTGACAGATTTTCATGTGCTTCTGTTTTCAAAAATATGCTCCATTATATCGACATGATTACCTTTTTTTAGGGCTTTCTAAAAATACTTTTTCTTGAAATTTGTCATTCAAGTTCTCGTCTTGAGGCCTTCAAGAAATACATGAAAACACAATCAGGGATTATTTTGCTTTTACAAAATCAAAGGAAAATAATCTGCAATGTTATCAAAATTAACAAATTAAACACTTTTAAACATAAATAAAACAATGACAATCTAGACAACACACCACAACATAAACATACATTTTGCAACATAAACAAAAAAACAAAAACAAAAAAAGATTTTCAACATTTTAAAGTTGACAGTTTTCCTGGTTTCTTGTGTAATTACTTCCATTCCTGCACAGTTCATCAAAAATAGTTCATCTGACTGAATTCAACCTTCCAACCAGACAGTTATGTTTCAACGCGGATTCGTCTATTTTGTGCCACTTAGCATTTCTTTATCGGATCCTAAAAACCCATCATTTTGTTTTTGGTTTTTTGGGTCAGAATTTTGCACATCTTTTAATTATATAAAGACCAAATCCCATGTTAGCAACTATTTTAAGTGAAGTATCGGTAACAAATCTACAATAATACCCAGGAACCCAGACTCCCAAACTGGGTTTAGAAGCAGTTAATTTATTAAAAAAAAATAAAATTAGATCGTTTATTTTACAAAATGGATTGAACCAAATATAATGGTAAATGTCTAAAACACATTCAGAAGCAGTTTATCGGTGTAGCCACTGAGTGCAACTCTAAAAGTGTGTAATGCAGTCATGAATTTAACTGAGTTTGAATAAAAGTGAACAAAAACAAACTGATTACACGTTTCATCCACAAGAAATCAAATTAAATATTAAAACGAGACTTCACAACGTATTCAGCCCATATTAACTGACATCGGCATTAATTTGTTGCTTTTTGATGTTTGCTGATTCTCAACCATCGAACTTCTGTTGGAAGCCATTTTTCCCTTTGTTGAGCAAGTTTCCAAAAATAGAAATGTGCTTCCTCGCAGCAGGTATCTGATCTGATATATATGTTTCCTCTCTGCCATTGTTGTCCAAAAACTATTAAGAACCCTTGACTGGGGGACTAGTTTGTTTTGACTCAGTCACACATACATCATCCTGTTGCTCACTAACGTGCATTAATCCACTGGCGAAAATAGTCGCCAACAAATTCATTACTTCCTGCTGTTTGAGTAACATTTCGTAAACAATGAAATTAATTCGTATTCAGTGAAGATCACTTAACCTTCTTCTTAAACTCTATATTTGTGACACAGATTTAACACTTCATGGCAGCATGAATTAATATACTTGAAATACGCGATATTATTTCCTGATTCCAAATCCTGGATGTGATTAATTCAATCTGGTTTCATACAAGCAGAAAACATTTTAGCATTAAAGCTTCAATGCTGCTGCTACAATCAGCTCCTGCTCGTTTCGGTGGATAAAAATAAGTGTTTTGAAAAAGCAGTTTCCACAGGTTGTGACCCGGCAGACACTGACCCGCGGTTCTGTTGAACAGGAAGCGCTGTCCGTGGTGAGTGAGGATCAGCCCATATTCGAGCCAACCTACCCCGCAGCCCCGGCCATGCACATGAAGACCGAGATGACGTCGCCCGGCGGGTTCAGCCAGACAAACAAGCAGAGCCCCGAGCCCACTGAGCCGGAGTGGGTGGGGCCAGGAGCACCAAGTGCTGGGAAGAGAGAACAACACGTCAATGGCACCAGGTGAGTCACGGCACGCCGAGGCCACAGGAGAGCGCGGGTTCCCGTATTATCTGACTCGAGTCCACGTTGGTATGTCGGGTTTTCCACATACTAAAAATATTTGTTTATCGTTCACTTCCCAGATTCCCGCCTCTGATTGTGATCACGGCTTTGTTCATTTCCCCCCCATCATCGCTACAAAGCGTGGGCCGGCTGTGATGGAAATTTGGGTCCCTATGTTCAATATTTTAATTTCCTGCATTATTGTGGTCCACCTGAACACGCTGCTCACTTTATACTGCGCTGCGTTTACACTCCGCAGCTACGTAATAAAACATGAAACACACAAAAAACATTAAGCATATACTTTCCAAAACTTTTGGCTTCTGAGATATCAATGTTGTGAGCACCTCACAGATTCATTTGAAAACACAGACGTAAAATACAAATCAGTTGTTTGGTTTGTTTGTTTTTCTGTCCCCGCTTCTTCAGTCAGAAACCGCTAAACTACTCAAACGTAGGCTGTTTATCAGCATCCACCTCCCACTGTGAGACATAAACACTATTAGACTGTTGCCGTTCTATTAATTTCAAATGTGACATCCATCACAGCTGACATTTGAATGAATAAGTACTTCTACTTTTGCTACTTAGACTGAAAAAAGAAAAATCTTGTAGAACTTTTTTAAAGCATTTTTCCACATTTGCATAAGGCTCTGTGTAGATCTAATAAGATATCCTAACAAGGCTTGAACAGCTTTTTCATTTAGTAAAGTCAGTGTATTTTTTTAAGTCTTTCTTTTCCTATTTGTTGCATGTTAAATCTAATTGACAGGGATTTATGTCCATTTTTAATAGAAATCCTTTAATTCAAATGGACTTTTTTTAAAAGTTAACTTATTGCAGCACAAGTAATCCCTTTGCACTGAAAGCTCAGACTACTCTAAATGCTCAGTTTTACAGATTTCTTTGGCTCAGTATGATGTCAGAAATCATTATTAAGGCACACAAGCTCAGGCTTTAAGCACAGAAGCCACGTCTTCTTTCTGTTCTTACCTTGTGTTTGTGATAGGCACCCAATCACACTGCAATCCCATTAATGGCGAGGTAGCTAACCAAAACTGATTGTTTCAGACCGCATGAAGCAAGTGGCTGCATGAAGCCTGACGTAGTGAGTCATTCTCAACAGGACCAGCAGGTTAACAGTGCTGATATGGAGATGGTTGCCAGTTTAGCAACCAACTTTCACAACTTTGACCATCTAATGTGACGGTAAATATTACCGCTTCAATAAAAGAACTGTATAAATACAGAACGTGCAAAACACTTCGGGTAAAGCTCAAAAGTTTTGCTCCTACCAAAACTACCAGATACAAGTGCCTGTATTGTGTTTACTGGGATTCTATGATCAGCAAGATTTCAGCTGGACTTTGAATTTGAAGTAAAATCCCAAGTCGGTTAAATATTCTGGAACCTCCTTCAACTCTGAAGCTTTTAAACAGAATAAATCAAACAAGAATAACATGAAAAATGACTTCAACAAGTTACATTCACAAATACAAATATGATTTTTAACCTTGACACATTTACATCTGCTTTCTATATTTAAGTGTAGTACACTCTGCTCATACCATTTCTGCACCGTTATTTAAGTAGGGCTTTTAATTCTAGATCAGCGCTACTGAGTGCAAGTATTTTCTAACAACTTCTATTTTTATGCAAAAACTGTCTATGTGGTGAAAACTGGGTTAAATTAGTGATGCACGCCACCTACTCCTGACAGGTCATTTCAGTGGAAATTGTTGCAGAGAAACAGTTTGACTAAATTTACCTCCTGTCATATACAGACTAGCAAAAACTCTGAGAGGAAATGTAGCTGGCTGAAACTGCATCCAGTCTATTGTCACAGATTTTTCTCTCTTCATAATTTGACTGTGGAGAGTAATTGATATATTCTCGAGACATTTAGAAGACTGAAATTGCTCCTCAGATGCTGACTAAAGCCTCTCTTTTCCTTTTGTCGTAGTCGCGAGTCCCCAGTGGATTGCAGCGTCACCAAGCGTTCCAGACACATGAGCAATGAAGGGGCCTCGATGCAGTACCAGGCCTCCTCGTACACGGAGCCCCGCGTCAGCCCCCAGGCCACCACCCCACCCAGCAGTGCCACTGAGGAGAAGAGGGTCATCGTGCCAGCAGGTGAGCTGAGCCACTCACATGAGCTGGCGCTCAGCCGCCATGATGCATCACTGTCCCCATCACGAGACGGTTTCCCAACAGCCGGCACAGCCTGGGCTTGTGCAACATCAGTACTAACTGAATCAGAGACGGGCATGTGCGTGTAATTATTCGTCTCTTAAAAGAGCCCCAAGAGCCCCGGAGCACAACAGATAAACAATAGCAGGTTTCTAGCAGTTGTGGCACAAGGTGACATCAGGCTTTCAAAAAAAGTGTGAAGTCTAAAGTGCAAAATTAACGCTCAGGACTGTGATATTAACAAAAGAGAGAACAAGCAAGAACAGACCTGATGAGCAGGCTTCAACATTTTCAGTTTTAATCAGCTCGCTTCCTTTTTCAGGACTGTAATGAAAATACATAAATAACCAGCAGCTACGTCTGAAAACACAGTATTTAAATATTCTTTGAAATGAATTCTTTTTTAAACTCAAAGCAAACCTAAGAAATCACATAAATATGTGTGCACCACATTAATACATCACAGGAATTTATCTCAAGGGATGCTTTAAATAATTAACTGAGCACTTCTGCCATAGTAGTTCATTTACTCTCACTTTATTTTACTTTTTATTTTAATGCAGAATTGCAACGAAGCAGGTATGTAATACACAGATTTCACTGTAATATACATCAGGAGATCACATGAAGATTATTATAATAGTGTAATGTAACTCAAACAGCTGGTAGTATTAGACTGCAAAGCTCCTATTTGCTGTGCTTTTATAGCAAGAAACTGTGTACAACATGGTTTTTATGGTATATTAATCAGCAGGAACATGCAGGCATATTTCAGCAGCTTTCATACCTGTTAGTAAATCTATATCGCTATAAAGCTAATAATAAATGTTTGTCCAACCAAACATCCAACGATTTAAAATCAACAAGCCACTGCTGCACTGCGGTAAGATTTTGTAAGGCAAAAGAAGTCCAATATCCAGAACTTGAAAGTTGCTTTTTATGATTTATTTATCCAGTTTGGCAAGCAATAAACAAAGATCCATTTTTGCTGCTTCCAGCTGCTTCTCCTGCTCTGGTAAAAAACCATAGGCCCACCCCAGTGCATGCTGGTCCTATACCAGTCCCTTTACTTGCAGAAAATGTCCCTACTGTTCTTCCTGGCTGACTTAACAAGATAAACAACAAAACAAAGCAAAAAATGAAACAAGTATTGACCTACAAATAAAACTTATAACGAAAAATATAAGTAAACCAACAACAAATTTAAAAATAATAAAAATAACGAATAAAAAGCTCCAACAATAAATAAACAAATATTTACTTCACATTCTTCTACAGCAACAGTATCTATTTTTAAAAAGTACACATTTGAAAGGTATTAAAAAAAATCTGAAATGAATGAGACTGATGTCGTAGCCACCGGCTGCTTTTCACATCTGTTGATCTTCTGAGAGTACAGAACAACACCAGCCCTAATATTTAATACACACAAGGCTGATACTCATCAGACGAATGTGAACATGACAAAACAGGAAGGATGTGTCGCTGCGACTAATTCAGTGTATCGTTTTTATAAGTCGTGGTGTCGATGCAAGTTTGTTTCAGCTGAGCGATGTGAAAAATGCACCGATCTCTCTGTTTGCAGAGGAAAAAAGTCGCCCATGCACAAACTGGATTAAACACGCCGATGTGTCATTTCTAGCTGAGTAGTTCAGTTTGCTGTCCCTTTTATCGCTGCTATGAATCACGGGTCCAGTCATCTAAATTCTTCCTCTGTCACAGCTTTCCTGATTTTGTCATCCCCAGAGACTCGTTAAACAGACAGCATGTTTCAGTGCACGTTTCAGCTGGCAGGTGAGGTGGATGATTTTAAAATTAATGTAAAAATCATCCGTGAGTCACCATCACAGAGTTATTCTGCCTTATAATACACGGATGTTGCATCACAGCAACACGTGTTGATCAGAACAATCAGGAGCTAAAGGACAGGATAACGTCCGCTCAGAGCTGAAGCTGCCGTCCAACATCACAGCCAGTTCACAGCACACAGTCATTGTTTGCTGCTGGAAATGAGCTTCCTGAATCGGACCAGGTATATTTTAACAGATCAACACCAAGCCAAGCTGAAGCTGCCACTGACTTGAGCTTAAAAACATGTTAGGCTCTTAGCACACAGGATACAATTAAAGAGTACAATATTCAGCATTATATAAATGAACAAGAACATGTATTGGATCCCTCAAACAATAACAAAAAAGACAATGAAAATCTAAATGAGCAAAAAGAAATATTCAAGATGAAGTCTATCTCTGTGAGATGCATATTACTACAACACGATTAAAAAAAATACTTTTAAGGCTAGAATGAGTAAAAAAAACAGTAGAGTTTAGAGTTTAGGAAATTTCATCATGCGGTGTATATATATCAGAAATATGTTCGTTATTACTTCTGCAGATTATATCAGTAAGGAAGCTGATTAAATATTGACTAATGACATATGGCAAAGGGGTGAGATTAAAAAAATATTTCTATGTCCGAACAAACGTGTAATCAGAGTTTACTCAAAAATGTTTTTGTTTTTTTTAACATGTATTGTATGTAGATTATGAAATATTGGACTCACACCAATGTTTCACCTTTACAATAATAATTTGACCAATAGCAGACCGGTACCATCAATACCAATGTTTCTCTCATTTATTCCCAGTTTGTGTGCAAATCGAATATTAAAATCTTTTTTCATTATTATAAGTTTCAAAGCCTTTCAGCGCTTCATAATAATTTAGAACACACAGCTGATGGGCCATTTTCAGTCCCACCAGCTGCCACTACAACACTAATGCATGTCAAAAATGTAAAACACTCCCACGTACATGAAATATGCTTAATGAACGTAAATATAGACGGCTTTGTCAAAGCCACTGTAATATTTCTAAAAAGCTGTTTTCAGCTCAGTATTATGGTCATTATTTACTCCCTGAATATTGAGCCCTTCAGGGAAATCAAGAGCGCAGATGGAGAAGCAGTTGAACAGTCAGAAGAAAAAAACAAAAAGAGAAAACACATGGCTGAAACCAAAGAACAGCTTATTTTAAATGTAATTTTCCTAATTATGCACGTACATATAACAGAAGTGTTGTCATAAATTTTAAGATGACTATTGATTTATTAAAATAAAAAAGAAAAACAATCCCGGCCTCAAATTTCAGTTGACTTCACAGCCCTTTAAAGATCACCAGATACCCTCTGAATGGCTCCACTGGATGAACTTTTATGACTATAAATATAAGCAGGACCCATTTAAACGTGTTCTCTGGTTAGGGGTGTGTTATCTGTTTTGACAGTGTGGTTATTCCCACCCTACCACCTATTTTACAATCACTATCAGAATCACTAAGAAGTATCCGGTGTTAATCAGCACTTTCATGACCTCCAAAACAAACAGGTTGTATTTAGCTGTGTGCTGAGTGCTCTTTAGACCGTTGACTCTTTCATCCCCCCCAATGTGATGGTGTGAAGGATTACAGGCGAGCACTGCTGGTATTTAAAGATTCCTTCCTGACATTTTAGAAAACGTAATTTTCCTGACATCATAAAGGTAAAACTTCAATTTTGTAAAAATTAACATCTTAATAATCTTCACATCCAGGCTGCAGTGCTGAGTTAAAGAAAATCCAGGTTTTAAACTCGTGTGAAAGTCTTCACATCAAAGCTGAAGTTACTGCTTGAGCTAACCACTCCTGGAAGTGTTTTCACAGGAAATCAGTGACCAGATTAATCAGAGTAATTTATGGTAATTCCCCAGTAAGTAGCTTCTACAATTTCCTGTTTGAAAGTTTCTGATACACAAAAAGCAGAACAGCCTCACAAAGGATGTTCAACTCTTCAAAAAAATGCCAAACATGAGTGAAAGTCTGTGTAATAAATGACTAAGCGCCTCTCTTCAATTCCAGATCCTGAGGTGTGGACGCAGGACCACGTGCGCCAGTGGCTGGACTGGGCCATCAAGGAGTACGTCCTGGAGCAGGTGGATGTCATGCTTTTCCAAGCGCTTGATGGGAAAGCCCTGTGCAAGATGACCAAAGACGACATGATGCGGCTCACGTCGGCCTACAATGCAGACATCCTGCTCTCGCACCTCAATTACCTCCGGCAGAGTAAGGCTGGCTTCATGTGTGAGATCTTGCTCTGCAGCTGATAACATTGTTCACGTCTCGCAGATTTCAAAGGTTTTCAAGTGGCAAAAATGCATCGAACACGAGGATCTAACAGTTCCCCGACGCAGCTGCGTTAGTCTCGCTTCAGTCTCACTGAAGCATTTCCATTTTTGTCCGTGTAATGAAGATCTTCTGAAATTAAACACTCGGAAAAGAATTGCAGCAAAAACCATTTTTGAAAGTGTGCATTTGGATTTTTTAAATATTTTTCCTGAGGTTTGTTATCTCAGAATTGGATTTACTGATAAATAAACTCCACCCAGGTATCAGTGCAGTTAAGAGAAACGCAGATTCATTGGGGGCAAATAAAGAGTTCATGATGTTTTTTGTTTTGAGGAACATGATGTCACTTCAGGCTCTCGTTTGTTGTTCTGTTAACCAAATTTGTGGTCTTCACTGAGCGTTGTGGCCACTGTTCCTCTTTGCAAAAGCAGGTTTCCTGTGTTTCGCATAACACACGTACGTCACCATGAGTTTGGATCCGTACTACATTACATAATTTACCAAGTGTTTGTGACTGAAGCAGCAGCAGTTTGACGAGTGCAAATCACTGCAGTCATCGTGTCTGAGCTGGTTCGACAAGAGGTGGACAAATGAACAGCAGCATCCAGTGTTGCACTGAGGGTGGGCTGTGAGGAAGACAATGTGGGTGCTTAGTAGCCTTGAGGTTAGGGAAGCAGACATTTTGAATTAACAAAAATCAAAGTAAAGGTTGCAGGAAAAGGTTTGAGGTTTTAAATGTTCGAAAGCCGATTTAAAAAAGATTAAAAAGTAGTGAAACAAAAACAGCCGTGGCGATTAATTTACTGCAGAAAATGATGCAGTGTTTGTAAAAGTATTTCTTTCAGTATCACAGGAAATGGTCCTCTCAGATCCTTCCAGAACTTTTCTGGTGAATTGGCACCTCAGTCTTTGATAGATCCTCATTTTTTTAAATAAAGCCTGAGTTTTCACCTTCAAGTTATCCTACTGGTTCACGAGGCATTCACAGTCCATTCTTTTCAACTGGCTGGACAAAAAAGTCGAGTCTGTTGAAGCAACAGGAAAAACAAAGCACCCCCACCCCACAGTTATGTTATGCTTCTGACACACAGGACAGGCACTACTCTTTCTACTCTGCTGTGCTTGTTTAAAAGAATATAACATTGATTTTTATTTCATTCTTGAATCTTTTTTCCCCAGGTAGTCCAACGTTCTCCTACCCAACAACTCCCACCAACAACACACCACCACAACAACAGCCGCCCAGACAGGTGAAAACAGGTGAGATCAACCTCTGGCACATTTCACCCATTTTCAGGACAACACATTCTCCTAATCAGCTTCTTTGTGTGATGAGGTCCCAAATATTTTAATACCTAACATGAGGGATTTTGTGTTGTTGCTTAGTGAAAAATCATAATTAGCAACACTAACATCAAAGTTGTTCAGTTATCCACCGATTCCACATATACTAAAAGGTGCCCTTCACCTCAGAATTGAATATAAATATATATATTTTAATGTATTCATTTTGCTTTCGACTGTCTGCATCCATCACCCAAAAGTTGTGCACAGCTAGCTAACAGTTCAGTTCAGTTCAAAGAGGCAGTGTTGGTAATATTTACCTTCCGTCACGAGCACGAGGCCTAGTGTCAGATACACACTTCCTTCTGCACTGCGATAGTTAGCGGGTGTAGTTTGATAGAAACAAATAGTTCCTACATGAAACCACTCACAACAAGGTTTGTGGAGGTTTTCAGTAACCTGGTCACGATTTCTGGTAAGACACACGGCTGCTTAGGTTCTCAGATGTATTTTTTGTTTTTGCCGCTTTCAGCACCACAAAGTTACTGTGAATTAGTTGCATTACGTACAAGGAAAGGACGACATTTCTTGGGGTCATGCAAGGTTCATTTTGGGGTGAACTGTAATTAACCTCAGTTATACCTTCATCGTGCAGATGAAGCTGATTAGCTGACTTGTGTTAAATTAATAAATAAATTCTAATTTGAGGTTTCGGTTTACTGGGACTGTTATTTACCAAGTGTTGCATTAAAACCAAATCTGAAGGGAGGTGCATTTTTATTTTATGCATCGTTTCTATAAAAGTACATTTCCATTTAATACAGGATGTTAGGGTTCTGAAAAATAGAACAGTTCATAATATTGTGGTCATTCTTCAAAATGAGGTCGCGATAACAACTGTGCAGGACTGAAATGTATAAAACGCTTGGCTGTTAGACTGTCACGAGTCACTTTCTGCAGCAAAACCATCACAATCATCAGAACTGATACTGAAATGATAAAAACAAACCAGTTTTTAATTAAAATGCAGTGGATGTTTACTCGAGTATTGTAGTTAAAGTAAATTATGGGCACCTCAAAATAATTTGATTTTAGGGTATTTTTATGTGTTTAGTCTTAAATTTCAGAGGGAAACAATACGTTCCTTTCTCCTGCACTGCATTTTTCTAGCGGGCACGCTCTGTTTTGCATAACTATTTTTAAATCCCGGTAGCTCTGCAACCACGTCAGCTAGCGCAATAATTTTTTTTTTTTTTGCATATGAAACCGGAGGAGTTGTACTTACATCTTATGCCATCAGCTTGTCCTCGGTCACAGTTTCCTTCCACATATAGCTTTGCAAAAACTGCATAAAAGCACTTGCAGCAACAAAAACATAATATTCCAGAAACAGGCTTTGCCGATCCGATCAGCTGTTCGTAACACTTCCTAAATTGGAATAGATGTCAGCGCAAACTTTTGCATGTCAGCCATGAACTGCCCGAAACAGGAAGTGACGTCATTTTCGCGGGAATGTAGTTTTTTTTAACCATCAGGGCCTCATGAGCCTATACTGGTGTTTTTAAAAGTTATCTTTGACTTTCTAACTTTCTGTGTCGTTTCTGGGATGCTGAGGACTCATATTGCACTGCTGGAAATAGTTTATTTTGATGCATATGCTGCTTTTTTGCTAATTTGCAGTATAATATTTATTTTCGTTTTTCCTGCAATATATAAAAATTGGTGTATTTCAGAAATAAAACTATGAAGACACTCAAAATAAATTTCCTGTGGTGGGAAACTATTTTGTGCAACTTTTTTCTATTTACAGTTTTGAGGGATAAGCCTCTTAAATTTCTCTAACTAGAAATATATGTTAAAAAACAAAAACCATTTAATTTTTTTGTAGTTTATTGCACTTTTTTGCAATTTATGTAATTACTATGCACTTAATGCAGACATATTATTAAGATTTGGGCTATAATGGTTGCATTGATGTATAGCAACTTGAAATGCTCCCAAAAATGGCACTACAACATGTAAAAATATAATATAAGCTCTGGCGGGCTTGGTTCTATGGTAGGTCTTAAAGGGTTAAAGGTTGCTGATCACACAAACATAAAAACACACACACACACACACACACACACACACAAAAAACAAAACAAACAGCTACAGTAAATGAAACCATTGTGAGACGTCAGGATTTCCAACCTTTTCTTGTTTCAGGTTTATGTGAACAGCAGTCTTTCCTCTAAACCTCACTGCAGACTCTTATTTAGATCATGTCCTGAACTCTGAGGTTACATTTTCTAATAATACAAACAGCATAACTGTCTTTCATTTCTTTCATGCTTACTACCAAACTACTTACCTAAAAGATTTATAATTAAAAAAAAATTAGAGTAGTTCAAACTAGGCTTTCTACCATGACCAGTAAACTGTACTTGGTGTACTCTGTAACTGTTGAGCATGAGCACTATTATGGACAGCCTCTCCGTTGCTACTTTAAGCATTCATAGCAGATACTGTGGTATGATTTTATTTGGAGCATTGGAGGATTCAAAATTAACCCATTGGGCTTTTTTTGTTTCATACTTTAATTGCTGTACTATATTCAAGTAGCTTAGTATGATCACTATTCAAAATAATCTATATGCATCTATATCCGCCCCCTTAATCCTCCATCTGAAAGAAGACATTGTAGCAGTTTCTCCTTTAAGACAACTTATGATTGGCTGCTGCTCATAAACAGTATCTGAGCTGGGTGGGGCTTTGTATTCACGGGTAGAGATGTCTGATACCATACAGAACCAAGAGTTAAATTAAAAATATATATTTTAGATGTGTCCTTGATCCAACACAGCTGATTTAAATGGCTAAATTTCCTCCTCAACATGTCTTGAAGTTCTCCAGAGGCCTGGTAATGAACTAATCATCTGATCCAGGTGTGTTGACTCAGGGCGATGTCTAAAACCTGCAGGACACCGGCCCTTGAGGCCTGAAGTTCCCCACCCCTGGATTACATGATGGTGGGGCAATGTCTTAGAGATGTTTCACACCTTGGCCCCGGTGACAGTAACTTTTTTTCTACACCTTGGCTCATGTGACAACAAATGATTAATAACTGATCAGTGACCCAGAGGTGAAACATCTTCACAAACATTTGAGATGGCTTCCTGTACAGCTTGTGTAGGAGGGAGTAGCTTGTAATAAGTACTGATGTGTCTCAGCATTGATAAAGTGTTTCTGTAAGAGGTGGATCAGGACACATTAGCATCTACACTCAGTTACTGGACATTCAACTTGTAGTACTCACTGCACAACTGTGCAGTAGTTCATGTTTGCCACAGTTTGCTATTAGTCATAGTCTGTGTTTCAGGTTGCTTGATGCAACTGGTGGTTTTTTCCATTTTTTCATTTCCATCACCCACAGCCCCTCTCTGTGGGGGCCGGGTTCTGGTGGGGGTCTCTTCCTTTGACTTGTGTCGCCTACGATCATCTGATTATTGAGGTTCTCTCCTTGAGTTCAGAGTTATTATAGTTTTGTGTTGTTTCATCAATTTCCATTTCATTTGACTACAAAGCCTTGAGGTGACTGTTGTTGTGATTTGGCACTATATAAATAAAACTGAAATGAACTGAACAGACTTAAGTCTAGCTTGAAGAGGAGGTTTGCTCATTTTAGTTTGAGTTTTTATTATTATTGTGTGGAGGGCATATGTCAGGGTCAGCACAGGTCTTACAATAAAAACACAGTTGACTTACATTTTGTAGACATCCAAGACAAACTGTGATTAAATTTGACTTAAGTACGAAGTAATAAAACGTCCTCTATATTTTTGTTTCATTCGTTAGTTTTCCAAGTTCACAAAATTGTTTCAGTTGTATTTTCCAAGTCTATTTTTTTGTTGAGTAAAATATTTTGGGGGGGGTTTTACATCTAGTTTTAGAGTTTAGTTTTAGTTAACTAAAATTAACCTTGCTTGAGAGAACCATTGTTGTGAATTGGTGCCATATTACCAAAAAAACCCTGAATGAAATCAAAGCTTATGAGTGCAGGGTTTTAACAGAGGCCTGAACTACCTGAACATTTAAGGATTTAAAAATGATGTGCCGAGTTTCAGAACCATGTTGCCCAGTGCCAAAGTCTGAAAGGCTCCTTGGCACAACATTGGCCCCAAAACCGACGAGTCCAAACTCAACAGCCAGTTTCAAACAGGAAACAGCTGCACCGACAAAGGAAATGAGGGGGTATGGCTTCGGCTCCTGGGACAAAATTCACAATCTTGTGGCAACAAGGGTGGTCTGAACAAAAGAATGCTCTCCCAAGAAACTACGGGTCATCTCAAGACCTCCAAAGCCTTATCATTGTGGTCTCGGTTTACTAAACTTCCTTCCTACTATAGCTCACTCGTCTTAATGTCCACTTCAAAGATTTTAATGCTCGTCAGTGTCTGGTCTCATCCTCATTGTGTTTGTGTTCATACAGAGAACAGTTTTGATGAAATCAGCCGCAGGAACAGCTGGCCGACAAACACCATGACTACAGTGCCTAAAGGTATGAAAAAAAAGACGATATGAAACCGATAATAAGGATGAACTTTTTCATGCAAGAACACCCAATGGATTTTGCATTTTCTCTGGCTTTAACACAGCAGAAAAATCAAACAATTTCACACATTATACACAAGTTTTATTTTTTTTTTTTAGGTTCTTCAATGGAGCACCAGCACAGTACACGAGTTACAGAGCCTGCTCCAAGGATTGGGCAAGGTACGAAGACCACGTGTATGTTTAGGCAGATCCTGGTTTACTGCTAACATTTTCTTCTTCTTTTTTGGCTCTAACTCATTGCACCCCTCACTGTAGGAAGTATGGGAAAATGAGGAGTCACACAAAATGATATGCAAATGACATCGGTGCCTTTTTAAATGTTTGTTTTCAGTCTATCGAGTCAACGAGCTTCATCTAACAATTATTTCCTTCTTAGTTAACTCACCACAAGCACAATATGGGACAATGCTGTTAGTTTTAATTAAACTGATGCACAAACCTAAACTTTGATTGTAAAGAAAGACAAAGCTTGTGGCCTGAAAGGTCACAGGATCACCAAAGAAACTGCTGAAACACAAATCTGACTGCAATCATTTAACAGTTGGAGACGATCAGATATTGGTTGTGGCTAAAGTGGTGAACTGATCACACATCCCTTATCCCTTAGGCATTATATTAGTTTGACAGGTTTCATTGTGCTCACGTTAGAACATTTGAACTAACCTCCTCAAAAGACCACATTCAAAGCTCTGATTGGTCGAGCGTTTCTTCAATCTCAGCTTGAATTATGCTTATGTGTGCAAGAAAATGTGTTTTAACTCATTTCAGGGCATTTAAATCTTGGAGCATTAATATTAAAGTGACAATGTGTAAAAGTAATATTCCTTTTCTTCTTTACAGACCCATACCAGACATTAGGACCCATTAGCAGTCGGCTAGCCAACCCAGGTAAGAATCTGAACCATCATCAAGATAAATAGACAAGGACGATACAAATGAGGCCTTTACACTGTCTGCTTTGGCATCATGAGAAGCAAGCAAGCAAGCAAGGGCTGGCACACATGCACTTACTTTCCAAAGTGGAGTAAACACCAAGCAACAGCTGTTGTGTCATCACGCTTTACGCTATGACAAAATCTGGCTTCCCTCTCACCAGAATGACTGTTTGCCCTGCTGTTTCCTCACAGAAGGCCAAGCCCTCAACTCATCCAAGAACCGAACAGGCAAACAAAGTGCATACAAGCTCCCTGACCCCAGCGCTCACAGGCCTGTGGGTAGGTTTCTGCCCTGATGTCTATCACTTCAACCAAGCCACACAGTGAAAAGGTCACATTTGCTGAAAAAACAAATAAAGCATATTCTGACTTTTGTTTGGAACTCGTTACACTCAGAAAACCTGACGAGCTATCCAAAAGCAAATGGATCCATGATGAGGCATTTAATCCTATGAGGCTGAAGTAGCCAAGTTACCCTAACTCTGTATTCATTCATTCACTTATCCTGGAAACTAAAAGTGTTTTGACTTTTTTCCTGTCAACACTTGAGAGAACTCATTTAGAAATTGGGGGGGGGAAAAAACTTTATCTTTACACAAATTTAAATGCTAATTTTAAAGCCGACCTGTTTACATTTTTAAACACTGATGATTGTATTCCTTGAAAATAAATAAATATTAGGCACAAACCGTTTCCTTTCTTGTTTTGAGCATGCAGTCACTGTTAAATCAGAACTCAGTGCCTTAACTCTCCTGCGTTTATCCTCCCAGGCTCAGGGCAGATCCAGCTGTGGCAGTTCCTTCTGGAGCTTCTGTCTGACAGCAACAATGCCAGCATCATTACCTGGGAGGGTACCAACGGTGAGTTCAAGATGACCGACCCGGACGAAGTGGCCAAACGCTGGGGTGAGCGCAAGAGCAAGCCAAACATGAACTACGACAAGCTGAGCCGCGCCCTGCGCTACTACTACGACAAGAACATCATGACTAAGGTGCACGGCAAGCGCTACGCCTACAAATTTGACTTCCAAGGCATCTCGCAGGCACACCAGAACCACTCAGGAGATGGTGGGATTGTTAAGTACCAGAATGAGATGTCTTATGTCCAGACCTACCACAGCCACCAGCCCAAAATGAACTTCATGGGTGGCCATCCTGCACCTATGCCCGTCTCCCCTGGAAACTTTTTCGGCCCACCGTCACCATACTGGAACTCACCCAACAGCCCCATCTATCCTGGGTCAGCCATGACCAGACATCCTGCCACTCACTCCCACCTGAGCTCGTACTACTGAGCATGATGCCAACTGAACAGAAAAACAAACAAAACAGGAGAGGAACCCAAGTGCACCAAAGCACGCTCCGTCTCACCTGCCACCGAGCTGAACTCTGTTGAAAGAAGGCGAAATGACGCCATCATTCAAATTTTAAAGGCATTATTAAGTTGTCTTTGTTACGTTCCGTCTCAAAAACAAAAAAAAAACAAAAAACAAAAAAACCACGGACAAACATGAGGGTATATTAACCCTGGTATTGTATGCTTCCAGGAGTTTTATAAATAAACTCATAATATACTATATTAATGGTTATTCAGTTATGAATTTTTTCACACATCTGTAAAATACTTTGTTTGATATTGACTGTTGTAAAGACAGACGTCATAGTAGCATAACAGATCTGCAACTGTTCTTTTCACTTCACAGGTCAAAACAGTTATCCCTGACTTTTTGTAAAAGGGAAATTGTACAGAATTAACATGTAGCAATAAAACAAATGCTTGATGTAAAGCTAATAAATAACGCCTGTATGAGGAAAAGAGATCTGATTTTATGTTTACAGTTAAACAAAAACAGCAACAACAACAACAACAACCACCCAATCCACTCGGAGGAAAGTTGACCAAAGAAGGTCCCATACTGCAGCCCACAAAACCCAAACCATCTGTCATCAGAGACCCCAGGACATCCTCAAAGATCCCACACGCCTTACAGCAGCACAAGACACCTTAGATGGTCCTATATTAAATTATAGCACAGCAAATCTTTTAATTCATAATAAACAAGCTAACAAGAAGCTGGATGCAGATTTGCCATTTACAAAAGATGGATGTAGCCTTTGGGTCTGAGATGTTCAGTCAGTGTAGAAGTGCTTTAAACTCCTCGGGATCTAAACAGAAGACCAACTGTATACAAGACTCGGGGAAAACTATAACATCCATTCATCCACCCACTCTATCACCCTGTAAGAGGGGCCCATCCCAACTGTCACAGGGTGAGAGAAGTGGGGCACACACAAGACGGGTGGTCATTCAATCACACCTTCAATTTAGGATGGCTATGCCTTTGCTTGTTTTTGTACCGTGGGAGGATCTCTGCATGACCATGAAGAACCATGTAGACACAAGAAGAACATGCAAACACAGAAGGGCGCAGCTGGCTGCTCGATTCAAACCAACAATCTTCTTGATGCGAGGCGACAGCGCTGACCACTGCACCACTCTGCCCCACAAGTTCTCGCCGTGCCGTCTTATGCACGACAACATGGTGAAAAATAACACTTCACTACCAGCGCCTGAATTTTTACAGAAATAGAAATGATGACAAAATGCTCATTGAATTGAAATTAGTTGCATTCATATCTTCTCTTACTGTTGGAGAGATGATCCAGTGTGAGTCCTGCATTTCTTTCTCTCTGTGATTGAAGTCCAAATAATTATTGATAATACAGAAATGTCTAAACTGAGTCACTGCACACATTAAATTCACACTGACATGCTTTGACCTACACATCTGGTTCTCACATCTGGTCCTCACAAACGACAAGATGGCAGACCTGGAGCTTCACAATGAAGTTTATTTTCTATACAACCTATGGGGGTGTCCACTTTCTCACCCATCGCTCAGTAAGTATGAGATTGAATTTCCAATAATCTTTATGTCATTGTTTATAGATTTAGTGATGCAAATCAAATAAAGGTAATCAATTTGCTCAGTATCAACAACAACTTTCTCAAACTTGTTTACCACAGAAAACATTTTTGCAAAAATATAAGTGGAATTAATTTGGTTTGAAATTAGAGACCCGGAGGAAGCTCGTCGCTGATCAAACTCCAGCTTTATTTGTCAAAATCAAATATTTCTTCAAATATCCGGCGGGGTTCTGCGATCACCTCCTCCACAGAAGCAGAGCCCTTCCCCTGCTTTTCCTCACCTTCCTCCTCAGTCCACATCACTCCACCACCTCCAAACGGCCACTCCAAATCCTTCACCGTTTTCTCCACCTTATCCATCGGAAGCGCTGCTGTCACCACCGGCTGTGACGTCCACCTCCACTCAGTCATGACTGACTCCGGTGCCGCTGTTGTTTTGGTGGAGATCGTGTTCCTCTTCAGGGAGCCGATGGCTTTCGCTTTAGGTTCTATGGTCCACGGCCGACTGCTGATTATTTGAGTCTCTGGAAAAGTTGAAAATGTTTTAATATTCAATCATTTAATTCCAGCAGAAAGCAAACAATTTTTTTTTTTTTTTTTTTTAAACAAAGAAAAGTTTAAGTGATGATTCACCATTGGATGCAGCAGAGCTACAGTTGGAGTCACAGCAGCTGCACACTGTGTCTGATCCATACAGCTCAGCCCATCTGCACAAAGCAGCAAAGACAACAGACGCTTTCAATATCATCATATCACAGCGTTTTTAAGAAGAGCTTCAGGGGAAATCTAACCTTCTGGCCTTTGTGTCGTAGTTGCAGGACTTGGCTGTGGGTGTAGGCACCGAACTGCTCACAGACATGATGCAGTGCATGTACAGCTGCTGCAGCAGATACAGAAAAAGCAAGTTTACTCTATTAGCTTTTAAATCGCTTTATTCAGTCAAACCACACTGACTCCCAGATATTCCCAAAAATGTTTTTTTTTTTGTTTTGTTTTGTTTTTTTAATATGGGGGCCAAATCTAACCCAATTTAATTTAAAAAGGGGTCAGCCATCCAAAACCACTGAATTTTTACAGTTACACATGCACAGGCTTAGCAAACAATTAATTTGCATGAAGCAAATAATTAACAGCGAAAGATGTGGAGTAATTATAACAATGCGCCTGCATAAAGAAGCTCTTTGCTTGTTTTAAATATAAGACTTCTGCTTTACTCAAATTTTTAAATCAAGCGGGTAAAGGCACATGTCGAGATCTACTTACTTCTCAGTACACATGCAAGCCATCACTGATTTACGGCAAAGAACTTGGGATAAAATAAAGTACAAGAACATATGAAGCACATTAGTCTGGTGACACTTCGGCTGACCTGGCCCATCATTCCCTTGAACAGGAACGCATCCACAGAGAACCTCACAGCATCGTTTCTGTACGGGATGAACCTGGAGCGCCCGCCTTTGCTTTCAACCATACATCTTTATCAGAAAGAGAAAACAGCTGACCATGGCATGATTTTTTTTAATAATGCTTCAGCTTTTTTAACGTGTGACATTCATTACCCAAAGTTTCTCACAACAGGGAATCTAAGCGTGAATGTGTGGGACTTCTCTGGAGTGGCATAACACGAGTGGATGTATAGTCTCTCATCGTGGGACATGGGCAGGGCCTCGGCCTGAAAGTACATGGGCTTTCCGAGCACGTACTGATCTGATGGGGACAGCCTTTCCCATTTCGCTAAAAGGAAAATAGGACAGTAAATTAGCAGTAAAGCGACAGGAAAAGCAGCTGCAAAGCTCACTCACACTTTAAAAACAAATCATTTTGATAGCAGTTGTGTGAAAGCAGCTTTGCAAAGTGCTCAAACTGCAAAAATTCACCTGAATATCGACGGAATATCTACTGGACAAAGTATTTTCCAGACAATCTGCAAAATCCTTGACGTGTCAGTTAGGAGTAAAGTTGGTGCCAAAAACAAAATATTAGTAGCAAAGAATGAATCTCTGAAGTCAGCTTGCTACATGATTAAAACCTTGTGTTCCCTGGATATCTTAGCTCATAAAGCATCAACATATTTATGAGGGTGACGTCACCATGGCGCCACCAAGCAGTTTGTTTGTTAGCAGCATGACTCAAATAGTTATGAACACATCTGGATGAAATGTGGCACCAACTTAAGAAATTAATGTTTCTATTCAGATCTGGATTCAATCACTATAGGGAGGATTTTTTATCTTTATGAAATACAACAAAACTGGACATTTAACTTGTGATCTTCATAAACACATATCAAATTGAAATAATTAAATGTTTGGTAATCTAAATAAAATACATCATTATTCCAGATATAAATGTCCTCCTGGATCCAAAGACTCATGATTAGTGTGGAGGAGTGTACTAGGATACTGTGCTTAAAGAACCAGTGACTCAGCAAAACCACACGAGTGATTTTGACATTAATCTGTTTCTAGCACCTGCACAGAGTTGCAAGCTTTGCATTTGTCACATTAACATCAAGGTCTTGCTTCTGAATGATATTGAAAAATGTTTATCAAAAATTAATTTAATTTGATAAACAAAGACCACCAAGAACCTCAGAAATCCACCGAGGTTTAATAACTGCACACATTTCTGTAGGTTTACCGTTTCGTGGCGTCAGACTGAATTTAGCTCCGTTCTTTACTCGTTTGAAGAGCCTGCGTATGGGCACCTTTGGTATGTAGCCAATTTTGTAGGTGTATTGGTACCTAAAAGGTTGTTAGCATTAAAAAAAAAAAAAAATGGAAAAACAGCATTAATAAACAGTTTGTGTGTTATGAATAAGTTTCTGTCTGTCCTCAATTTAATCTTTTAAGCTCACCTGTTAAAATAACATGACACAGGTAGGTTGAAGGGCACCACTCGCCTGATTGGTCCTTTGAGTCTCGGTGGGTCGTAACGAAGTGTGTTTGAATAGACAACCTGGTTATCAATGATCTGCAACCAGAATTTTTATATTAACATTTAAATAAAACTTTGTCTACAGTTATGAGACAGGCTTTTATGGCTCAGCAGTGAGCTGAATGCCAACAGTGAATCACAGCAGGTGTAGACATAATCTTACTCAACATGTAATCCTAATCTTATGACTGAAGATTTAGTCAAAAAACTAAAATTCAAATATAAACTAGAAAAATTTGCATTTCCTGCGAAAATGCAGTGTGGATGCTTAAAGCTGAAGCTGTATGCAAAAACTAGCTGAAAAAGCTGAAAAGTTGCAGAAATTGTAAAAACTTTGCAGAAGCAAAGGAAGTTTGCTAAAATGGAATAACTTAGCAGAACTGCAATATCTTAGAGGAAACATAATACTTGGCAGAAATACAATAGCATAGCAGAATTTAGCAGAAATATTGTAACTTACCAGAAACATGATAACTTCTCAAAAATACAAGAATTTAGGAGAAATAGTATAAGATAACAGAAAGAATATATTTAGCCAAAAATACTTAAACATTACAGAAACACTATGATTTAGAAAAATAGTACAACAGAGCAGAAATATTGTGATTTACCAGAGACACTGTGATGAACTATGAATATTGTAATTTTAAATTGAGACTATGTTTTAGCACAAATATTATAATTTGGCAGAAATACTATAATTTAGCAGAAATACTATATTAAGCACAAATCCCATAAAAAGCAGAAATACTGTACTATGATTTAGTAGAAAAACTATAATTAATCAGAAATACTAAATTTAGCAGAAATACTATATTAAGCACAAATACTATGAAAAGCAGAAATAGTATGATTAAGCATAAATACTACATTTAGCAGAAATACTATATTAAGCACAAATCCTATAAAAGCAGAAATAGTATATTAAGCACAAATCTTATAAAATAGCAGAAATAGTATGATTTAGCACAATAGTAATAAGTTAAACAGAAAAATTGGAAAAGCAAAATGGACAGCTGAAAAAATGCTGAACATGCTGAGGGTCCCTCAAATATACTTGTTAAATGACAAAAATCTGCAAAAAAATTTATTACAGCCACACAATCACAAATATGTACACATGAGGAAACACACATGCACAGAGAGACCCACACACAAGATCCAATTCAGTCAACCAGTCTAAATATATTGAATTTAAATCTTAGAATGAGATCATCCCATTAAAAGCCTTTCTCTCTCTCTCTCTCTCTCTCTGTCACACACACACACACACACACACACACACACACACACACACACACACACACACACACACAGGGAGAGAGAAGTAAGTTTCTAGGTCAGCCTGGGAGCTGGTGAATTTGAATCCACCAATCAGAGAGGTTGTGCACTTTTCCCCACCAAAACAGGTGCAGCAGCACAGAGAGACACAGGATTTTTGCAGTCTATTTCTCATAGTGACGACTCCCCTCAAACAAATGACCGTAATTTCCTAACCGTAGGGGCTAGAACGGTCATTCTTACACCGTTTTGTTCAGAAGAGATGGGGGAATCTTCAAGTGTTGACAATTTAATATTAAAATATGAATTTTTAGAGATATATGACATGGATGACTTGTTGACTTAGAAGCCACGAATTCCCCAATATGCAAATTTGAATGCCTGAGACCACATATGTGATTGGCTGGCTGGGAAGCCGTGCAGGCCCTGATTTGTGGATTTGAATTCCTCAGCCCTCAGATATGATTGGCTGGCTTAGAAGCCACGAAGGCCCCAATATGCAAATTTGAATGCCTCAGGACACTTATTTGATTGGCTGGGAAACTGTGCAGGCCCTGATTTGAAAATTTGAATGTCTCAGTCCTCACAGAGGATTGGCTGCCTGGGGACCTGGCAGAAATATATAGAAATACTATTATTAAGCATAAATACTACATTTAGTAGAAATACTATGTTTTAGCACAAATATTATAAAAAGAAGAAAAACTATAATTTAGCAGAAATACTATATTAAGCACAAATCCTATAAAAAGCAGAAATACTATAATTTATAACAAATAGTATAAAAAGCAGAAATACTATAATTTAGCAGAAATACTATGTTAGGCACAAATCCTATAAAAAGCAGAAATACTATAATTTAGCAGAAATACTATATTAGGCATAAATCCTATGAAAAGCAGAAATAGTATGATTTAGCAGAAATACTGTATTTAGCACAAGTACCGAAAAGTACCAGAAATACTATGATTTAGCAGAATAGTAATAACTTATTGAAACACAAATGCACAGAGGGACACACAAACACAGGCTCTAATCCAGTCAACCAGTCTAACTATGTTCAATTTAAATCCTACAATGACATGCTGTCAAATAAGGGCAGGATCCTCTCTCTCCCACTAAACACACACACACACACACACACACACACACAGGGAGAGAGGACTAAGTTTCTAGGTCAGCCTGGGAGCTGCTGAATTTGAATCCACCAATCAGAGAGGCTGTTTACGTTTTCCCGCCAAAACAGGTGCCTCTTTTTACACACGCAGCACAGAGACATAGACCTGCTTCTTTCAGTTTATTTCACATAGTGAGGATTCCCCTCAAACAAATGACCATAATTTCCTAACCATAGGGGCTAGAGCGGTCATTCTTACACCGTTTTGTTCAGAAGAGATGGGGGAATCTTCAAGTGTTGACAATTTATCATTAAAATATGAATTTTTAGAGATATATGACATGGATGACTTGTTGACTTAGAAACCACGAATTCCCCAATATGCAAATTTGAATACCTGGAGCCCACATACATGATTGGCTGGCTGGGAAGCTGTGCAGTTCCTGATTTGTGGATTTGAATTCCTCAGCCCTCAGATATGATTGGCTGGCTTAGAAGCCATGAAGGCCCCAATATGCAAATTTGAATGCCTCAGGACACATATATGATTGGCTGGGAAGCCGTGCAGGCCCTGATTTGAAAATTTGAATTTCTCAGTCCTCACAGAGGATTGGCTGCCTGGGGACCTGGCAGAAATATATAGAAATACTATGATTAAGCATAAATACTACATTTAGTAGAAATACTATGTTTTAGCACAAATACTATAAAAAGCAGAAATACTATAATTTAGCAGAAATACTATATTAAGCACAAATCCTATAAAAAGCAGAAATAGGATGATTAAGCATAAACACTACATTTAGTAGAAATACTATGTTTGAGCAAAAATCCTATAAAAAGCAGAAATACTATATTAGGCACAAATCCCATAAAAAGCAGAAATAGTATGATTAAGCATAAATACTACATTTAGTAGAAATACTATGTTTTAGCACAAATAGTATAAAAAGCAGAAATATTGTAATTTAGCAGAAATACTATATTAGGCACAAATCTTATAAAATAGCAGAAATAGTATTATTTAGCACAATAGTAATAAGTTAAACAGAAAAATTGGAAAAGCAAAATGGACAGCTGAAAAAATGCTGAACATGCTGAGGGTCCCTCAAATATACTTGTTAAATGAAAAAATCAGCAAAAAAATGCACAGGGAGAGAGAAGTAAGTTTCTAGGTCAGCCTGGGAGCTGCTGAATTTGAATCCACCAATCAGAGAGCCTGTGTACTTTTTCCCGCCAAAACATGTGCCTCTTTTTACACACGCAGCACAGAGAGGCACAGGATTATTGCAGCCTATTTCTCATAGTGAGGACTCCCCTCAAACAAATGACCATAATTTCCAAACCGTAGGGGCTAGAGCGGTCATTCTTACACCGTTTTGTTCAGAAGAGATGGGGGAATCTTCCAGTGTTTACAATTTATCATTAAAATATGAATTATTAAAGATATTTGACTTGTAATGCACCATAACTGAGTAGAGCGAAGCAAAAACTGCCTTGACTTGCCCTCAAACAACGCTTTCTAACTCGAAATCTATTTGGAGTATCGATATCATTCTTTCACCGTAAGAGACAGCAGGCTTTGGTGAACAATCATGGAAATTTTCAGGTCTCTGTGGAAATCCAACAAAAAGTTATGATGAGAGAAAAAAGTGGTTCATTTCCACAGTTTGAAATCTGAAGAAATCTGAGCGAAGGACGAATTTCCTACCCTCAAACAAGTCCAACTCATTTCAGAACGGTAATAGGTGAGAAAGAAATTCTTGAATTGTGAGCGTCAGGGGTGTCTGAAGATATTCGGGGACAAGCCTCATGTCTTAACTTTGCTTCGTTAAGGAGATATGACGATTCGAATATGCCTCTCATTACAGAAATCCAGCGGTGATTTTGAACAAGCTCTCCATTCACTTTATATGGAGAGTTTTCTGACCTTGTGTTAGTCTGAGGAGATTTGCAAAAATTCTATAAATCCCACAACAATGATGGTGACATTTTCTGAAAGCCAGCAAAAATACCTACGTTTTGATGTATAATTTGTGGAAGTTGAGTGAAAATTGAGCAAGTAGCAGGAAGTTGTTCGGACATGAAGTGAAAATTGCAAAACCTTCAGTGGCACACTGGAAGCCAAGAGCATAGCAACCATAACAACACATGTATTTTGTGAAAAATCACAATTTTGCAACTCAAAACTTTAAGAGGCATAAAAGTAAAACAGTAAAAGATTTGAAAAAGCTGAATCATACCTGAATAGCCAAATAATTTGTGAACATTTTAAAATTTGAATGGTTGTTCTAGGTGAAAATATGAGGAAGTAGTTAAGTTTCAAAAACAGGCAAAATTTAGCAGAATTGCAGAAGTTTCCCATTCATTTCAATGGGACAAATTAAAGGAAAAAAGCTTAATATTTTAAAAAGTATAATAGTTAAAAATAGCAAAAATCGTAGCAGGAATTAGCAAAAATAGCTGAATAGTTTAAAGTTTGAACGGTGAAAATAGCACAAAAATTGTGGAAGTAGTTAAACGGCGAAAAGTGTACGGAAGCAACTAGAATAAAGTATAAAGAATAAAGAGAAACAGGAACTCAATAGTGTGGATGCTTAAAGCATCCACACAATTACTGCAGTACATGAAAATGTTATGGAAACATACATTTAAACTACTTTTATTGAAATATATCTATTGTTTTCTTATTTGTTCAATAGGAATATGAAATCTTACAGTAATGCTGACATCATCGGGTGTTTTGTGTCACCTGACCAAAACTCCAAACACTCAAAAAGGTTTATCTGACTGTGGTGTCCTACTACAGAGCCCCTTAGTGGACAAACGAGGGTATAAATATATAAATATGTCCACATCTTTCCAGCACAGAAGATTTCTCTATGCAATCAGATGAATAGTGCAATACTTTGATTAATTTGTGTGACAGAAATAAGTGCATATACAGACCGGTCATTGAAGCTAGGAACAGGGGGGCAAAGACTTGTCCTCCAGCTCTCAGTAAATATGTGTCCTTATGTTCTGTTAATAAATTTGCATTCATTGTGACTTGTTTTGCGCTACATATTTAGCATTTTGTGTTTTATTTAAAGGCAGATTTATTGATTAATAAGTCATTTGTTTAAGTTGGACTTTTGGCAGATTCTGTTCTGCATGGTTCTTGTAAAAAAAGAAAACAACAATCTCTTCCAGTATTTTTTCCCCATTTTGTGATCTTATTAAAGATGAATACGCTTAAACAGCGGCACAAAATTCCTGCTCTGAACTAAAAAAATAATTTTACCCTGCCTGTGCTGTGCCAAGAAAAAGTCAGATATTGTTGAAATAGTATAATGGATGCTTCTGTATGCAACTCCAAAGATGGACATATTTACAGCTCATCTATAATTTTTCTTTTTCATATTTTCTGTGTGTGTGTGTGTGTGTGTGTGTGTGTGTGTGTGTGTGTGTGTGTGTGTGTGTGTGTGTGTGTAACAGTAACCCCTGTGAGCCAAAGGTCCAGTTTAACAGTTTTCCCCCGACTCTTGGCTCGGTGTGACGTCATAAAGTTAGTTCCTCTGGCAGTGAGCACAGAAAACCAATCGCCTCCTGATCAAGCCTACATTTGCCAGGGGGAACCAATCAGAAGCAAGCTTTTTTTAAAGTGAGGTGAGGCATCTTGCTCCAGACAGAGGGTGAACTTGGGGCTGTAGGCCCGGTAATCGGTAAAATTAAACAAATCAAGCAAAGCTACTCTAGTGAGTCCAAGAAATAAGTAGTACCAGGCCCAGTTTAACCTACTGGAGCAAAGCCTGGCATATAACTGACATGTTCACCGTTTTAGATGTCGTCATTGGTGTAACAGTTCTGTGTCCACTGTAACCCACTAAAGACGCAAAACAAAGCGGTCTTTTTTAACTGGTTAATCATCTCGGACAAGAACAGAAAATCAGTATAATTCCGTTTTTAATTCTCTGGGGTCCTTTCTTGCCTGAGACTTACCGTGCGCTTGGTTCCACACATACCGAGGCCATACTCAAAATAAAAGTAATCCCTCGTGGATTTGCTGGCTGTGCACGTGCCCAGCTTGAGCTGAGACCGGGCTTCACCCGTTCCCAGAAGGCTCCTCTCCACCTGGACTTGCATCTTTGTCCGCTTACACGTAGTCTTCACGGAAACATCCGAGACGCTGGGCGGAGTGGATTTGGGCGGAATAGGGAGCAGGATGTCCCGGACGCGCTCGGGCAGAGGCTCCACTCCCGTGCCCCTGAGCGGAGAGAAGTACTCCTTATCCACCAGCGGCACTTGAGAGTCCAGAAACACCGGGAGGTGGAGGTACGGCGGCGAAAGGAGAGTCGGCGTTTCTCTCCGGGGAACTTTTCTCATCACCTGCGCTGTCTGCTCCGAAGGCCGAGGGGCCGCTGTCCCCGCTTCAGTGGACGCAAACACGGGCAGCAAGAGAAGGAAAGGTAGGTAAAGCATGCCCGGAAATCCCAGTGACATACAACAAAGTGTCCGAAAGGGCGGAAGGTTGGCTGTCACGGCTGATGATGCTCTCCTCATGTGGAGGTAAATTAACAACACCTGGCGCAGATGGACAGCAAAGGGCGCCACTCACCGGCTGTTTGAAGTAAAAACAACGTTTTGATGTTTTCCAGGAGGATCACCTGACCTCCCCCAGAATCAGCTGCTTTTTCATAGTTAATTAAAACGCGCAATCTCTCATACTATGAAAGATTTCCCAGTTACAGGCTCTGTTAGTACAGAAGGTTGCGTTGACATTTTGTGCTTTTACATTTGCTTTATTTTTCCAGCATTTTTTTTTGTCTTTCAGAAGTACAGAAGAAGACAAATATATTCAGTTTTCAGGGCAGAAAACAGCATGATTTTTGTTATTGAGCATCTGGTCATGGGATCAGCATCTCATCATGAAACATATATTTTCAATGCAAAATGCCACCAATTTAATGTCTATGATACAGAGGAACAGGAACAATTGGTACCCTGGATGTTTAGTCTATGCCTACATTTTGGTGCCAGGCTGTGACTCGTCACTGTTTGTGTTCTAAAAGGAGTGAAAAGATTCACCATCTGGTGACAGATGTTCTTATCCTGACTGTTTCAATAACAGGAATCGATTCAATCTGAATAAAAAACCTTTACACTTCTACAGGTTGCATGCTTTGTAAAACCAACACATTTAACTCAATGGACCTCCAAAACACCTGCTGATATATACAAAGGACTGTTAAAGAAAGGCAGTAGTGATGTGCGATACCGATACTGATTTCCTTTCCGAGTCGTATCGACGATACTGATCCGATACCAATACTCTCTACAAAAACTTAATGTTTCATTGTATTTCATAATACAATATATAATTGTATTATGTAGTCGTAATAATATAATTTCATAATGATTACAGGACATCAGACTACTTGTTCATATTGCTTAATAATGTAGAATTATCATGTAGAAATTAAAAACAAAACTGAAGTTTTGCACTATTTGAACACGTTGCCTGCCTGCAGCACTAAAGGACTCCGCGAAATTCATCTGTCTCCCCTAGCAGCACCTGTCCCTCTCCTCCTCTTCAGTTCGCCTCAACATACGCTCGTCATATTCTGTGATATGATTTACTCTGAGGTGTTTGACAGGTTAGTGGTGTTGACACAGCACCTCACTGTCTTGCCACATGTATCGCAAACCACGTCTCGGCCGTTTGTGGAGGTAAAATACGTCCACACATGACTCCGTTCACGCTCAGCCATTGTTGTGAGTGCCCACGCCAGGGGCTGCCACACATTTATACATTTATATTTCGCATATGACTGTGAAAGGCGTAAGAGGAAGTAGTTCCTTCCAATTTAGACGATCAGAATGATATAGTTTCTTTCCACTGTGTTCCTGTTAATGAAAAACTACAAATTTACCCCAAAGTACTAAAATATCGATATTTTAATATGAGAATCGATTCTAGAATATAAATTACTGGTATCGGAAGAATCTGCACACCACTAAAAGGCAGTCATATCAGTATTTTAGAATGTTTCCATCCTGCTCGTCAGAAACTTCAGGTCATGAAATAAATGCACAGAACAAAGATTTTAAAATGAAAATATCCGCAGGTGAATTCATGCCTCAGATTAATACACTGTAACTGGTTAATGCAGGTAAATTGTTACGATATAAATATGCATATGAACTAAATGTGCAGAGGCTAAAGAAAGCCTGTTTCACTGTGATTCACTGGGATTGGTTTGTATCCAGAAACACAGACATATCATAAAAATGAGCAAAAATTAATGAAGACAAAATATTATAAATGGACTCAAACCTTCAAGACCTGCATATACTGAACGACAAAACGTTTTTTTTAATTTTGTGAGATTTTTGGATCCAACAGAAAATTTACCAGGACATTGTTTGTTTTAAACGTTGTACTTTTTCATGTGTGTCTGTGTGAATTTGGATATTACAGGATGGCTGCTGTGTTGCCTGGGATTACTCCTTATCCCCTACCCATCCCTGTTGCTGGTCACGTGCTCTATAATGTTGTACTGTGGACATTTCTGTGCTTTCTGTGCAGAGGAGTTTTTTTTGTTTCCTGTTCTCATGCTGTCCTCCTATAGGAGCCCAGCATGAGTAGAGGTCTCTTTTTTTCCTCTTGTACTTTCCCATTGTAGTGGACATTTCAGTGGTTTTTCTGTAATGCAACCGTTCTCTGACTTGTATCCCCATGTGATGTCTGTGTAGTGTGTGTAAGGTCGGGGGCGGGTTCATTCCACTGCAGGGCAACCTGCCACTGCATGTGGCGAATAAAATTTGAACTTGAACTTGAACTACACTGGTGCGCTTGCCTTATTGTTACCGATTTACTGTTAGAGTAAAAATAAATAAATATAGTGTTTAAAAAAAGTTTAGTACAGCTTTTGTCCGTTAGAGGGCGGAAATAGGAACTCTATCTCTGCCAAACTGCTTTATATCATTGACTATTCACCAAACGGAGTACAGAGTTAGAAGTGTGAATAATGTCCCAATCCAGTAGGGGGCAGCAGATGTAGCAGCGCCATTACACAAGTGAGTGTTGCAGCATTCATTGGTGAAGGTGAAGTTGAGTCCCAGCGCGTATTTTTCACCCGTGATTCCGCACAGGGAGGGCAGGACGCAGCTCTTCTCGTACAAAACCACACGGAAGTCCCCTGAAAGAAAGAAGCAAATCACACTGACACACTCCTCCCCGAGCCGGGCGCTGACCTTTCTCGCTTCTTTTTCTCAGTTTTGATTCATTTAAATTTGACTTTCAGTGACTCGAGTTGAACTCACCTTTCTCACCCACGGCTCGGCTGGACAGGCAGAGCTGCCCAGGTGGACACTTCAGGGGGAATCTGATGCAGTCCAGAGGGGAGATGGTGGGGAACACACAGGTGTAACAGAAGAGGGGAACTGAAGTACAGATGTGAGTTTTGCATGTGAGCCACAGTAAAAAAAGTCAACTGAATCATAATAATCACAAAATACAAGGATGGTAAAAACGGATGTCTTTTAAACTGCCTTTTAAAATGTACCTCAAAATGATTAATCACCAAGATTAGAATATTTATTTGTTGCAGCCCTAATATGATGAAACACACTGCTTTCTCTTTACCACTAACACGAATGTTAACCACTTCTTCTTTCAGCTGCTTCCTTTAGAGGTCACCATCTGCAGGTCCTCCTCCACTACATCACGCATCTTCTCTGAGGTCTTCCTCTTCCTCCTGCCTGGTGTTAAACATCCTTTCTAAAACATATTCACCATCCCTTCTCTGCGCATGTCCAAACAAACTCAGGCTCGCCTCTTCTGATATATTAGCTTCTAATCCTGTCCGGTCACTCTCAGTGAAATCCTGCCTCGTGTCGTTTTATCAGTGCCACAGTCTCCAAACCATACGTCACAGCAGGTCTCACTACCGTCTTATAAACCTTCCCTTTTACTCTCACATGTATCCTTCTGTCTCACCTCCACCCACTCCACCCTGCGTGCACTCTCTTGTGCACTGTCTGTTAGCCTCAGCTATTTAAACTCTTCTATGTTAACTACCTCTGATTGCTAATGCACTTGGATATTTCTTATGGAACGGCATCATGTGACACAAAGAGGTTTTTTATATGTACAAGTAATACAAAGATCAAACATATTCATTACTAAACAAAAATATTTCTGTATTTTAAAATAATTTTATTTAGGCAGTTTTATAAGGTGTAATGGTTCCAGTTTCCCAGTTACATCTTTCTTCATCTCACATTAAAGCTACTTAAATAGTTATTTTCCAAAAATTTCATACATCAAACAATGAGGGGAAAATAATAGATCTTAATTATGCAAGAAAATAAGGTTTTTTATATTAATGTTAACCTTGGAGTTTTCTGTCCGCTATAGCTGCATGGATTGTGCCTTTAAACACACGAGCAGAAGCATGCACACACCGTCTTTGCTGACTTACCCACAGCTGGAAGTAAACACAGGAGAAGCAGAGAGCCAAGCAGCTTCGACATCACTGATGTTTCTGTCTCACCAGGAGAAAATCCTCCTGCCGGTCGACGCTTCAGCTCTTAAAGGCGTTTCTTTCAGAATATTTTCTAGAATGAATCCGCTGTTTTCATCTTGAATTCAAGAAATCAAGTTGTTTTTTGTTTGTTCTTTTAATTTAAAGCTAAAGTTTTACAAACTAGCTTCACGCAGACGGAGCAGCCACAGAGATCTGAAGGTAAATCTCTTACTGGTTTCTCTTAATATTCCCTTAATCAACTCTGGGAGAATCTCCCACCCCACTCCTTATGATTAAATTAGACTGTTAGACTTCTGTTCGAAGCCATGGCTGCTTAGAAAAGGTCCATTCAGACTTAAGATAATCAACGGGGCTTTATGAAGAAAATCCACATCTGTGTAGCTTAAAATGTGGAAAAAGTGGAAAGTATTAAGCTTTCTTGAGGTTTTTTTTTCTAAAGAATGATGTGACATGTGTCTGTACTGAGGTGAAGCAGGGCAGGTTTATTAAATCACATCTCATCTCCTAATGAAAGACGTTGAGTTTGGTGGGAGGGATGTCAAGTGACCTGCAGTCCCATGACGAGAAAAGTGATTAGAAGCAATGAACAGTCCCACAGTTTCAAACTGAACACAGGGTGATTTCATGTTTTTTCACAGTAAGATTTGTTCATAGTGTTTGCATTGAGATAATCTGCAGTATATGATTATTCTGCGGTTAGATAAGATAATCGAATTACTCCATCTCTGGATACTTTTTCCTATTTCTGTTTTTCAGGCATACAAAAAGTCATTCTTTCCATTGTTGTTATTATTGTTATTTCAATAACAGATAGCCTAATTAGATCAGAATGAAAGTGTCTGTGGAGTGATACGCTGTCTTGAGAGAAACCCACAGAATTATACTGGTTTCAAACCCAGAGCTGAATTCTGTGGAGCTGCTGAAGATTTCATCCTAACAGCACAGGCGTTAAACTTCAACTCTTCTAGGAAAACTCTCCAGTGAGAGAAGGCAGCTCAAACAAAGCTCTCTTTTTTATTTCATCTCTCCTACTGTACATCACAATTTCATTGCACATGTACAATGACAATAAAGGCTATTCTATTCTATCAGGCCAGACTGCAGAATAACAGCCTGCAGTATTTAGCATGCGATTCCTAAATGCTGCAGTTCTTTGAGTGTCCACTTGATGATAGCTCCAGATGCCTGTTGGTGCAAACAACAAACAGACATACCCCATGGTCTTTGATTTTGTATTTTAAGTGTCAAAGATGGTGTTTTGCTTCTCCCACCCCAACCAATCACAGCAGATGGCCCCGCCCCTCCCTGAGCATGGTTCTGCCGGAGGTTTCTTCCTGTTAAAAGGGAGTTTTTACTTCCCACTGTCACCAAAGTGCTTGCTCATAGGGGGTCATATGATTGTTGGGCTTTTCTCTGTATCTACTGTACAATATAAAGCACCTTGAGGCGACTTTTGTTGTGATTTGGCGCTATATAAATAAAATTGAATTGAATTGAATTGAATCAAACAGTGCTCATTTTTTTGGAGCCAGAAGTTGTCGTATTTAACAAGATGATGCAGTATGAGGCTATCAGCTCAGAGTTTGGTTAGAATATCCATCCTCAGATCAGACAGCTCAGACACACTAGAATTTAAATCTGGAGAACAGGATTTTTGGATGGGCTGTACCAACAGAAGAGTCTGAGATTAACATGAAAAGTTATAATAATACTTCTTGGTGTAAAAAACTATCTCATCATCTGCATGATGGTGATATGCAAATGATGATCAAGTCAAAACTCTAAACTGTATGCCTGTGATCGTTGGACCCTCAGGCAGCCCTGCATTAAAAACCAACATGATTCAGTCATGGAAACAACTGCATGGACTCAGCAACATTTCCAGAAATCACAGTCTTTGAACACAGCTCTCTGCGCCATCCCCAAAAGCAGGGTAACGCACAACCATGCAAAGAACTTCTCTGGGGAAAAAGCTCGTTAAAAGGCAAAGTGGAAAATTGTTCTGTGGACAAACTGAAATCTGAAATTCTTACTGGAAAACATGGACACTGTGTCCTCCGGACTGAGGACGAGAGGGACAATCTGACTTATTATCAGAACTCAGTGCTGGAGAGGCCTGCTTGCATTCCAGACTTTTCATCAACATAAAACCTTTGAAGCATCATGAAACAAGAAATATAACTGGTCCAGCAGCTGCTCTCCCCAGACCCTGGACATTTAGGGACTGGATATAAAAGAAGAGGGGCCACAGGACACTGCCACACAATCTGTCCCAACTTTTTTGAGACGTGTTGCCACATCAAATTCAAAATGAGCTAATATTTCCAAAATTGTATATTTTCTAAGTTGAAACATGTAATGTTTTGGTTTGTGAATAAAATGTGTTTTTTCTGAAATTTGCAGATCACTTGTGTATTAAATATCTATGATTATGTAATACAGTTCAACTAAAACTAAACAGCTTAGGAAAAACATAAATAAGCCAAAGAAACAAGACTGTGCATGAACATTTTACCTTAAAGTGCATTTTCAAGCTGTTCTAATGTTCTTTAACCTGTAAATAGTTCCCCTCATTAACTAAATTAGCATCACAGCGCCCCTTGCTGGAGGAAGGCGGGCATGGCTCGCTTGTCGACCTGCTGACGCCTCATGCGGACCACAGCTGCGTCCACCTGAGCTGCAGCTCTCTTGCCCTGCAGGTCATCCAGCAGCTGCAGACATGTGTGCTCCAGCTTCCCCAGCTCACCCTCAGAGGACTTAAGACATCGTCTGAGCGCTGCACCGCTCTGAGAGACACACAGGAAACACATTTCAAAATGATTTTGTTTGTCTGAGGAAAAATGAGAGGTTAGAGTGATAAACCACTTTGCTTTTTTAATACAAGTGAACACCAGCCACTGTACTCCATAATGATACGAATCCTGGTAAATGTTCAGTTTGTGTTTATTTTTAGTCGTATCTGACATGCAAAGCATTATTAAGCATAATTTTAAAGACTGAGCTGAAGAGTGAGACTGTGCTTCACGCCTATCGTTCTGCTTTGAGGTCACAATTTATTTTTGCAAACCATAAAATGCATGAGGCAGAATTTAGAAACAAGTCTCAGCTTCAGTTTCTGCAGACAAACATGCAGATTAGTTTCTGCTGAGTTCAAGTGCAAACTAACATCACCCCAGAGCATTCAGCTCACCCTGTATTTGGATTTTTTTTCTTTGTACAAATGTGTATTAAATATTTATCCATCAGTAATCAGCAAAGTTATTAAATGTTACCAGAATATAAAAAAGAAAACATGATTGGAAATATTAAAGCTGCAGATTAATTATGTTCAATTTATCACTGGTTCAGTTTGCATGTGAAAGGCACCGTCCATGTTGACACACCTGCAGCAGAGTCTGTTAGCTTAGTCGTTTCAGCACAAAAGGTCCAGCTGGCTTAGAGTACACTCCCAGCTTAGCATCACAGTGCAAACACACACATGTAACCTCAGCAGTCAGAGACTCAGATACCTGACATCAGGACGAGGTAAAGGCCAAAACACACTTCAGGAAGTATGATAATGAATGTGGCAGCCGAATGTGTGTCGGACGCACCTGAATGAGCTGAGCAGCTTCAGGTAACTGTGTCCCCGGGTGTCTCTGATAAACCTTCACCAGAGGCCTGTTGAGCTTCTCTCTGGACAGAAGATCGCCGCTGTACTCTGGACCCTGTGAGCAGGACAGCGTGAGCCAAACGTTTTCATGAAATCTCAAATAAACACGCTCCACACGCTCTCTGACCTGTGCTCTGCCGTGGCTGTGACGAATGCAGTTGATCTCCCTCTGCTTACGAAACATGGCCTGCCGGGTGGCTGCAGACGTCAGCGCCAGATTTTGCTACAGAAGACAGAATGATAGTTAAGTATGTGTTATTACTTTAATACAAAAATGCACTTCTGCATTAATTCAGGATCTTTTTACCTGCAGAGTGACTGTCTCTGCAATTTTTTTCACCAGGCCGTCGTTGACAGCGCAATGAGCAGCTTTCTGCCTGCTGATGGCGCTGGTTAGCGTCCGTCTGATGGTTTCTCTCAGTAGCTGCGACTGGTTGACCCTCAGGGAGGACGACTCTAAAGCCTTTTTACACTCTGCAAGAGAAGCAGGAGATATCCTATCTGTCAATTTTAATCCTGAGGACACAGGAGATCTGTTTTAAGATGATCTGCTCTTTCTCTGAGTGTGAGCAGGGACACTGGCTGTGTAGATTAGTGACCACACGCAAAGCAACTAATTTGTTTAATTAAAGATCTGGAGTTTATACTTCTCTGTTTTTAGGATCTTGTTTTGAAAATATATAATTTATGTGTGGTGTAAGAACTGTGCTGTTCTTTTTCTCACTTGTTTCATTGATATTTGGGCAAAATTTGCTCTTATTTCTTATATAATTTCTTAACGAGAGCTTCTCCTTGTCCTGAGTGTACCTGGAGTAAAGGGGCTGATGGGGTCTGTTTTGATAAAGGTCTGAGGTGCAGAGTCATGTCCTCCAGCAGAGCCACTGAGAGGGAGCAGTTCCAGTACTCGAGCCCTCTCACTGGCACAGTCCAGCAGCTGTCTGCTGCTCTCACCCAGGGCCTTAAAGAAGAAGGCAGGAAATAATGCATTAGGACAGCAGCTGGCAGACAAATATATAGGTACAGGTTACTTTGCAGACAGAAAAATGTGGTAAAAAATAACAATAAAAAGTTTCATAACATAAAATATGTGAGATTTTCAAGTGGGGGGGTTTTTTCGACTGAAAATGCAAACCACAAACCAATCGGTTATTTCACAGTGGCTACATGTATCTTTCTGTCTATGTACATTATTCTTGACTCAGGCTAACAGCACCAGTTATACTCTCTGTTCAGTGCGCTTGCTTGACAACAAACAGCCCATCCAGTTCAGGGGCATTCGGGCCTTTAGCTTATCCCAGCATCCCAGCTCATAAGGCAAATGGTGGACTAGACCCTGAACATGTCCCCATCTATCACAGGGCCAACACAGAAAGACCTTCATTCAAGCTCACATTCACACATACAGCCTATTCAGAGTCAACAAGCAGTTCTGCTGTGGGGAAAAGCTGCAGCAGCCTAAAGAAACCCATGCAGGCAATCTTTCAATTCTTCATTCAGCTGGTCGAGGCATCAACAGCCTGGATACGCAGCAGAGTTTCAGTAACCCAGTAAACATAAAGATGTTAAGTTTAGCAACCTCAAAGATATATGCTACATGGCTGTTACTTCCTGTTACTCATCCCCTGAAATGCCTGAGCTTTAACTTAAAGGAACAGTTCACCTCAAAAGTGAATTTACATATGTTTCCTCTGGCCTGTAGTTCTAACCAACAAGACTGGACAACTGAGTAGAGTAGAGGGAAAACAAGTCAAGCGATGAAGACAGAGGACTGTAAATCACCTGAAGCTGGCTCAGTGTGGTTTTCAGTGTTCCCTCCAGATCCTGTTTCAGCTCAGCCAGCTCTCTCCTCTCCCACAGCAGCAAGTAATCAGCACCATCTCTCTCCTGCAAACGGGCAGACCTGTCAGGGCCTCAGTCTACAGCTCTGAACTTCATCAAATAATCCTTGGTGCTGGATTAACTCTCAGTGACACTGGAGGTAATAAAGATTTAATGCTGTATGTGTGTGAGGCAAGCAGGCAAGTTTTTGCACTTGAAATCCTGAAAATGATCCTGAGGTGCCGGGCAGAAAATACTTCACCACGGTTGAGCATCTTTAACACCAAAGTAGACAGAAGAATTTCAGCATTTTAAGTGTTGTGTAAGCTTGCCGTCTCAGTGGTGGATGGCCTCCTGGTTCTCCCCTCCGAGCTCTTCTGGTTGATGGTCAGATTGGTCCTAAGACTGCGCAGCATCCTCTCCAGATGTCCTCGCTCTCTCTCCAGCTTGACACCTTCCTCGGTCACTCTGCCAGCCTGCCTGCGCAGCTGGACCTCCACCTCCCGAACTCTGCGCATGTAGTCAGCAACTACAGCAACACTGGCTCCGGCACACTGCTCACGCAGGCTGGAAGGTGGGAACGGGGCCACAGGTGTCCTCTGAGAGCCACCAGGGAACTTTAAAAAAAGCTCAATGTCTGAGTCCAATACTCAAAAACATCAGTCAACTTTAAAAGATGCAGAAGATGAAAATCTAAATAAAAACAAGTGAAGGCTTTTAATATAGAAAGAGTTCGAAAATAAAGGTGTTTTAAGTCTTAAAATGTCTCAGAGATGAGAGTCTTAAATGAATTTAGCTCTGCCTCTACCAACAAGTGTAAAATATTGCTGATTTATAAAGCTGTACTTTCCTCCGTGGGCTTTTCATTGCTCTGCAGTGTTCTGTAAAGAATGTTTCAGTCTGTTTATCTCCTAAAACATCTCATCCTGGCTCTCTACGAGCTGAGATTCCAACCTTTTCAGGCTCATACCCCATAAATTTAACGTCTGCATGCCACTGGACTGGAGTACTGTTGAGCTCACAATGCCCAACACCACAGGATGAGGGCATGGATAGGGTGAGCAGTGGAATGTAGTAGTAGCAGCAGTTTAGTAGATTTACTTAAATACTTTGCTGATTCAGTTTTAATAGACTTTGTTTAAGTATTTCTCTGTGATTCTGTTTTTTAGATGCTTGAATCCAGGAAGAAAATACTCCACATCTGTGTGCACCACACCATTATTTTTGCTTTGCAGATTTTAAATCTATGAATATGTATAATGCTGTATTAAATAAAGCTATTCAGGGGTATAAGTAATTAAAATCACCTCCAGTGTGTTAATGCATTATGAGTAATTTTAATTTAGGTACTTTTAGTATATTTAGATGCTAAAACAGTTGCTCGTGCTGGGTTATGACATAATTAAAAAGACTGATTAAGTCTTTTATTCTATCTTAGTTATTCTGGTCTGTTATCACATTGGATGTTGTATGCATGTGTATATGTATACATGTATTTATGTCCACGTGCATACCTGTGTGTGTCTATACGTATATGCATGTATGTGTACATATATACTTGTATAGACAAGTGTATATAAGAGTCTGCTTATGTGTATATATATGGATTTTTTGGATCTTCTTTACCTCCTTTATCTTAATTCCTCTTTTTTTTTTATTCCACGTCCCTCTGTTCAGCACTCTGGCCGATACTTGATGTCTTTTAAATTTGCTCTACAAATAAAGCTGCCTTGACTTAATTACAGAGCAAAACAGTTATTCATTATTATTCAATATGAAATGAAGTTTAAACTCTTGTGCAGTTTTCATATGGATTCCTGTAACTGTGAACGCTAGTTTAGAATAGTTTACATATATTTACTTTTAAAATCTATAACTTCAGGCTTTCACACCACCCTGGCACACTGTGGATCGTTTGTCTCACCATGGCTCCTGCACTTTGGGGTCTTGATATCTTCTTGTTGCAGACGCAGTCACGACTCCTCGGTCTGCACGCCTCCGCTCTTATCTTATCTCTGGCTGTGACTTCCGCTGTGCCGTCTGAGCGCTTTAGGCTTACTCCTGCAGCGGCGCTGCTGCTGCCGCTCCGGGGCTGGCTGCACGCAGCGGGCTGCCCGGCTCGAGTCTGCCGGACCAGGCGCTCAGCACGCCGAATGGAGCGGACCGTACCCTCGCGCCAGGACTGCGGTCCGATGGTAACAGAGCCGAGGGGAACCGACTGAACCTGCATCACTATGCTATGAACTGGCCTCATCTGTGACTGCTACCAAGTATCCAGGGTGAAAACTTTGTGTCATCTCCATAGCAACAGCAACTAAAGTAACTAGAAACTCCAAGCCGTTTGGTGATTGGAGAGAAAATGGAACAGAGGACACGCAGCACTCAGTGTGATCTCCCCCTTCAACTTTCACAGAAACTCTTAAATGACTGAAACACAGCTGTGGCGCATCAGTGCTCCTCTCTACTTCGTATCTGGTTCTTTAAAGGAAGGCGAGGACTGATAGTTTACTTAAAAACAAGACAAAACTATAAGAGATGTGAGATTTCTGCAACAGGTGGGGATGGAAGTCTACAGCTTTAAGCCTCATGCTTTTAAAGCTTCAGGAGGAGGAAGTCAGGAGCTCTGTGAATGTGCGTGTTTTTAAATATAAAATCTGACTGAAATTAAAATTTAACTTAGACAGTGCTTTAAACCTGCGTTCTCTATAATGACCAGCAGGGGTCGACTCCCTGAAGTCTCATCTACATCAGAGTAAAGTGGAAAATAAAGCAGTCTGCTTTAGCTTGTGCGACTTTGTGACTGACAGCACTGAATCACTCCTGTTGCATTACTGTAAATCAAAGTGTGCACTTTCCCACAATGAGAGACTCGTGCTCACGACAGTCTGACAGCATCTAAACATTAAAGCCGTCCCTCTTGGTTGAGCTGTAATGTTAGACGCACACTTCTCAGGGTTGGTGGAACTGCTCACGTTAGGTTTGGGAATTTTTCTTCCAAGTAACTGCCTCGTGAACTTTAAGAGAGACATTGCTGCTGAGTTTTTCAAACATGTGGTTTGCTGCTTTGATTACCATGGAGTGTGAACTGTTTACTTACATTATATTAAAGTGAAGGATCACTACTGCAGAGCAGTCCAAAGGTAAACAGATTGAACTTTAATTCTGGAGTGAAATGTCCCTTTAAGAAAGAACAAGTTGAAATGCAGTTTAAAATAACAAGAACTGCAGACTGAACTTATTTGGATCAGAGTTTTTAATCCTCTTGAGCTAAAAGGCAAAAAATGGGGGAAAAAAATGTCTCAGTTCCTGACCAACAATACGAGACATGTAAACATTAAAGATGGTTGAAAATAATTCCAGAAAAATAGAAAGCGAGACAAAGAAAAATGGAAAATTAAAACCGTTAAAAACATTTCTTTGGTTGCACGTTTCCACTTAACAAAGCGTGACATCAGCACTGTAAACAGCAACTAGGCAGTTCTGTACTAAGGAAAAAGATGAATACAAGACGCCACCATAAAGAGTTTTAAAGATTATAATTAGCCCGCCCCCCCCCGAAAAAAAGAAACACCTTTTAAAGCAATATTGTGCCCGCTCCTGCCCTAAAGGACAATCACACCATTCAGAAATGTTCCCGCTGCATGAAACGATCTCACTGCCTAAACCCGTTACATTCAAAATCACATTTATACAGTAATCTGCTCGTATCTGAATCAAGTATTAAACATCCAGCCACAAGGACACACCAAACATTTCCCCTTCCAGAAAACAATCACACCGTCTCACTCACTCCACAGAGATAAGTAGCTTCTTTCCTTCAAGTCTCATTAATCTGCGAGGATAAATATAAATAGACTTAATGTACACCAAGATAAATATGCTCAGGAGGAAGAAAGGAGGTGCGGAAAGTGCAAAGTGCTCCTCCGTCTTTGTGCAGTGAGTTTGCATGGCGTCGGTGCAGTGTGTCAGCCCGGCTCCTCCTCCTCCTCCATCACAGTGTGTGTTTGACGGCCGTCAAAGGCTCACGTTTGTTCTGCAGGTTCTGCTGCAGCTCTCTGAACAGATGGTCCCGCTCCTCAGCATCCAAAAGGATTTGCTTTAAAAAGAAGAGCACTCATAAGTACAGCGAGTTCATTGTTAGTTCTGTACTCCTCCTACTGCGAACAACAACACTGAAGACAACTTAACCAAGAAGTAATATTTGAATTCAAGTGGCAAGCAAAAAACAAAAACCACCTGTCTGAGCTTAACGATTCTTCTCGCGGTTTGGAAACACGAACAAAGGTTCATAAGTTCGAGAAGTTCCTAAATTAGTGCAGTGTTTCCATACTTTCTGTGATATTTTGATCAAAACAAAGCCTAAAGAACGCAACAAAGAACAGATTCTTTACTGCAGTCGTGTGAGGAGTCTATCAGCAGCAGATGTAAGCAGCAGTGCTTTCCACTACAAGTCTTAGGCCCTGTATCAGGTGCTCTGTCTTCACATACATGACAGCAAGGATATACACAAACACTGGCACTCACTCACTTATTATTTGCCCAACAATAAATATTAAAGAAACATCAAGTATCGGTATTATTATCAAAGAGAGGAGATGGGGCACTGAAAGAGTCCTGAACAGAAATCTATGGGTGGATTCAACAAACATGGCCTCCAATCAAGCTGCCAGGTGCATAAAGTGGTTCAGCACTCTCATTGGCTGAGCAAAAACGCTGACAGTGTTGGTACTGAGCTGTTAATGAAGCTCAAATGTTCTGAGACACTGGCATGTGCAGCACAAGTGCATCTTCCTGGGGATGAAAAGCTTTTTAATATTTATTTTGACACAGATGCAAAATATTTTAAAGCTTTTGTTATTATTTGAGGCGTTCAGAGTAGCTGCCTAAAATGCTGCAGAGTGGCACGAATTGCTTCTTTACCTCGATGAGTTTGTCCCTCTTCTCCAGGCTGTCCCTGAGTCTCCTCTCGCCCCGCTCTCTGTCCTCCCTGTCGTTCTGCAGCGCTCGGTCCACCTCCTTCTTCTCCTTCTCCTTCTCCCTCAGCTCCTGCCGAGCGTCTCTGAGCTGAGCCGTCAGGGAGGACACCGTCCGACTGTGACTCTCCTGCTGACTCTGGTGAAAAAGCAGAATGAACGGCTCAGATTTGTTGTGGCTGTGATGTGGAACTTTAGGGTCACAAACCGGAGGCAGCTTATGGCGATGATTTCATTTTAAATTTCAGTGTGGTTTTCCAGCCAGCACTGATTAGAAGCAATTTCTAAAAAACGAAGCACCACATTGTTTTGGAAGAGCAGCATTTTTACTGGTTAGATTATTAAGTTATTCCATTTTTTAAATTTCCTGTCATTTCTGTAAATCACTTGCTCTAACCTGTAGGAAAGGTACATTCAAAAGAAGTTTAACCGCTCGATCAGAGAAGCTAGGACTTAATTATCTTTCACATTATTTTTGATACATTAAAAGTTTACAATTTAATATTTTTCCCTGTATTTTCAAAAGTTTGTCTTATAATCTATTATAAACTATGAATGTGTGTTTGAATGCAGACTTATTAGGTAAAAGTGGAAATTCATCACAAACTCAGCGGCTTTTTGCTTTTTCAGTTTTCTAATTAACTTGAAATAATTAACTCTTCTGGCCGGGCTAATCTCCCACCTGCACCATGTCCTGGTATTCCTGCAGGGTCGTTGTAAGCTTGGTGACCTCCTGGCACAAGGTGGCGCTGCTTTCCTCTTGATCCTTCAACATAGCTGCCAGTTCAGCCCCGCCCCCTCCTGACTGCTGGCCAATCACAGAATCTGAGAGAGCCTGGAAGAAAATGACACGTTTCTACTTACTGAAGTCAGTATTTACTGACAAACCTCAGCTTAGCTGTACAGAGGGAGGAATGCAGAGTTCATCCAGTCACACAGAGAAAAAAAACCCCACATGTCATATCCTAATAATACGAGAGACATGGCACTAAAAAGATCCTGACTTTAAATCTGGGGGAGAATACAGAAACATAAAAATGCTGATAGAAGTAAAACTTGCAGGGGAACCTTTCTAACTAGTTTTAATCACATCTGACTGATGCTCCTCATAGAAGCAGCTTTGGTTATTAGTCAAAGTTAACTCAGATAACTGCCCACCAGTGCATGGAGGCATTGCCCAGCGTTTCCCGGGGACTAAATAAGCACACAGACAGGCTCATAATTATACTGTTAGCACACTAATGACTGGTGGGTGTGTTTGTGTTCATGTGCATGTGCATGCTAAATACAGGCGAAGCTTTTTCATTATAGTGATTAAATTCAATAAATTCAATTCATAATCTAATTCTAACCCAGAGAAACCAATCTAGCTCACTTTCTAGATTTGCTGATGCTACTGCAGGTTCATTCTGTCTGTGCACAATGACTTCCTGTCTAGTGCCAGGCTGTTCCTGTCTCTCTGCATAAAGCTCCAACAAACCTTCAATAAAGAGATGTGAGATTTGCTCTCAAAGCACTGAAGCATCAGCAGACTACAGCGAGCCTCAACAGTTAAGGAGGGCGCGGCTACTTTAGGGGTTTTTCTGCCCTGCTTCTGTGAGTGCTGTGCAAAAACATTTATATATCTCGTGTTTTACGGCCACAGGACAGTAAAAGGAGAAGCTTCAGAGAGGTTTGTTTGGCTGCAGGTGTATTACCTCCATCCCTTTCTCCAGTTGCTCTTTGAAGGTGCGGATGAGAGCCTCCTTCTCCTGCAGGACAGCAGTGAGGGCCCCGTCTCTCTGCCTCCACAATTCCCTCTCTTTCTCCACCTCCTTCAGCAGTTGCTCCTTCTCTCCCAGAGCCACCCGCAGGTCCTGAGTCAAAAACAGAGAGCTTCAAGTACATGTAGCACGACTAAAGTGCTGAGCGTGCGGTTGTGTTTTGCGTTTAATTGAGAGTATTTGAATTAAATAAAGTAACCAAATAAACAGATCAGTATGTGTGCAATGTATGAATGAGCATGCCTGCAAAATAAACAGCATGAGAGGAGCTGACAGGATTGTTTTATATTCCCCGAGTTGTCCTGCATCTCTAACCTCGTATCAAAAAGAAATAGAGGCACAGCCAAACAGGAGACCACCCGTGTGGCAGTGTGTGGTCTTACACTGATGATGTCCTGGTTGCACTGCAGCACAGTGTTGAGGGTGTCCAAGTCTCTCTCTCGGTCTCGTCCAGCCTTCTTCAGAGCCTCGATCTCGTTCTCCATGCTCTTCTCTTTTTCAGTTATTTCAGACCTCAGAGCCTCCAGCGCAGCCTGAAGATCAGAAAATGAAACAATCAGCTTATTGACAGAAAATAAACATAATTTTGAACTCAATAAAAAGTGTCCATCACAGTACTTCCACCCTTTCAGGGACAAGAGAGCTCAGTTTGCTGACTATCAGCAAAAATGTGCCTGCTTGTGCCGACAACCGCCGTGCTTCAGTGAGCGGGTAACATGTGTCATCATAAGCAGAGCAAGCTTTGCTATAATGTCAACAATCAGCATGAGAATGACAGACAGCACAGCTCTAACCTTGTTGTCAGAGATAATCTCTCTCAAGTTCTCAGTCAGCTTGTTGGCCAGCTCAGTCCCTGCTCCCTCCTCCACACACAGCCTGCTGATCAGACTCGTGCACTCCTGGAAGACAGGAAATATCTGTCTGTGAACACATTCGTGATCAGGGAAGACATTTTACCTGCATTTTCTGGATGTTAAATGATTGAAATCCTTTCTAAACGAGGATTACAGCGAGCTTTTAAAGCAAAATACTACAGAGAGCTACAATACCCAGAGGCAATGACTTGATATGGATGCAAGTGAGAAGCAGGTACACGGACATGCTCAAATCTGTTTAAAACCACAACTCTCAGTGTTCAAGTGTAAAGAAGGCAGAGGTGTGGATCAACACAAAATGAAGTATAATGCTGAAAATGTCAGTATTATGTTGGTTCTGCTGCTTTTACAGGACATGGTTCTCCTTTTGTAGCATATATTTACTGTCTTACTCAGTGGTTTCTGCATTAAACGGCTGAGGTAAGCAGACTTTCTTTGAGTGTTAGATGTAAAAATATAAAGTATGTGCATATTTTAAATGGAAGAGTTTCAGATTCAGATAAAGTTGGCAAAGAGAAAGTAAGCTGGAGCCAGAAGCTTGTTAGCCCAGCATAAAGACTGGAATAGAGAGAAAGAGCCAGTGTAAAGCTAGAGACGTGCAGTCTCTGTCCACAAGCACATGTAAAACCAACTAATTATATCATCATATTATCATTGTCCACATAAAATACTAAAACGATTAAAAGATTGTAACTGAAAAGCTCCATCCTATTACATTATCCTTAACCATAAATGTCAATATTTTCTTTAATAGTCTCCATGATCCTCCAGTAACCTTCAGGTAAGAAAAACTTTCTGCTAGGTGAGCCCGGTTTTGTTTTGTGTTTTTGTGAGTCCACAAATTTTCCTGCTGTTAATCATCAACATGACAAGTAGCTACAAACACCGGCAGTCGTGATGAAAGCTTTCTCCGATCACTCCTGAACACACAGATTTGGCACTGCCACTTTAAACGTACAGCAGCGTCACAGAAAAACAACATTCCAGAGAGCTTTCGAGTCGGAGCCTCAGCAGCAGCAGCTCGAGCTGCCGTAACGCTTTCCACCTCACCCACCTGGATCAGACGCTCGCGGCTGTGCAGGGAGAGGCCGAGGCTCTGCAGCAGGGAGCTGCCAGCCTCCTTCTCCTGGACCAGCTGGAGGAAAGAGAAAAAACAGCTTCATTCAAAAGCCACAGAGAAGCCATGGAACAGCTCAGACTCCAGTACCTCATCAGAGAGTTTAAAGACGACCATTTCCATTATTGATAATTTTTTTGTGCGTTTGAAATGGTATTGGCTCAGAGTTTACCTACTTTTATAAAATAATTTTAAAAAAGAGAAGCCAATTTTCTTATTTGAGAACTTAAACGCATTAAATATTTGAAGTATTTACTTAATAGGAAACTAATAATAATTACAAAATTTATTTTCTACAGAGTAATCCCTGAAAATTCTCAGCATTGTTTAAACAGTGATTACAACTATTCCAACCTGCTGTGTGATAACTCATAAAACATTTAATAAATATATTTAAATATGCTCAGAATAAGCACTTTAGTCCTTTTTATTATTTCATTTCTGTAAGGATCCATTTAATTTAATACTTGGCAGCTTTGTTTTGGGTTTTTTTGCAAATCCCCAAAACTTAGAAATTAAATACCAAATTTTCCAAAGAGAAAAAAGCTCTTCATTTGTTGATCTGTAACCACCCAACACTGCTTTAAAACTGAAAAGTTTCAATATAATGTGATGAAGAGGCCATGAGAAAATAGGTGGCTGTTGTGACTGTATTCATTTATGTTTCAGTTCAGCCCATTTCTTACAGTTACAAGCCAGAAGCAGCAGGAGGCAGTTTTCAGCTTTTTAATGGAACATAAAAAAAAGCATTCATCTGTTCATGAGGAAAATTCTTCCCTCAAGAGCTGCTGGAGATCAAAGAAAGCTAAAAGAGAGCGAGTACTGAATTTAAAAACATCAGTTTCCTGGAAAGAGAACAAAAACAAAATAAACTGTAACTGCTCGGGGATAAATTAGTAACTTAAATGTCAGTTACTGCACGTTTAAACCTGCTGCTGTTTTCAGAGATTTCACATTAATTATTAATAATGTTCACCATGTGAACACAGCAGCCTCGCTGTGACAGGTCATGAGGCCGGTTAATGATATCCTATCATAAGACTACCGAGCCCGGGGCAAACTCCACCGGTCGGGGAAGATTCCAGTGTGTTTGTGTTGTGCGTGTCTTTATGTGCACCTGAAAATGAGGAAATGTAGACACACCCTGCACAGATACAAAACCAACCACCCAACCTCCATTCCTTTCATAATGCTATATTTGTACTCGGTCAACACTCGCAGGGTGGCTCACGGAGCTGTTTGGACATGTGACAGAGGAGCTGCTGTGTCACTCTGCTGTAATAAACCTGTTTTTCTTCTTAGAAATAAAAGGCTGGAGACATTTACCTCGTGTGACAGTGGATAAAAATAACTCTGTGGTAATAAATAAATATCTCTTAAATCACAATATCAGCAGCATCTCCGTTCAGTTTACCCTTCAAGCTAGTCTAGATACCAGTACTTAGTAAATCTGGCCTTTGGACTACCGAAGCCTAGAATGAGATGTTTTCACCTCCCACCTGGCTTTGCTTTTGCTTTCACATCCACAAGAGAAATGATGGCAATCAGAAAACTGTGTGATGCCACTGTGACATTACCCACTGTGACATCCCAATCTGAAGCTGCACCTTTTAAATTTTGACTGTTGCCATCTTTTTGTTTGTTTTTTTCAACTCAGACATTATGAATTTCAAAGACACCGATGACCCACTTCATCATCCATTTGAATTAAAGTAGGACCATGTTACGGTCCTACCATAATTTATCAAATGAACATGATGCTGCGTTATAAAGGACTATCAAATTAGCGTGTCAGATCAATGAGGTCACAAATTGAGTGAGAAGTAGGACAGTTTTCTTACAGGCCCTGCCGACCAGTTTTTCAAACTGAAAACTGGATTCATTTTATTATTCAACATCTAAAGAACAAACTGAAAGCTTACAGGGGCCCAGTCTTGTGATCCGTTGACTTCCACTTGTTTGCTTCTCCCATGTTTCAGCTCAGCCTCCAGGGTCCTGATGTGGGATGCAGCTTGGTCAAGTTGGCCTTTTAGGTGCCGGATACCATGATGAACTCTATCAGTAGTCTTCTAAAATAAAATAAAAAAGCCTCACAATAAACACGGTGTGGGCTATTATGCAATACACAAAGAAAAGTAACGCGTGTAATTCTAATCATGTTGGACGTTTGGACAAGCTGCAGCTGTTCCTGGATAAACTATTGCAGCCACGGTCAATATTTATAGCTACTAGCACACATGGCAACTGCTCAAAGTTCATCCAGGCCTGCATGATCTTCTACAGCACACTCACCTCTCGGTGAAGAGGCATGAACTCGTCCCTCAGCAATGTTAGGACATCCCCATTCTCTTCATCCGTTTCATCCCCTCCGTTCTCCACATCCCTAAAGTTCAGCACCCTGGTCACTGTGGGTGATGCAGTCTCCTCGATTTTTCCCAGGTACCTCCCATCCCTTTTGCCCAGAACAGGGATTTTACTTCCTGATGGCGAACTGACCGGCTTCCCTCCAATACTTCTCAGCTCTCTCAGCATGAAGTTGACTGACTGATCACTTGCTGAATCAAAGGGGTCATTCCCGTCCAGAGAATCAAGAGACTGAATGGACTCCGTGTGGGAAGGAGCTCGTAACGAGAGACTGGACCCTGCCAGGGAGGCTGGGCTGGAGTTGACGGATGGCACCCTCTGCCAGTGGAGGGGCACGCTCTGGGATCTATCCTGGGACAACGGGGAGAAGGGCTGGAAAGGCATGTGACGAGGAACCCCACAAACTGACTCGTAATCAGAGTCGGAAACCCGTAAGGAATCGCAACCTTCGCACCCCTTCCCTTTTCTGCATCTTTTCCCCGTTCTGATAAAATACGGACACGTGTCCCACTTCTCTGACCAGCACTCATACTCTGAAAGCGCCATATTCTCCTTGAGCATCTCCCTGTAGCCTTCCTTCTCCACCTCTCCTTCCTCCTCGCTGGTGCTGCTCCTGCTCTGAAAGTCCTGCAGATGCCTGTGGCAGTAGTTTTGGCGCACCCACTGTCTGATTTTATCCCTCTCATGCGTCAGCTTCTGAAGGCGCTCAGACGAAAGCACCCTCACCCTGGCTATGACCGTGTCAAACTTGAACACGCGTTCTAGCAGGCACACGCATTTGCCACATACAAACTCCCCCTGCCCGCCGCCCCGTGGTACAGACTGCCCCAGTATGTGGGTCAACACCGTGAGCAGATCCACGCTCTTGGAGGGGGAGCTCACGGACATCAGGGACTTGGAGAGAGAAACGGAGGAACCAAGAGATAACGTGCTGCCTGTGAAGAGAAACAAAATGTTTACTTTTACATTATTACAATATGTTAAGCATTTTTTAAGCTCTATACTCACCCCAGGAGCTGCTCTGTGATGACTGGGACCGGCTCCCTCCTCTCAACGACCCTGTTGGGGTCTGAGGCTGACCAGTTTTCTTATTCTGGCCCCCAAACAGCCACCGCCGTTGGTTTCCCTGGAGAGCTCCGCCACATATTTGGCACTGGTCCTTTTTACTTCTGGAGGACATCTTGGACAGACGGATGGATGGACTTCTTCCCCTTGTTGTCCAATAGATGAGGAAACTGTAAATTAAAGCAGAATTTAGCTCAAATGTTTCATACAGACACTGATGGAAATTCTCATCATTTACTACTGACGGCCTGGTGTTGTGAACACTGTATGATCAATATTAGGCAGAACAAAGTTTGCTTTTGAACTACACACATAAGCTGGATCCATTTCCTTTTTGGCCTGGAGGGCAAAAATTCCAAGATTTTCAAACACAATTTTGGATTTTGATTGATCAGACCACAGGAAGCTTTTACTTCCACCCACTCCATCACAAACGAGGCCCAGAGAGGGCTGCTGGGGTTCTGGCCTCTTTTTGTTTTCTTTTGTTTTGCTTGGTGGAGTTTTAACTTCCATTTATGGTTCCAGCACTGGTCTGTTGTAAGCCCACAAAGTGATTTCCACTACAGAACCATGTGTGTTTTAATGTAATTGCAGCTTGAGGATCCAAACATAACACACATTAGTATTTTTCCCAGTCTTGTTCCTTGTGTAGAGAAGTTTTTTCTCTATTCTCCAATTCTTTATTTGATATATATCATTTTTACACATCTCAACATTTCTGGAAACAGGGTTGTGCATTTTTATGATGTTTGGATTTACATAACGAGGAGACGCTCAAGCTGGTTTCTTTGTGTCAACAGAAAATATATTATGTTAGTGTACTTTGAGGGCTCTGCAGATTACCGTCTTCTTCTTTGGCTTCCTCCTCTGTCACACCCTCTGCTTGTCCTCCATCACTACATCCATAAATGCCTGGCAGCTCATCTTCAACATCCTTTCTCCATCATATCCACCATCCCTCCCGTGCACATGTCTAAGCCACCTCAGCCTCGTCTCTCTAACTTTGTTTCAAAAATGCTCGACCTGAGCCGTCGCTCCCAATGACAACTTTAACACCTTCAACTCCGCCACCAGCTCAGCGCCACCGTCTCACAGCAGGTCTCCCTACCATATCGTAAAACCTTCCCTTTCTCTCTGCCTGCTATCCTTCAGTCACAAATCACCCTGACGCCCGTCTCCACCCACTCCACCCTGCCTGCATTCTCAACAACAGGTATTTAAACAGCTACTTTTATTGTCTCTGCTCCTTGCATGTTCACCACACCACCTAAATCCCGCTCCTTCACACACGTATTCGGTTTTGGTTCAATTGACCTTCACTCCTCTTCTGTCCACAGCATACCTCCACCTACTCCAACTACAGGTCACAGTGTTGTCTGACAACATGATGCAGAGACTTCTGCCTTACCTCACCTGTCAACCTTTGACCCTCTCTTCTCTATGCTTCTCCATCAACACTCTCAAAGTAAACATCAGGTGTGTGGAGCTCTTTCTCAGAATGAAGCCGCACTGATGCTCACTGTTCCTCACCTCTCTTCTTAACCTAGCTTCAACAATTCTTTCCCATATCTCTAGTGTGTGGCTCATCATCTTCATCCTTCTGTTACTACAACTTTGCACATCAACCTTATTGTTGAAATGGATGAGTAGATCCAAGATTCTGTTGAACAATCTGATTAGAAACTTAACTGCTGTCTCTGACATCACCATAGCTCCACAGGTTTGTCATCGGGGCAAACCACCTTTACACTCTTCATAGCTGCCCTCACTTTCTTTTAATCCTCTGCACTTCCTCATTCTCTAGCTTTCCTCCATCCATCCTAGTAACCCTCCTCTCTTTCTCCTTTTCTTCAGTCATCAGCTCCTCAAAGTACTTCTTCCATCTTCCTAGCACACTCTCTTAGAATGTTATGAAAGCTCCATCTCTATTCTGAATCACTCTAGCCTGCTGCACATCCTTTCTAGCTTGACTTCTCTGCCTAGCCAACCATTACAAGTCCTTATCTCCTTCCTTAGTGTTCAGCCTCAAACAAAACTTACTTTTCCTTTGCTGTACACTTAGCTTTTTAGTACTTCTGTCTACAGACTTCATCTCCCTGACTATACCATTTTTTCGTCGAATACCTTCTTGTACTTCCTCATTCCACCACCAAGTCTTCTTGTCCTCAGCCCTCTGCCCAGAGGATAGGCCAAAGAAACTTCTGCTGTGCTTCCTCAGTCATTTGGTAACTCTTTCCTATCACCCAGGGCCTGTGCCAGCTCCACACTGAATCATCTTCCACCATTTAATCCTTGCCTCTGCCTTCATTTGCTTTCTCTTCTTCATTTTCAAAGCCATCCTACAGCCTGCAGACACCCAATCCTGCCCAGCTACATTCTGTCTTTCCGACTGTTCCTTTTGCATAAGATATACTCCCCCACTGTTGCATAAAGCCTTCTGTCTTGATGAAATGTTCACTTTAGCCATGTCCAGCCTTTTGGCACAAACTACTACCATCACCATACCTACCAACACCTATTCATCTACAAGTTCACTCCAATCGTCATTCTTCCCCTGGGGATCCTCCCTGCAGATTACAGTATGTTGATCTAGTTCCACTATCACAGTGGCATACTAGCTTACTGAGAAGGTAATGAATTTCTTCTGGTACAACATTCATCATAGGCAACAGTGTTCCTGACTTAAAGTTTAAATGGATGGCTGAGAATTGTCTGTATTTTCCAGCTGCCTTCACACTTAGCACGACTCGTTCTGACATTATCAGCAGCCTGACTGGTGCTCTGATTTACAGCTTTCTGTTCCCTCCGTGGATGTTTTGAGCCCTGTGCTGTCTGCAGCTACAGGCTGTTTACAGTAGCTCCCCACAGGGCGGGACACGTCGACCTTGAGCCACGCTGACAGTGAAGTGCAGCCAGACTGTCGATGAATGAATCTGTCTTTCCAGCTTTCAGTCCCTCCGAGCGGCTTTCGCCCTTCGAAGGGCGCTCAGCTGTTTTAAACCCCAGCCTGTCCCGTCCCACAACATGTTTCCAAAAAGGAAACCCATCCCCATCTAGTGGAAAACATTTCAACTCCGTCTATCTGCCTCTATTTTAAGCTACCGAGGTCTAGAGATTGAACGTGAAAGCAGCGTAGTTGATCCAGCACGAGACAAATCCACGGGGAAGTTTTCGAATCGGTGTCAACTTACGCTGAAAGTCCTGCGGGCCTCTCAGAGGGAGGAAGGTTTGAAAGAGCCGGCGGAAAGCTTCATGGTCGCGACAGAAAGAAAGAAGCAGGAGACACAAAAGATTTCCAACCAGAAAAATCTCCACCGGGAACTGAGCCGGAGCTGCGTTGCAACACACCGGAGAGGAGGAGGAGAGGTGGGTGTCACCTTAGTGACGTCACCGTCATACCTGTTAAAGAGCAACAGCTGGAGCGAGTCAGTAAAGATCGTTACTGCTCTCGTGTGGCTCTGCGCTGACTCGTAGGCCCACTACCACGCCTGCTTTCACTAATGTAATGAGACACGCAATCGGCCTTTCTGTTATGGAAGCTTTTTTAATTTTCGCATTATGTACTTTTCATATGAAAAGTAGGCTACATAATGCTAAAATTAATTTTTTTTTTTTTTAAAAAAATGTGTTTTTATTTATATATTTAAGTAGTAGTAGTAGTGTTACACAATAAGTCGATGTAAAATCATTAATTATTACAGATCCACTTCTTGACTCTGACCTTTTTAGTAATTCAGCTGCAGGGTCAAATACTAAGTCATTTTTATGCTATTTTGTCACATAGAATCTAATCTGGATGTAAGAAATAATTATGAGGGGGAAAACTGCGTATGGAAGATTAAATATATTGAATTTTTTCCTATAAAAATGAAATGAAATGAAAAATATATTAGCTAATCACAATTTAAAGTGAGACTGTGAATCAGTAACCCTTGTTGGAGAAAATGAATTGGATTAAGTGATTGATCACACTCCACCATGACGCTTTAATCTAATCATGAGTGAAGTGTCAGCAGTGGGACAAACTGTATGTAAAATCTAAGCCAGGTCAAAGAGCCGGTTTAGATTTTCACTGCTGTTTAACTAGAAAATATGTTGACTTACAATAACGACTTCAACTAGACGCTGGAGAAAAGTTTGGCAGAAGCATTATTTGCTGGTTTACATTCAAAAGTAATTAAGTCTCTATTCTTATGAGCAAAGCTAAATTTGACAATCGTAGGTAGCATCATAAATCTGCAGTTAAAGTCACAGAGAAGCATGAAAATATGAGAAATTTCTGAGAATGCATTTTAGAAAAAAGTTCATATAATAAAGTCATTCAGGTCATTAGCTGGACTGTACAGTCTGGGGGAACCAGACCAAGCATTGCAGAGATGCAAGTTTTCATGAAATATGTTAATGCAATAATGAAATACACCTCATGAAGAGGAAAATAGGAAATAGCTTTGATATAAATACATTGTTATAAATTACAATACAGTTCCACCAGAGGGCACTGAGTGATTAATCAGGAGCTCAGCTATGCATACAGCCGATTCTTCACCACCACGGGTGTGATACTGACAGCAAGCACACAGTGGACAGGAAGTCTCATTTAGTTATACTCTGTACTCCTGAGTATACTACTTCCTCTCTCCTTGTATATCTTGCTCACCTCCTGCCCTTACACCGCCATCTGAAGGTGCACGGAGCGGAAGTGAGGATGTACAGAATGAGAAATGAGAGCAGCAGCTACGCCCAATATTCAAGACATTTCCATTAAGGACTTCTCAAGGTACAAAAAAGGATCACAAAGTTTTGGCTGTGTACAAAATGCACTTTCTGTGAATCAGACAAAAACAACAGTTTAAAAGATGTTTCATAGATAGTTATTATCAACACTGATCAGTGGAAAACGTTAAAACATTAAATAAGATGGCTTATAAAGAGATAGTTCATCATAACCTGAAAGCTGATTATAAATGCAACTTATACACTTATATAAGCAAATCATGTTAATAAAATAAAAACCTTTTTAAAAATTTACAGCAGTCAGTTGTGCAGTATGAATAGTGCAGTAAGCACAAATCCTGCACATTTGCACAGACAGGAGTTAAATCATTGTTTTCTTTGATTGCACAAAAAGTTTTCACATGTGGACGGACGTCCACGGTTTTACTGTTGGAGAGTTTTTATGTGAGCCACTTCTCCATGCAGTTCCTGAACACTGTGAAGTTGGAGTGCCAGGTTGTGTGCTTCACCCCCGAATGAACACACGTCACCAAGTCGCCACGTTGGTCCAGCGTCTTCAGCCCAAACGCATCGTTCAGGTAAAACTGAGAGGGCAGAAGAAAATGACATGATTCAAGTTGTGTTTTTGAATGAACACAGTGGAGGGTCTGCAGTGAAAATAGTAGAGATATTAAAAAAATCCAAGTTTAGTTTAACACATTTGCAATAAAATACATTCAGCTAACATTTTATTCTCTACAAGAGAGCAGTCTAACACAGCAGTCCAGCAGGAGGAGCCTTTTTGTGTTGGTCTCTGTAACATCCTTTAGTTTTGAGTTCTTTCTTAAACTTCCTGTGCCTACTTCTGGTTTTCTTTGTGTGCTCATTCTCATTTCTCACATTTGTGCCCCTTCGATCCTCCTACCTGTTTATCCAGAAAACAATCTCATTACTCCATTTTGAAGAACGTCTCGATTCCTAAAACACGTCTGGTGACAGACAACAGAGGAGGCTTGCTGCAGGAGCTACGACTGAAGACGCACAGGCGCGTCCTTTTTCAAAAGCATTTTTTTACCTGTGATGCATGATAGAGGTGTGATACGCTGCTGGAACATGTTGGTGGGAGGAGAACTCCAAAATGAAGTATTCCTACATTTGCAGCATCTGCACAAATTGTATGTTCTGTTCCCTGCCTGACTCCAGCCTCTGCCTTCCTCCTCTTCCTCCTCTGGCTCAGCTTTGAAACCTCTGCACCTAGCTCCACCCGTCTCTCCCTTCATCTCTCCTCAGCAGACTGAGCCACCTTCCTTTCAGCCTCAATTCCACCACCACTCCCTCCCCATCAACCACCCTGAGTATTTTTATTTTGCTAATAAAATGATCTGTTCATCCTTAATTTCCTCCCTTCAACATTTGTGTGTGTGTGTTAAAGAAAATGTGTATAATATCCTGCCACACTTGCATGCTGTGAATGTCACTAAAAGTAGCTCTGCTATGAGATAATAAGATACAGCAGACAAATGATTCAGCTTTGCCACACATCCATCCATCTATTCTCAATTCATAAATAAAACATGGACTGTATAATGCAGCACAACTAAGAAACACCACCAATTTCCACAAAGCTGAATCAACACCTCTGTAACAGACTTAATATTATGTCAGTCATTAAGTGAAAACCTACAGCAGGACTGTGTTTTTAGCTACACCTCAATAAAAATGAAGTGTGTTGTACAGGCAGCACTTCAGTTTGCCACTAACCTCCTGCTTCTGCATTTCTACGACGTTTTCGCTGCTGTCATAGAATCCGAAGTGGCTGCACAGAAAAAAGGAAACAGTTGTTTCAGGTAAAGATGTTTCATAACTTTTACCACAAACTGATCACTTTGCAAACACATCGAAGGCTCTGCTGGTAAAAACGTTGTTGTCTCCAAACCGAGTATCTTTACAGTTTTAGTATAGGATAGGATAGAATAGCCCTTTATTGTCATTGTACATGTATAACGAAATTGTGCGTGCTCCACATAACTGTTCTGGAATAAAGTTTTATTAGCAGACAGCAGGAATAAATAGCAATCAGAAGAAATGTGCACAAACATAAGAGAAAGGCACACATTTGAGAACAAAACAGTTGCAAAGTGCAAAGAAAAGACTTGGTCTGGCCTGAGTGATGAGGGTTACTCTGGCTCAGACCCTGGCTCAGAGCAGTGAGGTGAGTGGGGGGATGAATGGCTCAGGGGGAGGAACTGTTTGTGAGTCTGAAGGTGGGACCTGACTGACCTGAGTGCAACTGAATACAAATATTGTACTTTGAATCCAATATTGAAAAGGACCGACATGCATCTTAAGGTGACCATCACATAAAGTGCTGCTTTGTGGCCCACAAGCAGCAGAATGCACTACAGGAAATTTTGTTCCTCCAAAATTCATGTCAGGATTTTTTCGATTGATTGAAAGCCAACAGAAGGAAATTGATGGGTCACTTTTTTTCAAACAGTCTCGTCAGTGTGACATAATGAGCCACCTCTCATTTATAAAATGTAAATGAAAGAGAACAAAGAGTGTGCGCTGTAAAGCTGATGACAGTGAGACCTTGACTGCCACGGTGTGATGACACCATCATCCGGTCCTCCAATTAGCACCAACTTCTCGATTTGCAGGAAGTTTTCCCTCCACGCTGTGAAAGGAAAAGCCAAAGGCATGAACGTTTGTTTTCGTGCTAACCAGTGCATATGATGACTATACCAGATCCAATACCTTTCATGTCACTGTGAGGTCGTTCACCATTAAGGAGAGGCAGAAAGATGTTGTTCCGCAGGTAGCTGAGTCTTTGGTGAGGGTCTGTGGACAAAATATGTTTTATCTTTCAGTAAATGTGCAGACTGTCTTCAGTTAAATCTGAAGAACTCTTGTTTTCTCACCGTTCCAGTAGTCACAAATAGACACTTTTTGACCGAATTTGTTGTAGCAGATAAAATGCACATTCTTCTTTAAGGTTTTGTGGAATACCTTCTGCAGGTAGTCTGTGTCTGTGGAGTAAGAGGATAAGATCAAGTTCATCTTAAACATCCTGGCGAATAATGAGAAGTGTGTTAAAAAGCTCACATTCTTTAAATGTTGAAGTTTTTAAAAGCTCTCTGACCTCCGTACTGTCCAGCCAGTGGGGATGAAAGTGAAATGAAGGTGTGCACGTTGTGGTTGGGAGTCGTGGAGAGAAGTGCTCGACAAATTAGACCACCTTCATGGAAAAAAAGAGACTAAATATGAGTCTCAGCTTCAGAAATTTCTACCTTAAATTCATCAGTCCTCACTATTATGCAGTTTCTCTATATAACTACTGCGTACTACGATAGAGATGAACCAGCGGCTAGAAGTGGAAGAGTGTGATGTGTCGTATTTTTACCTAAACTTGCTTAAACCTAACCAATGAATAAAAGTTAAAACATGATAACAATAATTAATTTAAAAAATTAAATCAATCACACAGACAAAGTAAAAGCTAAATTCAAAATTCAAAAAGTCCCAGTGGGATATAAACTATTGTCTCCTGGATGAAAATCCTCTAAATTATGACTTTACCACCTCTCCAAACTCTAAATGTGGACCTTCTAAGTCCCCAGAATTGGACCTTTATTTCTCAGTTGTCAGGTGGGCATCAACGCTATAAGACTATGTTTTTGTTATTTTTCTATCAAATCTGTTTTTCTATTAAATGTTTAATTGTACGGCAGGAGCACCTTGTGAAAAGCACAAAAGATGGACACCATCAGGAGCATTTTTCATGACGGAGTTGAAGGACTGCCTGAAGTCTGGGACCTGCTTCCACAGCGGCTGCAGACTCAACAGGTCGTCGTACAAGTCGATCACTGTGACCTCAGTGCCTGGATGCACCTGAGAAGTGCAAAGAAATTGAAGTGGAAGTAAAACTTTTGGCACAATGAGGGGAAACATCAGCTGTCATAAATCTTCAGCCAGGTGCTCGAATGCAGAACTCTTAAGTCAAAACTGATCCTGAGGAAATGAAAGACACAGAGGAACAGAAATCGCTAACTGGAAACCATTTGCTGATTTTCACTTCACTGTTTTGTTTTATCTGATATGTTATCAAGTCCAATATCATTTTAAGTATTTTATTCCTACTTGAAATACAAAATTCTGCCTTGAACCTACAGTAGGATAGAAGCTCTTGATTTGCGTGTTGAACATTTGGTGGATTCAGGTACCGTTGAGGAAATACCAACCAGTTCAATTTACACACAAACAGATTGTTGTTTAACCAGGAAAGACCCACTGAGATTTATAATGTCCTTTACACGGCCAACCTGGACAACAACAGCACTAAAACACATGACACGTAAATCTTTACAGAGCATGAATTTTTATGTTGATCGAGATTATTAACCCTGTCATGCATGAATTATGAAAACCTCGATCCAGATTTTTAAGCATTTTTATTCATCTTTAGGAATTAAACATGAATAAAAACACTTAAGAAAAACTCTGATTGAGGTTGTCATAATTCATGCATGACAGGCTTAAATAAGATTAATTACAATGAAACACGTCATACATCTATAGTAACATAAAAGGACCAGTGGGTGGTGTGGAGTGACACATCAGTGTCCAGTGTAGAGGTTTATGTGCAAGTATGCCATCGACACTGACACAAATACAAGAAAACAGCCTTTGAATAGCTGTCACTGTAGTGACCACTATACATGAACGGGTTAACATATTATTAACATATAAGGTGAACAAAATTGGCCCCAGAATTGATCCCTGGGAAACACCTTCAACCACATCAAGGAAGCAAGAGGTGATGCGTTCAGCATTCACACACTTAGTTCTGTTGGAAAGATCATCTTTGAACCACTCACAGTTTTTGCTTCAATAGCTCATGATCTACAGTGTCAAAAGCCTTGGAAAAGTCCATGAAAAAGGCTGCACAGTGTTTCTGTGCAAAGCCTCAATAAAATCATTTAGTACTTTTAAGGCTGCTTGAACAGACTGAACACGTGATCTAATATCATGACTGATGAGATATTCCTTCCTATTGCTCACTTACAAGAGACACTTTGGGGGCTTTTCATTCGTCTTTGGAAAGGATCAAACAACAGTCGAGCGCACAACTGTAGTTTATATGGTTTTGGATGAATAATAACAAGCATAGAATCATAAGCACATTATCTGCCTGCTGCGGTGACAGAATACAGTCAGAACATCCCGTGCAAAAGATACTCGGAGCAAATCCAGTTTAAAAAGTAATCATTTCAAAGTCTTTTAACTTGAAATGTAAGTCAAAGAAGTAAATCTTTAAGCGTGATCACTGAGTTCTAATAACTAGTACTTAATGATCAGACTTACCCCCTTTTAGCATTGTCCTCTGTCAATCAACAGCTTGGCGGCTGGATCCCAGCATCCATAAGAGTGTGAGTGTTAGTTCGGTTAAAAGCACCTGAAAATGTTTTTAATGCTCAAATAGAACAGGAAAGCTCTGTGTGAGTACCAGTTTATTTATTATTAAAAAAATAAAATAAAATCACTGTTGTGAACTGTAATGTTTGATAAAGTTGGCTTTAGTCGAAAAATATGCAGACTTGTTGCCCCAAAGTTACTGAAAGTCAACCGAGAAAATGATACAAACTTGTTTTGACTGCGTGTGCAAATGAGGACAAGCCTCAAACTTGAAAACACATTTTCATTATTTTATAATAAATATGTAAACATGCTTGTACGCAGTTTTTAGTACCGCTCTAGAGACAACGCAGGAAAACTGGTTTTAAATTTGAACAGCTACTCTGAACATGAACTTGGCCTGGAGACGTTAATCACTGAGCCCGAGTCCTGCGGTCCGTTAATAGCTAAACACTTCCACCAGAAACACATCCCCGAAAAACCAAAGTCTAAACGCAACCGTGGACACAACAGGACCGCCTTAAGACTCTAATATCGAACATTAACAGGCCCGTGAGTCTTTGTGCACATACAAGTTTGCACAAAACACATCAAAGTAAAGACATCACCACAAGCACGAATAATACACCACTTTTAATTCCTGTGGTAAATAAAGCGGCTCTAACGCATTTGGAGCTGTTTTCGAGCCTTGTTGTTCTGCAGCAGAGATATCGCACGCTGTGCGCGGTCCTACCTTCTTTATGAACCTTGACAGGTTCTGGAACTGCTGTGGTCCATCAAAGATGCCATGCACGATGATGACTGGTTTATAGCTGTCCACGCAAACACCTGCGACCACCAGCAGCAGCAGCAGCAGCATCGGGCCACGCGACCCTGCGGCTACCCGTGGACACTTCATCTCCGCCCGGATACAGGTGAGAAGCAGTGCGGGGGGCTGTAGATGATCCCGAGGACTTTGACCTGAGGTGGTGTCGTTAATACGGCCGATGAGGGACTACGGCTCTCTTCATACTGACAACCAACCATACATGAGCGCGAGCTGCTTCCTCTTTATACACATGTATTTTTTCCACAGGCCACATCCGCTTTTACAGAATCACACCCCTTCAACATTCAACGGTCTGAACCCCATCGATAAAGCAAAAGTCTTTTCGACCTTTTACTCACTTATAATTAATTTGAGACAATTAAAAAAATGTTGCATTTTAATAAATGAAAGTTTTTTAATTTATATTTTCATCTGTTAGATGAACTCACAAATACACACAAGGCATACGTTAACATCACGTTGCTGCTCATCTCTTGCTTCTGTTCATGTGTTTGACTTCATGTTACAAGTGACGTGAACGTTTGTTTGTTTAAATTAAAGTTGTCTGTCTTAGCATTAAGTCTGTTGGTGGTGGTGATATTGTGTGTGTTAGACTGTTATTATAATAGCAGGAAGTTGGGGTGGATCAGTGGCTCAGCTAATATAACTTTATATTGACTCATCATGTACCACTTGTAAAAGCCGCGTGTTTTTGTCATGTTTAATTGTGATCAGAAACAATAAGCTTTAAAATTGTTGTCCAACTAAAAGCCAGAACCTAAAGATTTTTGTTTACAATAAAAGAATTGGGAAATTGAGTTCTGGTTGTGAAATATCTCTAAAAATCATAATATGAATTGAAGAAGCTGGAAACATAGATTCGACAAAGACACAGGACAGTACTGTATGTGAGGCTATGCCCGGTGTATTCAACGCCATTTTCTTCGCAGATTCTACTTCTGATAACATGTTATACTTTCCCCTGTTTACTTTTTTCATAGTGTTTTGTCAGAGAATATATACCTTATTTTATGATCTCTTATGAAAGTGGAAAGACAGGCTGACATATGAGATCAGGCAGGACTCTGCAGATGATATTGTGACCTGTAGTGAGAGTATGGAGCAGGTGGAAGAATAAGAAGAGAATTATTAAATGTAAAACGTATTGTCCTGCTCTTATTTTCTGTTTGTTTGCGGAACTGGATGTTTTGGTTTGTTTTATTGCTAGCTGGTGTTGCAGTTCTTTACATGGCCACACGGGGGCAGTGAGTGCTGGCGCCTCTGATGCAGCCCGCTCTTCTTCCCTAGTTTAGCCTGACGTATTTCCGTTTGGAAGTTCAGCGTGCGTTAAGCTAAAACAGCAAAACAGTTTACAGTGTATGAGTGTGTGTGATGTACTTTTAGGACAAATGCACAGTTTTTCGTGTCTACGGCAGGATGCTCGTGTCCGCTAAGTGTCCGAACCGGAGACTTGTGCGCTGCAACTCAAGCTAACGCCTCATCTGTAGCTGGAGTTAGCAGTCGGCTAACTCAACCTGCTGTTTCTGTCACAACAAGAGCGTTTGAGAAGCGGTGAGTGGACTTCAGAGACGGTTGTGTTGTGTCTCCTCTAACGCTCACACTTTGTATAATGCAGGTGTAGTAGTGGATGGATAACTACGCTGTAATATGAAAACTGACAGTATTGGTGCAAAACACTGCGGTTTGAAACGACGCTGAATCCAGATCTGCAGTTAAAGGCGAAGTTATTGGAAACTTGAGCTTGTTTAACGAAACCTAAATGTGAGGAAACATTTTTATTTAGTAGTTTTGCAAAAAAAAAAACCAAAAAAAAAACAACCACTCACTGCTCTGACTCTTTAGCTTTCACAGAGGTTATCAAATCTAGATTGTCAAAGGTTAATGCTGAAGGTTTGTAACTGGACCTGGTCTGAATGTGGGAAAGGCAGCAGGGAAATCATCTCTTTTTGCACATTTACTGTCCTGGAGCATCCTCCAAGTTGAAGCTGACATGTTGGCTGGCTCCTTTCAGTGTGGAGGTGTAGCATCTCCATTATGAGCTCCTTCACGTCCTGGTTTCTAAAGTCTCCCTCTTAAACCCAGATTTTAAAAGTCTGGATAAAGTTGCTTTTACTTTTGTTCTGCTGTAGATGCTCCAACAGTCATAGCATTGCTGCCTGTTTTTGTGTTTTCACAAAGGGATTCACTGCAGCTCTACAGTTTAGTAAAGTTTTCCCTTTCTAAGGGTGATCCTGTCCATATTTGAAAATTCTGGATAAATCATTTCAAATTTTGTTTTTATTTTTTTAAGTTGCAGTGATCTGTGACTTAATTTAAATCCCGTCCTGGAGTCTGTTAAAACAAGTCTGGTCAAATGTAAAAATCTGTTAGCCTTTTTAAAACAAACAAACAAACAAACAAACTAATTTGTTTACTCATCATATGGCCAGGTGTGGTCCACATGTGCAGAACAGTATCTACAGTGTTTTAGATCATTTGAACAGTGAATCATGCAAAGCCAGTCTAGGTCATCTTTAAAGAATAGTGTTTAAAATGATCCTTATTTATCCTAAGCTGGGCCTTGGTGCAGCCCTCCATCCACCCTGTGTCTGAAAAGAGCCATGCTGGCTCTATTTTGATTCAGCCTTTCTTTACAACAGCATTCTTTTGATTGGCCGCTTCATGCAAACAGCAACTTGGCGGATGCTGTGCTGATAACCATATTAAGGATATCCTCTGTGTGGGACATCATACATCTAGAGGAGCTGAAAAAGGGGTTTTGGCTCCCAGGCATTACTTATACATATGTTGACCTCATTATCTAAAACTTTGGCGATGTTTAAAATGATCACCCACTGGAACGCTAATTATATAAGAGAAAGTAAGGAAAAATATGTAAGATCCTTTATTTGTTAATTATTTTAAGCTCGTTCTGCAGTCTTTCATGAAGCTGCTGTGGGATTATTTTCTTTGGGAATCAGTTCATTCTTAGGAAAACTTTTTGAAAACATCACAGCCTTCTAAACCTTTATTTTTCAGGCCTTGTATGAAGATAATGGTAACCAGGTACCTGCGCATGTGTCTGTCGCACCGGGACTTTGGATAACCCTGTTTTTGTTCTGTGACTTTGCTCTTTCAGAAGACACCATGGCCAATCTGGAGCAGTGGGTGAGCGACCGTCTCCACGACATCCTCGGGCTGAGTGACAGATACGTGTCTCAGTTCATGATCGGCACTGCTCGGAAAGCATCGAGTCCCGAAGACTTTGTGGCTCGCCTCGAGCAGACGGGCACGATTGACATCGACCAGAGTGTGGCCGCCTTCGCAAAGGAACTCTTTGAAAAGGTTCATTCATGAAATTCTACCCGAGTTCCCTGTGACGTTCACCAAAACTCATTTTCTTTTAGCTCTGGTGGTTTAAAAAACCCTCTAATGTTGTTTTACTGTTGCAGGTTCCTCATAAACAGGTCGTTGAGAAACCGTCCCGAGCGGTGGAACGGCAAGCGATCGAAATGGAGAGGAAGAACCGGACGTACACGTTACTGGAGGACAGCGACGATGCCGATGAAGATGCTGCGAGGGAGAAACAGAAAGGAAAAAAGAAAAGCAAAGACAAGGAACGCGGGAACAAGAGGAAGCACATCAGACAGAAGAAAGGCAGCGAGTCGTCCAGCGAGGAGGAAGCACCTAAAAGGTAATCTGCTTATTTTCTGCTTTTTTAAGATCTTGGTGCTTTTTTGTTTTTTGTTGGGGTTTTTTTTATTACGATAATTTACATTCATATTTATTCTTAGTTGTGGAGGAGAGATAGACACCAGTGTAAAACTATGTATCCTGTTCTCTAACATCAGGGATAAGTCAATTCAAGACGACCACAAGACAGTAAAGAGAGAAGAGGAGGAAGAGGAAGAGTGGGAGAAGGAAGAGAGAGAGCGACTGCAAGACATCGAGGAGAGGGATGCGTTTGCCCTGCGAGTGAGGGAGAAAGACAAGGAGAAGACGCGCAACATAGCCGAGAGGACGGACAAGAAGGTGGGCACGCAGCTCTTTTACGGTCTTTCACAGGTGACCTTGTGTCTCACGCAGGCAAATATTTATCCTGTTGTTTTGTTCTCCACAGGCTTATGAGGAAGCTCAGAAGAGGCTGAAGATGGCTGAAGATGATCAGAAGAATATGGTGGGTGGTACGGGACAATTTGTGCGCTCATTGATTCCTGAAATGGACCTCAGTTGCTCAGCTGTGTGATAAGGTTTCCTCTTCCTCTTTAAAGTTGCCGGAGTTGAGGAAGCGCTCTCGATGGGAATATCTGAAGAAGAGAGAGTCGGAGAAGCTGGAGGACCTGGAGGCAGAGATCGTGGATGACGAGTACCTCTTCTCCACTGAGGAGCTGACAGAGAGGGAGAGGAAGGAGCTGGAATACAAACGCACCATTCGGGATCTAGCTAAAGATTACAAAAAGGCCGGTGCCAAGGAGCAGGAGGAGAGAAAGAACAGATACTACATGCCGGAAGAGAATAGAAGAAAGGTGGGAACGAGGAATGTCACATGTAGAAACTCGTCTGACTGCAGTTGTCCATATCTTTACCGTCTCTCCACACTTACAGGAGGTGCCACAGAGGGACCTGGAGCTGGAGGAAACCCCCATGGAGCTGGGAGGAGAGCAGGGTCGCTGGGAGGAGGAGAGGCTGAAGACGGCCTCCCTCAGCTTTGGGGCCAAGAAGGAGCGAGAGCAAGGAATGAAGCAGGAGCAGGAGAAGTACCAGCTGATCCTGGAGGAGGACGAGATGATCGACTTTGTCACCACCGCCATTACCATGAAGGGAACTCGGTCTGAAAAGGTGACGCTCATCAGATTCCTTATTCTTTTTTATCGTTGTGGGTCTCATTTAATTTTGATCTAGTCTGCAGCTCCGTGTGCAGTACTGATTAAAAGGAAATATCTGCTTATTTTCACCGTCATAGCCGGCGTGCAGGCGTTACACAGCCTCCTGCCCAGCAGCAATAGTTTGTGTAATTTCACCGAGTGCTGTGCTTGATGGAAAATGCAAAGATACTAATTATTACCCGTTTAGATATCATATCTGAAATACCAGCTCTTTCTCAGCTGCATTTAAAAACAAAGAAAAAGACATGAATGGAAAAAAAGTATCAGCAGAAAAAATGGTGACCACCTATTTGTTAAGATTACGTGTTGCATTCGGTTTTTACCTCTTAGACAGATGGACATATTTTTAGATTTGTCCTGATCTGCACTTTTTAACATGAATGTTCGTTCTTCTTGCCTTATTCCCAATGTTCAGCTTGGAAAAGTATAGAAAATTACCACATAATTACATTTCTTTAAAAATATGTACATTTTCTATTTTAAAAAAACTCTTAATGTAAGCATAGAAGTGTAGAACCAAAGAAACATTTCCCAGCTCGGTCTAACAAAAATGTTCATTTTTACTTGAGAGTGATTTTTAAAATTTTCCACACGAAGGAAATTCCTAAATGCAGAGAAGCAGGTGATTTCCAGTTACAGTAATAACAGCAGAGGGGAGAGTCCACTGGCTAAGCCCCAGTTTTTCATGTATTATAGCCCATAAATGACACAAGCCTCCGGGCCTCTTGTTTCACCACTAGATGGCAGAACTGATGATCTAAAAAAGCAGCCTCAGTATTTGATCCTTTGCCTGATGAGCACGGTGAAGTATTTTGGACTGTAGTGTTACATGACCTCTGACATCAGCGGATGTTGAGATCTGATCAACTTTTAAGTCATTTTTTTGAACTTGTCAGTGAATCTGAGGAAATAACTACGAAGAACCAAATCTGCAAAGTCAAAACATAATTATGCACCTTAAACGGATCAGAATTTATTCGTTTCCGTTTTCATTTCCACGTTTCTTTTTGCCTTTCTGCTTCAGCGCACAAACGATCAGGTTGACTTCAGAGAGTGCAGTGGGATCAGCCTTTCACCTGTCAGATAATCAATGCAGGTCTCAGAATAATGAATGCCTGCGTTCAGAAAAGAGCTGAAAAACCAGGGTTATTTTGGGTGTCATTTGCATGATGACACAGAAATCCTTAGAGAGGCGTGTAAACAGAACGAGAAGTAAAGAAATTTAGGGAAATAAGAAGAGACTACGTGCAAAAATAATAATTAAGTGATCAAACACAGAAGCCAGTTCATACAAATGTTTTGCATTTAGTAACAATTTAATGTATTTGCTCATGTTTTCACGGACAGTTTCAGCCACATGTGTGTTCCCAGGGTGCAATGCAGCCTGTGTCGTAGTGTGATCTTTGGAGTGATGAAAGGCTGTATTACAAGGAAACATGTTTGAGTTGGTGGAAAAATGAAAATATCTTCCACCTGCGTGCCTTTTTATATGAGTGTAAATAAAAGAACCAGTCGACTGTGTCCTTCCAAACCTTCTGTAAACATCGCTGACACAAATTCGCCTCCGATTCAACCCGACGAGTACACTGTGCATTAGTGTTATCTGTGCAACAAGGTTTCATTTATTACTGAATGATTGTTTTTAAATTAATCTTTTGTAATTATATTTAAGCTTTTCTTTGGTGACACCGCAGGGACTGCACTTATTTTCCTTGTACTTGTTACAGTGAAGAGATTGTGATTCTTCTGCTTCACTGTAAAAACTCAAACTGCCTTTTCTTCTGACCGTGTCACGTTGAGGATCAGGATGCTCCGGCTCTGTCGCAGGCTGAGCTGAAAAAACAGTCAATGCAGGAAGTCCGACGCAGCCTTCCCATCTTTCCCTACAGAGACGACCTGCTGACCGCCATCCACGAGCACCAGATCCTCGTCATCGAAGGAGAGACGGGCTCGGGGAAAACCACCCAGATCCCTCAGTACCTCCTGGAAGACGTGAGTGTAGAATTTAAATGTAGCTTCATATATTCACGTATTAAACGTGTTAGAGAACAGCGACTGGGGTACCCAACCGAAATATTGGCCTCTACCTCTTGGAGTAAAAAACAAAGTCCACCACATTGTCCATGTATCCTAGGATGTTGAACTATAGACTGCTGTTCCAGTGTGAAATATTTACTTTCCAGAGTAAGGAAAATCCTGAGCATCCTGAAAGTGCTGTCAAAGTAATCCTTAAACACTTTCCATCAGGGCTACACCAAAGGAGGCATGAAGATTGGATGTACGCAGCCTCGCAGAGTGGCAGCCATGTCAGTGGCAGCCAGAGTAGCAGAGGAAATGGGTGTGAAGCTTGGTAATGAGGTGAGCTTAGTACATGACTACACCAACACTTGATGTGTTACTGCACCTTCAAGCAGACTGAAATTGAGTGTTTTACTGTCATCCAGGTGGGTTACAGCATTCGTTTTGAGGACTGCACATCAGAGAGAACCGTGCTCAAATACATGACAGACGGCATGCTGCTCCGAGAGTTCCTCACCGAACCGGACCTGGCCAGCTACAGGTGCCATTAATGCGTCTGTGCCCTCTGCTGGGTTTTTATGTTGCTTTTCATGAAGAGCAGAAAGCACCTAAAAGTAACAGTGCTGACATGGGAGAGTGTACTTCTGTACTGGCTGCTCTTTACGTGTTTAAGTAGTTTATGGAAGCAGGGTAAACGATTCTCATAAACCATTTTCTCTATTAAATCTACATTCTGGGAGCAAAGTAATGCTGCAGAGGATTTGTGGAGTTATGTAGGCTTTACTAGGAAGACAGGGCAGTTGACTTTCAGCCTGCAGACACAACCAGGCGTGCACGCTTGTTAAAGATTATCTTGGTTTAGGCAGGTACACAGTCTTAAAAGTAGGTAACTTTACCAGTACTGACCTTCTCTGTTTCTTGGCCACTACCTTTTTCTTCTGTGGGGGGTTTGGAAACCTCATCTGATTTAAATTTGGCCTACCTCTCCATCAAGATCATTTGGTCATGCGCCTGTGAGCTGCTAGGCTGTAGCGTCTCAAAATAGCAACCGTTCAAACCAACACTGACATTTTCATAATGTGAATGCAGCAGCAGAGTGGTGGATCTTGTGAACAGAGGAAACTGCAGTGATCACTTCATTCCTTCAGCATGTCATTGGTTCTGCTGCTCACTGGATCTGTCACCCTTGAGCTTATTAGAAAATTGCTCAACCTTAGCCAAAGCTGTCGTCACATGAGCGTCCGGTCAGTTTGAAAAGGAAGGTGACATTTTCTCTCTGCACACAGCAAAGTGCAGGTGGTCTAATCTGGTTTAATCAGACACTTTATTTAGTTTTATAAATCCTCTGCTGGCTTCTCTGTAGTTTGACATTTATCGCCGAACCCGTTCGTGTCGATCGTTTTGCTCCCCCCACGATCTCTGTCTGTCTCCCCCCACAGTGTGATCATCATAGACGAAGCCCACGAGCGAACGCTCCACACCGACATCCTGTTCGGTCTGATTAAAGACATCGCAAGATTCAGATCAGACCTGAAGGTGCTGGTGGCGAGCGCCACTCTGGACACCGAGCGCTTCTCCTGCTTCTTCGATGACGCGCCTGTTTTCAGGATCCCTGGCAGGAGGTTCCCCGTCGATATTTTCTACACGAAAGTAAGATTATATTTGAATCCTCGCCACAGTAAACGTTACAATTTAGAGCCTATAAACCAAACTGTGGTGTTGATGTGTGTGTGTCTGTGTGTTGTCTTATCAAGGCTCCAGAGGCAGACTACCTGGAAGCGTGTGTGGTGTCGGTGTTGCAGATCCACGTCACTCAGCCTACCGGAGACATTCTGGTCTTCCTCACTGGACAGGTGCGCTTCATATCATATTCCCAAGAGATCCAGAGCTTCAGACACGACTGTGATGCTCTGCAGCAAACATCAGACTGAAATCTCTCTCAAAGAGTTACACCTAGTTTAACATCATGTTCTCTCCATGCTTTCCTTTGTGTGCAGATGTTTTTATAATATAATCACATTCTAACTGATGGCTGTGAAACAACATTGATCTTCACGTGTTCTGTAGAATAGTTTGGACATACCACTTTATCAAAATCCTGACACAGAGGATCGCAGGTTCATAATGTGAAAGTAAAGTCTTTATTAAATATGGCTTAAGTGAATAAGAAAATCAGCTGATTTTAATGAAACTGATGAAATTGCCTTCACTTACCTGAATCCTTTTTCGTTTCTTTTTTCGTGGAATGAGGAAAAAGGTGAAACGACAGAGTCGCTGTTGCTCAGGACGATTCTTTCTCCATAAACTCTTTGTCACAGTGAACACATCACTTTCTGTGGAAACTTGATTTTCCCATGTGGCTCCTGCAGCACTGATAAAACACAATGAACGTCAGAAAAAGGCCACAGTGAACCTGAAACAGACCTGATCTAAAACCAAAGAAGGATCAGAGTGAGCTTGATCATCCATGCATGCGTTCATTCATATATTTCTATATTTATTCTTAAGATTTGACTCTGTTTTTGTTAGAAAACAGGTAAAATCCCACGTTCACTCTGAGAAAGTTGATCTTGTAAATTCTACAAGTTTAGAAAACTGTCCTGACATGTACGGATGCAAAGGGAAGGAGAGGGATCAGAACAGATATGTTAGAAACACGGGTACAGTGTCCTTGTGTGTGTCGGCTGATTGTTGAGCCTCGCTGAACGCGTGTCTTGCAGGAGGAGATCGAAGCGTGTTGCGAGCTGCTGCAGGAGAGATGCAGGCGGCTTGGTTCTAAGATAGCAGAGCTGCTCGTCCTCCCCATCTACGCCAACCTGCCGTCTGACATGCAGGCAAAGATCTTTAATCCTACTCCGCCTGGAGCGCGTAAGGTGAGACAGTGTCTTATTTCTGAGAAGCTTTTATTGTTTCTTAATACAGCTGCCCTATAACTAACAGGTCAGTGAAGGACTAATATTTCATTTTGGCTGACACAAAATAGACCAGCAGTCGACCATGACGGGTTTTTGTTAAACCCTTATTTAACCAGGATACCAGAGTCTTGATTTAAAATCTGTTTGCACAAGTGTCCTGGTCTGTTTACTCTGCCAGCTGGATCAGCCTCGGATCATTTTCCTAGACTGGAATATTCACAGTTTGCACCAGCTCATAACAATCACAACAGGCTAACAGGCCTGTTTTTTGCTTTGTTTTGATGAGAGCTGCTGGAGCATTGCAAAGTATCATTAGCATTATGCCAATACGGTGTTGAATACTTGACATAATTTATTAGCTAGCGTGCCTTAGTTGGGAGTTGGATTCTCTGGGAGAAACAGTTGCTTCTCACAAGTCCATCTCACAACCACAGCTGTGGTCCCTGCTGGTCTGCCTCCACTGCAGATGTCTGATGGTGCAGATGGAGGTGAACGGATCTGCGCTGTAATCACAGGGTGAAACCAAACGCTAGCTGTCATGCACTGCTGAACGTGAACTGGATGTGAGGCTCTGAGTGATGTTGGGACAAAGGGAGCTTCAGTTAAATCTTTCCACAGGTTCACCTACGAAACCTTCAAACTTTTAGGCTCTCGCTGGCCCAGGTCGTTCTTTCAGTCTTGACTCCAATTATAATCACTAGAAACATGAATCCTAATTCACATTCAAATTTGTTTGACTGCCCAATCTTAAGACAAAAGTTTCAACCACAGATGATCTTAGGTTAAAAAACGGCAGCTATTAAGACCTAAAACAATTCCAGCTGTTCAGGAGATTTGCGTCCCGTAATCAAGGTGAGCTAAAGCATTTAGTGCTGCGTGTAAACAAGGTTAAGTGTTATATTGGTACATTAAATTCCACTGAGTCAACCCGTCGTATCCTTTGATTTTACAGTTTCTCTGTTAGAAATCCTGGTAAATAAATATGAGCTTCCTGCAGTTGTAAATCATGTTTTTGACGTCTTTTTTTTTTTAACCTCTCATTTATCATCTGGATTTAATCTTTGTTGGTGCAATGTTTTCTAACTTTATCTCTCGGTGTTTCTTTTCTTATCAATCCAAGGTGGTGGTGGCCACCAATATAGCAGAGACTTCATTGACCATAGATGGCATCATCTACGTCATTGACCCTGGCTTCTGCAAACAGAAGAGCTACAACGCCCGCACAGGCATGGAGTCACTCATTGTTACACCTTGCTCACGGGTAACTGCTTTTCCTTAATGTTTAACTAGCAGGAAATCAAAGTGAAGTGACGATAAATTTAAGCCATTTCCTTTTATTGCTGTTCTAAACAATGACGGGTGCATCCTTGGGATTGGTACAGGCTGGTCTGTGGGGTTAGACCAGTCTTCACCACCATGGAGGTACTGAATGGAGTCTTTGTGTCTTTAAATATGAGAGCTCAAAAAGTTTTGAATGAATTTTGATAAAGTTCTTTAAGTGTTTATTAATAGAACAAAGAAAAGTTGAATGCATATATACAAAATACAAAAGTAAATGCTACCCGGTGTGAGCTGCCTGGGTGGAGCTTTTACTTACATATCACTCTAATGTGAGATAAACTGTTACATAAAAAACTAATATTTGGAATATAAATATATTGTTTATACATATTATATTGTTTAAAGACCAAGTCCTAGAAGCTGAATTGAAGAGAAATGATGTCTCGTTTATTAGCTTCTCTTTATTGGCTCACTGTTAAATTGAATTCCTTCTCCTTGTGCTCAAAGTGCTGAATGATTAGCCAACACCATAACTTCATAGTACCATTTTATCCTAATAGAGCACTTTGCTCTCAGACTGCAGGTCTACTTGTGTTCTTAGAGTTCCCCAAATTAAAATGGGAGGCAGAGCCTTCAGCTTCCAGGTCCCTCTCCTGTGCAACCGACTCCCAGTTCAGGTTCAGGAGACAGACACCCTCTGCTTTTAAGAGCAGGCTTCAAAATGTCCTTTTTTTTAAAAAAGCTTATAGTTGGGGGTGGATCAGGCGACCTTGAACCATCCTTTAGTCATGCTGCTGTTTGAGGCGAACCAAATTAACTGAACTACAGGTGTGAAATCACCTGGAAGGTCAAACATTTGCTGAACTTTATTGTAGCTGCAGCTGAGACATCGAAAGTTCAGACGTGTCAGATTCAGTTCGTTGGATTTCTCGTCTGTGATTGCTTTTGACTCATTCGTTGTTTTAAGGTGGATTGATTTTGGAGTTTTGTCTCCTAACAAGGCAGCTGGTGCAAACCTGTTTTGTGAAAACATCTTACTGAATATATTTGATTTGATCTGACTCGCACTGTTTTGGCTGCTGAAAGCAGCCCGTGGTGAAATTGTCTTTGAAATATAATCAAAGGTGGAGGAGGGCCTGATTGGCACACTCGAGTCAGCCAGAGATCCTCAGAAGAACAAACCTCTCCAGCTTTCCAAAGAAAAAAATAAATAAGTAAATCTCCTGATAAGCTTGTGGACTTGTGGGACTGTAAATCACTTTGACCCAGGTCAAACATAAAAATACTATGTTAAAGAGACCTCAGAGATATCCTCCACTGGCTTCACAGACATGTATTGTAGCTCAGGTGTGGTGGTGTATTAGTGCAGGTGATTTATCTGTCTGTTTTTTTTCTGTGTGTTTAACTCTCAGGCTTCAGCCAATCAGAGAGCAGGCCGAGCAGGCAGAGTGGCTGCTGGGAAATGTTTCAGGCTTTACACAGCCTGGGCCTATAAACATGAGATGGAGGAAACAACTGTGCCTGAGATTCAGAGGACCAACTTGGGAAATGTAGTCCTGCTGCTAAAGAGTCTAGGTAGGGGAAGAAATGGGGATCCTGTGATTTTAAAACACCAGGTGGCTGCTGTTGTGTAGTGAGCTAATCTTTTTTCCTTGCAGGTATTAATGACCTCATTCACTTCGACTTCATGGACCCACCTCCTCATGAGACTCTAGTCTTGGCTCTGGAGCAGCTCTACGCCCTGGGAGCCCTCAACCACATGGGAGAGCTCACAAAGGTGCAAACCTGGAGACGCTCTCTATATTTTTAATATAGTCATATATATTTATAGAATTTCTGCAATCACAGGTTGCTTATAGACATTAACCTTCACAGTATCGTGATGTGAATATGCACCGTCCGACAGAGTTAATAGAGGCCAAAAACAAAGCTAAGGGAGGGTCGCCAAAAAACTCCACCAAAATCAGATCGCACAGATCCCTGGGTATGTACAACAAAGAGCTGGTGAACTATCTCATCCTATATTTGAATCTGCAACAGGCGCTGCAGAGTTGGACATATTTTACATTCTTACTGTAACTTAAGCTGCGGGAGAGAGATACACCACCTTTTATTTTTACAGGAATAATCTGTGACCATCTCTGCCACGCTCGGCTGCATATTTGCATCACGTACTTTGCACACCTGATGCTCGTAAGGCTGTAAAATGGCTTCCAGCACTGAAGAGTCACTCACTTCCTTGATCGAAAGTGCTGATGCATTTTAACTTGGAGCTTTTATTACCAATCTGATCGTGTTAATGAGTAATTATCAGGGACAGGAGGATGTTTTTAAGAGCGTGTGTAAAGGTGTCATTAGCCAGTTTTGTAGGTCATTGGGTTTGTTTGTTTTTTTAATTAAATGAAGTGTTTATTGGTATTTAACTCTTTCTTTCTCTCGGTCTCTTTTTGGGGCGGCTCAGCTGGGTCGCAGAATGGCTGAGTTACCTGTGGATCCCATGCTGAGTAAGATGATCCTGGCCTCAGAGCAGTGAGTCTCCAGTTTGATTGCATCATAGTCACCTGCTTGAGTCTGTACTACCTGCCAAATTAGCTGTTTATTTATTCAGTCACATTGCACCATGAAAGCGTTAAACTATTAATTATCAGGAAATCTGATTCCCACACTTTATGTACAGGAAGCTTGCATGGTTTGTTGAAAGATTTGTATGGCGAAGTTGTAGAACAGGTAAGCTTGTGTGCACATATTAGCATAATTCCAGTCTGTCCCTCCATCCTCACATCTGTGCTGATTTTAGCTGCACGTGGAGTCTCAGTTGGGTGAGCTGAAGGGTGTCTTTGACGAGACGAAGGCTAGAAATAAAGGTTAGAAATATGGTTTAACACAAGTCGCTGCGGTTTTTACCAACCAGAACACGTCAGTGATGCTCGGTCACTACATCAAAACCGTAACCGTAAGGAAAGAGAGCATCACGACACATCTGTGTGTGCAGATTGTGTCTTTAACGCCCTCGCTGTCTTTGTATCTCGGACATCTCGTTTTATGAACATATGCAGTAAATGGTAAATGGCTTGTATTTGTATAGCGCTTTTCTAGTCCCTAAGGACCCCAAAGCGCTTTACACAACCTGTCATCCACCCATTCACACACTGGTGATGGCAGCTACACCCTGGGGCGCACTGACAGAGGCGAGGCTGCCGGACACTGGCGCCACCGGGCCCTCTGACCACCACCAGTAGGCAACGGGTGAAGCGTCTTGCCCAAGGACACAACGACCGAGACTGTCCAAGCCGGGGCTCGAACCGGCAACCTTCCGATTACAAGGCGAACTCCCAACTCTTGAGCCACGATCGCCTCCCAGTAGAAGATGAAGATGGACTAGAGCAGGGGTGGGGGAACTCCATGCCTCGAGGGCCAGTGTCCTGCAGGTTTTAGATGTCCTTGATCCAACACAGCTGCTTTAAATGGCTGAATGACCTCAACATGTCTTGAAGTTCTCCAGAGGCCTGAAGTTTCCCACCCCTGGACTAGAGGCTGCTGGTGTCCACCTACTGAGAAACTCAAACAAAAAAACAGCTAGTGTGCTTTCGTTGCTAGTTTTTCCACTGATGACTGCTTGGGAAAAACATCCTGCCTGTAGCTAAGCTGACACAGGATGCCATCATCTTTATCTAACAGAAATAGAACTTCCATTCAGCATCTACAGCGATTTACACTGCTGTGTATTCACTTTCTATTTTAAGCGTTTTTATGCATTTTGTCTCGATTTCTTGTCTGACCTGTTGCTATCATTTCCCATTATTATTAGCATTTATATTAACAATAGAAATTATTAATTTTGATGCACTTTTATGAAACTTTTAAATCTGTCATGCATAAATGAAAGACTTTTTTTGTTTGTTTATTACTCCTGCAAAAATAAAAATCACATGGAAGTCGTATCTGTAGCTGTGCGGACTTTCCCCCTTTCCATAAACAAAAAAGCTGTTGCACTTTAACAAAGTGTGGTCAGTAAGTCTGCCTGAGTCCGGTCTGAAGGATTTATAACGCTCATACACTTACGGGCAGTTGGTTTGGAGCAGCATGTGGCTGAACCTCCACATGACAGAGAAACAGACTGAAAGACTGGATTCAGTCAACTCAACACGTCATTGTTCAGCGAATCAGCCATGTTTACCAGTTAGAAACATGATTGTTCATCACTTTGACAGCAGAACGTTGCTGAATTAAACACTTACACTTATTAGAGTGTTGGAAACTTGATCAGCTAGTTCAAGTTTTGTTCACTAAGAGAATGGAAAGCAGTTTCATCAAAGACAAAGAGAGAGAATTAAAAAAAGAATACATAGGATTTTAATTAGCAGAAGTACAAATGAAGACTGTGTAGGACTGGTGGTGTCTCAGAGGGTGGGCAACATCTCATCTTAACACTCGGGTGGTCTCAGAGTAAACAGCATATGATGTTGAGGGGAAAAATGTGACAAATCCCAGTTAGAGATCAGTGGCAGTAACTGAAGGAAGGCTATAATAAGATGAATGAGTGATTCTACATGACCTTCTTGTAACATTCAGTAGTATGAAGGTAAATATGGGTTTGAGGACACTTTTCCACCGCGGAACAAGACTGATGACAAAACAAAAGTGTGATTCACAAGGTTAAAACATGACTGTAGAGATTAAAATTGGATTAAACTCAACTTATGGACTTCTGTGTTTACATCAAACAAAAACATTATGTGCGGCCTGTGAAAGCGGGTCTGCTGTGGAGGAAGAAATGCAGTCTGTCTAATGTGTGGGTATAAAGGATGCAAGCAGGTTGAGTGAAACAGTTCCTTTAAAACCTGAAAAATGTGCATGAATTCAAGACTCGCACAGAATTTCATTTCGGGAACATTTGTTTTTTTTCTCCAGGTACAAATGTTCGGAGGAAGTGTTGACGATCGCGGCCATGCTGTCTGTAAACAACTCTATCTTCTACCGTCCCAAAGACAAGGTGGTGCACGCCGACAACGCCAGAATGAACTTTGTGGTGCCCGGAGGAGACCACCTGGTGCTGCTGAACGTCTACAACCAGGTATAAACTCAGCCGGGTAACATCAGGGCTGGAGATATGTTTGACGTTTAGAAACACATTTGATGCTGTGTTGAAGTTGGCAATCTAAATTCAGGTAAAATCACTGATAAAGACACAAGTATCAGGGCATCATTTTAGAGGCTGATTTAAGAAACACACTCAGCACTGGCTCAGCGCACAGTTTGATTATTGTGTGCTAACTGCAGCTGTGATATCTTCCTCCCACAGTGGGTGGAGAGTGGTTATTCCACACAGTGGTGCTATGAGAACTTCATCCAGTTCCGCTCCATGCGAAGAGCCCGGGATGTCAGGGACCAGCTGGAGGGTCTGATGGATCGCATTGAAGTCGAGGTGGTCAGCTGTCAAGGAGACAGCGTGCCCGTTCGCAAGGTTAGTGACACTGATGAACTACAGTACAGCGTTAGCTGTTCCCAGGCAACAATATGGAGTCTTATTATCAGTCACTTCATATTAATAAGGAACTACAGCTAGTCCCACTCTGGGCTTTAGCTTCATCTGACAGCTGCAGCACTGCTGAGTGAGGCCTTTTTGAGATGGAAACACAGATTGAGATTGAGCATAACTTTGCAAACAAAGACTTGTCTTATCTGCCACGCTCTGGGAAAATAATACCAGTGATATTTATAGCTTGTACAGAACGAGAAAAAGGAAAGTTTGAAGCCTAATCTTGAAAGTAGAGATAGTGTCTGTCTCCTGAATCCAAACTGGAAGCTGGTTCCACAGAAGAGGGGCCTGAAAACTGAAGGCTCTGCCTCCCATTCTACTTTTAAATACTCTAGGAACAACAAGTAGGCCTGCAGAGCGAGAGCGACGTGCTCTAATAGGGTGATATGGTACTACAAGGTGTTGATGCACGCTCAATCATCCAGGTAAGTAAATCCCAAAAAGTTGATTCTGTTCATCTGGTCGTAGCATTTTGTGGGAGAAACGTGTCGTGACTCATCAGCTGACTTCTTCAGTCTCAGCTGACTGCAGGTTTCAATCTTATAAACAGTACATTTGCATAATGACTGAAACCAGCCCACTGAGGGAACAATGGGCTGGGAGGTCAGTTCCTTGATCATTAATATACAAATTCTCATTACCATTGATCAACAACCACTGATCAAAGTTCATTGATCAATGGCCAAGAATACCATTCACAGAGAGTTAAGGAATGGCTGCAATCACAGCATTGTAAGATTGTAAGATGATGACCGATGCACCCTCAGGCCCCCTCTTCGATTAGAGCCTGAGGGTGCATCTTTCGCCATCTTACAATCTTACAACACTACGTCCAGATGAACAGAATCAACTTTTGAGGATAGTACTATAAGGTCATTAAGATAAGATGGGGCCTGATTAAGACCTTGTATTTAACAGGGAGCCAATGAAGGGAAGCCAGTACAGGAGAAATCTGCTCTCTCTTTCTAGTCCCTGTCAGGACTCTTGCTGCAGCATTTTGGATCAGCTGAAGGCTTTTCAGAAGTTTTTAGGACTTCCAGCCTGGAAGTAATAAATGCATGAACTAGTTTTGCAGCGTCACTCTGAGACAGGATATTTCTAACTTTAGAGATGTTGCGCAAATGGAAGAAAGCACTCTGGCCTATTTGTTTAATATGTAGCACTCTATTTTATTAGATTAAGCACTAATTAGCTGGCATCTGTATCTGTGCTGTGTACTTAAGCACATTATGGATTCTCCTTACAAAGCAAGGTTGCTTTTAACTCTCCACCCTCTCACCCAGTTATCGTCTTCCGGTTTCAGAACACTGACATGTAAAAATCAAGCCTTCAAGACTGGACTTCACAAACTAAGTAACTATATTCATCTTTAAAGCGGCAGCAACAAACATAAATGTTAGATTGTTAGTTAAATTATTAATTGTTATTAATGAGAGTTGTCCATATAAAAACAATGCTAAAGTAAAAACTACGAGGGCTGGTTTGGTATGCCCTGACTCAACCATTTGATAGAGAATTGGTCTTTATTTGTGGATGTGTTTTCTTTACATACTTACATCCTGACACATCCTGAAAGCAAAAGCTGAAACTGGTTATTCAAGAGATGGGATGGTTCCTCTGGCACATTGTGACTCAGCGAGTTGCTGTGCTGATAAGATTATTAATGTTGTTTACAGTCTGAAATGGCACTGCCGGGTTTAACTGTTTTTAGCACCGTGGCCTTTAAACAGTCAGATATTTCAACCAGGATATAATTAAGAATGAGAACATTTTCTAAATCAGACTTGGAACCGACCACGTTTCACAGCTGCAAGTTTCTTGCCATCAGGAAGCACATTCACTAAAAAGTTTTGTCCTTAAATCAGTGGTTCCCAAATGGTTGTGGCAGTCGTGCAGTATTAGTACACTATACAGCTGCACAAGAAGATAGAAATGACCTGTCATTTTTGTGTGTCGATACTTTTGTATGTACTCATTTACTCTCAAAACTGACTAAAAAACACTTGTGCCAGAGGGTAAAAACTAACATCCCTCTAAGAGAAAACTGGCTTACTTCTAAAGAGTGTTGGATCTAAACCAGAGGGAGTAAGACTGATTTTGTGAAGTGTTTGATGACTCAATGGAAGCAAAGTATTTGCTAGTGGAGTGGCAACAATCTTGAAAACTGGGAACTAGCGCGACATTTGCCATTTTTGATCTGCCAATTTGTCAGTAAAATCAAAACAACTAATGACATGCCACATGACTTAGAGACTGTGTAGTGCACGTATGATTGGAGATAGGCCTTGAAATAATTTCAGCTAATTTACCTAGTGAACAGATGTTGCTGTTTTTAGGGTTTTCTGTCCTCATCGGGCATATCGGAGCTCGGTGTTTTTTAACATCCATGCAGAAGCATATAAATCAGCCCAGCCACCGCTTTCATCACCCTCTGGAACTTGTTCTGATATATGGCATAGAAATATTTTACTATATCTCTTAAAACTTCATTTGTATTATAATTTTTAATTATTTCTGCCCGTGTTACAGCAAAATGCCCGAGTAACGAAATCCGCTGGCTCTGATTGGCTGAGCCTACAATGCCTACAATGCCTTCTGAATCATGTGACAACCCCTTGGCTTCCATACTTGCGCTTCGCTGTTCCACTTGAACGACGTATTGTTGTTCTAGTTAGCAATTAGCCTATAGCCTATCGTTCAGCATCGCCTCACTCAAAACGCGCAACGGGTGCTTCGACTTACGAAAGTTTTGGACTTATGAACGAATTAATTTCGTAAGTCGGGGTTCCGCTGTATTCAGATTTCTCCAATTGATGTTTCTGAGTTAACTTAAATAATTTCTTCCTCTTGACCATCAGCACATCTAGACTCTGACAAGACTGTCGAAAAATGTCCTACCATTAATTAATGCTTAAATTAAATATAATCAACATGTCTATGGTATCTAAGCAGATTCTTACTCTGGATGGCATTACCTTGGCCTCCAGTAACGCTGTGAGGAACCTTGGAGTCATTGTTGACCAGGACATGTCCTTCAACACACATATTAAACAAACATGTAAGACTGCTTTGTTGCATTTGTGCAACATCTAAAAACAGAAACTTCCTGTTTCAGAGTGAAAAACTAGTCCATGCATTTATTACTTCTGCACTGTGCTATTATTATTCATTATTGTCAGGTTGTTCTAAAAGCAAGGTTACCAACAGGAACTAGACAGAGAGATTATATTATCCCATATTGGTTCTATTCACTGGCTCCCAGTTACATCCAAGATCAAATTTAAAATAGTTCTCCTCACCTAGATCGTCTTTCGTCCTCTGTATCGTTGTAGGTCTTTACCTTAGAATATAAAGTATCCTGAGTAAATACATAGAATTAAATGGAATTGTTTCTGCAGCTATAGTTTTAAAAGACACTATGCTCTACTTTTTTATTGGTACATCAGAACTATTAATATTAAACCGAATAAGATGAAATGAAACAAATGAATGGTACAAACAATCCAGGGGAGTCGATGCAAGGTAAAGATGAGTTTCACGACATAATGAGAGAGCGAGGAGAGAACAGGGTAACAAAACCACCGGAAAGATGAATAAAACGGAGTCAATGTCAGAAACGTAGTGTAGGTAGTGACCTGTTCGAGGAGTAATCAACACCATTTCATATTTGCTTCTGCTTTGAATGTTCACAGGTAAACATCAGTGATGCAGTGCAGTGAATGTGATGCACAGGAGGGTGGAAATTTAAAAATTCATTTTTCTCTGACACAAGATTGATGATTTTGTTGTAATCTTCTGTGAACAGTGATTTTACTTGCTTCACGTTCACGCTCCAGTACAGCTCAGAGCAGCTCCTATATTGCTCAAGGACAAGACATTAACAACATAACAAGCTTTAAAGAAATCTGGATTCTGGTTCTGTAACTAAAAGAGTACAAGGATCTGTCAGAGGAAGCCTGTAAATCATCAGCAGGCAGAAGCTGTGTGAGTTTCCTTCACATACCTGTACCTGTGTGTGCGGTGAACACCTGAAGTATTCGCGATAAGGAGAGGGCGTTTATTTTCTTAGCTGAGTCACACCTCTTCCCTTTGCACGCTGCCTTCACTCAAGTCAAACATCCTACAGCTTATAGAAAAAAAGACGACGCACAACTTACTTAATGATATTAAATGATAATTGGCGTAAGGAGGATTGTGTGTGTCCAACGTTTAAATCCAGGAAGCATCAACTTCTCAGCTCCTCTACACAACACATAAAAAGCCGAGTCAGTCATCTGATGATTATTCCGTTTTGAAGTGAGAGACAGTTAGGTTACATGCTACATGACTTGTACGTGACAGCTGCTGTCTGTCTGCTGTATCAGCAACTATCAGCACGCCCATGAAGGCGCCCGACACCACCCGGCCTACATTACAGAAAGTGTGAGTGTTGTAAGGAGGTTTCACTGTGGAGAGGATCTCCATGGTTTCTGTTTGTGAATCCCACATGGATCCTTTCTCAGACCCTGATGTTTCAGTCTCAGTGCTGATTGTCTTCTTTTCCTTTAGTTTCAAGCAGAACAGTCGAGTTTTTCCACACAATCCAGTAACATCAGAGGATTTCATCTCAGCTAAACGAGAACTGATTTCTCTACCTGTCTACAAAGTTGTAATTGTACAATAACAATATAATAACAACAATAAACTTGCATAAAAAAGTTTTTTATCACAGAAAAAATCCACATAAGACTACATATAGCAACTTTCTATTCACATATTCGCTCATTATACTTCAATCCAAGCAATGATAAGAGCATGGTCTGAAATGCGTATCTGCCCTGACCTCTGCTCAGCAGAAACAAACAAACAAACAGAGTCAGCCGACCTGAGTGGCTTGAGGCAGTTTAGGTGCTAGAACCTCTAAATCAAGGAAGTCAAAAACATTTACATGAGCCACATGCAGCCCGCTTTGATGTTATGTGGATCGGGCCAGTGAAACGCCAATCATCAATACGATATCTTAATACTAGACAAAGAAGTGCTATTTCAACAGTCTTGTGTTTTTTACATGATAAAGATATCAGTCAGCACAACTCTTTGGGCTTCAATTATAAGAAGTAAATGTGTAAAATACAGAAATCCATCACTTCCTTATTTTGGTGTATTGTGAATGGCCATGGGGGAGGTCTTTATCAGTAGGAAAAGCTGTACAACAAAACAGTTCATGTTTTTCTGGAGTCTTTACCAGACCAAGTCAGGCCCCCAGGCCTTTTGTTTGACATCCCTGCTCTAAATCATGGTCACTATTGTATTATAAATAACAGCGGCGAAAGTTAAAAGGTTTAGACTAGAGTTAGTGGTAGACAGTCCCCTCACTCTTATTTAAACCCATCTAAAATCTTCCCTTCAGGCAGGATGGCTGATGTCGTAGTCCTGGAGCTCTTTCACTCTTTTATTTCATTTGCTGTGCCCCGTGCTACCAGCACTAGACTAATTCTGGTCACGCTGAACTATATGAGATGAGATAAGGTGTACTTTGTTTATCCTTAAAGTAGGGAAATTCTTGCACTAGAGCAGCCAAAACATTAAACACAGCCTATAGCAGAAGAGCTTGAATAAGCAGAATAGACATATAAAGGTCGATAAATTACACAACAGAGATCTTAATAAATTAAAAAGTGACATAAAAGAAAAGTTAAAGTTCAGGTTAAATGGGGCAGCTAACCCCTGAATATTCAGATCATAAAACACTGCTTCATTATTTTAAAAAAAATCATTTAATGTGTTTAAGTTTGAAAGACTATAAGACTGTAAAACTTGTTTTTAAGAGTATCTCATAAAATAACCTAGTTTAACCTTCTTCAGCCTTGTGCCCAAAGGTAAATGGAGTGCATTACTCGTACTGTACTGATCAACAGACTGGAGGAACCAGTCATCAATGTGCTGAGTCAGCCACAGTGCTGCGGCAGCTGCCATTTCTCACGTCTTCTGCTTTATCGTTGTTGTTGTTGGTGTTATTATTAAAGTCTTTATTATCATTGTTGTTATCATTAATACTCTTATTTAACACTGTTACACAGTACTTCATGTGTAACGCTTGTATGGAAGTGTGGAGCTATGAACTGTGGCTACACACAGTGGGAGAAAGGATCAGGAGATCCAAGCACAGATTCAGCCGGGCGGATGGGCTGAACCAAGTGTGTGGAACAGGTCTCAGTAGCTCTGAGAAATCAGCGTTTCGAATGCTGGTCAAAAGTAATACCAAGCTCTTAGCAGAAGATTTGATATTGGCGGTGAGCGTGCTGATGTAGTGACTTGGTAAAGAACATTAGATCCTCAGGTTTTCCTCAGAGGTAAGAGAGGAGGTTAAATACAGAAAATACGTCTGAGTGTCATCAGCACAGCAAAGGTAAGAAATACTTTTGAAGCTCACAAGTAGGTGACATGTATTAAAAAAGCAGAACTGGTCCAAGGGTTGAGCTGTGGGGACTCCAGATACGTGGGATGTAAATGAGAACATACAGTTGTTCATGTGAATTCAAATAAGTATGAAAACCATTACGAGAGCCGTGCCAGTGACGCCGGCTCAGCTCTGTAATCTGCATCATCAGTGGTCTCAAAGGTGGGGTTAGCGTCTAGTAGGACTAAAATTCACTGTTGTCACTGGTAATTTTCAGTAATGCTGTTTCTTTGGTAATCGGATTGGAATTTATTATTTGTTTTCCTCAACGCGCTGAAGGAGCTGATGAGCAGCTGTGAATGGACCTGTGGTTATCTGAAACCCGGCAACTCAGGAGGGTTTTTTTAAGCACACGGAAGATGTTGGCTGTGATTGTTTTATAACCGTGAGAAGCTATTGGAAGATGACAGGTAGAATCTCTTTAGGATAATATCGAGTTTGCAGAAAGATGGGCACATGTGACAAACTATATCAACGAGATCTGTTGGGGAAATCGGATTAAACCCAAATAACATAACTGGATGAGACACTTGGGCAGGTTGAAAGGATCCACACTTGAATTTGAACTTTTTCCACAGTCAATGGAAGATACAGCAGGAAAAGCAGACATAGCAGGATTAAGGAGTCTGATAATGGTGTTAACCAAGAGCCTCAGATTGTTAATCAAACCAGCAAAGTTCTTGTCTTTATGGTTGGTTGTTGTGTGTGGTTAGTAACTTCTTAATGTGCAGGTAGCAAACATGGAAATTTGTGAAGACTCTTCTCTTCCCTCCACAGACGTTATCTGCTGTTTGTGTCACAGTCTTGAGCTGTTATGGGAAGTTTGTTTTGGGCTGCAGCTCCCCAGTATCTCCTTTCAGACATGAGTTCTTCTAATAAGCAATTAATCTTCTAATAAAGAGTAAATGTTTTATTCTAATCACACTTTGTTCATTGCGTTATATTCTAACGCCATTCTTTTTTGTGCCCAGCGCTTGTGTATTTTTCTTGTTGTTCGTCCCTGCAGAGCCAGGAATCCCTGCTTTATTAACCCATCTGCCCTCCACTGCTTCTTATCCTCCCCTTCTGCAGGCGGTGACTGCAGGATATTTCTATCACACGGCCAGACTGAGCAAAGGAGGCTACAAGACTGTGAAGCACCAGCAGACTGTTTACGTGCACCCCAACAGCTCTCTGTTTGAGGAGCAGCCCCGCTGGCTCATCTACCATGAGCTGGTCTTCACCACCAAGGAGTTCATGAGACAGGTTGGCCTGCTCGCCATGTCATACAGTTTTACTTTTTCAGTTATAAGCTTTTGCATATCAGCGACTCCCAGCTGGTAAATAATGATCGGTTAATCAAGTGTATTTGATTAGTGGCACCTGGCTGCAGTAGGGTTGTACGTTTTCACACTGCTAATGCATTTTAAATGCTAAGTTTTGTAAAATGAATAGTAACACAGTGTAATGTGCCATGCTGTTGTCCATTTCAGGCTGTTTAAATAATTTTAGAACTTGCTAAGAGCCAGATGACTGTACACAAAATCTCAGAACGAGCATGTAGTCGTCTTTTCCGTGGCTGTTTTATTCCCAACAGGCGTCTAACTCAAATGTTTGCAGCACTTTCTGTTGTTTTTCACAGCATGAGCCTTTCTCTTGTTTCAGATCTAAAGGAGCCAGCTGCACCCTTCTTTGAGTTTAGTACGAGTGGTTAATGAGGATGTGTCAGTGTTTCAGAACAATATTTAACTACAGGCATGGCTGCGTATCAGTCCACTGATTAACCTCCACTCGCCTTCTGTCCTCTGTTGCACTCAGGTGATCGAGATAGAGAGCGGCTGGCTGCTTGAAGTGGCCCCTCACTACTACAAGAGCAAAGAGCTGGAGGACAGCAGCAGCAAGAAGATGCCCCGTAAGCAGGGCAAAACAAAAGAGGAGCTGGGCTGAAGTGAAGGTCAAGGCCGTCCACGGCACATACCATGAAAAAAAAGTGCTTCTCACTCAGGACAGGGTGACAGGACGAGGCGCACGAGTCTGAGTGAAAATGGAAAACGTACCATGTTTCTAAGCTGTAACTTGTTTTTTGACAGCGATCGAAATTTGACCCGCATTATTCAAATCACACCAGTATTTTCAAACAAGTTTCTATTTTCAAAACGGAAAGAGAGAAAGGTCGAGTGAGAAGTGGGCCACGCACCGACTCTGGTTTAATCATCAACCAGCCGGCAGGGCTGGGTCTCCAAAAAGGAAAAACGAACACGCTTGGATCTGTGTTTCCCGCTCTGATGGCAGCAGTGCGGACTCACCAGCTGGTTTGTGAATCGGCACGAGACTGTTGTGCTTTGACCGCTCGCTTATTCGCTCTGTGTCAAACTGTCACAGCTGGCACCCGATTAAAGCACGCTCACGTGTGAGGCTCCTTTCCTTTTCTTTTTTTTGGTCTATTTTTCTATGGCAATAAAGTTTTACAATCGATTTGTTTTTCAGCTTAATAATTACTCATCGCAGTAGTATTTGCAGCCTTTTCAACTTGTTTGCTCGTCTGGTTTTATTTTCAGGAAAGTCACAATCGGAAGAAGAAGTTTTAATGTCAGAAAGGCCTCTGGTTTGTAAGGGGCGTATTTTATTTGATTGTTTAAGCCAAAACAAGGCATATACGCTACCTGGCAAAGGAATGCTGACTTTTATGTGCGTTCATGTTTTTATTATATAAAGCGTGACGTATTTTCAGAAGATTGTTGAGCTGTTTGACAAACACAACTCTACGATGTGCAGTTGTGCTGCACTGTTAATCTTCAGACTCAGAGTAGTTTATTGATCCATAAGGGAAAATATTTTGGTTACAGTGCTCCAGTACAAACAGTAACAAAGACAGACAATACACAAAGTAAGAAATGGCACAATATATACATACATATAAGTCACTTATTGATAAATAGCTGAATAAGAAAGAAGAGCATGATGTGCAAAAGGGTGCAGCTATTGCAGTAAACAGTGTGTTAAGTTGTACAGGGAGCCACAGGCAGGAATGAGTTCCTGTGTCGGTCAGTGGTGCTTTTTGGTCATCTCAGTCTCTCACTGAACGTGCTCCTGTGACTGGCCAGCACGTCATGGAGTGGGTGGGAGGAATTATCCAACATTGTCTTTATCTTGGACAACATTCGCCTCTCCGAGACCACCTCAAGAGAGTCCAGCTCCATCCCTACAACATTGCTGGCCTTGCAGATCAGTTTGAGTCTGTTAGTATCAGCAACCCTCAATCTACTCCCCCCAGCATGCAACGGCGTAGAGGGTTGCACTGGCCACCACAGACTCATAGAAAATCCTGAGCATTTAATGTCAAAGACTTGAATCTGGTGTAGTTATTGTCTCGAGCTGTGTGGCTCTCAGGCACAGAGTGAGTACCTGCGGGCCTGTGGAGTGAGGAAAAGCTATGTAGCTGATCTTGTTTGAGTTGTAAAACCATGAAGTGACAAGACTGTGGCAGAGGAATGACAAATATGACATGCTGATATGCTGTATGTTCACAAAGATGCATTGTCATCCTCTTTATGGAGCCAGAGTGGAATTTTCCTGACGGTGACTGTTGTCTGTCATGACTTGTATCACACTAAGAATCAGAAACAGCGAGACAAGACGTGCTTCTATCATGTGATGCTACAGGTACCTGATCTGATATGTGACACGGGGTTAGTCTGCACACGAGGGAGACATTAGTATGATTCTCTGGGGTGCAATGTCATTTTCATGCATCTTCTTTCAGTGTGAGTGGCCACATGGGGTCATTTAAGTAAATAACTAAAGTATCTATAAAGTCCACAGAGAGAGAAACGAATGAAAACAATAGCAGCTGGTTGAACTGGTCTGACGAGAAAAAGGAGGGCGGGAGGAAGTGTGGCAAAGGGGGGAGGGTTCAGAGGAGGAGGAGACAATGCTGAGTCCTCAATTAGAAAAGTAGATATAAGAGCAAAGATAAGAACAGAAGAGGGAAGCAGGGAGCTCAAAACAATCACTGTTTTTAGTTATGACGTTTAGTCATGAGCAGTGTTGACTGCACTGACACGACTGGATTAAATGTCAGATCAACTCTGACGAACTGATCCGGCAGTCATCTACCTCACAGGTCAGTGTGCACAAATTCTTTTTTCTTTTTTACTTACCAGCTTCCATTCAAAAGTCATGAAATCATAAAAAGTCTGAAGTGGGAATTCTTGCAACTTTGCCAACATGTCTGCGCTGCTTTTTTTTAAACAAATGTGAACAATGTGAATTCTGAGCCTCTTGTTGGTGTTAAAACTTTTTTTAAAAAGTAAATTCACTGGGTACAATGAAAATTTGCTGCAGCGTTACAAAGAAATCCCAGTTTTGCTTCTCAGAAGTCCAGCCTCCACTTGACGCACTCCCGGCTCATGTTTCCTCACAATTTCTGTGCAGGAAAACCTACTAAACAAATATAGCAACTTATCAATTGTCAAGACTAAACCAGCACATACATGTTGAATAACAACAGCATTTCAATACAATCGAGATGTCAGCCAGCGACTAGGCGTTCTTGCTTCATCACCGTGAAGCAGCAGTGGTGACTGCAGGTAAATTCCTGTGGCTTACTTCCTGCTCTGCTTGATTTTGGGAGCCAATAAACTCATCTGAGGTTTAATTTTCCACAGCAGCTGTTGGGAAACTGGTAGGAGTCGAATTCCAGACGGCACTTTACCTCTGACATCACTCCAGTATGAGTGATGGTGGGGAGGGAAACAGCAGGGCCGAAGAGAGCCATGGAGCCAGGCAGCCCCAGGCCCCTAACGTCAAACCCAAACTCGGACAGAATGACAGGAACAGCAAGGAGGAGCACCGGAAAAAAGAGAAATCATTAAGAGTGAGGAGATCGAGGAGTTCTGACTCTGAGAGGACGGAAAGAGGGAGGAGAAGAGAGTCAGACAGGAACCGTGGAGAAAGGAGGCATCGTGGAAGGAGCGAGGAGGGCCGTGGGCGGCGCCAGAGAGACGGAGAGAGCGATCGGAGAAGGATGAAACCCCCTGAAAATGACGTGGAGGACACAGAGTGCGCTGTGTGCTTCTGCACTTACGATAATGTCTTCAAGACCCCAAAGCTGCTGGCATGCGGGCACACCTTCTGTCTGGAGTGCCTGGCTCGCATCAACGTCACCTCACCTGAGCTCAAGACCCTGTCCTGCCCCGTGTGCCGAGAGGTGACTGAGCTCCCTCGCGGCCGGGACCTGCCCCGTCTGGGAAACAATCGGGACATCATCAGCAAACTCCCTTCAGATATGCAGCGGGCGCTGTCCATCCGCTTTAAGCGCAGCCAGGGTAAGCTGATGCTGAAGAACCCTCCTCCCAACAGCCCGAGCAGGCCTAATGTCTTCAGTCTGCCTACCAAGAGTCAAGACACTCAGGCGGCACCAAGCAGGAACCTCCAGCTAAGTGCAATGGAGCAGGGGATCACCCCGACCACTGTGGTGGATGTAGGCAGACCTCCGAGCAGGATGAGAGGTCGCCTGCGCAGGATGTTCCGTTCAGATCAGTGCTACTACGCAGTGGTTGCGACCATCATCACCATCACTGTGGCGCTCATGCTGGTGGGAATTCTGGCTTTTGTGATCATACCCACTGTGTCCTTGAACAACGTTCGTCCCCCACGTCCACAATCAAACAACACTTCACAGCAAAATCCATGAACTAGAGATGCGTCCATGTCAAGGACAGGACTGTGGAGGGTGATGGTTGGGGAGATGAAGTGGACAAGGAGAGAGAATCACACAAAACTTCCAGTGACCCTTGTTCCACTTTGCACACCTTGTGTTTATAATGGTGAAGTACAAACTGAGCTCCTTCAAGCTTGGGTCACGTGGAGAAATGAAGGAAAACCAGGAGAGCAACATTTTTTTAAAAACAAAAGAACTGGCAGGTGCACATGAAGGAAAAGGGACTGATGTGTTTCCTGTTTTTATTCTTTTCTGAAGGTGTTTGTGTTCACCGTGAGAGCGGCTGAACACAATAAAGGAACCTTGTGCACAGATCAAGTAAGCTGTAAATGTTGAAATGCACTACACTCTGTGATGAAAGGTTGGGAAGATCTCTGGATTGAACGCTGATCTCGCAAACCAGAGTTTATAGTTCTTAACTAATTTTGTTTATAGTCCAAACCCATTGTACATACAGATGCCACAGATGATTTATATATTTGCAAGTATTTCTCAACATATCCATCAAATAAAGGCATATTTGAGATTGTCCTCTACTGATACACACCTGCTGCTTATTTCTTTTCAGAAGCCCTCATGCTTCATTTAGACACCTGATCCCCTTTAACCGTGTAAACACACCTGCTAACAGGGTGGATTGAGCAACTTCCTCTCAGCTGTGCATATCGGGATTTTTAGGATGACAAGCCTGTTTGACAAACACGGGCGTCACGCCCTTTGTGGCATTTTTCTGGCTGATTGGGGAGGATCAGTTGCAGCATGTCATCCATCACTTTGATGTAGGGTGGATCAGGAATGTGTGCAACAAGCAGTGAGTGAAAAAACATTTAAAATCAGCACATGGAAAACTTTAATTTGATGGCCTGTTTCAGGATCAGGCTTTTTAACTTCAGCAGTAAGAAGTAAAGAAGTGAGTGATGTCAGATGGGAACTGTTCGTACAGGGCAACAGGGAATTAAAAATTCCGGTGTTAAGAATTGCAGGTGAGTCTTTTGTACAAAACCACAGACATTTCTCTTGAGTCAGTGTGACAGGTTTCATTCTGTGACTCTTATGTATATTTGCAACGAATGATTTTAAAAGCAAAAGTTCAAAACTTCTTTCTGTAAAGTACAAACCAGAAACAGTCACACTTTAGAGGGTACCACCCCGGCGATAAGCTGTAAGGTATCGACTTAGTCAGGGGTTTCAAGAGAGACTCATAACTGACCCAGAGGATCAGTGTTGACCTTTAACCCACTGAGCGTCCACTCACCCAGAGCTCCTCCTGGGGGACACTGGGCAACGTCCCAGAGGGGTGTAGTTAAAATAGTAATAGTGTCCATTCTGGGTCATAACATCTGACACATGAAAAAGAGAAATACTTAAAAACCTGTACCCCGTCTTTCCTGGAAACCATGTCTTAACAGTATCCAGCTATTTCCAATGGCAAAGACCACTTTAAACTGTCTGGATTTAACAAATATTTAAAATCATCACTTCATCAGAAATGAACTGTATTAAATCTGATAAACAAAGGGAAAAACACAACAACATGTGCTGAGTCTAATAGAAATGTCACTCCAGCCTAAATCCTGAAAAGCTTACAGCAAGGACTGTGTGGGCTCAGCTTACTCAAACCTTTGTAACATTATACAACAGCACTACAGAAACGGTATGAATTGCTTTTTAAAAAAGTAGGACAATAAAGTTTACACAGTACAGAAATCTTTATAAAATCTTTTTTGAGGGCATTTTAGCTTAACCTGTAGCGCCCCCTTCAGGAAGTGCTCTCAATAAATGTTTGCGTTTATGTTTGTATTCATTGTCCAGCTCCAACTATTATGTAATTGTCCTGACCAAGGTCACTATAACGAACGTAACGACCAAAGGTTAGTCTGGAAAAACTTTACATTAGTTTAAAAAAAAAAGCATTTAAACATGTTAAATAAAAGAATCGAATTCATTTTGGAAATTAACTGAAATGAAATTGAAGTGCAAACTATACTATTTCCACATTAAATGGAAATGATAAACGAAAAGAGAAAAAAGAATATTCAGTAGGTGAAACTTGTTTATTGCTGTTTTGTGCGTTTCTTCAGAGTCACTTTTTATTTATTAACAGAAGTTTTTATTCATGTAGAATTTTGTGACCCGCGATGCCCCCTGTGACCGGTTCTCAGATCTTCGAGTGTCACACTACTACTTTTTTATTTTTAGGAGAAGAAATAGATCGTATAAATCGATCACTCGGGGCAACTGTGCCCATTTTTGATTTACTTCAAAAACCTAAACTGCATTTGTCTCCCAGTCCCTCTGCATCCGAGTACCTGCTAAATCTGTCTCATTTTCATCCAGTGTTTCCACTCCGGGGTGTAAAGTAGCTGCTTGTTCTGCTCTGGCCTAAAGACACACCCACACGAACCCCCCACTGTCACAGTCGAGGCAAATATAGTCGCGTGGACCAGACTAGAAGAAACCCCCCACCCTCCTCTGACCCGCTCCTTACGCAAATAAACCTCTGAAGGTTATGTGAGTGTTTAGACGGAGGCTGGCGTTAAGGAGGAGAGACGTGGACGCTACCGATCACCATGGCTTCCACCCCCTCGGCCTCTGCCCTGTCCGCTGTTCTCCGGTGCCGGGGGAATATCTGGACGAGGAATCCGCCGGCCAAGCGGCCTGCCAGCTCGGCGTACGGCCTAGGACTGGCCGGCGGGGCGCTGCGCGACTCTCCGGGCGAGCGCAGCGGCTCACACCAGGCGTCAGCGGCGGAGGCTTCTCCACACGGAGAGTGTGTGGTGGTCCTGGTGGGAAGAAGGCTGATTGTTTCGTACAGGTCGGACAGAGTGGGGGGTAAAGTTTCCAGGGAAGTGAGTGGATTACGTTACCCAAAACTTTCGCAATCTCCAGCGCACGCGCACTCAGCTGCGCCTGCGCTGGTGCGCGTACTAGCGAGCAGACTGTCTGGAAATAATAAATGCTCTAAAATAATTCAGATTAAAGATCCTGCACACATCCGCAAAAGCGCTTTGGTTAAAGACACGAGTGAAATCTCTGCGAGCGTCCTGAAGCTGTCCGTGACGTCCCCTCCGTGTTTAGTGGGACAAATCCCGTCCTTCATGTTAAACGGCTGGTCTGTACTGAGGAGCACGTGCTTGTCTGTGACTTGTCTGGTGTCCAAAATTCTGTTTTTGAATTTGGGAGATGTGCGTAGCTCAGGCAGCAGCCCCGATGAAGCACCACGACATCTGCTGTGCCAGCGGGATGAGAACAACTCCAGCAGCCGGAGCCTCCAGGTGAGAGTCCTGTTGAACCGAGAATAGATAATTCATGTAAATGTTACTGTATGAAAATACATCACGCTTTGTCTTTTAGGCAAACAAACAGACCTCTTACAAGAACAACTCCAGCTCAGCACAAAAGATCACACAGGAAGGACCTGACTGAGTCCAAGGCCTCAGCGCCACAAAGAAGCATTGCGATCAACATCATTTATTGACTTTTCAGGACACACACCACATCTGGACTTCAACCTGCTGATAGAAACCAACCAGCTGTTTTTCATGGCACACTAACCAGTGGCAAATGAATGGAAGAACCAGAATGAAGTGTTTGAAATGAAGCGTTGAGCCTCCACAAACACCATTAGTGCTGTTTGGCAGCGACTCTCTAAATCTCTGATTTGGGCAAGACCATATTTACTGTAAAAAAAAACGTTTTCCCTTATCTGTTTTTTTGATGATAATGGTCGAGGGCAAAGTCCCACATGGATTAGTGATCAATTAGATTGAGATCAGATTGAGTCGCATACTGTGGCAAAGGCTACAGCGTGTGGTTTGCATCATTTTCACCCTCTTAAGACTTTTCAGTGGTTGGGGATATGTCATCATGGAAGAGCCCACTCCCACCAGGACAAAAATATTTAATCATTAAGCTGATGTTTCTGCATAACTTTGTATTGATTTGAAGTGGATCACCACTGCAGGGGCCTACAGCGAGTTCCCCCTCTGTAGGGTTCAGTGGTTCTGGTTTTTTCCTTTAATTTGCCACTTGTCTGTATGAGCAACAAGAAACAAGCATGTATTGCAAGTCTTCTGAATGGATATGCTCACCTTGCGTGCTGCAGATACTCTGTTTGTCAGGGCTCAGTGTTTCCAGTGGGAGAAACGTGTTCTCGCTCGTCCAGGTGACCTCTTCGGTCCCCGCAGACAGAAGAAGTCGGCCGTCTGCAGGTTTCTCCAGCCAACTGAAAATGCTGCGCTCAGATGAGCAGAATCAACTGTCTGCATTAAAACTCTCACCCTGCATAATTTGCACAAAAGCTCATTTTACAGAGACCGTGACACAAACTTCCTCTTTAAATTGGAGTTAAAATAAAGCCTCAAGAAACACACCAATGCACACTGAGTAAAAACGATATAAATGTGTGGAAATAATTAAAAGACGTCCACTGTTTTTATACAGTGCACAAAACATAAATATTCTGTGCCAGCGGAACATATACCAACATACCCTACCAGTCTAAAATGTGAAAACACCTTCTCATTTAATGTTTTTTTTTTTCTTTATTTTCATGAGTATTTAAATTGTAGGCATCAAAACTATGAAAGCACATTACTGCTTTGCACAAGCTTGGAATTTTCTCGTTGAGTGAGTGAGTATAGGGGTGGGATTTAATAAGTTTTCTTCGTCCCACTCCTTTTTCAGGCAAGTTTTGTTTTTTGTTTTGTGTATTTTATGTTCAATATAGGTATTTGTTGTGCCTGAAAATGAATAAATAAATGAAATGAATGAAATGAGCTGAATGCCATTTCACCTGAAATGGTTCTCCAACAGACCTGAAGGAGTTCCCAGAGATGCGGAGCACTCGTTGGTTCTTTTGCATTCACTCTGCAGTCAGTCTCATCCCAAACCATCTCCACTGGGTTCAGGTCAGGTGATTGTGGAGGCCAGACCATCTGGTGCAGCACTCCATTGCTCTCCTTCTTCGTCAAACAGCCCTTACACAGCCTGGAGGTGTTTGAATAAATCTCCAACAGTGTCACCAGCAAAGCACCCCCACACCATCACACCACCTCCTCCATGCTTCTCGGTGGGAACCATGCATGTAGAGACCATTCACTTTTTCTGCGTCACACAAAGACACGGCGAGTGAAACCAAAGATCTTACATTTAGAGTCAACAGACCAAGGCACATGTTTCCACTGGTCTGATGCCCATTCCTTGTGTTTCTTGGCCCAAACAAATCTCTTCTACTTGTTGTTTTTCCTTAGTAGTAGTTTCTTAGCAGCTATTTGACCATAAAGGCCTGATTCACACAGTCTCCTCTTAACAGTTGATGTAGAGATGTGTCTACTCCTGGAACTCTGTGTGGCATTTATCTGGGCTCTAATCTGAGGTGCTGTTAACTTGTGATTTCTGAGGTAACTCAGATGAATTTATCCTTAGCGGCAGAGGTGACTCTTGCTCTTGGGGCGGTGCTCATGTGAACCAGTTGCAACGTAACGTTTGAACTCTGGCAAACGTACACCTGTGAGTGAAAACCATTTAAGGTGACTACATCATGAAGCTCACTGAGAAAAGGCCAAGAGTTTGCAGCGCTGTCAACAAAGGAAAGGGCGGCTACTTCCAGGAATCTAACATATAAAACATATTTAGAATTATTTTTCTGTTTTTTGCTACATAATTCCATGTATTTGATGTTTTCAGTATCTACAATATATAAAGTAAGAAAAAGAAAGAAAACCATTAAATGAGAGGGTGTGTCCAAACTTCTTACTGGTAGTGTATGTTTGACTTTTTTAAACCTCTACCAGGCTACTGTGCACCATTTAGTAGCCACATGTTAGACATGCACATTTTGATACTGCTTTAAAATAACTGACCAGAGACTCTGTCAAAGGTCACTTGCTTCAGAAGGGACTTCTGGGATCCATACATTTTTATTTTTTTATTGACATTTTTTGAAAAGTGACCCTGCGCAATATTAACATAAATATTGTCATTTGATACGTTGTACCAGAGTTACCTTAAAGCTAATTTGCCTCTCCACTCCCCACAACACTTCCACGCACCGATGAGCACCAAACACGAAAAGACGTCAGTATTTATAAGCCTGTGAGTCTCTTAGCAAATCTTTCAGTCTGCTGATAGAGATAGAGTTGCAGTTCTTCATGAGATCAGCAGGATATTCCTTTGAGTTCAGGATTTCACAGAGAGAAAAGCAAAGAGAGGAAAAGTTAAGTACAGTCTTCAGTTGAATTTTTGATTTTATGGATCTTTTATGGATTCTCCTGGGTGGAGCCTATCCCAGCTGTCATAGGGCCAGAGGCGGGGCACACCCTGGACAGGTCACCAGTCTGTCGCAGGGCCAACACACAGAGGCAGACAACCCTTCACGCTCACATTCACACCTATGGACATTTCCCTACAAACTGCATGTCTTTGGACGGTGGGAGGAAGCCAGAGTACCCATCTCATCTGTTCAAAAGGACACTGATCCAGAAGTCTTTTGATTTGATCAGACTAAAGTTTCTAAACCTTAGCTGTACTGATGTGTTCTTTATGGAGAAGAAGCTTTCTCTAAAAATCCATCAAGTCATTATTTTTCAATTGTTTTCTGATTCTATTGTCATGAAATTTAACATGCTAACTGTCTTAGATGGAGCTCTTGGGTTTTTTAGAGTTTCTCTGAGCATTACTCTGACACTGGGCTGAATTTGCTGGGATGCCTTTGCCATTGTGTTAACAGACCTCCAAAACTTGTGTTTGTGTAGAGGCATTCACAATAATAACTATGGATACATTAAGGGTGTAGCACATTTTTCACATGCTGCATCTGCATTTTGGCTTATATAAATAATGGCCCTGAGTAATATGTCATAGCTTATTGCTCATCTGAGGTTCTATGATTTTATTACTCGATGATATTTAAAACCTAAAAAACTGAAACAAGGTGTACTTTCTGTATTTCTCCAACATTAAGTCTGCCAACATAAACCTCCAAAACAAAACATTAATAAAAATAATATCGTGGTAATACACTGTTTTTGTATTGTCCACTATGTCCTCATGTAATTATTGACTAGTCAGCATTAATGTGACATTTTATCTTCTCCATCCTGATAAATCTTTGCTTGTGGGGATTAATTGAAAATATTTCATTTTTAGGCTGATTTAGAGTCAAAATAAGATGTTTAAAGGCAAAAGGCTCTATGTCACCTTTATAGACTTAGATTCAGCAGAAAAACTATTCAGGTTATTAATTAATCTATAATGAGTATAATCAACAGCTATGGGTATACAGTGGGGCAAAAAAGTATTTAGTCAGCCACCGATTGTGCAAGTTCCCCCACTTAAAATGATGACAGAGGTCAGTAATTTGCACCAGAGGTACACGTCAACTGTGAGAGACAGAATGTGAAAAAAAAAATAAAAAATCCATGAATCCACATGGTAGGATTTGTAAAGAATTTATTCTTAAATCAGGGTGGAAAATAAGTATTTGGTCAATAACAAAAATACAACTCAATACTTTGTAACATAACCTTTGTTGGCAATAACAGAGGTCAAACGTTTACTATAGATCTTTACCAGGTTTGCACACACAGTAGCTGGTATTTTGGCCCTTTCCTCCATGCAGATCTTCTCGAGAGCAGTGATGTTTTGGGGCTGTCGCCGAGCAACACGGACTTTCAACTCCCGCCACAGATTTTCTATGGGGTTGAGGTCTGGAGACTGGCTAGGCCACTCCAGGACTTTCAAATGCTTCTTACGGAGCCACTCCTTTGTTGCCCGGGCGGTGTGTTTTGGATCATTGTCATGTTGGAAGACCCAGCCTCGTTTCATCTTCAAAGTTCTCACTGATGGAAGGAGGTTTTGGCTCAAAATCTCACGATACATGGCCCCATTCATTCTGTCCTTAACACGGATCAGTCGTCCTGTCCCCTTGGCAGAAAAACAGCCCCATAGCATGATGTTTCCACCCCCATGCTTCACAGTAGGTATGGTGTTCTTGGGATGCAACTCAGTATTCTTCTTCCTCCAAACACGACGAGTTGAGTTTATACCAAAAAGTCCTACTTCGGTTTCATCTGACCACATGACATTCTCCCAATCCTCTGCTGTATCATCCATGTGCTCTCTGGCAAACTTCAGACGGGCCTGGACATGCACTGGCTTCAGCAGCGGAACACGTCTGGCACTGCGGGATTTGATTCCCTGCCGTTGTAGTATGTTACTGATGGTGACCTTTGTTACTTTGGTCCCAGCTCTCTGCAGGTCATTCACCAGGTCCCCCCGTGTGGTTCTGGGATCTTTGCTCACCGTTCTCATGATCATTTTGACCCCACGGGATGAGATCTTGCGTGGAGCCCCAGATCGAGGGAGATTATCAGTGGTCTTGTATGTCTTCCATTTTCTGATGATTGCTCCCACAGTTGATTTTTTCACACCAAGCTGCTTGCCTATTGTAGATTCACTCTTCCCAGTCTGGTGCAGGTCTACAATACTTTTCCTGGTGTCCTTCGAAAGCTCTTTGGTCTTGGCCATGGCGGAGTTTGGAGTCTGACTGTTTGAGGCTGTGGACAGGTGTCTTTTATACAGATGATGAGTTCAAACAGGTGCCATTCATACAGGTAACGAGTGGGGGACAGAAAAGCTTCTTACAGAAGACGTTACAGGTCTGTGAGAGCCAGAGATTTTCCTTGTTTGAGGTGACCAAATACTTATTTTCCACCCTAATTTACGAATAAATTCTTTACAAATCCTACCATGTGGATTCATGGATTTTTCTTTCACATTCTGTCTCTCACAGTTGAAGTGTACCTCTGGTGCAAATTACTGACCTCTGTCATCATTTTAAGTGGGGGAACTTGCACAATCGGTGGCTGACTAAATACTTTTTTGCCCCACTGTAACAGTAAGTTTTCAGGGCTTGGACACCGAATTTCAGATGAAATAAGCTTTCTCTAGGTTTTATAGATCCAATTTCTTCAGTGTTATATTCAACACTGAGAGTATGTGTCATAATTTTAGGATGGTAGTGCAAATTTCACAATCTCTTTATGAGATTAATTCTTTATTCCTTTGGAGCTAGCCTGTTTTTGTAAGTGGGCAAGCTTTGTGCAATTTGGATGCAACAATATAAGCTGCAGTAAAGCAGTAAATAGGCCGTACCCTGTGTGCTTTTGTTATGTGCTTGTCTACAAGTACAGCAAATAGAAGGGAAGGTTTTCTTCTTCTCTCCATTCCCCTCTTCCCGTGTGGCTCATGCAAATTACGCGCGCTCCTGTGCAGCTCAAGCAGAAAAAGATAAATTAGCTAAATTAAATGAAAAAGCAGTTTTCCGGGCCTCCCTGGCTGTTCGCTGTCCGCGTGGAAGCCTCGGTGAGGGGAAGCAGACAGTGTGTGTGTGCACAAAGACTTCAAAGGCTGCCGCTGTTTCTAATTAGCTCCGCTGAGAGCGGCTCTCGCGTCAAACTGTTGCGTAATTTCTCAAGGTGACGGCTGGGGGCGGGACTTCCGTGTCTGCCCTAAAACCAGGAAGTTGTCGTGTTACTTCTTTTCTCCTCCTCTTTTTCTTGCAGCCAGCGAGAAACGGGAGAAAGTCGGCGGCGTGAAGTTGCTCCAGCCGCCGGGGAAGAAGCAAGACACTGGCCTCATTTCTGCGGAACTTTTCCCGAAGAAATGGCCACAGCAAGAAGGAGCGGGCACATTGTGAGGTGAGGGCAGCTTCGAACTCTCCTCCTCAGACTACTGTGTTTACTGTGACGAGCACAAGGCGCCTGACGAGCAGCGTGAGGGAGGGACGGAGAGGGTGAAGTCGGTGATGCCAGCTGTTTTTGTGTTTTAATAAACCGCAGTTTGTCTGCTGTGTCGAGTCAGCCACAGGTGATAAGAGAAAATCGATCACAGGCATTTTGGTGAATCATCACTGTCAACTTCCTGTCTGATTTCCTGCCTTCACTTTATTGGTTATTTAAAGCAGAAACAGAACTTTCAGATGTAGTTGGAGCGGTGTGGGGGCAGGGCGTTCGGGGTTGACCTGGCCCTATTGAATAGTCTTAAACTGCCGTTTTGCATTAAGGGGCGGGGTCATTAATAATTCGTTAGTAATTATCAGGTAAACTGTGCTGGCTGCGAAGTTGTTTTTTATTCATTTTTATTGACTTAATAACAATGTGTTTAAAAACGGAAAATTCCTAATCAAACGTCAGCAGCTTATTTTAAAACAATAAGCTCCAAATGCTGCGTGTAATTGCAGGCGGTACTTAATGGCACGTGAATGACTGTACATAAAAGATGGATGTAGCCATTGTGACGTCACCAAACGCTGGTAATGAAGACTCCCATTTTCGCATCATTGCCTTGGTATTGAAACCAGATGTGAACGAATGAAACTGTCTGAGAAACTAAAGGCAGTTTGTGAATGACCGATCTTGTGCCAGTGAGCGAAAGCTGTGCAGCCCTGCTTTCAAACCGTAGTAACGACCAGACTTTATACCTTTAAATTCACGTTTTATTCAGTAATAAAGTGATCTGCAAGCTCTTTCCTGAGTAAGAGAGCTGAGGGTCGTTGACCCATTGATTTCTTTATAACTGTAAGTCTTTACTCAAGAGTAGTCACCTCCTGCTGGCCATTAGAAATCTAGGTTTAAGGCCCTTTTCAGTCCGGGAAGCCGAGTCCATCTAAATACAGCCTATGTCTGCAATCTGCATAGTGAAAAGCCCCAGTTTCTGTTTAGCTGTATTAAAATTCCAGACCACTGAATTTGAATACCGAGAGGTCATGATAACTAAGATAAACATCCACGCACACAGTACTAAGTCTTCATCTCCTGTTCTGACAATAAAGCACATAAACAGTGTTTTGCATTCTCTGATATGTGTAGTTCAGTGTTTTTGCTGAAAAATGGTCAAAAACTCCTGTTAAACCTAAAAAGGGCTGTCAATTTTTTTTTTATCTTAAAACATTGGCTTTAAACCTTTGATGGGAGATTTGTTTGGGCAGGATGTGAGAGGGAAAGTTTTGTGAGAGTTGGAAACCTTGATATTGACTTGATTTTATTTGATATTTTCCCTTTTATCTTATTTCAGATAAAAGAGGACATTAAATGTTGAGGATTTTCTCCAAGATGAATCTTGCTCTTCATCGGATTTTAACGACTTGCGCTTTCACCAATGCTGTATTGTGTCTTTATAACTTCACTATCTGCAGAGCGAGCCCGTGATGACACAAAGCATAGGCTGCCCCTCCCATATCCCATTCCTGTTGTCTCTCTGTTCAGACTCTGTCTTCCTGAAATTTCCCACCCTCCCTCTCTCTCAGTTTCTGGGCCATGATCCGTAAGAGAAGCTGTCTGATTTTTTGTGGCGCGTTCCTGTTTATCACATGGAATGCCATACTGGTACTCCTGCTGTGGGGGAGACCCCCACAGGGCCGAGATCAGAAAGAAGGTCCCAAAGGGCCCCCCAGCAATGTGATGGAAGATGTGCTTCGATTTGCAAATGCATTCGAAAGTGAACTTGAGATGCAGAAAAAAATCCTATTGCAAATCCAGAATCATCAGTTGCTCTGGGAGCCATCAGACAACAAGCCAAAGGTGACCGCTGCTCCTCAGCCTGCCATCCCTATCCTTGTCATCGCCTGCAACAGAGTCACCGTGAAGCGCTGCTTGGACAAACTCCTGCAGCACCGGCCCTCAGCAGCGCTCCACCCAATCATAGTGAGTCAGGACTGCGGACATGCCGAGACCGCTGAGGTGATTCGGTCTTATGGAAACAACGTAACTCATCTGAAGCAGCCGGATTTGTCTGACATCCAAGTGAGGCCTGAGCACAAGAAGTTTAAGGGTTACTATAAAATCTCCAGGCATTACCACTGGGCGCTAAACCAAGTGTTCAAGACGCTCGGTCATTCATCTGTGGTGATCGTGGAGGACGACCTGGAGGTGATTATTTTCATGTTAAACACCAATGATTTGTGATCTCTCCTTCATTTTCATTCTTTATTTACAACTTAAATTAATCTTCTTCTTTCAAAACTCGTTATTTCACTTGTTGCGATGGTTATGTAACAGTTGAACTGAATTATTCATCTCTTGCTCTAGGTGGCACCAGACTTCTTTGAGTATTTCCGAGCCTTGCTGCCTTTCCTGAAATCTGACCCCAGCCTGTGGTGTGTGTCTGCCTGGAATGACAATGGGAGGGAAGGCTATGTGGACCCCGGCAAGGCCGACCTGCTCTATCGGACAGACTTCTTTCCCGGCCTGGGGTGGATGCTCCTCAGGGAGGTGTGGGAGGAGCTGGAGCCAAAGTGGCCTGAGGCTTTCTGGGACGACTGGATGCGCCAGCCAGAGCAGCGCCGCAACCGTGCCTGTATACGCCCAGAAATCTCACGGACTTTAACTTTTGGTCGCCAGGGTGTGAGTCTGGGTCAGTTTTTTGACAAATACCTGCGTTACATTAAACTGAATACCGAGATTGTGCCTTTCACCAAGTTGGACCTGAGTTACTTGAAGGAGGAGACATACAAGGAAAACTTTGAGAAGGAAGTTTACAGTGCTCCTGTGGTTAAATATGAAGATGTGAAGCAGGGCCAGCTACAAGGACCCGGGCCCTTCCGCCTTCAGTACTCGAGTAAGGACAGTTTCAAATTGATGGCCAAAAATCTGGGAATAATGGATGACTTTAAGTCTGGAGTGCCACGGTCAGGGTACAGAGGGGTGGTCAGTTTCATGTCCAGAGGACGGAGGATCTACTTAGCACCCCCTCCAGGATGGACCCAGTATGACCTTTAGTGAAGCTGATGATGAAGAACGTCCATGAGCAGTAGCCTTTTATATCTCTTCAATGTGATGGGGGAAAGCATTCCAGACCAAAGAAGAAAATGATCTTTGCTGACGCTGTTTGTCCTTACTGATACAGAATGGATGTCCCTTTCTGGTGTGGGGGTTTGCCAATACTACTCAGGTCTTTTTCATTCTTCCAAAACATTTATACACACGGTGTAGGATCCACCACAACTACGTGTTAGACAAATCTGCTGTAATTCGCCAGAGATCTATTTTTATACGATGCTAAGTGTGCACATGACATTCATTAATGCATTCAATGCAATTACTACTTTGCCACTTTTGTTTAAATTATTTGCAGTCTCGGGTAATCTGTGTGACCTGTTTCTGTCTGCTGTGAAGAGGGAAATGTAATCTGTGGTGTGGTTGCTTATAGTGTTGGTGCCAGGTAATAACTGCAGTATAATCTGTCGTTTGATTCCGATCATTAATGCCTTCTATGGAAATTATTCTTTGTGCTTACTTTTTGTCACATGATCCTGTTTGATACTCTAATGTGATTCTATTTGCAGGCTCGTTACCCTGCAAACTACTACACTTGTTTGTCTGATCATTTCTGGATTAAAAAAAAAATACACAACTTTGATATTTTCACTCGCACTTCATGTTGCATGTGTTTAATAAACAAACAGGAGAGAGGTTTTCTTTAGGTGTGGAATTGGGTCTGTGAACTCGCCACACACACACTGGGATAACTGAGTACACAATATCTTCAACGTATTATTGAGTCATCCTGTAAAAAGGCTGCACAAGCTGATAGATGACCTCTTTTTGGCTCCTGAGACACGAGGGGTGCTTCCCAGAGTCTAACCTGCGTGTGGTAATGTGCTCAGTGCTGTGTTGCCCTCAGTCATCCTGGTTACCAAGATTCTTGCAGAGGCACTAAAGTACTATTAACTGGATAATTAAATTGATCTTGCACTGCAATATCAGTGATATAGGTCATTACCAAAATATAAATAACTTCTAGTCAGAGTGTATCTGTAGATTTCAGCCGATGTGGCACGGTGACTTTACTGGGTGGGCCTGGACCCCTGGGGGCTGAGCTTAACACCGACACTGGAAAAGAGAAACTCCCGTCCTATTTCCTAAATTGCACGTCCTGGATTTCTCTCCTCCCATTTCAGTCTTTCCCACCACAGATGCGAAGAAGAGACACTGAAGCCTCAGCAGAAAGGTGACTGTCAAGAAGCTTTCTTAAGAAAGAGAAACTGCGAGAAAAGCTTGAAATGTCAAATTACACAAAAACCGGAAATCGGAAAATCAGTGGCAACAGGTCTGATGGAGCGATGAAACCAAACTTTAAAACTGGCCGTCAATATGTAAAGAAGAGATCAGGAGAACGCTACAGCAGTGAAACTCTTTGAAACCGCTTGGGGCTGCATTTCAGCCAGTGGTGTTGGGGACCATTTCAAACTGGATGGAGAAAAGTTGGCCTGAGAGTTAAAAAATAAAAACAAAACATAAAGGTGGTCATACCAAATTCTGACTTTAAAGCTCAATGGAACTGTACAAAATCGGGTTTTTTGTATACACTGTATTTCTATTTATGTTCGCACATGTTCAATAAATTACTGCAATTATTTCCCATTTCACAGCAACAAAATAGAGTTGAGGACTGGCTCTTTCACACAGTACGTACCTAGAAGTTCTTTTATATTCACAAGTCATTATTGTGTGCACGCAAGTCCTTGTCTTGCATGACCAACTTACTGTCTTGTACGGAAATGTTCTTAGCGCAGAGCAGTAATTATCTTTTTTATTTTGTCTTGTTATCTTGTATTAACAAAGTCATATCTTGTACAAACAGTCATCATCTTGTGCCGACGTGTAATTAATTTATTTGCACAAGACAATTTGCTGTAATAAGCTTATTATATACCTTGTTTTTTTGCATGGCAAAAAATATTTGAATTCAACTCCAGAGCCCTTAGATCACCTGTCTGTCGCAAACCTTCAGATAGCCTCCATAAAATTAACAGCATTCACTGCTGTAGTGCAACTACGGTGGCCACCCTGGCTCAAATCTTTAAGTGCGTAGCGCTTCTATTCGCCTGTTTACCTCATTTGTAATGATGATGTGAGGCCGAAACCGCTAGCTAGCTAGCCTAGCTAAAGTACTGAAGAGCCGGTAAAGGATGGAGGGAAAGAGGCGTGTGTCGGGGGGTACATTTTGATAGCCCCCCCTTTTAGTTCTCATCTCCTGGCAGCGGTTTGTTCAGAAAAGCAGCCGTCACGCTTTCATTTAGGCGCTAGCCTGTTAGCATGCTAGGTGCAGGCAAGACTAGCTTTAGTGGGTTTCAGTGTGGTTTAATATGGCAGATAGCAAATTCAACACCACTCCTGACCGCTGGAATAATTTTTTAATTTACCTCTACTTAATAACCTTCGGTCGTTGTTCATAGCACCGGGTTTTTAGGTCAACAAACCCCGCCTGCTGTTGAAGACTCCTTAGCTAACGCTGGTGCTAACCCAAAAGTGTTGCCTGGAATGGAGCCAGGCGACCTGCGAGAGAGCCCCGCCGGCTCCGGGGAATCGGACGTAGGGGAATGGAGGGAGTGTATTGAGGAGGTCAAAGCCGCGGAATGCGATGGAAAGACTCAAGAAATGGCGCTCAGAGACACCTGCGAGGAAGGAGAGAGTGACAAACAGAAAAGCCCCGGAGAGCAATTGCACAGTCCGTATGAAGAGGAGTTGGACCCCAGAATCCAGGTACCTCAAAATTCGGACTTTTTGTTTAATCTATTGCTGACCGTTAAACATCCTTCAGCTCTATTATTATATTAATCAGCCGCTTTTAAATTACTGTTACCTACACCTGGGTGTGTACATCCGTGATTACTTTCGATTTAGTGTGACAGAAAGGTAGTAATGTATTCAAATGAGCACATGTTCATTATTCATTTAAAAGATAATGTCTTCATAATACGGTAATCTGTGCAAATCCCTGTCAGATCTGAAGTGATTATCCTGTCACCAGTGTAACACACCTCTGACGTGTGTCACCTTACACTCCCAACCTATTAATCATCGCCATTACAGTCAAATAGTACTACTAATGCTTTCCCAATATAAATACGTGAGATACATATACTGTGTTTTTCCACAGGAGGAACTGGAGCATCTCAATGAAGCCAGTGCTGAAATCAACAAGCTAGAACTGCAGTTGGATGTAAGTGTAAATACGTAATAGATAGAAAGCTATTCAGTTATTACAATCATTGTAAAATATAACTATCAAATAATCTCCTATTATCTTTTTTTTATTTTTAAATGGCTTCTCTTCTGTCCTCCTGTGTTTGTTAAATGTTTGGGCTTTGGTCAGTTTTCCACTGTTTTCCAACCTTCCCAGAATAGTAACTGATAGGTTAATTGGTGGTGAATATAATCAGTTACAAGTCTGCGTGAAATGTATGACAATTTAATAAGACTTGCCCTGCTTTTCTTGTCAGATTAAATAAAATTGCTTTGATGTTGACAAAACAAACTCATTATAGATGTGAAAAACCATTTATTGCCACCCTGGGAATTACTTCTCAATGTGTTTGTGTTTAAATATTTTATTAGTCTACCCCGAAGGTGCTAATGAATATGATAATTTTGTTTTTCAATATGTGTAAAGCACAGACTCTGGAAAAGTGTGAGCTCTTAAAATGGAAGATGTAGTGTTGCTTTTTGACACTCACTGAATCGGCTGCCCACTTCCTGTGTGAAATCGAATTAGTTGCTGCATTACAGGTAAATCTAATCCTGTCATTTTCATGCATTGATCGTCCAGGATGCCAGATCGGGATACCGGAAGATCCTCACAGAGTCTGCCCGAAAGCTGAATGCTCAGAGCTCTCAGCTCGGCAGCTGCATTGAAAAAGCGAGACCATATTATGAAGCTCGGCGCCTTGCCAAAGAGGTATACACAACAAGGTTTACATCTGTTTTCTCTGCCAAATGGAAGATGTGTTACAGACATGCATGTTTTTACTGCAGCATCTGGATTCAGGAGTGAGAATCAGGTGTTCTGCTCGAGGCGAGGGAAAAACAAACATCGGGTGCTGCAGTTTGTGAACGTGCACAAGTTCTGAGTAGTGCAAATGTTTTTTTGCTTTTTTAAATTATTTATTTATGTTTTTTTGGAGAAACGCACTGATCCCCAGTGTAAAATGCATCTAGGTCTAAACACAATTTAGATGCAAGGTGCTTGTTCTGTTCCTTTACGAGCTCTAGTTTTGGGCGATTTTGCAAACCAGTTAAATCTACAAATCTGAAGTGTAAATCTGCGTTAACTCAGAAAACCATCATTGGTGACATCAGCGAGCATATCTACTGAAACACCGGTGTGTTCACTGTGTGCCTGTATGACTGTGTGTATAATGACACAACGCTGACTTGGATGTGATGAAGCTCGCGATGTCATCTACGTGCTGTGTAGTTACGTTACAGCTAGCTGGCTAACCACCCACGTGTTGGTTGTTACTGTGGAAAATAAATGTCACTTATTAATATTTGCCGTGTGCCATTAAATCATCTACTGCTGGCTAACCTCAGTACTGTGTGATCTGATGTTAGCACACACAGGACAGTGGCCTCTGTGATGATTACGAAACTTTGAGCTGTGCGTGTTTGTCATTGACATCTTGTTTTCTTTTCTAACTGGATGTGACAGATGGGTGGAACTGACTGTAAAACTGCAACCTCATTGGCGACTGGCCAGTGTCTAAAATTGAAATTTACATTACCTGGGCACAAGTGGACCCTGTTACACTCAGACCTGCAGAAACTTTAACATTGATGACAGTTTGAATTTGCCTGATGAAGTAATTTGAAAAATGATCACCCAAGTTATCAAATCAGCTCTGGAGGTTTAAATTTCACTGATCACTTGCTCCTTATATTGCACCTTACAGCATATATAACTTGTATACAGCTGTATATATCTGTGTTTTATCTTTGATTGTGAAGTAATTTTAACGTAAAAATCTACATACTTCTAATGGAGAGATGCCAAACTGTTTTTCATTGTTCTTGTAACAGTAACAATAAAGATCTATCTTATCTTATCTCTTAGATGAACTAGCCAACCTGGTCCAGCCTGTCATTTGTCTGTGTTAGCAGGCGCACTAGCATTATCTAACATTAGCCAGAAGAGAGAGCGAGAAAAGTTTCAGATTTGATCCCAAAAACCCAACAACCTTGGACAAGCAGGTCTTTCATTGACGTTAATGATTAGTGAATTCCATTTCTAAGATTGTTTTTGACGCTGGGAGCAGAAGAAAGGCGCTGAGACAAAGCACCTGGGAATTACAACAAGCGTCACATTCTTTTCATTTTTGCTGAAAATTTGACCCCAGTCCTTCACATAGAAATCACATGTTCGAGATATGCAGGGAACAACGTCTCATGCATTAAAAGTTACCTAACACATTCAGACTGAAAGGCAGTATTGTTTTCCTGTAATTGCATTGACCTAGAAGCGTTTTGAATATAAAAACTATGATATGCAAACTCATTTCAGCAGAGAGATGACTGTAATTGGATTGAACAGAACAGGGGTGTTGTGTCCTTGTCGTAGTCCACTGCTGTAGGTTGTTAAAGGTGCGTCTGCTCTCCATAGGCACAGCAGGAGACTCAGAAGGCAGCTTTGAGCTACGAGAGAGCCGTTTCCATGCACACAGCTGCCAGGGAGATGGTCTATGTGGCCGAGCAGGGCCTGCTGGCTGATGGCAAGAACACCCTGGATCCCACCTGGCAGGAGATGCTCAACCACGCTACCGCCAAGGTAGAAGAGCAGTTTTAAGATGCGTGGCTAAACAGAATGCTTTCATTTCTATTTGTCACCTCAACAAGGTTGCTATAGTTTTACCAAACAATGCAGAGTTCAGTCATCTCTGAGTTTATCTGGGTAGAGTCAGAATTTTGTCTGATTATTCTTGTTAGGTTTTTGCTCTCCGGTGTTTTTTGCGTGCACACATGCACACCATTATTTTTCTTCGTGATCTCGCTGCTCTGCTGTCTGCATTGTTTGTGGAAAAATAAGTGTGCAGATAAGTGTAGTGATTCTTGGCAGCCTTGGATATACTCACAAACTCACTGTTGCTGGGTTACAATTGCCAGACTCAACAGAAAAGATACAGACAGCTGGTGAACTTCAGTGCCCTCTCAGCTGTAACATGCAGCATGGATGACATGATTTTCTTGGCCTTGAGTGTCACAGAACTCTGTAAATGCTTGACTTGTTTATTCCTTTCAGTTACAGCACAGTTTAGATCTAAGTGTGATCTGGCTTCTAGATATTATATTGATAGCTGGACTAGTTTGATATTGCTACAGTAGTTTCAGTCATCTGCAGATTTTAGAGAGAGCAAAATGAGTGCTCTGAAAATCTCGCCAACTTTAGTGAAAACTGTGAATGCCTTTAGCTGTTTAAAAACACATTATGTTATCACTCTGTGTCTTGGTAGCCAATAGAAAGCTAGTATAATGCTGTTACCCTGGCTGCTGTAGTCCTGCAAACATAACTTTACTCAAATTATCTATATCACAATAAAAAGATGGACGAAGTCACGGCAGCATCAGCCACCGGTTTTGATTTTCACTCAGCAAAACCAAAGTACAAACTCCTTGGATTGGCTGTACTGCACAGAACGACGTATAGTTCCTTAAGAAGACGCAGTAACGGCGCTACACGGTGAAAAGGTCCGTTCAGTGATTCTAGTTAGCTGAAATGAGGCCTAGCAGACACAAATCAGCTACACCCTTGCATACACCCTTTGACCTGTAAAACTGTGCATGTTAACATGGGAGCTTATAGGCACCGACTCACTTTTAGAGTCAAGCTTAAGTGACCCCCGGAGGAACCGCCATTAGGGCACTTTCATTCACTTACATCTTCATCCTCACAGGTCACCTTTTGTTTGCACCAAATGCTTTGGCTTATGTCGGAGAACTACACTAGTAGACAGACCTGACACGTGGCACCCCACTGTGTCAGCAAATATTTGAAATCTGATTATATAGCTGAATATTTAAAAACATTGAACCTCAAATTTCGGATATAAAAAAACTGCATTTATGGGATCACGAGTAAAATAAGATAAAAATTTCATCTACCATCATCTTTGCTGTGGCAGAATTTTATTTTTTATTTTTTTAATGTCTCTGGCAATAAACACCTACCATAATGTGTCAGAGTCAGAATAGCTGCTTAGTGGAGGCCCACTGATGTTGAAAGAGAGGTGAATGATCGATGTTACTCTAACTAGGGAATCTAAGTGGACAGTTATCAGCCGAGTACCTGTAGGTAACCGATGTCAAGGCCCAACGTTTGTCTTGTTCTTAATTTTTCTTCTCCTTTTCTCAAGTCTACCAAGTCGTTCAATATGTATTTGACTACTTAGAGTTTGTGTGAGGGCCTTTTAAACAAATAATCAAGTGTCATTTCATTTGGCAGCGCAGACACAGAAAGTACAAAGTCTTGAATTGTGCTTTATTGTGCTATTAAAATGTTTCCAGAAATTTAGAAAAGACAACAATAAAGAGTGTGCCTGAAACTCTGTGGACAGGCATTTACAAACTAAACAAGAAGCCTTTTCAGTTCTTTACTTTTTTAAGAAAATAAGAACTAATGAATGAACAGTGAGCTAAATGGTTGGGAATGAAGATCAAGGCAAAGTTTATGATAAAACCAGTCATATTTGCATTAAGAGAAATGCCGTTTCCTGTTACTGTTATAATACCGTCCGTCTCCTGTGTCTCTCGCAGGTGAACGAAGCCGAAGAAGAGCGTCTGCGCAGTGAGAGGGAGCACATGCGTGTCACGCACGCCTGTCAGGAGGCCGAGGCGCGTGTGCAGATGCTGCAGAAGTCCCTCAAGAGAGTCATCATCAAGTCCAAACCTTACTTTGAGCTCAAGGCCCAGTTCAACCACATACTGGAGGTAACACAAAGAGCCCAGTGAGACCTCTGTTTAGACACCTTCTGTTTAGTGTTTCCTGCACTTAGAAAGCTTTATCTGCTGATTTGGCAAAAGTTCTATAATATATTCAGTATTTTATGGATTTACTGGAGGTTACTGGGAGGTTATTTTCCTACTGGCATGAAATCAATGTTGAAATTGATGATGAAAGTTGCTTTGTGTGACTCCAGGAGCACAAGGCCAAAGTGCTGCAGCTGGAGCAGCAAGTAGCCAAAGTGAAGACCCGCTATTCCATCGCCCTGCGGAACTTGGAGCAGATCAGCGAGCAGATCCATGCTCAGAGAGGGCGGGACCCGGGCGAGGGGGGAGGACGCCCTTCTATCTGTGTCGGGCGGAGCCCCCCTGTCGGAGCAGAATCTGACATCAAGGTTCAGTCTGAAGGCGGAGCCTGTGGCGGCGCCATTGGAAGGGATGGAGTGGACGCATCCATCGACCTGCTGGAGAGATACAAGGAGAAGGAGCATGAGAGGGAGAGGGAGCGAGCCGGCTCGGATTCCCTTTCAGTCTTCAGCCTGCAGACCATTGCTTCTGACCTCGAGAAATACGACTCCATCGAGCACCTCGGGAATCTCAGCGACGTGGGGAGCATCACCGGGGATGAAGGGGAGAAAGAAAAAACCAGAGTGACCAATAAGAGAGACAAGCTGGTGGAAACGAGCGCCAAAGAGCGCCAGCAACAGTTCTATAAGCAGCACCACCGAAGCTTCAGTTTGTGAGGCTGTCATAGAAACAGCTGCTGTAAACAATGCAAAAATAAAAACAGCAATCCACACTAGGATAAACTTCCCTCATTAAAAAGGTACCAAACAAAAGTATGAGACAGGGAATTAAGTGAAAAAGAAGGAAAGCTGCAGCGATGGGTGTAAATAAGCACATGCACATTATTCTAAAGCTGAACACAGTAAACAGTGTAGCCTAGTTAGAACACTACAGGATCTACAGAGCTTACATCCCTGCAGGACAAGTATTCAGTATATTTACTCCTCTGAAGGATTCTGGGTAGAATTTGTTCCTTGAGCATGAAGGAGCAGCTAAGAAAGATGAAAAGCCTTGTTTGAACAGACATATTTAAAAAGGCATCATTTTTTGCTTTCCCAGGCTAATCGTTGATCTAACTTGGTGAGACTGGTAAAAACATTCTCCCTCGTCCTCCTCTGTTGCGTCCTCTCCAGTCGAGTCGAGTCTCATCAGCGATTGCTTCAAGGTAGAAGGTCGCAGGGCCCCTGAGATCCCCACCTCCTCAGCGAGTAGGGAAGAATGTAAAAAACGTTTCTTTGTCAGTGCAGAGTGAAAGCATGTTTGAATCCTTGTTCCATGTGTTTATTTCCTGTAACATGCTGCAAGTTGTGCTTTTTTTTTTTTTTTTTTTTTTTTGGGACGTTTTAGCACGAGAGAATGCGTTTTTTGAAAATCCCTGAAATGAGTCTTAAGGCAGCATGCACTCCATCATTTCGGTTTTTGAGCGCTGCTTGCTGAAACAAACACTGACACAATCAGCCTTATTTGTTTTATTTAACTTGGTGTTGTAACACTGGAGTGTCATGATCCAGATGATTTGGATATTGTTTACATTTGTGTATATTTTTTGCCCTTGTTGTAATTTGAGGTGTGCCTTGACACAAACAAATTTAGCTTGAGTAGTAGTTTGTTGTAATCTCAGTTTGGAACCATTTAAATATGAAGTGAGTGCCCGTTTTATGATTTTCAAATATTTTTAACAGCCTGACTGATTTTTGACAAGAATTGAAAGAGTTCTGATGATGATTTTTTTTTGGTTCTTTTATGATTGTACTTTGTCAAAGAAGCAAAACAATGAAGTCAGAAAAGAAAGACTTGTAAATTTGTGTAATTATTACAAAGCTGGAAAATACTGACATGTACAGATGTTGAATCTTTGCTGTACAGATGTTCTGAGTATCGCAGACATATTTAAAGTCTCATTATTGTCAGTTTATCTGAAAAACCTCACTTTTCACCGCTGTCTTAACAGTTACTTTTCACCCTCTGAATCGCATTTGTGAGTTAGTCGGATTGGATTGTCACACCTGTAATCAATAAAAGCAGATCCTGCTGCCTGGCCTTCTGTTCTTTCATGCTGAATTCAGTGGGATGGGAATTTGTGAATTTCTTCCCTCGCCTTGCTTCAATTATTCAGCAGACATATAAATATGAAGCAGGATCGCGAGAAGATGGAAGAACGGGGAGAGGCTGATTTAATAGATGACCAGTGTTGTGGGGATGACTGATTGCTGCCTCGTTGACTTAAGCTTCAAAGAGCTTTAGAGAAAGGCTTAACAATGTAGACCGCGTTAATACCACAGCGCCATATCTGCACCTCCTCTTGTCTTCCTGCCGTCGAGATAATTATCCACGTGGACTGAATCTGCAAGCTCATAAATCCAAAGCCGCTTCTTAAGATTGTGCTATGTTTTTGCTGTTGTGGGGCTTTAGACGTCGGCATGTTTCATCTTGGAAAGGAGGGAAAGAAAAAAGATGCGATAAATGCGTGAGGGGGGCTGTTACGCACGGCGCGTCTCCATCATGACGTCGTGAATTAGCTCAAGATCGTAGAGGTGGAGAGAAAAAAAGGAGGGGAGTGTGGTGAATCGCTGTTTCGTCGTTTATGGTGGGCTTGCGTTTGTATATAGTGGATGTATGGGACTTTTTTTCTCTATGGATTTTTTTGTCATCTCTTCTCTTGGCCATGCGTAACTGCAGTACACGGAAACAATCCGAATGAGAGCCGTCTCGTTTTTGTAAGATTCTGTTTAGGCACGGAGCAGCTTGCACATTTACTGTATAGCCATATTAACAGAGCCATAAAAATTGTTGCAAAGATGCATATTTCTACCAAATAATCTGACACCGGGCTTTTCCCCTGGCGGGTCCCACCCGGAGGACTTACTCTTATCTTCACTGAGCGCATCGAAACTAATAGTAAGTACACACATGCTACAGCTTTGCTTCAGGGCGCTACATGCTATTAGTGCTGTAGGTCGCGATGTTAGAGCGCATTTATTCAGGAGACGCTCCATTTCCCGTGCACGGAATCTAGACAGCTGTCACATTTGAATGCAAGAGGCGTTCATTTTTTCGATGGGCCTGATTTGTTTTGATCCAGCCTGTTTGCATTTACATTTTAAAGCCTTTTAGAGACAGAATGCGAGCTCTGCTCCTGTTTATGCAAGACGCAGCCGCTTTAGGCTGATGACATTATATTTGGACATCCTTTCATAGGAGGGCTTGTTAATATGGTCGGCCTTCCTCTACAGGCCATCACGGATTCCCTAGTCAACACCCGACGAGCAACTACCGGCAGCTTACGGTTGGTGGCACCCTTACTGTGACCCTCACGTCTCTGTAGTTCATGCTCAGCCATGCACAGAATGCAGCATCTGAGTGTGTGTGCATGTGGAACCGCCTGAAAATAGCCCACTGTGGGCTATTCTCAACATCACTGTGGTGCTGAAATGGGCCGGATCAGTCCTTATCCAGCGCAGCTTCCGGCAGCAGACTCGCACAAGGAAGTGTAGGCAGTGTCTATGCAGCAGTGACATTGGAAGTGGATGGGATTGAGGTGTGAGAGATGTTTCATGTAGTAGTTGTGTTTTGGAGGCGCTGTCCGTGGTGCTGAAGCCTTAATTGCTTTTCCAGCTCGAGGCCAGTCGACAGGCCCCTTTCTTTCCCCTCTGTCTGCTCAGTGCCAGGACAGCCTCAGCTGATGGAGTCGGCTGGCTTTGTGCCGTTAGGCTGCTCACTCACACAGTTTGCTTTTATCCGGCTGGGTGTGTGATCGCTGATATTAATGACTCCTGCTGAGCTGTCCTTCTTTCTCTCCCTGCTTCCCACACGGGACCAGAGCGCGCGCACACACAAACACACACACCTATAATATGCACGCTCTAGTGGTGGTGTCTACCTCCTGCATGCTTCTTGTCAGTGAACTCTAAAAATACACTGGTTAATGCTAATGAAGTTTCCAGCAGAGTTTGTCTGCCTTCCACAGGCAAGCCTCGCTGCCATCTGTCTCCCTCACTGTGGTGCTTTACTTTGTTATCCCCCTCCACCCATCCCATCCCCCCCCCCCCCCCACACACACACACACTTGATCAATCCCTGTACTGTCATGTTAAGCATGAGAGTGTTTGGATGAGTTTTGTTTGGCAACCTCATAAAGCGGAGTTTATGATTCAAAACTGCAAATGAACAGCTATATATAGGGTGTTTATCATCGATACTGTATGTGTGTCTGTGTGTGTGTGTGTGTGTGTGTGTGTGTTCCCCTGCCTGCCAATACTCCAGGGGCTTTGGGACTCCTGGGTGTTTTCACTGTTTTCTGGTAAGAGAAACATACTTTTTTGTCTGTTGTCATGAAGTCTGTGTACACATTAAATTCAGTTAACCTAAGACATTTTGTGATGTGCATTATGACCAGTAAATTCACACTTTGTGTAAAGAGATTTCCCATATTGAACTCTGGTTACAGGTGTAGAATTGCAGCATATGTGAACATCAAGTTGTATGAGCCCCTTTTGGGGTCCTAAGGGAGCTGCCAAGTTTGATGAATTGCCTCAAGTGAATAAAAAAAAATCAGGGCATGTGTGCAGACCTCTGTAGCCCACTCTTTATCTCTGCTTGAGGGCTGCATGAACTGCTGCTGACATTATGGACCCAAATCTGTGATCAAACTGTTGACGGTGTGGTGCTTTCAGTGAATTGCTCAGCTGAATCATTGTTCCTTAAAAGCCTGTCAACACACCAAATAGCGGCACTCATCTTGCAAAAAGAAAGCTTTTGCAGCCACACTAGCTACAGCCATACTAGCTATTCTGGATATTTTTCTACTATGGAAGAGAAGAAAAGTCTGTTGAGTTTGCTTTGGTGTGAAATGGGGATCCACTTTGCAAAAAAATATCAGCGTCAGCCATCAAAGCCTGAGCTGAAATCTTGTCTACAGGGCTTTTGAAATGAACCTGAGCCGTCTGCACGGTGAATACAAACAGAAGCAGAGAGAGAGAAAAGTGGACTCATCGTGCAGCTTATCCGCCAGGTTGAAAAGGGAGCTTTTTTTTTGCCAAAAGGTTGATGCAGTGAAGCGAAAATGACTGCATCTGAGAACAGAGTGTGCGGCATTAATACTGTAAGGATATTTCCTCAGTAACCCATTTCTTTTTTGTCTCTTCCGTCTTCTCCCAAAACTCTTGATTTCCCTGCCACACTTTCCCGTTTTAAAACCTCTCTCTCTCTCTCCTCCTTCTCTTTCAGATCCAGAAATGGCACGGCTATTGTTTCTGATTCTTCTCTGTGCTCTTCCATCTCTCGTTGTGCCCATACATAATTCATCAGCTGGAGGTAATTTGTGTGCAGGAATCGGTGTGTGTGTGTGTGTGTCTGTTTACAATATGCAGTAATGGACAGAAGTAACTCCGCAGAGATTGCTAAGTGACCCGAATGAAACGCTGCAATTTGTGCAGCGAGGAAGGCGTCAGTTAAACTGATAATATATCATGTTGCTGTAATATATCTGCATTATCTGGAGACAGAGCTTTCTTTCTATGCGCTTATCGTCCTTCATTCTGCCTCCTCCTCCTCCTTTTCCCCCCTTTCCCCCAGGCTGTGCCATCATCCGGCCTCCCAGGGATGGTGGGATCCGCTATAGAGGCCTAACACAAGAACAGGTACAGAGAATCTGGTTACTGCAGAGTATTGAAGCTCATCATTCAAATCAATCACATGAGACTGCTGCCAGTTTGAAGATTTCAAAACAAGTGACACAGAAGTAGATTTGTGTCTGTTAAAAAATAAATAAATGTAAAAACATCTCATATAATTATTCACCAATATGCACCTGAAAATATAAAAACAGGCAGAAAATGTGGTGCAATTAACTTTTCTTATAGATGGCTTTTTTTTTGCAATGACTTGTATTAATTTGGTTATAAAATAGGGGTTTGAGGGTGTTGGGGAAAGGAAAGATTAATAATTAAATAAATTGATAAATATAAAATACTCCATAAATGTGTAAATATCATGTTAGGCCACCAGACGTAATATTTAAAAAAAGAAAAGACATAACTACTTTATAAAATGTGAAAAATGTGTATTTTGCATTTAATTTTCATTATTTTATAACAATAATAAAATAATGTAACAAATTTTTTTATTGCTTTTGGAAAATAAACAGAAAAATAAATAATAATAAATTTACAAACAGAGAAACAAGAATACGAAAGTGAATTAAATTAGAAATATCATTTTACATTCTGTAAATGATTTAATGTTGACTGTTGTGCTGTAAATCATGTACCGTCTACAGGTTTTACCTTTGGTGCATTTAATTCAAAACGTTCTTTTAAAAATTGTTTTTGAATGCTTATTTTTTTGGGTATTTTCAATCCTCCATATCTTCTTTGAAGATGACAAAATTCACCGGTGATTAAAACTTTATGAAGAGAGAGATTTTAGCTAACGGCTGAATGATTTTACACAACACACTGACTAACTAGAGAACACATGTGAGACCTGGCAGGCTGCAGCTGTTGTTCGAAGACACCACGAAAGCCTGTGTTTACTGGAGGAAAAGGAAGTTTATAGCTCATAACCAGCAGAGAACATCTCAAACCTGTCGTCTGGCACTCCAGCTTTAAATGCTCAGTCACACATGCTGTACCAAACGTACGAACAATGAGCTGCGCTCTGAGGACAGGACAGTTTTGCCAAGACCACTTGCGAGCTTTTGTAACTGATAATGGCAGCGAACTGAGGTGTGACAGTGCAACAGCAATCAATAAGGGACAAATGTCTGTGTTGTCAGTAAGAAGTGTCCAAGTCAGTCCCGTTAATCACTGAGCCAAAATTTTACAGAAAAAAACCAAAAAACTAAAACGTAGCAGGTTCATTTCCTCTAGCATGAGTGACATGAAGTTATTTACAAATGAAAACTTCCAGTGTGAGTTTGACCATAGACTGTATATAAAAGATGAACTCGGCATTTTGAAACCTCAGCATTAGCATTTTGGGCACTGTCATGTTTTATTTTAATGAATTAAGTTTTTGAGGCAGAAATGGAAAATATTGGATAACAGGTTGGAGTGCTAAGTTATCGCCAAATGCTAGTAAGCTTGGTTGGTCATAAACTGTATGAGTGCAATGCAAAGACATGCATACCTGCTAATTTAATGGTAAGTGACAAACTAATACAATTCCAGAGTTTCACTCCGCAGCACTGAGGCACAAACTTCTTGAATGAGCTGTAGGTCCAGCAGACACCCGTCAGTGGGAGCACCCACTGCACACCGGTCCTAAAGGGGGAAACTATCCATAGAGGGTGACACTGGTTTTATCAGTAGGCTGTAAACATGTTTATTTTTGCAGTAAAGTTGGACATAATGTGGGCGTCTATGTGGAGTTCTGCACATGGCTATTAGTGGAATTGCAGATTTTGGCACCGGCTTCATTTTTCAACCCAAGAAGTTTCTGCTTAAGATATAAAAATTGCATCCAAAACTTCCACAGCTCCCATATGCTCAACAGTCCCACAGAGCATGTTTCACAACCTTGAACATGACATTGTAATAGTTTCTCATGAGATTTAATGTAAAAATTTATAAAGCAAAAGATCCTTAATGATCTAGTTTAGCTCTAACATACGGCCCAACATGCTACCATGAAACTGGCTTCACATAAACATTCAACTTAACTGTTCCAAAAACTCTGCGATTGGGCTCTCAGAGATATTTTTTGCTGTAGCTGCATGCCTCGTTCCAGTTCAGTGACTTTCTGAAGCCTCTGTTTACTCGAGCTGTGTACAGGGTGCCGCAGCACTGTGCAAACTACAGCTACAACCTGGCAGGCCAAAATTTTATCAAGCGTTTAAAGTGATATGCCAGCTGGATTAAAGTGTGCATGGGGATGGATTCGTCCCACAGGCCTTGATTTTGATGATGTCGGCTGGAGTACTGTTATCTTAAAGTGCCCAGTGATATGAGTGTGTGGACAGGGCCAGTGCTGGAAAGTTAATTAGTACGTTTACTCAAGTACTTTACTAAAGTAGTGGTAATTAGGGATGGGTATCGTTTAGGTTTTATCCGGTGCCAAACCAGTACTTTTGAAACGGTGCCGGTGCTTAAAGAATGGAGAACACAAAATTGGTCCAAAAACTCTCATGTTTAGCTGTTTTCCACTTTTTCTTTGGTCATTTTAGCCTTTTTTGCCAGGGTGAAGGGAGCATCTGCCATCAAACAAGAAGACAGCCGCATGTAGCTATGATGATGTTTGCTAGTTCACCTTACATGCATTAATGTAATAACGTGGTTAGCCTACTCAACGTAAATTACACACAAACAACATTAAGCTCCTCACGCAGAGAAGAACGGCTGCTGCTGCATCATCATCCTCATCATTTCTGCTACACTGGCAGGGCTAGGGGCCAGGACGCTCCTCTTCGTGTTTTTGGGGATGTTGCATAACAGGCAACCCACCCGCAGTAGATGCGCTCGGTGTGAGGTCTCGCAGCAAGCTATCAAATACGGTGCATTTCTCGGCTTTTATAAAAAAACGCAATGCGTCGCCAGGTGTTTCATCAGATTCGAGGTGTTACCTCCTTTGACAGTATCACAGTATCAGCTTAAAGCACTTGTTGCTGCTGAGTTTGCATCTTTTGCTGTGAAGTACAGCCAGACTTTTGACCGCTTCGCTTTGGGCATTTTTAATCTGTAGCTCTGCTCTAAAAGAACGTACATACCTGGGCCCGCCTACTATCCTCGGAAAGGTAAAATGATTGGCTAGAATCCAAAGTGTATGACATCTCAGGGAAAAAAAAGCACCGAAGTGTGCGCTGCTTTTCGGTCTGGTTACTACCGTTTATGTCAGATGGCACCGGATACCGGTACCCATCCCTAGTGGTAATGCACTTAAGTATTTCCATGTTATACTACCACCTACTCGTACTATACTACATTTTGGATGCAGATGCACTTTGTAAAAATCCAATAATACTTGATTCTGTATATCAGTAAGATTTAAGTGTTAAACACATCAATGCATCAATAATTGTGATCTGGTAATTTATTATTCTTGACGTTAGAGTTGACGTTAGAGTTCATGCTCAAACTTTTTGACCCTTTACTAAACGCTGCTACATAAAGTGATGTTTAAACAGTAAAACAACACCACTTTTTGTGTATTATATCTGACTAAGAACGCAGGGCGGCACACAAGCCTGAAAATTGTTTTAAACATCTCGGAAACAGCGATGACTCTTTGCGCTTTGATGATGGAAACTTGGCAGTTTGATTGAAAGCATGCGTCACTTCAGTTTCTGAAGAGCAGTCCCTCGGTGGCTTTTAAACAGTCACTACAGTCACTGACGTGGGCAGTGAATGGGAACATGGCAGTGTGTTAAAAAATGATTTAAGGGCAAAGCGCACACACACGGATACACCAACCAGCTCTGATAACAGAGAGGGATCAGAACAGGAACTGGATGCTGAGCGATTCGATCAAATTCTTTATTTTTGGACTCTGAACGGTACCGAGGCGACCGAGTTGACACCAAATGAGAAACAATGAATCGGCTCAGTTGCAGCAGAAGTAGCTGAGCATGTGCTTATACAGAGATTATATGAAAGGAGTGTTTGGCAGTACTGTGACACTGAGAGCGGCTCAGGAAAAAGTCTATTTCATACTCAAAAATAAGTCACTTTTTACTTAATTCCTTCAGAAACATGAAAGACAATATAGACACTGGAAGTTCAAAGTCTTGTGAATATTTTAAAGGTTGAATGGAGTTTGTAGCGCAGTGTGAGTCAGAGGAGCTGAGCAGGTTAGAGTGAGCTGGGAGGAGTGTAAAAAAAAATGGAGGGTTAAACTTGGAGGGATTTTTAAAGCTGGATTTCTCAGCATGAGCCACGTTTATAGTGTCATTATTAGCAGAAATAATAATGATGCTTCAGAGAAAAATGCAGCAATGACCTGCTGCCATTAAGACAAGTCCACTTTATTAACTAAAGTAAGATTGCCTTGTTGCTTGATATAAAGAATGATCCTGTTGTGATTGGTGTTCGTTTACACCACGTTTACAGCTTGGCTTGAGTAAGGCACCCTGTCTATGATGAGTAGTAATGGTATAATTTAAAAACACTGGTGGCCCTGCCAGGAGGCTGCTACCCCTCAACCTCCAGCCAGTAGAAATTGTTAGGTGGCACAAATCCTCTGGAAGTACAAGTTTGAGAACACATAATTCCCAGGTCTCAGTCGATCTTAGTGGGGTGCACATGAGCCTTAGTGACTTTATTCAGCATATCAATTCAAAAAGCACATGGCTAAGCAAGAACCAGGAATAACACGTGCTAAAATTCTAATAAACATAAACCACTGAGAGCGCAGGCATCTCCTACGCCTGGTATTATTGCTTTATGACCATTGTGGTTTTTGATTGTTTGTAAGTCAAATAGCCTTTTGATGCTGTTTTTGCTGGATGGTCATAAAATAAAAGTGTATCAGCTGTTTTTTTTTTTGTTTTTTTTTTTGTTTTTTATCTTTTCCTCAGCACAAAAGAATACTGACATCTTTCTCGAGTTAAAGGTTTTCAGAAAATTTGTCCTGTGACCTTGACCTTGAGGTCAAGTAGATACACCTGTGTTATCAATAAGAAAATTCTACGTTGCCTGATTCTCAAATTAACGTGTTCACAAAGTTCTCCGACTATTCTGACTTCCAGCTCTGATTTATTCGCAGTTCCATTCAGTCAATAGTCAGTCAGCTGAAGCTGTCATTTACATCAAATTAGCGGTCGGCCTCACTGACCACTCAAAGCACTTAACAGCATAACCAGACTACAGAATCTCAAGCAAAATCTTAAAATGCCCCAGATTTCATTTTCCTAAACAGATAAACATCACTTGACAAACACGCCGAGTCCGACATTAGTTGGACAAACTATGGATTTTTATGGCTGAAGATCAGTTGAATAGAAATCGAGAGTTTAGTGGTTCCACATGAAAACTGTTGGTTTTTTTTTTATAGCTTTAAAGGGAACTCTGTCCATTTGGAAAAAGAAAGCTCCATCAATATTATCTGGTTATTACAACTTTAAGCTAATGGTTCAGTTTTAGAGAACTTACTGTATCACAGTGTTTCTCAAGCTGTGGGGCATGGAGCCACCGCAGGTCAGCTGGTGACGATCAGAGAAAAAACAGGACGGAAATATAATGAGTGTTTGCCTGTGCTATCATCCCGAGCTTTATTTCTCTAAAAATTCAACTTGGATCCCATTTTATTTTTAATGTTTTTGAAAAAAATAGTGTGTGGTATTATTAATGTTTCTTTTTCTCTTCTTTAAGTGAGGGTACGCCAGAACAAGTTGGAGATCCACTGACTTATCAAGTCATTCAGAATTTAGTGGCTCTGTGGAAAATCTTGAAGTTTTGCTTAAAAAAATATATGTTTCATAGGTCAGCCTTTGCTGCATCAATTTTATGAGTTTGTATATTAAACATTCATATTTTAGAAAAAGAAAAAAGTCAAAGTGCTTCAGACTTGCTATCGTGACCTGGTATTGCTTCAGCTTAGTTGCTGAGTTGTCTGCTCCTGCCAAGGTGTGGATAAAAGCACTGAGGTTGGCTCAGAGGGACGCCACTTCTCGCTAGATCTCATCCTGCAGTTCCTGCTTTTAGCTAGTACTTAGTCCTAGCTAGCTAACATCCCAGCTAGCTGCGTGTTTGACACGAGCCTCTGTTGGGGTTGATGCCCGATTCCTTCTGAACAGTGATTTATTTATTTATTTATTTATTTGATTAACTGAGTCATGAGATCTGCTGTAGAATTTGTGCAATACATTATGTAAACACCATAAGGCGAGTGCCATTTCGTTCCATTATATTCAAAAGGAAGCAGACATTTCTACAGCTGATGTTCCCAAAATAGGGAAGCTAGCAAGAAAACAGTCTGGATAGATAAACAGCTTTACAGGCCACAGGAAACATATGTCAATTTGATTTTTGGTGTAAACTGTCCCTCTTAAAGGTTGGGGGCAAAAAAAATCCAAAACACATTTTATTCTACTTGAGGATTATAGAAATACAGCCACACTATTACATCACATAGAAAAGATTTACTTTAGACACACATGTCTTCCTAATTCAGATAAATATATTTATCATCTTTGCAAATAGGTACTGGGCAAACTTTTGATATTAGAAGCTTTTTGGATTAAGGTGGCCACATTTCAAACTGATATCTAACCAATGGCAGATCTGTGAAGTTTGCAAATGTGACAACGTCCTAGATATGAAATAATATGGTGTTCTGTTGCAGTAAAGCCCCAAATGACATTTACTTTTACCCCCTCATTTTAGAATGAACGAGTAATGAATATACAAAACTTTCATAAAAGTGTCTCAGTCGTTACAACAGTTAATCCTTTAATGCCAAGAGTGTCATATTTGATCCATGAGATCTTCATCATTGTGTGATTTTTCTTTTTTAAAAACCTAACTCCCTTATATATTTGTTTAAGATAAACAAACTGAGAAATTAATGTAGCATAAAATGATCCAATTAAATCTCATTTAATCAAATTGATATTTAATTGAATCTTTTATTTCATTTGTCAGAGGCTCCATTAAACATTCTGCTTTGCAAAATTTGAATTTTCTAGCAGTTATTCCATCGTTCAGGCTTTACTGGGTTAAAATGATTGCACATGCACTGTAAACTGTAAACTGCAAGCAGTGAAGCTTTTCTTCAACATGAAAACGGTTCCTTAGTTTCAAACTGCTTCCTTATTGTTCGTTGTTCAAATGTATGTATGCAGCTATGACCAAAGCCATTTAAAATGAAACATAAACCTTTTTGGCTCGCATATGTTTCCGTCCCCTCACAGGCAGAGGAGATGTAATTCAGAGAGCGACAGCACATCAGTTCAGACAGTATCACACTAAAATGTTTTCCCTTGTCGAGCTTTACTGTCGTGGCCATATGGCACTGTGACACAGAATGAAGAGGCTTCTTAAGTGAAGGAGAAAAACTTGCATGAAAAAGCAGGAACTGCAGGATGAGATCTAGCGAGAAGTGGCGTCCCTCTGAGCCAACCTCAGTGCTTTTATCCACACCTTGGCAGGAGCAGACAACTCAGCAACTAAGCTGAAGCAATACCAGGTCACGATAGCAAGTCTGAAGCACTTTGACTTTTTTCTTTTTCTAAAATATGAATGTTTAATATCACACTTTCCTTCCCCTGATCTCTCTGCCCCTGTTCTCGTCACAGATCCGCAGTGTGCAGATCCTGCCTGTGGATTATGAGATCGAGTACATCTGCAGAGGCAACCGAGTGATCGTGGGACCGAAGGTCAGGAAGTGCTTACCCAACGGCACGTGGACAGACATGATGCAGGCCAGCAGATGTTGTAAGTCCTCTTTGGTCTCATTCCCATTCCCTTTTCCTCCCGTTCCTCGTCCTTCTTTCATTTTTCCTTTTCCCCCTGCAGACAGATCTTGTGCACAATAATCAGCTCTTAAGTGTCACGTCTGCTTAATCAGCATCAAATTAAAACCACACTTACGCTGAAATGAAATCCCAGTTGTTTTGACAGTGCTTCACCACCCTCCCTGTTTACTCTTTACACAAAGGAAAGTGTCACATACTGTGCAGCGTTCACTGTCGCCGTCTCCAAAACCGACGGCGGTTTCCAAAGTAAAGTGAACTGATGCAGTCTGACTTAATGAAATGAAACCACACATTTTAATTTGTCCTTTAGTGTTTCTTACACTGAAGCTGATTTAGCCCTAAAAACACTAGCAATCTGCTAATGCACGATGAATGATACATCAAGGATTTACCACAGGACTTCCTCTTTTTAAAGCAACTTCTTAAAGTGATAAGGAGACATTAGAAAGATGGTTACATTTTAACAGAAGCCTCGACGCGTGCAGAAGAAGCAGCCAGTTGTGGGGGTTGAAAATGATGCTGTCTGCTGCTACAAATTCTCCGCTGCTGCTTGCTTCATGCCTGAAATTAAAATGGCAGCTTCTGTAAAGTGGCTTAGGTGCTGCGATGTCTCTAATACTCTCAGAAATATATTTCACCAACATCAGAACCAGTAACACAGAATCTAAAAATGCAACCGTATCTCTTGATCCTTTCTATCAAAAACAAAATGTTTGTCCCACAAAATGCATTAACACAGAAATGGCTCCAAAAGGCCCCATTTCTTCTCAACTTGTCTAAAAATCATGTTTTCTTGAGCATTTAGGGGCCGTTTGGTCAAAGTGGAACTTCACCCAAAGCTCTGAGCCTAACTCCATCCACTGCATAGTGAGAGGGGTGGGGAGAGGGTGTGAGAGTGATTTGCAGACTGCGTAAAATACAGAGCAGCACCCGAAAGCAATTCATTTCCACCTGTCACAGAGTTATGAATTCAAATGGAGGAATTTTCCCTCCAGAATCTTCCGAAACAGGCTTTAATGTGGCGGAGGATCACGGTGGTCGGAAGCCATATTCATTTAAGCCGTTAGTTCATGGACATGGTGACGTGATGTCACCTCAGCGTTAGGTTGCTGCCAGTCTGAGCCAGAAGTGATCATATTTAGACGACAGGGCCGAGTTGTCAGCTAACACTGATAGAGTGTGCAGATACTGAGACATGTCTCTACAGAATAATGAAGTAATACAATGTCACTCATCAAACACCGGAGCTCTGTTTTCTTGGGCGGTCTGTCTCACACCGCGGCCACATTGTCACACAATTCCATTAAAATGCTCCAAATGGCACCAACAGCACAAACACAGTGGAGCAGTCCAGCTCAATGATAGGACACCCATCACAGTAGCCACGCCCCCAACTTTAAGCCTCACCAGTATTCAGGTGGAGTTTGACCACCATACATCGATTACGAAAGGAGGAAACTGTTGTGGCCTCAAGATGTTTATTAGTACGTTTGGTTAATTTAACACAAGAGTCTGTGGTGACCGGCTTTGGGAGCCGGAGGAACTCCAGTGTTTTGGTTTCTTTCTCTCTCCCTCCGTCTCGCTATCAACGGGTCATCCTTCCTTCTCCAACTATGCGCTGATACATGCAGGTGTGAAGAAAGAACGCAGCGTGGCGATTTATTTGTACTCCCGACAAAATCAGCGAAACATTGCACCAAAATCAAGACACACAGAGTAAACTGTAGTGAATGAAGCCTGTGGATTAGTAGCTTCTGTGTTATAAAAGGAGTGTGGTTTATCCATTCAAGAAGAGCAACCGGAGGAGGTGTGCCGCATACCCCTGATTAGAGGGCATTTTTATCTATTTTTATATGAATTACACGATGTACAGTAATCCCAAATGGTTGCTTCCATCTCACTGGCTTTGCAGCGTTCAGGATGATTGAAAACAGTCGATGGTATGTTGAGCTAATTCCAGCCTATGTGTTTTATTCCAGTACAGTTATATGATTTAGTTTGAAAGCTTTTCCTTAATGTTTAACACGATAGACTTGGGTATTTACACATATGGAGCATCATTTGTGCTCATTCGGAGTTTTGTTTGTGTCTGCCTGGCAAATATAAGTGCAATATTTACTGTTTTAGCTCAGTTTCTCCTCCAACTCTGGAGAGAAATACTTGGTCGATGAAATACTGCTGTCTGTGTTGCTAACTCTGTCTGTTTGGCACTTGGTGCTGAGTACAGGGAGTGTACTGGGAGTTCATAAGAGCTTTTCTGCTGACAGTTTCCTGCTGTGGCTGAAAATGATGCTGAGTGAACCAAATCCAGACAAATCTTGTGTATAATATTCAGTTTTCAAGTGTCCTGTCTGCTTAATCAACAATCTTAATTTAAAGCCAAAACTACAATGAAATAAAGCGTCTGATGTTATGACAGCAAAGATTCACGGGGAGCTGTCTGTGCAGTCTCAACCTGCTTTTAGCCTTTTTTTGGTGTCTACCAACTCCTGCTGTGCACTTTGTTTGGCACTCGGTGGGGGTTGCTTTTATACATACCACTGTTAAACTACAATAGCATTAGGTAACATTATTTCTCAAAAGTAATGCAACATATTTACTGCAGTTTAAAGTAACCTGTTACATTACAGTAATACCGACTGAGTTGGAATACTTCATGGCTTTGCTATTAATAGTGGGCAGTTCTTCCTCTGTGATTGCTCATGGAGGATCTTCTGTGTAATACTGCAGAATCTTTACCTTCATCGTCAAGCTCCTTGTTAAATATTAAAGCTCTCATAGACCTCAAACAGGCTGAAATGCAGCGAGATGTTAAGAGAGCTGTGCATAAATGTGTCTCCAAACCTCCATGAGCTGTTTAGAAGTGTGATAATGATCTAATAATAATGATATGATAACATTTGAAGTTACTCCTGTTAAAGATGGTTCTGAAAGCTACCGAAACACTGAGTGTACTCAGGTTTTCACATCACTGTAAATAAAACTGTAAACATGAGTGCAAATAAAATTAAATGCAGCTGAATTAACATGCAGAGAAAGAGTAAAACTTCATCTGGGTTTATAAAAATATTTTGAAACACATCTGATGTATTAAACTCGAAGGTCTTAGAAATACAAAAAAAAGCACATAAGCAGGTTAGTTTCTCAAACAAAAGGCGCCTGATATCAGACACAGTCATCAACCCCGACTCTGCATCTGTAACCAGCTAAACACATAAAAGAGACTGAAGAGTTAATCATGCCTGTGTGTGCTGACTCAGCAGGGATGGGCAAGGTGAGAGAAATTATCCAAAAGTGATACAGAATACTCGAGTACCTCATTACGTTACACTGGAATCTACGGTGAATTGTTGCCTGTGTCTGGTTCTTGTGTTTTCCTTTACATAAATAAAAACATTTAAACCATAAACTGGTGCACACAATAACAACAGCACTAACAGGTTACTGCAGTGTTTACTCTTTTCACATGTGGTTACTTTTCATGTCTTTGCAAACATGTTTTTAACTGGTTATTAAAGCAGGAGAGTCGTGCACCATCTGTTTCCTCAGGTATCCGAGTGAGAATATTTCCAGTATTTATATTTATATACATGTACAGTCATGTTAGGTCTTTTAATGAATTTCAGGCACTGAAAGGAGTTCTTGTCCTACTTCCTTGTAAGCCATTCTACCCTTGGTGATGTTTCACTCACATTAGTCCCCAATGGTTTTACTGACCAGGACTGTGGAAAAGATGCCAAAGGAAGAGACTGCAGCATGGTGAAAAGCAAAAGAATGAACGTTATATTTTACATAAACCCTTTTTTTCTGAAAGAAATAAAGATGTAACCCATTTGTAATCACTGATATTGTGATATTTTGACATCTTTACATATTTTAATTATACAACTCTAGTACATGTAACCTTTCCCTCCCTCCATAAACTGACTGGCGCAGAGCAGATCGTGTTCAATGAATTTTCGGAGGTGTTTCATCTGAAAATAGCAGCTCGATTTGGCCGGGCACAATAGGAGAGCAGTGAGAGGGCCAAACCAGTAAAGCTGTAGCCAAACAGTTAAACAGTGAGCTGAAACCACTCCATGAGTCCAGACACTGCTGTAATTCCCCCCCGCTATTTTAAAATTGTCACATGATAACAAAATATTAGTATTCAAAATACTAATTACAGTTATTTTACATTTTCTAGTTTTAAAAGAGCCATTTTTACATGAAGCTTTCAGGTCATTTAAAAATCCATCCTGTTCTGTTTATCCAGTTCAGGGTGTGCAGGGGGGCTGGAGCCTATGCCAGCTGGGAGTGCAGAGGTGGAGCACACCCTGGACAGGTCTGCAGTCTGTCACAGGGTTGGTTAGCACTGTCGCCTCACTGCTTCCTCTGCCTACATCTCCAAAGACAAGCATGTCAAGTTAGTTTAAACTGATACTTCCTTTAAACTCTAACATAAATATGAGTTCAGTAAGATGAGGTACTAATAAAAATGATCCTAAATGCTAATAATACTATGATGTAGAAAACTGCTCTTACCATCACAAAGAATATTACCATATGGCCAGAGGGTGCCTCTCAGCAGCTGCAGGACTGTTTTGACAGGACTAACTGGGATATCTTTGAACATCAGGACTTGGAAATGTTCACAGACAGTGTCCTCTGCTATATAAAACACTGCATAGACACTGTTACAGCAGTCAAACGGATCCGGGCTTATCCCAACCAAAAGCCCTGGATGACCCGGGAGGTCAGGCAGCTGCTGAAGGAGAGGAACATTGCGTTCAGGTCTGGCAACAGGGATTACTACACCATAGCCCGATCCAACCTGAAGAGAGGCATCAGAGAGGCAAAGGGGGACTATAGGAGGAGGATTGAGGACCATCTGAAGAGTAATACCAGCCGGCAGGTGTGGCAAGGCATCCAGCACCTAACCAACTATAAGATCAATCTCGGAGCTGCGGACGGTGACCTGGAGCTGGCAGAGGAGCTGAATATCTTCTTCGCCCGCTTTGAGACCAGGGTACCGGAGGTATTGGAGCCACAGCAGCAACACGCCACCCATAGCAGCACCACCCTCACCCTGGAAGAGCACGAGGTGAGGCGCATGCTGCAGGCTGTTAACCCGAGGAAGGCGGCGGGTCCTGATGGTGTGCCAGGTCGAATATTGAGGGATTGTGCAGAACAGCTGGCTGGGATCTTCACCAGGATCTTCAACAAATCCCTCGCACAGGCGACTGTCCCACTCTGCCTGAAGTCCTCCACCATAGTCCCCTTGCCTAAGAAGCCCCACATCACCGGCCTGAATGACTACAGACCGGTGGCACTCACCCCAGTGGTAATGAAATGCTTTGAGAAGCTGGTCCGCAGACACATCACAGCAGCCCTGCCCCGCAGCCTGGATCCACACCAGTTTGCCTACAGAGCAAACCGGTCCACGGAAGACGCTGTAGCCACAGCACTCCATGCTGCATTAACTCACCTGGAAGAGCATGGTAGCTATGTGCGGATGCTCTTCGTGGATTACTGCTCAGCTTTTAACACCATCCTTCCACACAAACTGGTGGCCAAGCTACAAGACCTGGGGCTTCCAGACAGCACCTGCATGTGGATCAATAGCTTCCTCTCGGGCCGTAGACAGAGAGTCAGAGTTGGCCATCACACATCCTCAGCCCTGAGTCTCAGCACTGGCTCACCCCAGGGCTGTGTGCTCAGTCCACTGCTCTACTTTCTCTACACACACGACTGCACTCCTCGCCACCACAGCAACATCTTTGTGAAATTTGCAGATGACACCACAGTGGTGGGGCTCATTTCCAAGGGAGACGAGTCTACGTACAGAGACGAGGTGGAGCAGCTGACGTCATGGTGTAAGGCCAATAACCTCCTCCTCAACACTTCAAAAACCAAAGAACTCATAATAGACTTCAGAAGGAAAAAGGCAGAGATCCAACCACTATTCATAAATGGGGACTGTGTAGAAAGGGTGGCAAGCTTCCGCTTCCTGGGAGTCAATATAGAGGAGAACCTTTCCTGGAGTGTGAACACCTCCGAGCTGCTGAAAAAGGCCCAACAGAGACTGTACTTCCTGAGAATTCTCAGGAGGAATAACATCACACAGAGACTGCTGGTGTCCTTCTACAGAGCCACCATTGAGAGTGTTCTAACTTACTGCATATGCATCTGGTACACTAGCTGCACAGGGGCTCAGAGGAAAGCACTCCAAGGGATCATTAACACCGCCCAAAAGATCACTGGCTGCCCTCTCCCCACACTGGAAGTTCTACACAACGCCCACTGTTTTAAAAAGGCCCAAAACATCATAAAAGACACCTCACATCCTGGCCACTCCCTGTTCGAACTGTTGCCCTCAGGCAGACGGTACAGGGCAATCAGAGCAAGGACTAATAGACTCAAACACAGCTGTTATCCAACTGCAATAACACATCTGAATACTACAAAAAAATGTCCATCACGCCACTCTTGTGTTAATCTATGCACGGTCTGAAGCATGTGTGTGGGAATGTATGTGAATGTTTTACTGTTATATCTTATTAGTATTTTAAGTATTCTATCTATTTTATTTATTGAATTTTATTGTTTTATTTATATTTTGATATTGCTAGGGATGATGCAATGATCGGGGACCATTCTTCATTTCGTTGTTCTCGTGACAATGACAATAAAGTTTCTGATCTGATCTGATGTTCGCTTCTACGCCGCTCGTTATAATACTAAGGCAGGAACTGTGATCCTCTGATTGTTGCCATCGACCCCATGCCTTCTTACTAACGCAGACTTGTGCAGATTTTATACTTCCTCATTCAACAAGGCGACGCTTTGATAAACTGTAAGTGAAATGTTAGCGTGAGGAGACCAACAGTCAGTCTTTCCTTCACTGACCTGGTTGCTTCTGAAGGCCACGAGAGGCCGTTCAAGCACTGGAACAAAATGAGTTGTTACATTTGGACTCCTGCACCGTCCGACTCGGCCCTCACGTTCCAATGGTAGATTAAGCTGACTGACAAGGCAACAGAGCAAAATTCATACTGCTCACAAAAGGCTGATGTGAAACATCCATCCAGCTGTAAGCTCTCCTATTCCCAAAGCATTCCCTGCTCCTTTTTCTCATTACAAAGAATACTAAATGAAACCTTTTTGGTAAAGGAAAACTCTTCTGAGTGTAACTGAGCTGCAGCATGTTTTGAAGCTCTACTTTTACTGCTCAAGAAATGTTCGTTTCTAGTTCGTCAGCCACCCACAATACTGAACATCCATGAATACTTTTAGTGGAATTCATGCAATGCAAAAGCCAATACAGTACTGTGCAAAAGTCTTGAGCCACCCATCATTTCTTTATATTTTGCTACAAGAATGTAAAATTATTTCAGCAACTTATTGAAAGACATGCAGTTCTCCAGGCTTCATAAAGGCTCTTCAAAGCTCTTCTTTGGATGTTGGCTGCTTTCTGTTCAGTTCTCTGTCGAGTACTTCCATAGTGTTGACGTTTGGACTCTGGGGAGGCCAATCCATGCCTGATAGTGAGCCATTGTGGTTTATTTTTCTCTCCAGGTGAACTCGTACTGCAATGATTGTGTGTTTGGGATCATTGTTACACTAAACAGTGAACCTGTTGCTAATCAGCCCCAAACCAAGACAGAGCTTCCACTGTGTTTTACAGATGCCTGTAGACACACTGATGACGACTTGAACCAAAAACTACAAGTTTGGATTAATGACCATAAAAGATCTGTTAACCCTCATTTTCAGTCCTGTTCTTGTGTAATTTGGCCCTTTTCTCTATTTCCCTTCCTTAACTGTGGCTTCTTGACAGCCAGTCTTTCATTTACCAAAGAAGAACTTGAAAGAGCTTCGGAGAACCGGAGAGTTATTGCTCGACATCACTTGGGGGGGGGGGAGAGTCTTGCTCCTTGGAAACATAATATGAAAAAATGAGCAGTCACTCAAGTCTTCTTCACAGTATTTTATGTCACCAATGACAGGCTGAAATAAAAGTGGTTACTTTGCAGTCTGACCATTTTTGGTGAGTAAAGCCAACAAGCAGGTGAACAGCGAGTGGGTGAAAAACACAAAGCTTCAAATGGGATGGAAAAAACAGGCTGTGGTCAAAAACAAAACTCCAATGCTTTTCCCTAATCACATTTTTGTTGTTGTTTATGTTGTTGTTGTTTCACCTTGATGGAAAACATCACGAGGTGAAGGAGACTTGGGGAAAACCACCACAGTGCTCAGAGAATCTGCACTTGTGCTGGATTGCTTGATAAGCTCATAACGGATGTTGCTGATATGAGTCTGTTGCATTAAAACTACAACATCTAAGAAGATGAACTACAAAAACCTCACCTTCCATATCCAATGTTTTTCACCACAGTCTGTATATAAAGGATGGTGTCAGTGACGTCCCACTCTGAAGTCTCAAACTGGCATCTTTTTGGAAGCAGACGTCATAAATGAGGGGTGACTGTGAAACCCTCGGACAACACACACACTGATGACTTGTGATTGACAAATTGCTTGTCAATGGCGCGCTCTGGTTTATTTCCAATTCTCACTCTAATAAGGACCATCATTTGCAACAGTAACATCATGCTGTATTCAGCAAGAAAGAAGGCAAAGGCCACTTTCCCACAGACTTCTACACCGGGAAGAGAAAACCCCCCTGAATACAATCATTTGCAAATCTAATTAACCCATAATTTATTAGCAATAGAACATATTGAATGTTTAAGCAGCGAAAATTCTAAGAAAATAAAATCAGTAATTTTGAATTTGATGGCAGCGACACATCACAAAAAAGCTGGGATGGGGTCGTGTTTCCTACTGTGTAGCATGCCCTCATCTTTTAACTAAAGTCCATCTGGGAACTGTGGAGACCAGCTGTGGGAGGTTTGGGGGAGGAATGCTGTCCCATTCTTGTCTGATTGAAGAATTTTAGCAGGCAGGCCAGTTCAGCACCCCGATTCTGCACAATTTAACAATGTTTTGCTGAAATACACAAGGTCTTTAAAAAAACACGTTGCTCTAAAACCAGCATATACCTTTCAGCATCGATAGAGCCTTTCCAGATGTGCCAGCTCCACAGACACTAATCCACCTCCATACCGTCAGAGACGGAGGCTTGAGTGCTTATAACAAGCCCCCCCCCTCGTCTTTAGTCTGGAGGATGTGGTGTCCATGTTTCCCAAAAAGAATTTCAATTTTCAGTTCGTCTGACCACAGAACAGTTTTCCACTTTGCCTCAGTCCTTTTTAAATGAGCTTTGGCTGAGGCTGGCTCAGGCATCCAATACTGATTTCTGGCCTCGTCCCTTGCACTCGTGTCACACATATCAAATTTGAATTGAGTTAATATTTTATAATATAGTTTCTCAGTTAAAAGGTTTGATATGTTTCTGTGTTCTACGTTTGGTTTATGAGATCTGAAAATCACTGCGTTCTGGTTTTCTGTACATTTTACCCACAAACTGACCTGCACAGCGTCCACATCACTGCAGACACTATTACTGATGTGAAAAAAAGCTCACTAATCATCACAGTGAGTTGAAATGAAGTGGCTGTAATAGAAAATGCTCCCCAGCCTCTGGTCCACTCGTTTTTCCCTCTTCCTGCTGAAGACGATCCATCTTAACAGTTCCTTTACGAAAGCTTTTAGCATCTTTGAAGTCAAATTAATTAACCATAATCCTAAAAGCTGGCAGTACAACAATGCTCAGAATGAGGACGTAAGCTTTGCAAACAGAGCTGCAATACAACCTCTACTTCACTTTGATCATTTTAATTTGGCTAATTATATTTTATTTATGGAGCATTTTTCTAAACCTATGTTACAAAGTGCTGCACGTGGTAAACGGGCCATAACCAGCAGACTCGCCTACATTACTGTTATTTCCATTTCGGCTATTAATTAAACAGTTTGTTCAAAGCACATCAGCATATTTGCAAGTTATGGTGTAAGATGGAAGCAGACATAATTTAAACGATATGATCTGTGACGCTTCTCAGCCTTGTTGTTTCTCCATGAACGGGCTTTTAGTCTGTCACTTTGAATTCTGATCTCATTTCATAAAGACGGCCCAGCACATGTGCTAAAGGGAGAAATGAAAGAAGCATTAATGCAACTTTCCTTAGTATTTAGAGAATAAGATTAGCTCTTTTTATGGTCACCACATAGATACTTACAGATCACATGACTCAGACCCTCCTGATCATAACTGACTATTTAACCACAACCGCGACCTCCTGTCAGGTAAACCTGTGACTTTTAAACTGGACTTTAATGACCCCATTTTGGACACACGTGGCCAGTGTGTCAAAGCACAGGCAGTGAGAAAAAAACGGGACACAGAGATGAGAATATGTTTATTCTACAGGGGAGATGAAGCCTTTTCCCTCTGCTCCCTGCTTGGAAAATAAGTGAAGGCCTATAAAATAAATACATGTAAATATGAAATGATCTGTACTGTCTCCACTGAGGCCGTCTGTGTCTTCAGAGACATTTAGATGATGTTTAATGAATAAATTTGCACTATGAAATTGATTGTATCTCTCTACAAACCAAATTTGTATTGGCTCTTGCAAATTTTGAAATAAGGGCAGCAATCCAGTCAAATCCCAGTTGAAACCTCCCATTTTTGTTCTTCCAGTTCACATTTAACACCAGTGGAAATCTTCCCAGGAGTACACTCTCAGAAGCAGGATTTTTTGTTTTCTCTGGCTTACGTAAGAGCACAAGCTGCAATGTGCAGATTGGAGTTTTATTTTGTACTCGCATGCTGGAAGGAAGATTCGACAAACTCGGCAGCTTAACAGAAAAACACCGAGGAGCCCGGCCATTTCCAGATCAGACAAAAAAGAAAAAAGCTATTCCTGTTTTATTTTTCCTGGTAACTAACGCAAAACTTTCTATTTTCCAACTTTCTAACGACTCCGTCACTACTTTGTGCCCGTTTTGTTTCTGAGACGTGTGTGGGAACACTGCCAGATGTAATCTCACAGGATGAATTCATTTAAATCTCAGACACATTTTCAGCTTTTTGCTCATTTATATTCCACTTTTACCTACTGCAGTGCTTGCTCAGATGAAGGAATCTATTCATGTGTGGACTGTAGGGAAGGTCGTTCGTTTTCTTTCTGCAGCAGCCGTAACTAGAAGAGATGAAAAACCTTGAAAAAAGAGACTTTTTTTAACCCGTTGCCTCTGTCACCGAGGCTGCCGTCTGATTGCGTTCCTTTCTTCTCGTTTAGATTAGTCGCCGTGAACATCACAGGGCTACTACATGACGACAGACTCTGCAGTGGAGCCACTTTTCATTACAATTAATGAAATGTGTGGCATCATGACTAGCCTTGTTTCCAGAGAGAGTGACGCTATCCCCAGACCACGTTGGGCATGATTAAAGCTAACTAGAGGCATGCCTGTGGCCAGCTGTGAGGAGGGATTTTTCTGGCTCAGAAAAGCGAGCTTGGGGAGTGAAGCATGATTGGTCTGCATGTAGTTAAAGCAGCGTTTTACCTTATTTAGCAGCAGTCATTTTCCTCTTATTTCTGGGAAGAAATAATATACATAACCATGAAAAACAAAAACAAGTATTTTATGCTTATGTGAATGAAACCCCATTTAAAAATCTTACAAATGGTCAAACAGATTTATATCATTGGTGATTTAACCTCTCTGATGTGTCCCCAAAATATTTTACATGCAAGAAAATCTCCAACAAAGTATGCCTCAATTTCTTTGATACAAACCAAATGCATTTTACTTTTGTAACTCCTACTAACAGACTATGTTTTACACAAATTTTCCTTTTTAAGGGGTTTCTGTCAGTAAGATCACGATTTGTGTAATTTTTGGGAGCAAAAAATAAGATTTGGATTAAAATGGTGGTTAAGTACTTTCCTCTGAGACATGTTTAATTCAGCTCACTTTCCTGTAATTAAAGGGTGCTTAACATTTTTTACAGAAGGCCCGACTGACTAACATAAAGTAAGTGAAGGGTCAAAGATTGGATAATTAAACATGACACTTGGAGTGCTGAGCTATCCATGAATTTGGCTGATGTGGCAGATTATTTTACAATTGGCAGTTTGCCAGCCTGGGGCCTTCTATTGTTGGAACAGGCTGACTTCCTGTTTCCTGTTAACAGTTTGAAGTGCAGATTGACATGGCTAGTAAAGGATTCTGCAGTCCTGCAGAAACCCCAAGCACACCCATACTGTTTCTACTGGAACTCAGAGGATTAAGATGTAAATGTGAGCACCTCAGTAAAAGCAGAGCTTTAGACAGTTTGCAGGTCTGGAGCGCTCACGTGTGTTTGCGTTAACACAGTGCCAAAATCTTCCCAGCAAATTTCCCTCAAGATCAGACGGTGCAATCATCAGAGAAACCAGAAAAAGTCCAAGAGCTTCACCTCAGACTCTACAGGCCTCAGTTAGCTCAAGAACCAGCGTGACTTAAGTTTGCCAAGTTACATCTAAACAAGTCACAAGACTTCTGGAGCAGTGTCCTCTGGACAAACGAGACCAAAGTGGAGATGTTTGGCCATAATGTACAAACACTTGCATATCAGCACAAATGCCTCACACCAGCTGTTAGCACGGTGTTGGTGGACTGATGATTTGGGCTCCACCAACACCCGGGCTCCTTACAGTTATTGGTTTCACCATGAATTCCTCTGTTTCAAAGGTGAGGTCATCTGTACAGACGACAATGATCTCAAGATGACCTCGAGCTCAGCAGCAAATCTACAACAGAGCGTCTGCAATGGTTCACTCATAGTCCCGACCTGAGCTGACTGAAATACTGGGGCGGGGCCTCAGGACAGCAGAGTTGTGTGAAAACTCTTTTTCTTTAAAGTATTTCTAATAAATCAATATCGGTGGCACTAACACTGAGGCATGCTTCAGTCAGTTGCTGCTTTGTTTAGTAAGATGAAGCAATAATTGTTTGATATGTTGTTATTAGTAAGAATTGAAAGGTTCACAGCTGTGTAAATTAGGCAGATGTTAAATGTGTGTACTCTCACCAATATTAGCGGCTCATTCACAGCACGCAGCGCCACATGTTTGATTTAGCAGATTTTTGCAATGCCTGATACTCTTCCTGACGCAGCCCTCAATGTCGGATTTGTTTCTCCACACGGGGATGAACTGGGAACCTTCTGCTTGTTAGGCACATCTATAAACCACTACACTGTAGAGCCACTCCTCAAGGCTGTTTCTTAATATTAGGCTTAAGTTAGCTAACATTTACAGACTGCTGAAACTACTGATGAAAAATATATAAATATCACAGGTTTTACTCCTTTCAAATTGACACTGTAGGTGCAGCAACTAAAAACCTCGAACAAGTTTGAATGTCAGTGACCTCGACCTCAAGGTCAGAGGTCAAGTTTTCTGAAAATCAAGTCAGTGTGATAACCTAGCATAGGATATCCAAATTCATAGCACAGGTGCCACTGGCAGCATCTTTATAATTCTGCCTCTGGAATTATAATAATAATAATAATTATCCAATTACTTCTGAAAATGGGCGACTTTGTATAAAGAGGCTGTGTCTTCTAAACAGAAAATGAAAAGGTTTTATAAAACAATTTGACTTAAGGCTGAAAGTCGGCACGTTTGATTTAAATCCACTGCAGTGGTGTACCGAGCAAAATCCTGACTGGAGACATACACAGGGAGATTTGAGAAATACAACAACGCCCTATCTTGACTTGTCAACATGTGTTGATTACCAGATATGTGAAAAGTCGAAGGAAAACTGGCTTTTTTTTTTTTACTTGTGCCTAATCAAAACTGTAAATACGAGAGTGACTAACAGCTTTATAGCTGTGAGTCAGTGACACCGATGTTACTGAACCCGATCTAAAAATTCTCAACTGCAGCTACCAAATTCGATGCCACAGAAATGAAGCACAACAAGCCTCCATCTATTTTAATCATAGCGGCATCAGGGAGACTCTTTACTGAATGAAGGTCGTGTTTTAATGAGCGACGCGCTCTTTTTGCTCCTTTAATTGACTCGAATGAAGCAGTTAATGTTTTTTATGTGAACGTTATCCTGAGTGGAGATGGCTTTCAAGCTTGGTAACACATTATAATCACCGTCAGTATTTACAGTAAATAAACAAAAATATAAATGAACTACATTTGAATCAACTATCAGGCCAAACAGTGAATTATTTTAAAAACAGAGCTCAAACAATGCGAACAGGTACCGAAGCTTGTTTCTGTTCATCTGCGCCATAGACGTTAAATTCTTGAAGCGATGTTTTAAAAACTGTTAGAAATCCCATTATTGTGATTTCATGCCCCAATAATTTAATGTGACTGTCTCTTGAATTTATTAATTTATGAAGGCTTAAAATTAGTGCAAAACCCCCAAAAAACATTTAGAAGTGCCAAATTTCAACGCACCTCTAATCTGAAAGAGGCAGAAATATTCATAGCATGAAGGAAAGCTTCGTTATATATGTATGAAAGTAATTGACCAAACAGATCACGTGATTCTGAGGTGGAAATTCACTGATTTCTTTGCTTCCCATGGTGGATCCACCAGGTTTAAATAAACCATAATTATCCTCTGAGTGTCTTTCAACCCGTCAATTTGGTTTTCGCATTACTACTGTTTTTCACTCTTCCTGCTTTTTTAAATCCTGTTTTCAGGCTTTTTACTGATAAACCTCAGTACTGAACAGCAACCCCATTAAACAAGGAGAGGAACTGAGCAGTGAACGAAGCGGAGCGTAAATCAGCTTAGAAGGCCGAGCGTTTCCCCGGGAGCTGGTAGACAGAGAAATGGAGCTGAGGGTTAAAACTGGACTTGGAGGCACCCGGTCGTGCAGACAATGAATTCATCTCCCTTTGAGCAACATTTGTGCAACTCCTTCTTTGTGTATTTATCGATTTACCTTTCCATAACTCCCTCTTCTTGTTTCCAGTGCTGCTGTGCCCGCGGGTGTGGACGTCTCTGGAGAACGGCAGGGTGACGGCGAAGCCTCCCGGGCCCCCCGTGGAAGGAACCGTGCTCCATTACAGCTGCCACGCCGGCTTCATCCTGGAGGGCAGAAACATCAGCCATTGCACTAAGCTGGGCAAGTGGGACGCGCCTAAACCCACCTGCCTGTGTGAGTGTCTCAGAATATATCAGGTTTTCCATTATACTGCGCCTTCTAGCAGAATTAAGATAATTATGTCATATAGTGGGATGCCATTTTCTGTTACATGAGAGATTCAGCGGGCGAAGCAAGCCGACTGACAACAAAGAGCGTAATTAATGACACTGAAACTATGACTGGAGCCATGACTGGAGTTGCAAATGATGGTGATGAATCATAGTAACAACTGGAGGCTATAATTTACTCAGTGAGGAAAAATATTGAGCCTTTATTGATATTGTACAACAAATTGGTTAATAAATAGAAAATTAAAACAGCAGCTGCTTTGATGGCAAATTAATACATGGTTTCTGCAGTAATAAAAGAACACTGATGTATTTTAAGACCTCAGGAGGAATAAAACTAGGTCTAAACAACTAATTATGTGAATAATATTCAGGCTTTAATAAAGAATGATAACTGGGTCATTCCCTGGAAAACCAAACGAGTGCCAAACATGGAGCGAACCACAGCTAGAGGATGAGGCTGGTAACAAAATGTAGGCGCAAAGGAGGCTTTTGATAGGCTGTCACCTGTCGCACGCGTGGTCATATAGACCTGGGAAGTTTACACAAAATTGACTTTTTAAAGTTTTCTCCAGTAAATGAATCAAACATCCAGGACACCGATGCTTCTTTCTGTTCCAGGCATTAAATTTATGCAATTTAATAAAATACAATCCATGACATTAATGCTCACAGCTGGTTACAGGAATCAATCAATCATGAAATATAAAATACTTACGGCCTTATTTAGGACTTTTTAATGAACTGGCAACCAGTCTCTGGTTCCAGCTTCGCTAAAGAGCAGATTAAATTCTTTTTACACTAATTAGAAAATCTTTATATTGACACACTACAGGCAAACACAGCACTGATCCATTTCAGGATTCTGACTTGATGCTTTCAGGCTAACAGAAACAAACTATACAGAATATTAGGCAGGCACTTGAATATTTGTTTCTGTAAGATTCGAGCTGGATGTTCAATCTCAGCTTGGTCATGTGACATTTTGTACTTTGAGTAGTGTTCATCAAGCTTCAGTTTATCTCATTTTTTGCTAATCAGCAACTTTGTTATCTAGAACGAGCAACTTTTCATCCCCCTTTAGGAAGTTTTTCTCCTTCTCAAAGGCACGTAGTGAAGAATCTGCAGCACTCCTCTGCAGCACAGCTCTCGCAGCCATTGCTCTCCCGCTGCTCTCCCTCTCTGTTCTCATGCACAGCCTCTATGTGGGAGCTGCTGCTGTGCAAAGTAAGAGACTGTCTGTAGCTTCTAATTTTCCCTGTCAGTGATAATTTTACATGTAAATACAGCTGAAATCACAGCACAGTCTTTGTACATCACTCGTGTAAGCTGTGATTTTGTCAGATTATGTCACAGTTATAAAATCTGACACGAGCTCTTCCACCGAGGTTCTTTGTTCAAGGTAATTACAGGCTTTTTTAAAATGTCGAAATACTTAGAATGCTTCTCATCCTTACTTGTCTGCCAGGCATCCTTCTTGCTCACCGCAGTAATAATCATGCCTCAGTAAACCTCATGTTGCAAACTTTGTCACTAGATTCAGCAACTCTTATACCCGCAAACCAAAGTTTTTCTTCCTAATAAGCAAAAAACTGGGCACGCTCAGTGAGACGGAGGCAGACCCCCCGAGAAACATCATGTTGTCTCTGAGTGACTGTCGAACAGCTGTTATGGATTTAGGTGTTTCTTTTACCACAGTTTGTCTGTTAGACGTTTCTGCAAATCAGTGCAACTATGTAAAATATTGAATTGAGACATTCAAATTTTACCTTTAAAAATATAAGCAATTAGCTCAATAATTGTGATAATACACAATAATCCAGCAACAAATAATAATGTAAACATGAATACTATTTAATGGCACTATGTGTTTGCCTTACACTACTGCTCCCTTCATCTATGATGCATATTCTAAAATGGTGTAATGCAAATTGCGGTTTCCAATCATCTCTGCGGAGCTGTTTTCATTCCTGATAGGAATTTTAAGGCTGATTTAAAAATCACATATTTTAATATAATCGCTTATATTTTTTCATCTTTCAGACACGCAAAACATAAAGAAATTATGTTCAGTTATTTATTTACCGATTTATGCTTTGGGTGACTAAAAACACAACAGGGAACTTGCAGAGTGCCCTCTGGTGGACAAACTATGCAACATCAGCGGTCATGGAAAGGAAGAAGGGTGTTTCCCTCTGTCACAAGAAGTTTAAGTCCTTGAGCAATTTAAAAGCTGATACTGTTAGATGGGTAGATAGCTAATAATAGCTAACAATACTGGCCTACCAATAAATTGCTTGGGCTCTTCTTTTCGTCGTCATTTTGGGTGCCAAGTTCTGGCGGTGTGCTCTAATTCTGGTAGTTCACCGCAAAACATTCAAATTAAAGCCTGTAATGAAAAAAAAATCCCAATAAAAACAAAACTTACATGTATTTGTGTTCTTGGAAGTAAAACCTTGAAAAATCAGACCAGGAAACATTTTCATAATTAAAAATATCACAGTGGCATAAGTAATAAACAGCTGGGGTCATAAATGGCTCTACTTGGTCACGTGAAGGTTAAATAGGATTTTCCAGATCCCAGAAAGTTGATGTGACAGTTTATTCATCACTCAGCGCCTCCCACCTCCCACCTGATCAAAGTACACAGGGGTGGGTTGAAATCTGGTACTTTTAGCTACTTTATTTTTTCCAGCATCTTTGATCCCTCATAACTCCATACGTACAGCAGATAGCTGCACAGTCCTTTTAGGGCTGAAAGCCTCATTTAAACTGTCAAAACCCACAACCAAATCAAGTTTACAGCCACAAATGGGTTTGTTATCGTCAGTACAGCTTTTTCTCTAACCAGTGATGAGCATCGTATATATCAGAGGCAAACTGCACCAGTTTAACTAACGTCTGTGATGTAGAAGAACAGAAACAAGCACCGGTACCCTGGATGTTGATTTATTTTCTGGTCATTTACTGAAGAAAAGTTTAAAAAGCATTCTGGGTAAACTTTCAAGGGTCATCTAATCACATGGCAAAGGTAGCTGCGCTGGTTGGAGCATCTGAAAGGTTTCTTTTTGATACCAGGCTCAACTTGTAGCAGCGATTCTTTGATTCCTTTTGAATCTTTTAGCCAGGATTCCTTCTGAATGATTCCTTCTGAATTATGGCTGGGAGATTCATTAAATATACTAAAGGTATTATACCAAGAAATCTGCTGATTTTCAGTGAGCCAGGTGGAAACTTTTTTTAATATACAGATATATACTCTGGCCTGGGGGTGAGGACAAGCATGCATGTATTATATTTTAATTTTCTCCCGAGTGTCTCTTCCACAGAATCGCTGTAGCCCAGTATTTTACCACTGCTCACTTGGGTTTCAGTCTGCCTCCCGAAAATAGGAGCATTAGGCTTTAAAGATGACAGATAATTGCAAACACCTGCTCTCCCATCAGTGGAGCACTGTTGCTAAGCAATAAATAATGCAGCCAATCACAGTGGAAATCCTCAGAGGGTCGTCTGTACCGTTGGCACGGGCAGGTAAAGCAAATGACGTCCTGTACATGAAACAACAGTCAGGAATAAAGAGCCTGAGTGGGTATTAGTGATGTCACTGACGCCCATCAGTGTTCTCAGTTACAGCAGATGGCGTGTCCGCTGTCGGAAAAGATTTGTTCAAATTAGTGCAAATAAATGAGGATTTTGGAAACAAACACACACACGCACACACACACATAGATGAAACAAATAAGTGAAGGAAACAAGATGCCAACTGGTTATCAGAGGAGTTGGCATGGCAACGAGTAAAGTTGCTATGGGAATGGTAGTATTAAAAGAGATGAAAGAGGAATTATCAGCACAGTTGGAAAGTAGGGCCCTTATTGTATAATCCCTAAAAGTCTAGATTTAGAAATGCTGACCTACATGTGTGAATGCTTCAAATAGACTGAAAGAGCATTGAGACAGTGGTTTGTGTTGGGCCTTTATTAAATGAGGTTTATAGGTTTTCTGTTGGGTTTTATATGCTATGTGTTGTTCATACTATTACATAATAGGGACTTCCAGCCAGGCATTGCTGCTCAGCATAAACCTCTTCCAGACCCTTTCACAGGATAACTACGGTGTTGTATTGCTGCCCCCTAGTGGAGCGAAGTAACATTGAACGCTTTCAGTTAAAAACTTTTTTTTACCCACTCTGTTGGAGTATTTATTGTAACAAAATAAAAATCTGAATATATTTGTAATCAATTCTTCTTTTGTCCTTTTTCTATTTCCCTGCCACAGATGACAGAAACTACACAGGTAAGAACTTATTGTTTCCTAATTTTGTGATTTTGAAATCTGTTAACCTCGCTCAGCTCAGCGATGACCTGTTGAAGGTTACAGGGTTAGATTAAGGTCACCGAGTCTCAGTCTTTTTCTGCTGTAACCTTTATAACCTTCCTAATTTTATCAATCATTAACACTAACAAAGGAAGATTAATTTTACTTACTAAAAGTTGGCATTAGCCAAAAATAAACACAACTTATTATCCATTAAAAATCCTATTCATGCAGCCTAGTTTCACTTTGTTCTGCACTCGTTGCTCCTGCCCCATCTGTGGCTCTGGGCAACAGTTGTGAGAGTCACCAGGATCCCGTCCACTCCTTTTTTATGGAATTTTTGCCAAATGGAAAAGCTGACAATAGAAGAACTCTTTGCTCAAAATGCATGTGTAACATTTTAGCTTCTAGTATCTGAAAATGTGCCAGGCAGCTAGGCTACGTTCACACTGCAGGCGAAAGCGCATCAAATCCGATTTTTTTGACCCTATGCGACCCATATCCGATCATGCTATGACAGTGTGAACGGCGCAAATCCGATATTTTCAAATCCGATCTGGGTCACTTTCGTATGTGGTACTGAATCCGATACATATCCGATGTTTTAGAAAGCGACTGCTGTTTGATGGTCATGTCGCATTAAATCCGCCTTTTACGTCACCGACACAAGACTGAAGCCAATTATCAGCGCCGGAGAAGACATCGCGAACGCTTCCTAGCCATCCAGTGTAGATGTCAGTGAAACTGTTGGGAAGACAACGTGAACATTTTATTTGTACTGTATAATCTGCACATTCTGACAGAAATCTGCAGCTATCCTTTGAAGCACCGCTCCTCTCTAAAACAGCAATAAGGATCATTATTAGGTTATTTACATCATTATGTAAATAACAAAATAACTTAAAGCAAAAATTGGGAAACGTAAAGTCCGAAGTCTTTATATTAAGGGCCATCAGTCAAACAATACTGTTTGTTCTTGGTCTAAACAGAGCGCGTTGTGTGTGACATCTTCTTTTGCGCATGCGGGCCGCTTTGAGCGTTCACACTAGAGCGCGTTTGCTGTCGCATTTTATTTGTAGTGTGAACGAGGAGACAAAAAAATCGGATTTGATCAAAAAATCGGAATTGAGCATTAAGACCTGCAGTGTGAACGTAGCCCTAGTCACCTCGTGGTTGTTAAGAGAGTAAATGATAAGGACAGATATCAAATCTATTCAGTAGTGCAACAGACAACCGTCACCTCAAGATGCTTTGTACTGTAAAGACACTGCAGTGTTTGAGAAAAAGCCCCAATGATCAGCCCCACCCCCACCCTTGAGCAGCATTTAGAGACAGTGGTGAAGAAGAACTCCCTTTTAACAGGGAAATATTTTAAGCAGAACCAGCCTCGATGATGGGCCGTCTATCGATTTGTCAGGGGGTCAGGACAGAGAAAAGAGAGAAAAATCCCAAAACAGACAAAACACAAACTGCAAAAGACCGTAAACAAAAGTCACATGACTGCATATTTTGCAGAGAAGCACTGTTCAGTGTCTGAGTCAAGCAGCAGCAACTAAGAAAACTGATCCCGCCCCAACTGTAAGCTTCATCAGAAAAGGAGAGCTGGAAGCCTAAAAGTGCCGAACATGTCTGTCTCCTGAATCCAGACTAACAGCTATGGGCTCTCCGTCCTTTTCTACCTTTGGAAACTCTGTGAAACACAAATAAGCCAGCAGCCTGAAAGTGAAGTCAGATAATAGTGTGAGGTTTTTAAGATACGACGGAGCCTGATCATTCAGGACTGTGTGGAGAGAGTAGAGGACCCGAGTGCAGACAGAGGCAAGTAGACAAAACTGAACTTAACAAAAAGCGAGCCTTTATTTAGGGCTGAAAACTCAAGGAAATACAACAAGGCTAAACTGAGGGAAAACCTGAACGTAAACTGGGAAACTATGACTCTCACTGAGACTTTATACTACGACTAGACAAGATAACAACTATGGCTTGACTGGGAAACTGTGACAAAGGGTAGGGAGGGTAACACAGACAACGAGACAATGAACACAGGAAGACCGATCTCCACAAATGAGGAGATCAGGGGAAGTGGAGACGTATGAGCAAACAGCTGACTAGAATGAACATAATGATGCCACAGTGGAAGTGCAAACTAAGCACATAGAACATGGAAACAAAACTGTCAAAATAAACAGGAAACATGATGAGATGCAGACACGACAGGAACTTGACAACAAGAACCACAGAGACATGAAGCAGGGAGACTTAGAACAGGGGAGAAGACACAAAAGGATCCACAAACAAAGGACAACAGCAACCTGTGCATTGTAGAAATTACTCAGATAAACTAAACTGAAACTAGAAAACCAATGAATAACGAAATACAATAAAACTCAAACACTGGGCCACACGACCCAGTACCGTGACATAGAGCACCCTGACATAACAGGTTATATCCCGATCCAAAATAACAAACCAATCACCATAGCAAACACGACACAGGTCAGCTGTGCAAACCCAGGCCATGAAGCTCCCGACACACAGCCTTTGTACTGATGTTCATGCTCTGCAGTTACTGAGTCAGCAGAGAGCTGGCAACACGCTGTGACCCTGCTGTGTAACCACCGTGGTCTTACACTGCTACGGATCCTGAATGCTTCCATTGTGCTATAATACTACTTACAGCTGATCATGGAACAAGAAGAAGAGAAGAGATGTCATATGGTGATTTGTTCGAATGATCATTTACAACAGCGGTCTCCAACCCCCGGGCCTCGGACCGGTACCGGTCCGTGAGTCGTTTGGTACCGGGCCGCGAGAGTAGAGGCTCAGGTGTGAAATGTTTGGTTTTCAGGGTTTTCAGCGTGATTTTGTTATCGTTTTTATCGTTAACTCGGTTTTCCTGGGTCTTTTCACGTGTGTTATGAATAAATCTTCTTTTTTTCGGTACTAGTTTTGTTTTGTTGTATTTTGTTTTGTATTTTTCCGCGACACCTTAAAGGCCGGTCCGTGAAAATATTGTCGGGCATAAACCGGTCCGTGGCGCAAAAAAGGTTGGAGACCGCTGCTTTACAAGATGCTTACGTTCAGTGATCTGTTTAGAACAACCACATTCTTTCACAAATGTTTGTAAATAGTGACGCAGATGACGTAACATTACAGGGAATCATTCGGTTATTAAAATGAGTATATATACTATTTTATAATTAGCTTTGTAATGAAGCCCATTAAGCATTTGAAAACTCAACATGGCCGTGAAGAAGCTGAACTCTGAAATTACTTTTTTTAACAATACTGTTCATTTCAGTCACATCTCCTGTATAAACCTCTGCACTTTGATCCTATTGATCTCAGACTCCTGCAGCCATATGCTGAAGTGTCCTTGGGCAGGGCACCGAATCCCAAATACCCTCTGATGCATCCATCTGGGTGTGCATGCGTGTGTCTGTGGATGCAGCAGTTTAAAAAGTGCTTTGAGTGCTAAAAAAAATTAAAAACCGACACATCATACAGTCCATTTAGTACACAAACAGATTCATTCTTCCATTCTCATATTTAGCCTACCCCAACATCTAACTATATCTACACACTTTATCACCTTCCTTTGTGTTTGCAGTGCATCCTTCCAGTGTGACATAGTGTCTGCTAGCCTGAACCTAAATATCCTCCATTGTCTTTAAAAATAAAATTCTCAATAGAATAATCTTTTCCTTCTAATCCTTCTGTAAGATGAGCACAAACAGAATAGATGTAAAGTTGTGCAGATGTTTAGCGACATAAAAGTGGACACTGAAACACAGAGCCTCTTTGGAACGTTGGCAAAAATCAGTTTACATCAGATAAAATCAACTTTTTAAATACATGTCAAATCATCACAAATATGCAGTGTTTCAAAGAGTAGACCTCAAATCATAATATATTTCATAAACAGACTTCCATCTTTGATCTCCCGTCAGTCCTCTAAGTTTGACACCAGGCTGCGGTGTGACTTCTTCACCAGAAGAGGGCAGAAGAGATCTTTGAGAAACCCCCCACACTCGGGCGTGTCTCCATGTGGGGCAGCAGTGGCCTGAAGCACCAACAGGCGCTTGTTCTAACTGAAGGTTTAAATCCCCACACCAGCTGGAAGATCTGACTTGAGGGCATGAACAGCTTTGAACAGCTTGTCCAACTCAATATTTTTTTTTTTTTACTGCTGTGATAAACAAGATCATAGTTGAAGCTGTAAACATAAGTTGAGGAAGATAGTTTTCATATCTTATATCAGAAAATGCACACATTGCAGAGCTCACGGGCTCTGCTCCAGTTTCCAACGAGCCAATTACACGAAGAAAGGTTCTGAGTAAATCCTTCATTTATGACTTTGAGGACGGTTTCATTTGCTCATTAGTGAGGAAGTATTTTCTCTCATCTAAACGAACCCCCCTGTGTCTTTGCTTAATTGTAATTCCAAAGTTTTAATGGAAATTATATTCTTATTAGTTTGTTGCTAATCACTTTTTCTATGCCCTCTCTGAAGATTCACTTTTTGAAAATGGACAGGATATTACAGGGATACAATATTAGAGGGATGTTCTGCTCACGCCGGCCCGCTGCTACACACAGCGTTACTTAAACACAGAGTTTAAACTGTGCAAGTTCACAGCAGGTCGTTCTCTGAAAATAAACTAATGTGCTTAGTCAGCCTTCCCTGGTAGAATAAAGGGTCGACGCATCTACAAGAAGAGCCACTTGATCTGACCCCTGGCAAGAATCATGAATACATTAGTAACTGTTGCAGGATGGTTCGTCCTCTTGCACAGTTATGTCACCACATTAGGAACTGGCCACGCTTTCAGACTGGTTGTTCAACCTTTTTTGTCTGGTGTTCTCCCAAACACCTGTCAGATGGACTCCTCCATCAACACCTCCTCTCCATAAACTGTCAGTGGTTCATTTCTGTACAGGTACAATGCTGTGCAAAAGTTTAAAGCCACCCCTCATTTCTTGACATATGACATCCAAAGAGCCAGTCTTTGTTCCTTTTAGGTGCTCGTGAGCAGCATCCAAGCAGAGAAAGGTACCTAACTCGAAGGATAAACCGGTGGTGTGAACATAAAAGAAAATTTTAGCAAAGAACACATTTTAAATTGTATCTTTAGGCACTTTGCTACCTGCAGCCTACGACAAAAACACATCATTTGTTCCCATTTTTGTTGAATCTATGAAAAATACCAATGGTAACACAGTTCGACAGACATAAAATTGTATCTTTGCACCAACAAGGTGATTCCAGAAGAACTATCAGCTGAAGACTTGGCATGTCACAGTATAATGTGTAGTGTGTTGTTAAAAAATTGAGGGAAACTGGACGAGTGGAGGACTAAAGCAGAAGTGGCAGGTCTAAAAAACAAAACATTGACAGTGAATGAACAATATCTGAAAGTCGTGTCTTTAAGAAACAGGAAAAATCCATCAAAGATCTGACACAGGACCTGAGAGATGCATCGGGACCTTCGGGTGATCCACGTGCTGTTCACTGAAGCCTCATCACAAACGCTCTCAGGCGTTCAAGAAGCCTTAAGGATGAGAAACTGGGAGAAAAGACTGAACATCAGTGGCAACTGGTCTGCTGGAGTCTGATGAATCCCAGTTTGAAATTTTTGGTTCAAGTCGTGATCAGTGTGTAAGGAGGACGTCAGGAGAGAGGCGCACCAGCGAGTGTCTATGAGGGAGGTTCTGTCATGGCTCGGGGCTGCATTTCAGCCACGGTGTTGGAGATCTTTTCAAAAGTGATGAAACGATGAAAGCAGCGAAGTGGCCTGAACAGAACAAAAGGCAGAAACATCCAAAGAAGAGCTTTGAGCGTCCTTCAAGAAGCCTGGAGAACTTTTCCTGAAGACTACATAAAGAAATGACAAGAATGCTGCCTCACAGAGCTCAGGCTGTGGAGAAGAAAGAAAGAAAGCTTTTTTTTTAAATGCTTTTTTTTTTGCTTTTTCATTTATGTTAGCACACTTAGATTTAGGATTCAATAAATCACTGCACACAGTTCCTATTCTGCCAGAAATGAAGGGTAGCTCAGTGCTTTTGTACAGCAGTTTTTTAATGCTAATAATGAGACAAGTCGGTGCTTCCTGAGGAAATATGTTGCTTAAGTAGAAAATTCAAAAGAAAAAGATTAAATTTTTTTTAACACATCCACGGATGAATATTGGTGGTGAGCGTTAAAATTTGGAAAGGGTCATTTTAAAAGGACCTTATATAACTAACAGTTTAACAGTTATGATAAGCAAACTAGTTATCTTTAACTACAGGTTTGCTAATTACGTTTCTGGTGGACACTTTTTCATTATGCTACTTTTGCTACATTTGTTTCCATTACTGCTAACTAACGTTTACACTTTTCTTTCTATTTTAACTTTCAATCACTCTTTTTAATAAATACATTTCAACTGTTAACTCTTAGTTTATGTATTAGGCTGTTTTCATCCTAAACAATTTCATGTCTTCGTCCATAACTTTAGCAAACAAGTTATAACTTTAATTTGTACGTTTAGCTAAAGAACACCATTAGTGCTTCTGAAGGAATTAAGAGCTAAAGTAGCCTAAGTAGGTAGTTTTGTCAGTTTGTTGGTCTGTAGCATTCAAGTGTGTGTTAACACAATGCCACAGTCTTCCCAGTGTTACCGCGCCAGATCCGCGGCCCCGAACCGTAGTAAGGAAACCTCTGGCAGTTACTTGACTCGCAGCCGGCAACAGCTTACTATACAGGTCAACTCCGCTAGCAAGAAGATCGAGGGAGGCGTAGGAAACTGCTTTACCGAACCTTTATTTCTCCTCCAAGGCACGAACACCGCGTACAGTGGGCTGAAACAGTTTACTCACAGCGGGCATCGCCGATACAACTTTGGCTGCCGAGGGAGTTATTATATTCCTTTTATTTACTTTCTCTTCGTCTCTTCTGTAGTTAACCGTTACTTTTCTTTTTCTTCTCCGCTCACCCTCACACACCCGACAGGCAGTTCCGCTACACACACCCGCATACATTTCCCATCAGGCTTCACCCTTAAAGGACCATGCCTGTAACACTACCCCCACTCTGGATGATAATTAAACCCTTAACATCATTCCAGCACATGAACCCCCCATTAACAAGGAAACATACAGCATTCGTGCCCCCAGTCCAAAAATGGCGATCCTTAGGATGGAACAATCTTGAAGTAGACAACTGTCCATATTTTAAGCACAAGAAAACATAGGATGTACAGGGTTCACTTTGAGGAGGGTGCAAGTCAATGTCCATATCCCGCCCTTCACATAGACAGTATTCATAAAGAAAGACATTAAGGCACTACAGCTGAACGTTTACCCCTATATCCAGCTTTACCTCATTAGTATAAACAGTTCAAACAATAACTTGCAGCCCGTCGACAGCCATGTTGCCAGGAAACAGCAAGACAAACAAGCCCAACAGTACACGTAAGAATAGCCCCCTGTAACAACTCAATTTACAACAGTCATATCACTTAACATATGTAACATGAACAATTTTTTTTTTTTTTTTTTTTTTTTTTTAACTACTGAGCAGGGCAGCGATCCGCCTACACCCCGACTCAGTTAGGACATACTAGCCTAGTGACTGACCCAGTCACCAAACATGTCCGGCGCCCGCCGCACACGCTGTGGTCTGGAACGGGGTGTGGACCTGAAGGAAGGGTGCTGTTCTGGTCCTTCAGCCCCATCCACGTAAGGCTGAACAGGGCTGGCTGGCAACCCACTACCATCTCCTTGAGCGGGTGGCGGAGAGCCAGCTCTCAGGGAAGCACCAGTATCTGGTTGATCTGCCCCAGCTGGGGTCTCCCACAAGTCGAAGGGGCCGAAATCAATGTCAGAATCGCTTTCGTCGAGCGCTGGAGGAGGCACCTCGGTGGGTGCTGCCTGGTCGGAGTCTTGGAAGACCCAGCTGTTGTCCAGCGGCGTTCTTGAGTGATAAGGCTTGAGTCTGTCGTGATGAACCACTTTAGCCTTTGCTCGGGGCCCCTTTTTAATGCAGTAGACTAAATCATCCAACAGGCCCACTACGAAGTAGGGGCCCTCATAGGAAGGCAGAAACTTGCGAACCTTGTGCCGCACTCTCTTGGTCCCTTTGATCAGATGTCACACTGCAGCGCCGACTGGATACTGAACTTGGCAGATATTCTTATCGTACTGTTTCTTAGCGCGCTCAACAGATTTCCCGAGAGCCTCCCGTGCCAGTTGGTGGGAAAGCTCCAGCCTTTCCCTGAGTTGCACCACATACTGTGGTGTAGTGCAGTTGGGGGTGTCGTCGGCCGGCAGACCCGCGACCAGGTCAATAGGCTCGGTTATCTCTCGGCCCAGAAGCATCATGTTTGGGGTCAATCCTGTGGAACTGTGCTTAGTTGCCCGATAAGCCATGACAGCATAGGGGATCATTATATCCCAGTCCCAGTGGCAGCGCTCCGCGGTGGTGGCTAAGGCCTTCTGCAGGGTAGCATTAAAACGCTCTACCTGGCCATCGGACTGTGGATGAAAGGGCGTGGTGCGCGTCTTTTTGATTCCGAACAGTTCACACATCCCCTGGAACACAGCCGACTCAAAGTTGGTGCCCTGGTCGCTATGCAGAGACTGTGGGGCTCCATATCTACATACCCACTCCGCAACAACCTTTCCTGCCACCGTGGGCGCTTGTGCATCGGGGACTGGATAAGCCTCCACCCACTTGCTGAAGTAGTCTTGTACCACCAATATGAATCGGTTATGCCTTTCTGTTTCGTTCAACGGTCCCATCAGATCGACTGCAATCCTCTCCATGGGGGCGCCAACACGTACCGTGCCCATCGCTGCCTGGGGGGTTTTTGGGGGCCGCGCCCTTTCAGCACAACTGGTGCAAGTGCGGCACCACAGGGTCACATCATCTTTCATGTTGTACCAGTAGTACCTATTCTTCAAGCGTGCCAGGGTCCTTTCTGCCCCAAAGTGGCCACCCACTGGGCCATCGTGCATCTGCTGCATTACGGAGTGACGATAGGCGTGAGGCAGAAGGATTTGGGGGAAAAACACATTACTTTCTGTACAGTGGAATTTCCTCACCAGCACTCCATCTTTTAGGTACAGTCTCTTCCACTGCGCCCAGTAGGCTTTGGTTGCGGGGCTGCATGCCGCTACATCGGCCCAGACGGGCCGACCTTCCCCTTTTTCCTTCCATTCCCAAACTGGGCCTATATCCACATCGTTCTTCTGGCTAGCCAAGAGCTGTTCTGGGGTCCAGCCACTGAACAAGCTAGTGTGATGGGACTCATCCACCCGGTGGATATTTGGGCAGGTGTCGTGGCTACTACTGGAACAACAGTCCACTGCTGCTACGGGTGCACACTCTGGTTCTGCTACCCGGCTTTTCCCATCGGTACCATCAGGCCCCACTACCCCCACTGGGGGCTGCCCTGGGGGGGTCATGCTGGTACCACAGTCCTCTAAGTTACACTGCACACCTTTATGCTCGAACCGGTCGCTGTTGATGGTGGGCTCTGGGAGTGTGCACGGGCATGAAGCGCGGCAGGGTCTCCTGGAAAGTGCATCCGCATTCTGGTGGTTTTTCCCAGGTCGGTGCAGCACCTGGAAGTTATACTCTGCCAGCTTCTCCAACCAGCGGGCCAGCTGGCCCTCGGGCTCCCTCAGCCTGGTCAGCCAGCGGAGGCTGCTATGGTCAGTCCGGACAGTGAACGGTCTACCCAGCAGGTACTGTCTGAAGTGGGAAGTGAACGCCACAACCGCCAGAAGCTCTCGCCTGGTCGTACAATAGTTTTGTTCGGTAGCCGACAGCCGCCTGCTCCCATAGGCCAAGACCCGCTCTTCGCCCCCTTGCACTTGGGAGAGAATCGCTCCAATCCCACAATTGCTGGCATCAGTGTCGAGGAAGAAGTCACCCTGGTCCAGTGGGTAACCCAGGACAGGGGCTGCCGTAAGCCGTCTTTTTAATTCCTGGAATGCTCCCTGGCAGTCGGCAGTCCAGTTAAAACGGGCATACTTCTTAGTGAGTTCGTGGAGGGGTTTAGCCACTGTGGCAAAGTCCTCCACGAACCGGCGGTAGTATGAGGCTAAGCCAACAAACTGACGCACTTCTGTGACGGTCCGCGGTGCAGGCCAGTCCGTCACCTGCTGGACTTTCTGGGGGTCCGTGGAAATACCTCCAGCAGAGATGATATGGCCCAGATAGGCCACCTGCTCCCGAAACAGGCAGCATTTAGATGGCTTCAGTTTTAGGTTGGCTCCACGCAATCTGATGAACACTTGCTCGAGCCACTCCAGCATCTGGGTGCTATCCTGGCCCAGGACAATGATGTCATCTAGGTACACTAGGCATGTCTCCCACTGCAGCCCAGCCAGGACTCTGTCCATAAGCCTTTGGAATGTGGCCGGTGCGTTGCACAGTCCAAACGGCATCACATTCCACTCGAACAATCCCTTACGGGTACAAAATGCAGCTGCTTTTCGGGCTCTGGGGGTCATCTCTACCTGCCAGTACCCTGAAGTCAGGTCTAGTGTACTGAAGTACTTGGCAGTAGAAAGCGTGTCAAGGGTGTCCTGGATGCGTGGCAGGGGATAAGCGTCTTTAAGGGTTCGCTCATTTAGTGGTCTATAGTCCACGCATAGTCTGGGACTCTGGTCCTTCTTCTTCACCATCACAATTGGAGCAGCCCAGCCGCTATTGCTAGGTTGAGCTAGCCCAGCCTCCAAGCTCTGCTGTACTTGCTGGTCGGCCGCTATTTGTTTGTCCCCTGCCATCCTGCGCGGCGGGTGCTTAACTGGTGGCCCTGGCGTGGTCAGGATGTCATGCTGGACAACACCAGTGCGACCAAGGTCATTCGGGCCAGTGGAGAAGACATCACTGTAGGACCTCAGCAGGCCTGCCAGATCGTAGCGGGCAACGTGAGTCAAACCGGGGCTGCTCTCGGCGTAAAGGGCCTGCAAATGGCTTGGTACAGAAGCAGGGGGAGTACCATTAAGTTCGAGGGCTGCCAGGACCCTTGGTGGGCGACCCCCCGACCCCTCCAGGACCTGCACGGGCTGAAGAACCCCTGCCACGGCACCACGCTTTAAGGTGACAGCTGCGGCCCCAGGGTTAAAGACTCTGATTGGGATGCTAGAGGGTTTACTAGGTTGCACAACTGCGTGAGCTACCAGTACTTGGTGCTTCTCCACAAAGCCCTTTGTAGGGCTTAGCATCATGTCTCTATGGGCGGCACAGTGGGAGCTGGAAAACCCGGGGACCACATACTCGCAGCCTGGTTCCAAAACCGTAGTGCGTGCCACCCTAACAACAAGCACCTGGGGTCGAGGGCCCATGCCAGAACATGGTATCTTTTCATTAAACAGGGTTATCTCTTGGCGGCCGTAGTCTAAGCAAGCGCACGATTGTTGCAGGAAAGGGTGCCCCAGAATAACTTCAGTGCCTTCAGCCATGTCGGCCAAAAGAAAGTCTACATTTTCAACACCGCTCCCCACCTGTACAGGCAGGATGACCTCGCCCAGAACGGCCAATCCCTCTGGACCAATGCCTTGTAGAGTCTGAGCAATGGATGCCTGCACCTGAGGTCTTGACTCTGCGGGGATGGTGTTAAAATAGTGGAGGGGCAGCACATTCCGCCGTGCACCAGAATCCAGCAAGGCCCGTATTTCCCGTCCCTGTATTGCTATCTGGACACACATCACATCTTGGCCTCTGTTGTGGAACACTGTGCCTGGGTCAGGGGCTGGGCCTCTAGCAGCTTTTACAGGCTTTTGGGCAGGTGAGCGAGGAGAGGGGCAGTTCCTCTGTAGATGTCCTATGCCGGAGCAGTTATGGCAAACAGCCTCCTTCCTGCTTGACCTGTTAGATGTGCTCCAGCTTTGGCGCCCACGCTGGATAGGTCTTTGGGCCCTCTCCGGTGGTTCATAACTTAGCATATGAACACTCTCCCGTAATGCAGCTGTTCGGGTCCCCTGTGCTGTAGAGACTCGTGGCCCTGGCTGCATAAGCTGTGTGACTGCCCTGGCGGCCCTTTTCGTTGTCTCGAACCTGTGGGCGATTTCATAGGCTCTTGCCAGGGTGCGTGGTTGTTCTTCCAACAATTTCTGGACCATTTCAGCATCTGCCAAAGCATTAGTGAAGATCTCTACAGCAATGCAGTCCTGCTCCAGCTCGGAGCGGTTGGCATACACAATGGAAACCTTCTCGTATATATCATCTCTGAGGGTGTGCAGGGCCTCACCTGGTTTCCGGATTCTCTGCCGTAGCTCAATGCCAATGGCTGCTGCATGCTCTGAACACGGCCCATAGGCAGCCTCCACCTCCTCCACAATCCTCTGGTAACTCCAGCGAGCAGATTTGGGGTTTTTGTGGATTATGGCTCCAGCTGCGCCCCTCAGGCTGAATCTCAGTTGGACAGCCATGGTGTTCTCCGTCCAGCAGTTGGCCTTTGCACAGGTCTCGAACTGATAGAGAAAGTCTTTCCATGACCCTGACCCATCGAAATGGTCTGGTTGTAATGTGGGAATTTTCTCCTTGCCCCTCGTCTGTCCATCAGCACTACAATCTGCAAAACCCCCGTCTTGCACTACACCAGGAAAACAGCCGCGTGGCCCTGGCATGGCTTGTTTTGAACTGTGACCCTGGTCATGCTTGCAAAGCCCACACCCCCCATCTGGTGCTGGTATTGCCATGCGAGTTGTTGGGGAAAAATAGCCCTGAGCTGGCATTTCATAGCTGTACTGCGCAGGTTGGGGTATACCCGGCATAATGTGTAGCTTCGCTGGCTCAGTAAACGGCGTTTTTCTAGGGACACTGCAGGTACAGTTCATGGCGGTGAATGGCTGGCTGCATGGCCGAGATGTAACAATCCGAGGTGGGTGATCATGCGAGCCATGCTGTCCCACTGTGAGCGGTGTAGATGCAGTGTTACCAGGGCCTCCGCAGTCTGAGCACTGCAACTGCTTAAACTCACTGCACACTGCATTCTGCTTCGCTATTGGTGTTAAGAAAGGGTTGGTGTGAGCTGAAGGTGGCGGGGTGAGATGCCATGCAGCCTCAAACTCCGTCGTATAGACTGCTGCTATGCTCGCCGCTGGCGTTAACTCTATGTCCGTGATGAAGGGGTTGCTGCTGTGGATTCTATTGTTTACATAAGTGGCACGGTCCACATTAGCTGTGCCACTCTCTGGGGTTTCTGGCAAAAATGGGTTGCTGCTCTTACTGAAGTACATTCCCATGCCATCCCCTTCAGCATCTCTCGGAGCCGCCATTTTCTCTGTCGTCCGAGGGAAAAGAGAAAAAGAAAGTTCGCTCCCTCTCTCTCGGCGCTTTGCGGAGTTTTATCCCGGAAAAGAGCCCCCAGTGTTACCGCGCCAGATCCGCGGCCCCGAACCGTAGTAAGGAAACCTCTGGCAGTTACTTGACTCGCAGCCGGCAACAGCTTACTATACAGGTCAACTCCGCTAGCAAGAAGATCGAGGGAGGCGTAGGAAACTGCTTTACCAAACCTTTATTTCTCCTCCAAGGCACGAACACCGCGTACAGTGGGCTGAAACAGTTTACTCACAGCGGGCATCGCCGATACAACTTTGGCTGCCGAGGGAGTTATTATATTCCTTTTATTTACTTTCTCTTCGTCTCTTCTGTAGTTAACCGTTACTTTTCTTTTTCTTCTCCGCTCACCCTCACACACCCGACAGGCAGTTCCGCTACACACACCCGCATACATTTCCCATCAGGCTTCACCCTTAAAGGACCATGCCTGTAACACCAGGAATGGAGAGAGCGAGCTGCATGTCCGACTCTACAGGCTTCAGTTAGCATGTTAGAATCTTACAGCTCATAACACTATAATTGGAAAAAAGGCTTCCCATTAAAACCAATGGGAGTGCTCCCTCCACCCAGTTAAAATGCTGTGGTTGGCTGCACATAAAGGACCACCATGATGTGAGAGACTGATACATGTGCATTGATTCTTTTAGTTTACAATTTAAAATTTGACCCTCAGTTAATAATTCCAGACCTTTACACTTTTAGTTTTAACACTTAAAAGAAGCAGCAATACCAACTCACTTAATAATTTTAGCCAGCTAGCTAATATGTTTATTCATGAACGACTGTATTTGTTCATTCAGGCTTTTTGCTAACAATGTTATGCACACTGTTATGAAACATCCTTACTTTTCTCTAATACCTTCAACTTTGGTGAGCTTCTTAACAATTTTCTGCACAAACCTGTTCAGGTCCACTTAATTCTTCAATTAAACTCTAAAATATGTTTTTATTTTTTATATATTCGTTAAGACAATCTGTCTGCGTAATCCCCTGGGGTACTTATACCTCTAATTGGGAATCACTGCCATAGATTCTTTTAGAGTCTGTGACAGAGACCCATAAGGCTGCACGTACACACCCTCTTCATAGTCCCACACAAACAGGATATACAACACTGAACTCTTAGCTTTATGCAGGCAATGATAGGTGGAAGAATAAGTTGCCGGTGAAAAACTTTGCAAATGTCACAGACTTAACAAACACATAATTAACTAAGCAACAGAGAAGACTGTTTCCTCAAATAGAAATTTCCATCCACTGTCTCAACACTGACCTCCTTCTAGCTCTGCTCTGTCTCCACTCCATGTGCCATCACCGCCCACTTACTGCCTCCTCAGCGGGAGAAAGGTTAATACCCTGCTCCTGTCTGAGTCTGCTCAACCTTGTGTGTGTTTCTGTGTGTAGATGCAACAGGACTGCATCTAGTGTCTGTTACTGTTTCTCTGACAACAGTTTAACAACCATATGCGCCCCTAGAAGAAAGGCAGCAAAAACAGGGGCATAATAATCCCCGGAGTCTTTTTTAATATCATCAGATTTTAAAAGAGCTAAGAGGCTACGACATCATGATGGCTGGCTTATTTCTATTTATCTTTTGAAAACCAACAATATGCTTCAGCCCCTGATCATTCCTGACTTTTCAACGCTGTTGTGTTAGCACTTGGCTTCAAGCAAATTTGCTCCGACTGAAGACATAAATCTTTACAAACGGAAAAAGGAAAATTACCCTCTCCCTTCGAGCCTCGCATTTGTCTTTAACCATCAACAAGATTACCTGGTGAAGGGTTGTCATTTTATACAGACAAAAAAAATCAGCCTTCACCTTTTTTTTCTTTTGGATGTGTGTGTCTTTTGATTTTTGCTGATTATTTTATGTAAACTTGTAATTATTGCTGCACAAAAACAAGTAAAAAAGTGTAATTTGTTGGAAACGATGTTCAGTGTATAAAAAGAGTGCTTTTGTAGCAGGATGGTGCAAATGGGCTTCAGTTTATTGTAATTAAAGCAAACAAAGTGGGCTGAAGGATGGTTTATGTGAGCTCCACAAAATTGGTAACACAAGTTCATTGTGGGATTTGGTGCTTTGTGATACCTATGTGAACTTTTTACAGCATGTGATCCATGGGAAGGATGGCATGAGAGCAAAGTAACAGAGAAGTTGGACTGTTATTCTGAGCAAACAGAGGTATTCTCTGAGCCAAATCAGGGGCCAGTGCATGAAACTCTAAAGCCTTCAGCGGATCAATTCATCAAGCCTTGTTCACTGAGAGACAGCAAAGTAGGTTTATCACAGATATAGAATTTACTAAATAAAGAACACAAGAGCTGAATCAGCCAAAGTCAAAAGAAAGCTGTCTAGCTGTGGTCTCAGAGGATGAGGAGCGTCTCGAAACCATTTCCCAGGAGGAGAAACGAGGACAGAAAGTCCAGTTTACAGATGAACCCTGGTAAAGATCAGTGGCAGTAACTTGAGGCTGAATGTAAGGAGAGAACGAATGATGCCAGAAAGAGAAAAGTTTGTAGCTGGACACCTGCAGTGAACTGACTCCACCCTGGCTGAGGAGAAGCAGCTCTCTACTCTGCAGAGATGTGCTCCACCCTCTGGTTTGCATTTTTGTGGGGAAGGATTTGTGCTGCAGCAGGATAATTGGCCCAATCACAGCTCAAAACTTTAGGGAAACAAAGACTGCCGCAGACTTTCCTCCACATTCGTATTACGTCAACCCCGCTGAAAGTTTATGAGTCAAAAATTCCCAACCAGAGAGATAATAAGAGAGAGACACAGACATGACACTCAAAGAATTATGAATAGAAATGAGTGAACTCTGAGGCTGTAAAGATGGTGTTAATCTCACCCTGCCTTCAAAGAGCCAATCAACAGTGGAGCTGTGAAACATATGATCTGATCATGTTGTTGCACTGACGCATTCACACAGAGGTTTCAGGTATGTGTTGGCAGCCACTGCTGTCTGTTCATTATTGTAGTTAAGAGAAGTTCAGTGTGCTGCCTATTATTTTGCTCACTTTAGCCATGATGTAAATGAGCGTGGCATTTGTTCAGGGCCTTGATTGTTGATTGTGATTGCACTCTGGATCCACTCATTAGTGAAGCTGTAATGTCACAACTTTGCACAGTAGAAACAAAAACTTTCTTTTCATGCGCGTCGGAAAACTTTTTAAGACTTTTTATCGGAACAAACATGATGACACATATTTGCAGCCTGATACCTATTGATTCACACAGGAATAAACATAACTGCCCAGAAACCTCGCTCACTTAGTCTGTCATAATATGAGGCGAATATTTACAGCCTCGTGTAAAATCGTCCTTCTTCTTTTTCCGTCTTCTTCCGTTGGAGGTAACACCAAATCAGATAGAAGTTCCCGTTTGACCCTTTTGCAGTCAGCTCTTTTTCTTTTGGTAGAATAAATTTAGTCATGAAGAAAAATGTACCTTCACACCTCATTAATGTTTTCTGAGTTACAGGTCAGTTTTTGATCCCACATAACTGCACAAGTACAGAAGACAGCCACAGGAAATCTTCAGAGATGAAAAACATCCATTTAAATGACACGTTTAAAGAAACAAATTGCAAAAAGAGCAAAAGTAGTTTAATCAAGGTGATATGAGTATGAATGTCGCTGCTCCATTACACAGCCATAAGCTACTTTCATGAGTTTTAAAATTGGATTATTATATATGATGAAATGATCTGGATACAGTTGATGAACTGTCACACATATGCTAGAACATGCTTTGATCAGCCACCTATACTTTTACCCAAAATGCACTTTTTAAACTTTCAATAATCAGAAAACAGATCAACATCTGCAATATTAAACTGGAGCATTTTTGTTATTAAAGCTATAACACATCCCCTATAGCTCTCCCTCGATGTATATTGATTCTCAAAGTTGCTTATTGAAAAATTCACGCTGAACAAAATTCAGGTTGGCTGTAAAATAGATTTGGTTGCTTGGAGCTGAAATGGATTTTTCCACCTTGAAAATGTCATGTGGGCTCAAAAACGCTTGGGAAAAAAATAATGGCAATAATCAAACGGAAAACTTCATCCCACCCGTCTGCACTTTGAGGAAAAATATTTATGGCCTATTTGTATAATTTTGCATGACTTCATTAAATATACTAAAGTTACTGTTTAAAAGAAATCATGTGATGGTGAGGGGTCAGGTGGGAGTCGCTGATTAAATGATTATCAAATCATGCTGGGATAATGTGAGTTATCAGGCTTCAACAAGCTTAGACTGAACATTTAGCTTCTCATATATATTGAAATATTTTCTAGTAAATTCAAAACTAATGCAAAAAAGAAGCATTTTCACTCCCAGCCTGAGATTTGTGGATGTCACTGCAGCTGCTGCGAGTTTAGGGTTGCCCCAAAAAGTTGAGCCGCACATTTAAAAAAAATAATTTACCTCAAGTGTCACGCTCCTCACCTCATGCAAATGTGAGTTTGAGACCTGCGCATGGCAGTAATGGATTTCCAAAGCACATGAGTAGCAATATTTTGGCAGAGGAAACCTTCTGACAGTGAAGCAGAAGATATTCTAGATGTTTTCTTACTGGTATACTTATAAAAAATACACAGAAGTTATGTCCCAGTGGAATCGTTTTATAGTTAAGCAGTGGATTTATTATTCTTAACAGAATCCACTCCGCCCCGATACTCAGGCAAGATAGATTTCTCTAATAAGTGAGATGCTGCAGAGTGGAGAGAGCTGCTGCAGGACAAATTATGTAATGATGACACTGTATCTAAGTTAGTCCTTTTTACTGCCTGATGAACTACATTTTTCTAGCATACTGGCCAACATTCATGCTTCCATAAATCACGCTCTTTCAAATAATCCTGGCCGGCACTTCCACCACAAAAGGAAAAAGTTGCGCGTTGAAAAAACCGTACCGTATATCTGAAACAGATCTTGGGAATCCTATTTTCCCCGATATCGATTTTTCAGCACATCAATTTGGATTTCTGCCAGCGTAACACGTGCTCCGCAGGTGGAGGCGAATGTAATCTGTCTATTGTTAAAAAGGAAACAGTATTTTTCCACTAACACGTCTACCAGGAGGAAAACAGGCCATTATTCTGAAGGATACCCATTGTGCAAACTGCAGACACACACATTTACAGTACAAGGCGCCTCATTAAAGCAGCTCAGCAACATGTTACAGCACTCATTTCTCCAATGCAGCTTTTTCAGGCTGTGCCTCAGCTAATGTCTTCTCCCAATGTGGCATTTGCCACCATGGGGGTTGTTAACAGTGCACCGTCCGATGCTGTCGCATCTTGCCTGTGTTGGCTGCAGGCTTATGGAGGGAAACAGCATATAAAGTTCACAGCTGAATAATTGATGGTGTGTTGGATGGGTCACGGGTGGCAGCGAGGAAGAGGAGGTGGAAGTGGAAGGCAAATGCCAGTAGATGATCACTGCACTCATGTCAGCCTGTGAGGGCTTGTTAGCAGCTGGATCTGAATAGCTCTCTGCTACACGGAGATATCCAGATAATGAGATTTGGGTAATGAACCAGGGTTATATAATAGTCATATTCCATCGCCCAACTACAGAGAGATTTTAATTTGGCCCGGAGAAATAATGGTCTTCTTCTCAATCATTGCAATGAGTCATTTTCAAAAGCTAACGCTAACATTACATTGCAATTAGAGCACTTACACAAGAAAGGCAAAAACAAGACCATAAAATGGAATAAGAGTGAAGTCAGTAATCCAATAATGCTTGAAATCGGCTAAAAGTGTCGCCACCGCCGCCACGATTTTCTGAGATTTCAGTTTAGATAATAAGCTGTTAAGTTTTAGCTCTATCATTCCTCAAATGATTCAAAGACATCGAATGATCTCCCAAAACATCAAACATTCATCTGAAAGAGAGACACAAGTAAAAGCCAGCTGAGGCCCGATTCTACGTGTGTGTTTATCATCCAAAAGGTGCGAGTGTGCGTGTCTCTGTGTGTCAGAGATACCGACAGACTGTGCTGAATGTGAACAGAGGGTTCAAACAGCAGGTGTGCCGAGCGTCCAGCCTCCCTCTCATCAACACCAGCTACATCGCCGTCACCACGCTTCTCAGATCGAGATGAAGGCAAATAAGATCAGGCGTGGTTGATGCTGCTCGCCACGTTTAGCGCTGATTTCTTAAAGCGGCTTCGGTAGCATTTTTAGACTTGATTGTGGAAGAGAAGGCAGAGCTGGCAGAGGTGGTTACAGATCAGAGTTACACGTTACTTGTGTGCTCGTCTGGCAAGCGTGGAGTGATTGATTTGCAGGTCAAACAGCATCGAGGCATAGGTTTTCTTAGGGTGAAATTATAACATTTTTCAGCTTATTCAACAGCTTTCGAAAGACTGTAATTCAGAGGAAAGGCCTGAAGAATGTCCTGCTTATACCTCGCATAATGATTTTTTCAGTCTCTCTCTATATAATCTACTGCTTATTTTTTCTCTTAATCTTCTGGTCTGTAAAATGTCAGAAGAGGTGAGCAGCTTTCCTGAAGCCATGACATGTCTGGTTTTGTCAGACAATCAGCCTGAACCCACAAAAATATGCTTATTAAAGATAACAAAAAGAAGCAAGCCTTCACCTGAAACGGGCGTTTTACCTGTTTTGGTATTTTATATAGAAGTGCAGCTACAAAAATGAAAGAATATGATCTTCATGAAGAGGTTTGTTGCATTAAACTGAATTATCCCAGATCTGTGATTTAAAAATCCGATATTCTGATATATCAGTCCATTTTTTTCTTTCTAATACACAAATCACAAAGAATTTCCAACATTTGTTACGTGTAGTTTTGCATTTACTTGCGTAGCGGCTGCCGGACGCTGCTCAGATCGGTTGTTGCCTTTGTGGCATTCCACACACGCGGCTGCCACAAGGATGCTGCAGAGTTCCCTCTGGGCTAACAATGCAATGTCAATACTCAAAAGGTGTTTCTCTCATCTCTTCTTTCCTTTTCAGTTTTTGTTTATCGGCTGTTATAAATACAGATACTCATAGATTGGCGCATAGCTAATATTGGCCAATAATATCAGCCTGCTGATAAATTGTTTGGGCTCTACTTTTCTGTAATGGAGATTAACTTGCAGTCCTCCAAAATGCCAACAGCATACAACTCAGTGTCGCTTAAATTACATTTTACTGTTAAAAAAAAATAACACTGGTGCTACTGTCCATTGCTACCTCGAATTCTGACCTCAAAACAACGCCTCCAGCATTGCCCTCCATCACGGCTCCTTCTCAGTGCAGAAACCATCCACCTTCTCTGAACCTCTCAAATACAGCGAGGACCAAAATTGTCAGAATCAGATCGAGTTCAGATCAAAACTCCAAGTTCCTTCCGGTCTCTTGTGTCTTTCTTAGTTCCAGCACTTCCCTTCTTCCTCTTGATTTCTTTGGGCCAGTTCCACAGTCGAGGCTGATGTTCAGAAACACCCGCTGCTTGAACTCGGGGAAAAGCTCATGTTTCACTCTAATCTAAGCTGCTGTTAGCTGTTGATTTCTGAGTTCTGCTGTGCAGCAGAGGGAACTCTGTGGCTTCGTTTCCTGCGGTTATCCTCAGGAGAGCCAGTTTCATCACAGTGTTTGATGATTTTTGTGACTGAACTTGAAAAAACCTTCAGTCCTTAATGTTTTCCAAATAATTGACCTTCATTTCTTAAAATAGGCTAATGATGGACTGCTGTATCTCATTAAGGGACCAGGACTGTTTTTTCCATGCAAACACTACATCAGCACAATATTCAATCATTCAGGAGGAAAAAGTTCCACCTGTTAACCTTTGAAAAGGTTCAGCTGTGAAGTGGTACACATTCGAAATGACAAACTCATGAAGCTGGTTAAGATACTGACAAATAGATGCAAAGTGGTCATTGAGACAAATGGTGGCAGCTTATCTTGGTGCTGCCTCTGAGACACTGTTGTTAATCACATAAAGCCAGACGCCCCCCCCCCCCCCCCCCCACCCTGTTAAGGATAAGTGGAAGAGAATGGATAGATGTGTGGACATAAACCCAAACGTGTTGTTTAATTGAAGAAATGCTTGGTTTTGCCCGACAGCGCAGCGCAGCTATTCTCTAACTTAAGACTACCGTGACCCATTTTGAAATCTGAAAATCTTCCACCCAAGCTTTTAATCACAACTCTGATCATGACAAATCTAAGATGAAGTGTTTTCTCTGTTGTCTTTTCATTGTGATCTCCCTTGAAAATCCTTGAAATTGTCCTGGAATTACCACTGATGAGGATATTCTTAAGTCTAAACTCTGCAAACCATCTCGTCTCTCTGGCAACGACACCATATCCCCACACGCCGTCACAGGCTGGACGACTGTACGGTCACACATATAAACACACTGAAATTCATTTGCTTGTCCAGGCTGAATCTCTGAAACAGCTCCACCTCTGCTGCCTGATGCTGTAACTGCAGCTCCATTCAATTCTTTAACTCGATTATGAGATATCCTGTTTTAAATGTAACTGTTTAGCTGGCAGATTTAAACCATTATTACTATCTTGTTATTGCTGTAAATGATTTCTAATGGCTCACCTACATTTCATTCAACATCTACAGCTGTGGCTCAGACTTTGGAAATGACCAGTGTCAGGAAAAGAACAATAGAGAGAGAGAGCATAGCCTCTAATGAGTTTTAACAAACTTGCGATGTGTTGTGTAGATGTCCTTGTCGTCCCTTTGAACTCAACTACAAATCAGTCAGTTAACCCTGCAGTCACGTTGCATTTGGTTATGATTTAGAAAGCTGCAACACTACCAGCTGCTGACACTGTGGAAACAGCTCTATGGTCAGAATATCCAGAGACTTTATAGAACAACAGTATATATTAGTAGTCTAACTATGATGTCATACCAAAGTCACACTATTGTGTTGTCATATTATCCTATAAGATGTAATGCTTTTAGAATGTGTAAATAATATATTTCCAGTGCTTTGTATCCTGCTGCAGTGAGGCTTTGGTCTTATGTTGTTGTTAGTGTTGTGCACTCTGAAGGGTCGAGTACGGGATCCATGGTGGACGTTATTGTGACATTACCCAACCAAACTTTGATTGTAGAGACCGCACTATTTACCCATACATAATTTACTGTTAACATTCTTTTTAACATATATTTTAAAATCGTTTTTGAAGTAAAAACTGAAAATGATCGAGCTTGTGACTAGAAGTTTTCTTTTTTTAATATTGTGTGAGGGTAAACTGGAAACCTTTGGACTGATAAGATGGTGTCACCTTGGCATTCTCAGAACTGTGCTGGGAATCTTTTATTGACATTTTTATAGACTAATAAAAAAATCAATTAATTGGAAAAAAATAACAGGCAGATTATTGAATAAGGCTTCGCTCAGTGCATCATTAAATCTAGACGTGGAAACACTGGAACGTTAATTATATGTAACCTTGACATTTATGACTCTACAAGAACTCAGCGCAGTTGAGAAAAGCGGCTGAAATATAATTGAATGCCACTGTGAGTGGGATCAAACTGTGCGGACATGTGACCACGTTCAGCAGAGCCACTCACTGAAAACTAACCCAACAAGTTTGTTCTGTTTTTATTGTGTGAAAAACTGAAGCGGCTCACGCTGACACGAGTTAGCTCGTTATATTGATCATATATTGCCTGCCCGGACCTCCTGTAGGCTACCTGTTAAATACCAAAGCTTGTTTTTGGCCATTTGTGCCGATGCGTTGATCAGATATTGATTATGGGCGCACATATGCAAGAAATGCAAAGCCAAAGAATGCGCGTGTGTGCAGTGGAAGCAGTGCTGAAGTTAAAGTCACCGTGCAAATGTCAAAATCTTTGAGGTTTAGCCTCTCTCTCTCGCTCTCTCTCTCTCACTCACTCTCAGAGCTCGTGCAGGCTCGCTCTCTCTCCCCTCCTCGCTCTCTCCTCACACTCAGCCAGCCGGTGCTGCAGTGGCTCAGTCGCAGAGCGCTAGCGCGGCTGCTTTTCCGCGGTAACTCGTTTCATCCGTCGGGACACGACTGCGTCCACGGATCGTAGATGCAGCCCTCCGTTTCCGCCGCTTCGTCTCCAAACACGCACCCGTCCGACCCGCTTGACGTCTTCCGCGCGGACTCGGCGTCTCGTTCGTGCGTCCCGATTGCGTAAAAGTCGTAAGTAGCTAAGGGACGCGCTGTCCAATAATCTTGATCGATCGCAGGCCGGAAGCACGCGTTAGTTTAGTTTGGACAATTGTGTCGATGTGCGCGGAGATAGAAAGTTGACCGCGTTCTCACATGATCGCCGCGAGCTCTGCAAAGTAAACGACTCTGTCCCGAAAATATCCAGCATGCAATGCATAATTAATCAAGCATTATGCACAAACACACGCCGATTAATTATTTACTCGATCTGCTAAACACTTGCAGTTTAAAGTAAATAGGTGTCCGCCACAGTATCTGCAAAGCGCAACATAAAGTCCAAACACACTCCAGGGCGGCCGGACACGTGTTGAGTTCAGTGTACGTTTAGCTGTGGGATTGTTCAGAACAGCCCGACCTTACAGCTGCAGCACCGGGGTCAAGCTGCTCCGGTTCAGCTCACCTTGAACCATGCTGGTAATGTGCACGAGTCCTCCGCGGGCAAACCGCCCAGCCCGAGGCCACGCGGCGCTCCTCCGGGCATCTCTCATAATCCTTCTCCTCCTCTGGCCACGGCCGTCTGCAGGCAAGAAGAAGCTGTACATCGGAGCGCTGTTCCCCATGAGCGGAGGCTGGCCGGGCGGTCAGGCGTGCATGCCCTCCGCTCAAATGGCCCTGGACCTGGTGAACAACAGGAGCGACATCCTGCCCGACTACGAGTTGGAGCTCATCCACTACGACAGCATGGTGAGTGCATGTGGAGGAGAGTCAGAGGAGGTGCGCACTTAAAGTGATGTGTGTGTGTGTGTGGTGTCAGCCCCTGAGGGATGTCATGATCTGCCTCTCAGATTATCACGAGGGCTCTTGTCATTTTCTCAGTTCTGTGAGTGTTTTGTTCAATTCTTTTCTGATGAAAAACAGAGAAAGAAATCCTGGCTTTTATTTCCAGTTTTGATTGCAGATTTATGAAATTATACTGGCTGTCTTTTTTATTTTTTAGGATTGCTCATAAGGAGAGGTTTTCTTTGAGTATTGTAGATTTTGGGGTCATATTTTTTGAACATCATACTCTTTGTGATGGAAGCGTCTTTACTGATGTTTGCCAAATACCAAAAAATCAGGTATCAGGTGAAAATGTCACTTTTTCTAAGGAAGTGCTTTGGTTCTTTCATGTTTTTATCTATGGGTCACCCCGCTGACAGCTAACCCCCCAGAGTCTTTGCACTCCGTGCCACATTCATTTTGCTAAATGAGCAAACACACCTCCTGCTTGTTGCTCATCAATCATTCATCATGGTGGTATTTTAAAATGTCAGCATTATCGACCAATATAAATCCAATAATCACCCCTCCAGCTTGTTCAGATACTGCCCTTTTTAACCACCCACGCCACCCAAATCAACCTTAATCACAATCCGGGTTATTTCTGTGAGTGAATAATCCTTGTCTTTGGGTTCTCACTGCTGCATATCCTGAAGTTTTTCACTGAAAGGAAGTGTTTTTCTCAACAGTGGGATGAGTGCAGACACAGATTTGTTTAAAAAAAGCAATCCTCTGTCTCTTCTCTTGAGGGTTGTTATCAATCATGCTGCAGGACAGATGCCTGGAGAGTTGGCTGGGGCACCAAACAGTTAACTGCACAGGGACTGGTTAGAAATTTGCTACGAGCTTTATTCTGATTGGTGTACAAGGCTCTGCATTGGAATCCTGTTAAACAGAATAGCAGGGAAAGAGAGCGTGTGTGTGTGTGTGTGTGTGTGTGTGTGTGCATGTGAGAGAGAAAGAGAGCGAGAGTTGGCATGGCAACACAGTTACTCTTGAAGCACACCACAGAAACAAACAAGGATTCAGCTCTGTGGAAATATGTGTGCAAAATCATATGCTGGATGTATGCAGAGCTGATGGCACAGAGCATTTTGTTAGACATACACCTCGTTCTTTGCACTCGAAACAGATTAAATACGTGCGTGTGTCCTCCGATTACAAGTGTAGTGAAGCAGGCATCTGCAGATGTAGCAGCCATAAACATAAAAATAAAGCAAGGAAGAGATTTCAGAGGGATTGGAAAACATCTCTCCTCGTGCTTCAGGAGTCGCTGGCGCCTCCGGCTCGCGAAATAGATGCAGATCCTTTTTGAAGGGAAAAGCTCAAAGAGGCTGGTGTAACATTGTCTGAATGATACTGGTTAATTCCTTGATTTTAAGTCCTAGCGGGAGGGGGAGGGGGAATTTATTGCTCCTACTCTGGGTACAGTGTGGTCAGAATGAGGTTTTTACTTTTTGATTGCAAACGTTTTTCACCTGGCTGGAATGGTAATGAGGATGACAGTCTGAAAACCAATTATAAAGAAGGAGATTAATTATGATATTTGCATGCAGTTATGAGAACCCATTCCACATCCTTGTTTGGTCTGAGAAGAGATCGGCACATTTGAAGCACAACTTGGCGAGATTAAGACGAGGGTTTAAATGGCTCTTTGTTTGCATCTCGAGATGAAGGCTGCGGAGTGTAATTTTGCATCAAAGACTCTTAACTGGAATTTATTATGATGAGAAACTTTTATTGCATCTCTAAATGATTAAATAAAAGAAATGCATCAAGGGAGACCTATTATGCATATCTTCAGGTCCATATTTTTATTTGTGTGTTCTACCAGGGTAGCTTTGCAATTAAGAAACAAACATTATTAACGATGTGATCCTCGTTCACCTTAGTGCAGCCCCATTTTCGCTCCTCTTTCCTTACAGCTACCTCCCCTTTTCCTTCTGATTGGCTGTTCCTGCAAAACAAAAGGTGGGTGAATACTGTCAAAGCTGTCTGACGTTGTCATATTTTGGATATCTGCTTTCTTTGACATCTTAACAAACAAAGATTAGAAAAGACAATGCAACTCTGAATAGCAGACCGTATAGGAAAGATGGACATAGCCTCCTGGTTCTCAGTTATTGGTTAGCAAAGTTCTTTGTGAAGCCTCAATCTGAGTGTTTTGAGGTCGCTGTCAGAGTTTGGACGCGACGAATGAGCCGTGGATCAGACTGAGAGAAAGAAAGTGAGAGACACTGCAGTTTAATAGGCTAGCAACTTGTCACAGCGTGCGACTGAAATTTACGACGACGAGAGCCGTTTCCCCACAGACCTATAAAACCAGAATAATAGGTAAACAGAGGAAAAGAGCTTCACTGGCTTCTTTCGGAGCTGGAAGCTACGCCCGTGTTTGAGATGCAGCCCAGCAAACATGGCTCAAACCCCGATGTCATGTCCCTGGTCATCTGATCTGAACTGTAAGACAGACGGGTGTTGATGTTGTTTCGAGCTAAACTACAGGTTTAGTGTTTATCAGATTATGAGAATGAAAGAATGAAATTAAAATGTGATTACTCAGTGGTAAAACAGACATTCATCTGACAGCTTCTCCACATAGAAAAAGTAGTATTACTACTGTAGGCATTGGCCTGTTTTTACAATATAGGCTGAAATTTGAAGGAATTTACATTCTTTCTCATTTATATTGTGCTAAACGTAGCGCATCACAAACGCTGTAGCTCTGCTCCTTGTGCCCGTGCTATGCACCCTGTGATGGGAGTCCAGTTAGCTCAGTAGAATGAGAAATAACCTTTGTGGAATATACTTTTCTTTCTTGCAGCAAAGTCTAACAAAGACCTCCAGGCCATATTCAATGTGTATGTTTAGCTCATAAGAAAGCTTTGGTCTGACTTTTGTTTTCAAAGTGTTTTTCAACCACAACTAGACGTCGACAAAAGACCACCAGCTTACAGTTATTCAACATCGCAGTGTGAGCTGGGAGACTAATATACTCAAGAACTCCCACTGTCTACACTCCCGGCCTCATAGCGGGCAATTGTAAGGTAGTCTGGCACGAGTCGGGCTGTACGAAGATGTGGAACAAAAATGTAAATTTCACGGGGTAAACTTTTTTCTTCTGATTTATAATAGTGCAACAACATATATATATATAATTCCATATTTATATATTTGCTTTACAGTTAAATGCTTTTCCTGGATACTAAGGATGTCACAGCACAGGTCCACTTAATAGCATCCACCATTTTGATTCAGGCATGAAGCAAAGGACTTCTGGCAGCAGTCACCTTCAGCCGCCAGCACAACCAGCTGCTCCTTATACACACATGGAAATGTCTGTTGTGGTGCTTCTTATGTGTAGTTGTTATTTAGAATCAGATGGCACTGAGAGAGGACGTCCTGTTGTAAAACCTTTACAGACTAACGAGTGTTTATAAGCAGAACGACAACATTTTACTGGTAAATCTGCAACAGTGTGGATTTACTTCAGTTCAGACGCTTTAGCGATGGTAGATCTGCAGAAACTAAATTCAAATGTGGACATTTTTGTCCAGGAGCAGGTGTAAATGATTATTTTAGCTGTTTGGCTCTATGCACTCCCGGTCATTGAGGGCTATTCTGCAGCCAGAGTCTGTACAATGGGATTAATAGGAAGTGAAATGGCTCTTGTAGATCGGCTCTGGCTGAGCTTTTGGCTCACAGGGATTACTTGCACATTCACTGACCTCATTATTTAAAACTTTGTCCATCTTTAATGTGAGCATCGAGCGGTGTAACAGTACACCCGTATGTGGCAGAAAATCAGAAAAAGCAGAGTAGTTCCACCTCTGACGTTTGACTTAGCAAACAGGTGACAATTTGGGCGGGGAGTATGGAACGATGTCCTCAACTTGTTCAACATCATAAAATATTTATGAAGCTCTACACTTAATCCCAGCCTGTCTTTTAAATGGATGAATATACCCCGTGGTAGCAGAACGGCTTGTTTCTCTGGCTATTCTGGCGACAGCATCAGACTATTTACAGCCTTCTGAGATGTGCGCACACATGCACACACAGGATCGCGCGCAGACACGCGCTCTCCACACAGGCTGTTGCCATGGATATATCAAAGCCGAGACTGCAAACTTTGATCAATTATTAACAGTGATGAGTGAGACGGTGGAGATGCAGAGAAATGGCGGTGAAACAAGGTGCTTCCCTCACTTCCGTTTTTGATTTTAATTGGCAGCCGTGACACAATTTTCCATCCGCTGTGGCATAACTCGTATCCTTCAGTGGTCCTCGTGCATGTCCGTTGGCACACGAGCCTGAAGTGTGGTGCCAGACGCAATTATGAGGAACTAAGGAGATGTAGCTCTGCATGCTTTGAGATTCAATATTCAGGCGGTCCCCCAAGCCTGATCATATCCCCTATTCACACTTTTGATATTATTCAATCTGGAGTGTAATTAGATGGCATATTATGACGACCAAGTGTGTTTTCTCATTCTTCCTAGCTCAGGGAAACTTCAGTTTCTTTCAAAGCTTCTCGCCAGCTGGGTATGACTGATTGGAGAGACTACATGGGCATGTTAACATGACACCGATATTGGCTGCAGGAATTTCAGCACCAAGGACAGCAGCTGAAGTGCCTATCTTTTGTGGGGTATGTGAGTGTGTGTGTAGTTTTATGTACACACACAGTAGCATTAATCTGGGTGTGTGACAGAGAATGTGAATGTGACCATGAATGGCATTGGGGGCCTTCATTGCTGCTGCTCTCATGAGCCAAGGAGGAACAGAAATGAAAGTAGAAATGGTGACGACCCCAGGGGGCTGTAGCAGACAGACCTCCAAGAATAGCAGAGATTCCTCAGCCTTTATTGCAAACCTGCCAACACCCCTGCTTGCCTCTGTTTTTTTATAAGGAGGCCATGTGCTTGCTGATTATGTTACCAAAGGCTTTGTTTGTAAGGTGAATGACTGAAACATTCAACAACTGGAACAGATTTTTTTCTTGCAAGTACATCCAACTTCTGCCACTTACCTTTAAAGCCTGTTAATATTACATGTGGAAACAGCACAAAACGAACAGAGACTGTGTATAGAAGATATATGTTGCCACTGTGGAAAGCTTAGTTATCAGGAAATGGTAGCAAACTTGGTTAGCATGTATAGAGACACTACTGGTACATGACACAAAGAGAAGTATCTGACAGTTAAGGCTGAATAACATGCAAAAAAGAGAAAAAAGAAAGAAAGCACACAGCTAGTCGCTACAGCTACCTGCGTCACCACGCACCTGTCGGTCAAAGCCGTCGTGCCTTAAGTAAACATTTAAACAACAAAGAAATCCCCCCATGTTAATCTAATTAAGGGAGAAATTAGCTAGTGTCCAATAGGGATGGGTACCGGTATCCGGTGCCATGATGGTCCAAAAACCCGAAGAGGAGAGTCCTGGCCCCTAGCCCTGCCAGTGTAGCAGAAATGATGAGGATGATGATGCAGCAGCAGCCGTTCTTCTCTGCGTGAGGAGCTTAATGTTGTTCGTGTGTAATTTACGTTGAGTAGGCTAACCACGTTATTACATTAATGCATGTAAGGTGAACTAGCAAACATCATCATAGCTACATGCGGCTGTCTTCTTGTTTGATGGCAGATGCTCCCTTCACCCTGGCCAAAAAGGCTAAAATGACCAAAGAAAAAGTGGAAAACAGTTAAACATGAGAGGTTTTTGGACAAAGTTTGTGTTTTTTCCATTGTTTAAGCACTGCTTCCAGCCAAGAATCATACCATATATACCCCATAGCTGCAGAAAAGGCTAACATTGTTATCTTTTTACAAAAACCAGCTGAACACGAGAGGTTTTTGGACAAAGTGTGTGTTCTCCATTCTTTAAGCACTGGCACCGTTTCAAAAGTACCGGTTTGGCACCGGTATCGGATAAAACCTAAACGATACACATCCCTAGTGTCCAATGTTTTTCTATATTTCTCTTGTAAAGTTTGACACCAAGTGGCCTTTGGAGGAACTGCAGTTCCTCTAACAAATTAATTTTGTCGTATTAGAATCAGAAAACCAGTGGAGTTGCCTCGTGCAGCAACTCCACCAGTTGAATTTTGATGGTTCAGGTGTTAATTTTTGATTTATAAGTGACCACCTAATGAATCTGCAACGCTATAACAGCAGTTTCTCTCGTAGCTTCTATCTATCTCCCCTCACTCGTGATTAAAAACATCTCCAAGATTGGTCAACATGCTCAATTGGTGGCTTCAGCCATCTTTTATATGCAGTGTGTGGTTTTAAAACAAAAAGCTTCTGTATGATGGGTTTGGCACTGGTTTACCATGAATTGATGTTTGAACTTTTCCATATCATTTTCATCTCTGCACAGTGTTCCCATTATACTATCAAAGGTTTCATTTCTTGCTTTCATAGAAAAATGGCATGATTGAAAAGTACAGCTATGTAGTCTGGTGCTATTTCACAATTGTGTTCAAAAATACACCCTTTCATTATACACCTATTACTGCCTGCTAACCATTTCCTGTTATGTTATTCAAAGTGAAAAGAACATGGAATAAGTAACTGTTCAAAGCAAAATAACTGAATCACCTTCTTAGAAAACTTCCGTCTAAGCTGGTTTTTTTTTTTTTTTTTTTTTTAAATGACATCAGAAACAGCAGTATGCGACATTACGTGATGGCAGAGCTTCAGTTCATCCTTTGTCATTTTTTTTTTTTTTTTAATAAATAGGACAGGGGGAATGAATGAGAGAAAGAGGGGGAGAGAAAGAAAGAAAACCAAAGGGGAGAAGAGACGGTGAGAAGGGGGTGGAAGAGAGAGAAAAAAAAAAAGAACTCCTGGGTCACCTGTATGGAGAAAAAAAAACAAACAAACAAAAAAAACAAACAGAGGAGACAGCAAACAACAAAGAGCAACATAATAGAGAAAACAAAGCACCATCACAATAAACTAGCTAGTCATAGATATCAATATTTACTAAATAATAAACGATATTGTGCAGCACGCAAGATAGACAGCGCAGTGTGCTTTGAGGCAGCAGCCAAGAAAGCTTTAGTCCGCGTCTGTGAATACCCATGTGTGCATACCTGTGTGGATCAGCATGCTTGCATTCCAAAGGTTTCTCCATGTAATGATCTGCTAGGGAGTGTGGGGGGGCCACAGCCCCGTCCTCCAGGGTGTGAAGCGGGTATGGAGGAGATCAAAACTCCAGACATCCAGAGGCCCCCAGAACACAAGAGACCATGGAAGACCAACAGAGGGGCAGCCGCGCCACTGTTCCAGTAAGAGCTGAGGAGAGTCCCAGATGAGGGCTCGCCCAGCAGCCGCGGAGCAGAAGTCAGGGGGAGTTGCAGTGACGCGCCCGTGAGCTCCGCCGGCCCCCAGCTGTGCCTGAGTGACCGAGCCCCAGGCCGAGAGGCCGGGGGCACCCCACCTCCAAAGGGGCCCGAGCGAGCCCCAGGCCCCAGGCCCCGACAAGCGGCCGCCAAGGAGTGAGCCGGTGTGTATCCGGACGCCCACCCCCAGACACAAAGAACCACCAACACACCGACACCTGAGGGAGTCCGCCACCGGCAGGGGAAGTGGTGGTGGGTGGAGATAGGCCTCCAAACCATGGAGGGCCTAAGCTGGTTTTTGTGTGCGTGCCTCCATCTGCTTTTATTATAATGATTAAGGGTTTTAATAGCAAAATTAACTCGAGCAGCCTGTTCAGGGATCTTACAAACACTCTGTTACGATTTAAAGGGCTTCTGTTTAATATTGGTTGCTCAAGGCATTTTAAAATGTTTTTTTTAATTTGTTTTCTATTATTTGTAATTGTCTTTCACAACATCAGTATTACTGTTTTTTTTTTTAATTTCAAATCAAACATGCTAAATTGTATATATACAGAAAATAATTGCAGGTTTCCCATTGTTATTACCACTGTCATCAATGCCACAGTCACACTAAAAGAAACAGTGGCTGGAGACTGCGGTGCGATCACAGTTATTGCAACTACGTACTTGCAATTTGGTTGCCTTTGAAATGGTTACTTTGAAAAGGGGGACCAGGTCTGTAAGCACTCATAGTCAGCTGGTGTCTTCAGAGCGACTGTGGTGCGTCAAAACGGCGATAAAACAGCATTCGGATGGAGTCAGTCTGCTACCAGGCTGATCAGGATGTGATAGAGACTGGGGTCAAGCTGGTAATTACGAGCAGCCTGTTTGTAATAATACGGAGATTAAATGATAAATCAGCAAATAGGTTATGATGTGTTGGCATCACATTAAACAGAAGTTCACATTAACTACTTATAACTACAACAAGTTGTTGCTGCAGGACAGCGGTTTATCTATGAAATGACACAGCTGCTTAGCAAAACACATTTTCTAGTACCAGAATACCAGTTGAGTATTGCAAAGAAATGTGCACTCATCACTACTCATCAGTGCAGACTGCAACGTGTTGGCAATCTGTCTGCATTTCTAAATGATATAAATAGACAGCAGGTATTTCCAAAGTTTTGCAGATCTGTGATTGCAGTCACTGTGAAACGTGGCTCGAACACTGGGCAACAATTTAGCTGTTGCTAGATGAGAAAAAATTTCAATGCAATAACTAGTCAGCTACCATTTTGTTTCTCGTTTTGTTTTCTAGTTGTGAGGAGGTTGCATTCCTGTTTTTCCTCAAGTGTAACCAAATCATTATATCCTGGCTAGCTAGCCTAGTGTGCTTTGTGAACATTTCTAAGCTCCAAAGCCTGACAGCATGCCAAACTTACGGATGCACTATTTGGATCTGCTGTCAGTGACACCAGGCTGATCCATGTAGTTCACTTACACGTTGTTCTGTATTTTTTTACTCAACCACAAACTGTGTTTAAGTGAGCTGACATGACTGGAAAGCAAAGCTTTCCCTCGCTCACTCGCTCTCACTCCCACAGTGTAACTCTGGAAGTTTTTATGTCTCATCAGTATATTAATATTATTTCACTTGCTCTATGCAAAGAGGTGCACACACAGCGAGACTGAGAGCAGAGGAAGAAGAAACTGGCGTGTGAGTAAAACTCAGTAAAGTGCAGCAAAGACTTGTCATTAGGTCATTAATGTTTTTTGTAAATGTTTATTTTTATGTGTCTTGGGTCTGTTGGGTTTTTTTGGGGGGGGTTTAAGTCTTTGATTTTTTGTCCAATTTATTTTATAAAGTTAATAAAAGTATTCCTCAGAATACTAGTAGCCTCAGTGAAGCTATATGCAGTCTACTTCCTGTAGCCACAGTGAAGCTACTCATGCACTGTGTAAGAATGGGAGCATCTGATCTGAGAGGCCTGTCTTTATCATTCTTTGATGTCATACTGGTTCTGATGGTCCATGACCTTTACTCATGCAAAGCCATGTTATGTTTAAAAAATACAGATTCTTTTCTTCGGCTCTAACCTAAAGGAAATATGTTTTTGATCCCCAGCGACTGGGTTTTTGCGCTGGTTTGTCATGAATTGAAACAGCTTGAGTCTTTTCTCGTCTTGCTGCCCAGTGTTTCAATTTTGCTTCTGTTCAAGCAAAGATTTAATTTCCTGCGCGCACAGAAACAGTGAATGATTGAAAGCTTCAACTATGTCTGATGCCATTTTGCAATTGTGTTCCAGACTAGACCCCTTCATTTCATACCAGTGCGGCCTGTTAGCCACATCATATTAAGATGAAGGTGGAAAGTGCGAGGAATATCTAACTGCTGCTGGGTAAAACTGAATTTGTTTTTTGATAAACACCAGTGTCAGGTTTAATGAGGGTGCCGTTTCACAGAAAATGAAAGCCTGTTTTATTGTAAATTTACTCGTTATCTGTAATAATTAGGCTTTCTACCTGAGAAGTAGTTTTTGACTAATGTGTGCCGAATGTTTGTTCATTTTCTTTGCACACATTCAGCTGCAATCATTAGAAGTATTTTAAAGTAAAGCTCTGCATGCAAGCCTGTTAGTGTAACTACATATATACAGTATAGAGAGAGCGTTAGCAAAACCCTGACTAAGCAAGTTGTCTCAGTGTGAATTCTTAAAGAACGTCCACGAGGTCAGAAACTGCACTTTTAATTCTTCATATATTAGGCAGCAACTTATTTGCGAAATTGATGGAAACAAGCCGTTATTAAACGTGTAATGTGCTGTGGTAAGGACAGATTGATGAAATAACTCAAAGATAATTAGCGTGGGCGGTGAATTACTGCTCAGAATGAAGTTAAAACACTGTAACACAAGAAAACTAACAAGCTTCTCCTCAGCATGCAGCCAGCCCACAGCCACAGTGACAGAGAACACAAACAACCTTCGGGAAAGACACTGTTTAACAAGCTGAAGGCGTCAATCTTCTTCATATAAGATAAGATAAGATAAGATAAGATAGAACTTTATTAATCCCTCGGGTGGGTTCCTCTGGGAAATTCGACTTCCAAAAAGCACAGCAACGACCGAAGTTACAGTTACAGAATTGTTATATATATATATATATATATATATATATATATATATATATATATATACACACACACACACACACACACACACACACACACACACACACACACATATATATAAATACAGAGACAAATATAAATAAAATATACAAAGGGGATAAATAGAATAAATAGGAATAAAAATAAAAATACAAGTGAATTGCACATTTCAAGTATTGAGTCTATTGCACTGTTGACTATTTACAAAAAGTATTGCACAAGGTATTGCACAGTGAGGTGAAGAGGCACTACAGCTTAGTTGTTCCCTCCTTTGTCCTCCTGTCTCCCCTCCCTCTCCCCTCCAGAGAGGAGTTAAACAGTCTGATGGCGTGTGGGACAAAGGAGTTTTTAAGTCTGTTAGTTCTTGTCTTGGGGAGAAGCAACCTGTCACTGAACAGACTCTTCTGGTTGTTTATGGCCGTGTGCAGAGGATGCCCAGCATTGTCCATAATGTCCATCAGTTTCTTTAATGTCCTTTTCTCTGCCACTGTCACCAGAGTGTCCAGCTTCATGCCGACCACAGAGCTAGCCTTCCTGATCAGTTTCTCCAGCCTGGATGAGTCCTTCTTTGCTGTGCTGCTCCCCCAGCACACCACAGCATAGAAAAGTACTCCAGCAACCACCGACTGGTAAAACATCCTCAGGAGCTTCCTGCAGATGTTAAAAGACCTCAGCCTCCTGAGGAAGTACAGTCGGCTTTGGGCTTTTTTATACAGGTGCTCTGTGTTGCATGACCAGTCCAGTTTATTGTCCACCCACAGCCCGAGGTACTTGTACTTGTTGACCACCTCCACCTCCTCCCCCTCTATCTGAACCGGCAGTGGACCTTCTCTGGACCTCCCGAAGTCCACAACCAGTTCCTTAGTCTTTGAGGTGTTGAGTTGCAGGTGGTTTGTGTGACTCCATGCGACAAAGTTCCTCACCAGACTTCTGTACTCCTCTTCCTGATCATCCCAGATACACCCCATGATGGCCGTGTCATCTGCAAACTTCTGAATATGGCATAATTCAGAGTTGTAGCAGAAGTCAGAGGTGTACAGGGTGAAGAGAAGAGGGGACAGCACAGTTCCCTGTGGTGCTCCTGTGCTGCTGACCACAGTGTCAGACGTGATGTCCTTCAGCCTGACGTACTGTGGTCTGTCGGTGAGGTAGTCGGAGATCCAAGCCACCAGGCAGGGGTCCACCTCCATCCTGTTCAGTTTTTCCTGAAGCATACAGGGCCGGATGGTATTAAAGGCACTGGAAAAGTCAAGAAACAGGATCCTGACCGTGCCTTTTCCCCCATCCAGGTGTGAGTGGGCTCTGTGTAGGAGGTACAGGATGGCATCCTCCACTCCGACACCCGCCTTGTATGCAAACTGTAGTGGGTCCTGGGCATGTTGTACCTGTGGTCGGAGGGAGTTGAGGAAGAGCCGCTCTAGAGTCTTCATAAGATGTGACGTTAGTGCCACCGGTCGGAAGTCATTCAGCTCATTGGGCCGGTTCTTTTTGGGGACCGGGACGATGCAGGATGTCTTCCATAGGGCGGGCACTCTCCCCAGTCGCAGACTGAGGTTGAAGACTCGTTGTAGCGGCTCCCCAAGTTCAGCAGCACACGCCTTTAGCATCCTAGGACACACCTTGTCTGGGCCTGCTGCCTTTCTGGGGCGAAGCTTCCTCAGTTGCCTCCTGACCTGATCCACTGTGACACTGGGAGATGTTTGGGAGGAGGGGAGGGGGGGAGATGTCTTGCTGCTGAGAGAGGGATTGGAGGAGGGGGGTGTCATGGTGTCAGGAAGGGGGGGAAGCGAGGGAGGCAGGAGAGTGGGGAGAGGACTCTGTAGTGAAGGTGAGGGTGAGGGTGGGGGGGTTGTGGGCTGGTCAAACCTGTTGAAGAAGTTGTTGAGTTCGTTTGCCTTCTCCACAGTCCCCCCCACTGTGCTTTTCTTGGTGTTGTGGCCTGTGATGGTTTTCACACCATTCCAGACCTCCCTCATATTGTTCCTCTCCAACTTCTGCTCCACCTTCCTCCTGTAGGTGTCCTTTGCTTCCCTCAGGCAGCGTTTCACCTCCCGCTGTGCTGCTTTCATCTCCTCCTTCACTTTGCTCCTGAAAGCCTTCTTCTTCATGTTGAGGACAGCTTTGACTTCCTGTGTTACCCACGGTTTGTTATTAGGATAACACCGTACCGTCTTAGCAGGGGCGACTGTGTCCACACAAAAGTTGAGGTAGTCTGTAAGACAGTGTGTCGCTTATATGAAGATAAGGCAACAGTTATTTTTATGAGGAGCTGAGAACCATGTGGTTTGTATCCAGCTGATTTCACCCAGTGAGCTGAAGTGATCTGTGAAATGAGCAGGTATGGTGATTGATGGGAAAGAAGACCTGCAGCCTGTCTGCGTTGCATTGCACAGGCTTGGCTGTTTCTGTTCAGTTCAGTTTTAGTTATGCACTCAAAGTGAGGTCAGTGCCTTACATGACCGTGAGAAACCCGACGATTCCCTTTGAGCAAGCACTTACCCTAAATAACACAAATGTTGTGAAGCTGTTTACCACGTCAATATTAATTGTGTTAACCCACCAAATAATGATAGACTGAGGGAGCAATTTCACACTCATTCATTCGCCTGAAAACTTTAATCACTGAAATGATTCGGCTTTGGTCAATATTGTCATGAAGTAACAGAATTTCTGCAAAGATAAACGGCAAAATCCAGCTTAATTCAGAGGTCTTACAAATCCACTCAAACAGGATCCACAGTGGGAGTTTGCACTGCTTTCTACTCCCAGCCCGTCCATCTTTTGGAATTGTGTTTTTCATGGAGGGCTAAAAATAAACACATCAGTTTGTTTGTCAATAATTAAAAATATCAATTTGATTTAAAAACATAAGCAGTTGTTTTGCTATTATTAATTATTCTGTGCTTCTGTCAACACCGCCCATCAGAGTCAAGGGGCGGGGCCTAATCAAACACTGACCTAATCAAAAACATTGATTTGTTCCGGGCTCGCAGTGGGTATTTCTCAGAGTTTGTATTGCACACTTGTTAGTTCCTATTGGACCAGTACACTCAGGAGTCCAGACATCCGAGGACAGGAGGATGCAGCGTACTCAACGACATCAGCTCAGCTTCATTGTTTACTTTACTGCGTTTTATGATTAATGTTTACGATGAAAGTAGCACATAAGAGACCTAATTACCTGTGTTCTTTCCAAACACACACACGTTTTTAAAAGCCCTCTGGCAAGATGCTCAGCTATAAAAGGGCCGTTAATGTGAAATTATTTTAAAAGGTCATAAACACTGGACTCATTTGGATGAGGTAAAGAAGTGTACACCGGCAGATTAAATTCAATATTACTGATTATTCAAGCGACAGTTCAGCAGTCGCTATGCATCTATACACTCACTGCTCATCAAAGAAAAAAACACACAGAGCTAATAATTCAAGTAGACTTCTATCACTTATAATAGGCAGCTGGTGTTTAGAATACAGTTGGATAAATATTAAAAATGAATGATTTGATCATCTCTGGAACAGGCCTGACATTACTCTTCAGGAACATCATCAATATGCAAGTCCAGATGTTTCTGCTCTTGGTGAAAATGCTCAGTTTCCTCTCTGTTTTAAAATATTTTTAATGTTGGTTTTATTGGAAAATAAGGTGTCATAAACAAGTTTAACACATCTGAACATCATGAAATAAAGACAAGCAAATGATTCTGTTGAAAATAGAATACAACACTCCAGTGGTGCATCATGGTTCACTAAAACGATCCAGTTATGAAGCTTACCTTTAATCTGAAAATGAACAAACCATCACCGGTTAGATATCATCTCTGTGATTTATATCCTGTGTTTACCCCCGAGTGAGAGGTGAGGGGTTTTGAAAACAGTGTTCTGGGAGCAGGCTGTTCTCAGCAAGCATCATGAGCTCCGATTGGCCGATCAGCTGATCGCTGAGATGAGCTGGCTGTTAGCCTAATGGGACCTGACATGTCACAAAATGTTGGAGAATTTTTGTAAATATGCTCTATCTCAGCAAATCAACGAGATAGTTGAAATTTATAGCACTATGTTCTCACCTTAAAACTCCTAAAAGTGTATTTATTGTAGGATTTCAACGTTTTACTTGCAGTTTGGTGCTTTGCTCCCGCCACTGCTGCTTGTGATGTAGTTTGAAATGCATTCTTGGATACCTGGCTGCCACAAGTCCACACCACCCCCAACCATGAGTCTGTTATCTGGGTAACCAGTCAGATGTTAAGGTGTGTTGATAAGCTGCAGTGACAGTTTAAATTATTTCATGGCACAATAAAGCACAGGAACCATGAAATAATGCAGTGTTTCCCAACCTTTTGGAGCCACGGCACACATTTCACTTTAGAATCACACGTCACGCCACCAAACACAAATGTCACAAAAAGCATAATTTCTCCCCGCGCCCAGTTATATACCTTTTTTGTCTTTCTTCCGACCACTGCTCACGCTGGGCCTTCATCTGGGTCGGAATTTTCTCCAGGTCAGATTAACTACTTTTCAAATATTTATCTATTACTATTACACGCTGCGTTGTCTCACTTGCAGCATGACCATGTAATTTCTTCTTCGTCTTCTGTCTTACTGGCAGTTGGCAACCCATTTAATTAGAGCAGGTAGTTATACTGCCCTCTAGTGGAAGAGAATGTAATTGCTCTGCCCGTTATTCACACTGGTTGCTTAGCGTACCAATCAGGTGAAACGTGATTATCTCCATGGCACACTTGATCATTTCTCATGGCACACCTATGTGCGCCAAAAATCAGTCTCCTCGTGGACTCCTCATGGTTAAGTGTCGGACTTTGCAACAGAAAAAAAGTAGCACTTTTCAGTATTTATAACTACTTTAATTGTATTATTTTCTAACATGCCCATTCTGTTTTTGTAGGGGTGTAGTTGCTCTGATTGACAGGTGGTTGCCTTCTTGGTTTTATCTCAGCTAACTCGAGTCACTAAACTGGACCTCTAAATTTCTTTCATGTTGTCAGAACGTTTTTAATCCAAGTAACTGACAAGTATTCTGACCTTATTTACAGTTATTTGTACTAACAACTCATCCAAGAAATGAATTCTTCAGTTTGGTGAGCAAAACTCTTGTATTATGTTCTGTCTGTCCCATGGAGCCTTTTGGACTCTCTATACTAACCAAAAGTTTGGGCACTCTGCCTTCAAATATGGTGACTTCTGGCTCCAGAAAGTAAGATAATGGTAGTCTAAGGAGCTTGGAAGGAAAAGGTCCTACTACGATGACCTGGATGACTGAGAACCTTCACACATATAAGATAATGGTATCATAAAGCTAAAACCAAGGCATCGAAATGGGCGTTGATAGATCTTATGGTTCCATGGTGACTATGTTTATATAGTGCCTTTGATCAATCCTACAGGACACAAACAGAAACGTGTGGCGCTCCTAGTCGAGGAGTCGTGACAGAGGCAGTGATCTCGGCTGTCTAGGGTGGGCAGTGACCGTCATGATGGCATTTTTAAATGTCTTTGTGTGGTCTTTGCGGTTGAAGTTCCCCCTTTGATTAGGATCAATCCAGGAAATCATACAGCAACATTTACGTCAGAAGTCTGGCTGTCAGAGCTGCTTAATGGGGCTCTGATTGAATTATTTAATTGCATGTAAACGTAACCACTGTAATTCCACCCAATCTAAAGTTAATGGAAAACACATCAATCAACAAGAAGCCCGGCCATTTCACATTCCTGAGTCTCGACTGGTGATTACCACTTCAGAAAAATCACAGGGCTGCCTCAACGAGACAATTCAGCCATCGAGACAAACGCCCCAATTAGGATCTTTATTGGTTGTTGCCATCACCATCTGCAATTCGATTGCTTGTGACACTCATCTAGAGTGTATTTTTTTTAGCCATGCATGTGTGTGTTTGTATTTGAAAGCCATATCTCTTCTTCCATGCCGAATCATTAGATGTGTCAGGCCCGTTTAACTGTGACTCTGATGAGCAGTGTGGTGCAGACGTCTGTAATGTGGCTGACAGAGTGGTGATGGATCATTCAGCCACACTTTCGCCACCTAGACACGCTGTAAATGACTTTATTGGAGGTTTGTAATGGCTCGTGATGGCTGCCGTTGTGATCGTTGTGCTCGCTTTTCTTTGTTTCTGCCTGTTTTTTTTAATGTCCTGATCTGTCAGCGGCGCGGCGCGTGTTGATGAGACACGGCGATGCGGGCTGTATGGATGCTGTGAAACTCTGCAGATAATGCATTTTTCTTTCTTACTGCAGCTCATCTTTTCTCTTCAAATTTGCATCTGCTTGTTTACTGCTCTGTGCTACTTTGGTGCCATTTTCTTCTACTTTGTCGTGACCCTTTCTTGTGCTGCTCTTTCCATTTCCCTGACTTGTCCTTTTCTTTCTCCTACTTGTCTTTTCAACGCACATTTGCATTGGCCTTTTTGTGACTCCACTGCCTCGATGTCATTTCCCTTTACTTTATCTGCTCTCTTCTGTTCTCTTACTCTATTTAGAGACGCCTCCATCTCCCAGTCTCCACTGCTTATTTGTTTCTTTTTTTTCCTCTCGCTCCTCTTTTTTTCCATCTGTCTCCTTCAGTCTTATCGCCTCAGTTTTTTTCTGCATCACCTTCTGTCTCGACTTAATTAATTTCTGTGTCGATCCATTTAAAGCTCACTCTGTCGTTTTTGTCCTTCCAGTGCGACCCAGGAGAAGCTACAAAGTTGCTGTATGACCTTCTGTACACCGAGCCTATCAAGATCGTCCTGATGCCTGGCTGCAGTGGCGTCTCCACGTTAGTGGCTGAAGCAGCTCGCATGTGGAACCTCATAGTGGTGAGTGTCTTCCTTCGCGCTGTTCCTGTTTTACTCCAGATGTTTACATTTTTCAGACAAACGTGAGGCTTAACCTGAAAATCTCTTCACATAATAACAGCCAAAGTAGAATTTGCCCATATTTACTTTCGTGATGTGCACATAACGTCCAAATATGTGTCCATTATTATTTATATCCCTTTACTCCATAAGAGTCTGAATATTATTAAAATATATAATATTTGATATATTGTTAAAATCTTGTTAACAAGCGGTCACACAGGCCTAGCAGCAGGATAATAAGGCACTGAGTGGCTGGTTGGTTGTAGACAGTCACATGGTGAATTAGTGGTAAACAGTAGGGGTGCAACGATACACAAAATTCACGGTTCGGTTCGGTTCGGTTCGATACTTTGGTGTCACGGTTCGATATTTTTTCGATACAAAAAAATGTTCATGCCTTTTTAATTTGTCATTTATTAAAATTATAAATATATATTTTAACTCAAAAGTACAGTTTTTAAATTTAACCCTAACCCTTGTGCGTGTTTTTTATTTTGACAGCGAATGCGCACCTGCGGACCACTTATGTGCAGCCCTGGTTATTTAGCTCGTCATATTGCAGCCACAGAAATTCTTTTGTCCATGAAACCATGAAGCTGCACTTTCTTTTTGCCTTATAGTCTGATTTGTCATAACTTCTCCGTTTTGTGGTAAGCTTTTATTTGGCTGTCACTTCTTCACCCTGACCTCTCTTATTTGGCTCAGCAGAACTGAAATGCTTTTACACAGGCACTCACATAAGCTCAGCGATTCTCTGCGCGATCAACCTCTCACATGTGTAAGCTGCGGGAGATTTCACTTGTCATGTTTGCATAGTAAGCTAACGATTAATAAGACGATGTCAGAGGAATTGGTGCACAAATTATCATCACTCACAGATCAGTGCTGTCGCTCTCTATACACAGTTCGCACAATTGCAAAGTGAAAGCAAAAAAACAAGCGCAAATTCAAACGCGACTTCAATATGTCACATATTGACAGTGGCTCACCGATGCCAATGACATAATTACCCAGCTACATTTCTGAAAGAATGCAAAAGCATTGACATATATTTTTCCTACAATAGCCCGACGGGCAGGGAAGAGATAGATTTTGGTACCCCGACTGAAAAAATCGCCAGCTCCGGGACGTCGGGCTAGCGATATTGCAAGCCCTGTATCTGATTGAGGAATCACTCATCTTTGGAAAAGAGAGTTTATTACAGAGAAATGGCTCTTTCCAAAATAAAAGCTATACTATCCGCTTCTTCTGGGCTATATTCTCAGCAGCATAAGGAGAATCATGTGCTAACAGCTGTCTAAATGACTCGGCTAAAGTTAGTAGCATGCTTGCTTTTTTTTGTCTGCTTCCACTTGTCTTTGCACTAGGATGATGTCGGCGTAAATGTGCAGTCATATTCGTTGTGTTCCCACTAGTGCTTTCAGGTTAATCTCGTTGAAATGACCTTAACGCCACAACACGGCAAATCTCCGTTAACGAGCTACCGCCGATCGCTCCGTGCATGGGGCTAGACGGCCAACACGTTAACGAGCTAACTGCGCTAACACACTAGTTCACACCAATGTAATTGAGCATTGCATGGCACATCCAACATACTGTTTTACTTTAGTCCATGACTCGCTTACCTTCAGGGTCATACGTCACATGAAAACCAAAATAATTCCAAACGCCAGATCTGAATGAGGTTCAATTTGCCTGTTGCAAGTAGAGCTTAACTTCTGTCTCGCTAGCTTGCCCTGCGCTCTTCCTTCTGACTATGCTGTCTGTGTTGAGCGCTCAGTGGATCTGCGCTCGACAGTGCAGCCTAGGCGGAGTAGTCGAACACAGATTCACTGAGCGCTCAACACAGACAGCATCGTCAGAAGGAAAATTGATAAAATAAATTACAAATGTTGTATTGTTCGATACATATGCGTACCGAACCGAAAGCACTGTATCGAACGGTTCAATATCGATACGAATATCGTTGCACCCCTAGTAAACAGGTATATGCTGCTGTGCTGTGGTCACTGGCAGGTTGCCACGGTTGCCCACAGTTTGCAAGGAAGATGCTGACTTGTCTGCAAAAACTTGCCAAGTATTCACTGAGCAGCAGTGAAACTTTGGAGTGGATGCAAACCTGAAACTGTTCACCTTTAAAGTAAAGTTGCATTTTTGTGTTTATTGCAGAGGTCTCGGTTTCCAACTTGCATGAAACTTTTTCATGTTTCACAACTGCTCAGCAATTAGTTCGGGAGAGCTTGTAGACAAATCGGCTTGTTCTACCAATGATGGGCGACCTTAGCAACCTGCTAGCAACCTAGGCAGGTTTTCAATGTAGCACTCTTTTGTTTTTTTGCATCTGATTTCACCTAGCAACAGTAGGCAACTACCAACAACTATAACTGTCAAGGTTAAAATATAGACAGCATTTGGTTGCCACTCTTCTTATTTGACTTTAAAGAGAGTTGCCAGGTGGTTGCAGAGCGGCCTCTGAGTGGCTGAGGCCTGACATCTGTCTCTAACTGTCTGCTGACTTCTGTCCATAAAACAAAACCTTTTCTTTATTTCCTGGATATCGTTCTGTGTTTTTGTTACTTTGCTGCCTACAAAATGGATTTTTTCTCCACCATTTTCCCCTCAGGAGTGCTGGTGTCATCCAACTAGTGCTTCCATTTTGGAAGCTTGTTATGTGTTTTACAGTCATGAAACTGAGTTGTTATTGGACTTTTAAAACTGCAGTCGTTTATGAATGTAGCCAATCATTTTCCCTTTCCAGTGGCAGTTAGTGTGGGTAGTTTGGTTGGATTTCAGCCAAGCTATTCCCTAGTTTTACGCAGCAGGCGCCTACACTATAATTAGTAGCGGGAGAAACACAAAACTGTTTTGAATAATAGTAAAAAGTTTTATAGTAATTAAAGTGCTTCATCGTGTTTTTTCAGTGTCAGCAAAGTGGGTGAAAATAGTATAAGTAGTTAAACTAAGGCCATTTGGAGCAATATGTAAGGAGTGAGAACACCAGCGTCATAGAACCTAAAGGTCTGGATTTATGACATAAAGCATGTTCTAATGCGATATCCCAGATTATAAGACTTTTTGAGTCATGTTTTAGTTTTGTGTTGTAGCCACAAGTACACGATGTTATACCTTTCAAACTTGACTGAAATTGAAAATTTTCCTGGTGATTGTTGTGATTGTTGTCTGTAAGTCTGAGGCTGTGTTCTACATACGCTGCTCACAAAGGTTTCAGGGTTTTCACCTTACAGTATGACGTGCCTCGGGGCTATACAAAGAAAACTGAATCAAAAACATCAAAGAAACACAGTATAACATCAAATCAGTTAAACTGTGAGATATCGATCTGGTCAGTTAAGCAGCAGAGGGCATTGTTAATCGGTTTCAGCTGCTTTGGTTTTAATGAAATTAACAACAGGTGCACTAGAGGGGCAACAATAAGACAACCGCCAAAACAGAGTCAGTGTTACTGTGATACCTGGAGCCTACAGAAGCTGCATGGGTAGTCCAACTCCTCCAGGATGACACCTCAATGTGTGTCATTGCCACAAGGTTTGTTGTGTCTCCCAGCACAGTTACAAAAGCATGAAGGAGATTTAAAGAGAAAGGCAGTTACTCGAAGAGAGCTTTGCAGGGCTATAGAAGGTCCTTAACCCATCAGTAAGACTGGTATCTGCTCCTTTATGTAAGGAGGAACAGAATGAGCACTGCCAGAGCTACAAATAGACCTCCAGCAGAACACACTGGTGTGAATGTCTCTGACCAAACAGAAAGAGACATCACGAGGGTGGCCTGAGGGCTGGATGTCCTCTGTCTTCACCATTGATTGAAATCCATCATTGGTGCTTTTCACAGATTAGAGCAAGTTCAGCCTGAGCACACGCGACAGACGTGAAAGGATCTGGAGAAGCTGCGGAGAACGCTATGCTGCCTGTAACATTGTTCAGCATGACCTGTTTGGTGGTGGGTCAGTGGGAGCCAAGGGTGGCATATCCATGTAAGATGTAGAATGTGCAGTGGGTGCTGGGTAGGTTGATCATTTTCATTTTATGCTTCGGAAACAGATGGCAACGTTTCGCTCCTCACGCATTACCCAGTCCAGTATAGATATCCGTGATTTTGATTTTCTTTTTAATATCTGATGTGTTTTCAACGCGTTCCCTTAATGTTTTTTTTAAACCAATCCAGTGTCCTCTGAGAGTCGTCTCTCTGATATCGATTGCTGCTTTATCCTAAATCTGAGGCGTGTTTATCTGCTGTTTAGGACTCTGTGGCGATACGTCCTGTGAGCCTTTACCTATGTTCTCTGCAATAACATGTTTGTGCACAAAACATTTCTGAACTGGTCATTTAAGTTTCCTGAATCTCTTTCCTGTTAGAGTGAACGTTGATTTAAAGGATTTCTTTATCACTTTGCAAAAAGGAACTCTGAAGAGCTGATTTGGCGTACTTTTAATGGTGTACCTTTTTCCGAAATGTATTGATATATGCCAAAAATATTTAGTAACATGCCAACTTGCTTTGCACTGTGTCAGCATCTCCGGCAAATAATGAATCGGCTTATATTTGAAAGAGGTTTGTAGATGGTTAGCTAAAGCAACTGCTGTAAACAGTAACTGTGTCCACTGCCAGCCTGCACAAGTTTGGAAAAAGGTTTTAGCAACAGCAAGGTGTGAAGATGTAAAGGAGCTGCTCAGCATCGAAGAGCTTCATCTGTCAAATATGCTGTTGGATGTTTTGGCCTTCACACCTGTACCTTACATTTCCCTGATCACAGAACTACAGCAAATAACGATCCCACACGTTTAGCTAAAATGGTAAAATCTAGAAAATTCTTAAATAGCCAAATCAGTCGTGTTATTCTGTAAGCCAACACTAAATTTAGCGCTGTGAAGCCCAGTTTCAAAGTTTCAGCATTTCTTTTTTGGAGCTATGAATGATTATATTTAGACTCACCCTCCATAGGACTGTTCTAAAGGATTGCATTGGCTCATACCAGGCTGTAAACATGAGCAGACAGGGGGCTGCTAAGTAATCAGCTCACACTAAGCAGGAACATCTCGGGCTAAAACATTAAGTCAATGTAGAGTCACTTACTGTAAACGAGTCAGTTCCCAAACTCTCATGTTAAAATGGCCAAATATGTCGCATTTTTAGAGCCTGGTACAAAAAAGTTTGAATCCTTAGACCTAAACTTTGTGACAACTACACAGAGACTGAATTTATTTTATAGCTCAACCATTGTATTAAAACTTGAAGGCGCAGGGGAATAGCAGCTTTGACAGGTGGGCCAGCACAAGCAGCTGCAGCTGATAGCTCTCTGCTCTGCCTCACCTCCACTAATTGAAAGCACTGAACTGGACCTTTTGACTGTTTTTGTGCTGTTGGTGCCTTTTGAAGCATTTTAATGGAATTATCCGACTAATGTTACGACTTGCTTTATGGTGCAGCCTGTACAAGAAAGGCGTGTTTCGCTCTTGATTCAAATATTTTACTATTCTGTTACTGGGCACTAATTAGCAGATATGTGTGTGTTTGTGTTGCATCCATGCAGGTTCTTGCTACGAAACTATAAACATGGTATTAGCCAAAATGCTAAAATCTGGCTTTAAAATGTGTGAGTCTGTGGAGACTGATTTGCTTTTGGGACCAACCTCAAGTGGTCATGTGACGAACTGCATGTTTGCCATTTTTTGTGTTGGCTTCCTTTTTCAATCCTGGAAAAAATCCCATTCCAGTTGTTTTATTAGCAAAATTAACAGCGCGGACCGCAGAAGCGAACAAAAGAGGCTCTGTTACAGCAGTTTGTCTGCAGAGAACGAGAGCCAGATGCCAAACAAACAGGCTAAAAAGACAATGCTGTCCCATGTTCCTTTGTCTCTGTGGTGAACTTTGGTTCTGCGTAGCATGGAGAGGGCTGTAAGCTGATAAAATCCTTGACAACGCTGCCATTTATCTCTCTGCTTTGTGCAGCTGAACACTGCAAACGCAGTTTTAAAAGACTTCAGAAAGGATCTTTAATTAGTGTTGAGACTTTACAAGACTGACAGCTGCGCTGCTGTCTATGACAAAGAATATTTATTGGCCTCAATACAGCATCATAATATACGTACAGTATTTATGACAAGTATTAAACACAACCCAGATCTTTAAAAGAGTGAGAGATCCGTTGCTGTCTTCTGCTGCTGTGATTTTGTTGAAAGCATTTCAGCTTTTTATGCCTTCATCACTCAGTTTATTTTGTTTATCTCATTCTTTCTTCTCTTGATCTGCCTCTCTGTCACTCACGGCGCTCTGCTTATTAGCTTTGTCCCATAATTGAAGTTTCATCCAGAGATTAGTCATCGAGAACAATCAGTTCTAGCGGTTGGCATCTGCCCCTCTTTCTCGTTTCTGGGCTTTCTCAGTTTGCCACCCTTTTTTTCCTCGTCGTTAAAGACTCTATTCCACTTTCTGACTCTTCGCCCTCTTTGTCTGTCTCTGCCTGGAGCTGGGCTGCTCTATTACAACCCCAGTTTTTTCCTTCCTTCCTTCCTTCCTTCCTTCCTCCTTTCATTCTCTAGCTTTCTCTGTGGCTCTCTCCCACTCTTCATTTCCGCCTCAATCCCTCAACTCGAGCAGTCGATTCTCCCTGCACACAAAGGGATCTGTCTCTCTTTACTACACGCCACCACTGGCACAACCACCTAACCGCCACACTCAATTATTTCTGGATGCGTTCTGCCTGCATCACAGTGCTGGGGAGGCAAACGCAACCTCTGTTTTTGGACACTGATCAAGGAGGGTCTCTCCATCAGCTCCTTTTAGCACAGTGTTCATTTGTTCCCCTATCTTCCTTTCTAAAAGCACTGTAAGCCACAGACGGGCAATGATCTGCTACAAGGCTACGAGAGAGCTGTCGATGTGAGAATTGAGAGATATTGTTGTGGTTCTGGGGGAGCTTCGATGTGGAACTCTGCTTGTCTCTGCGTGCTGCTGCGTGGGTCTATTTCTGCCACAGCAGCTTTTGCATTTCACTCGTGTCACTGTTTTCATGTCTGGTGAAGAGTTATTTGAGTGTTGCCAGTGTTGAGTGTAGCTTAGGTTTGACCTCAGTTAAATTATTACACTCTTACAGGCACTGTGCTAATGAAGCCCCTTCAAAAACAAGCTGAAAACACTTCAGGTTTTCTAAGTGTTTGAGTTGATGACATTAAACGCTCTGTTGACCCAAATTAACAAACTTTCCACTTTATTTTATGTCCCTCATCTACATCTACACCCTCAGGGGTAGGGGTGCAGTACAAGTCAATTCATAGACAGGTACAGTCTTCACAAAGTCTTAACTGGGGCTCATTAATGTACAACAAGATCTCTATGTGTAGTTATTTGAGGGCCAAAAACGTTTCCAAGCAGTAAAGGAACAACTGTGCCATTATTTCATCCACAGTTCACCATACAACAGCACAGATCCTGTAGCACTCATATCAGACATGCATGGACAACAATCTATGATTAAAAACGGGTTTAAGAAGATCAACACAACACAACAATCTCTGAACAGACACGTAACCTGTCCAGCCGTCGATCATATGCTGACTCCCACAGTGGCGCTCAGTTAGCTTTCTTTTTTAAAGATGTAAAAAGGTGTAAAAAAAAAAACAGACACACTGCCATCACCAGTGTATGAATGTGTGTGAGAATGACTGAATGTAGTGTAAAGCGCTTTGGGGTCCTTAGGGACTAAGTAAAGCGCTATACAAATGCAGGCCATTTACCATGTAAGGTCAGGAGAAGGCCTGTGTTTGACCAAAGAAAAACGATTCATTTCTCTTGTGGATTTTAAGGTTTTACTGGTTATTTAAGTTCAGTTAAGAAGATTTAATATATCTGACAGCTTTTAATGTGTATGTGTTTTCTGTAATGGTGTCACAGTGTTAGAAGCTGAGCTTTTGCTCAGTTTTTCCTCTCACAATGCAAATCAATCCATGTTTGAGTTGGCTGCAGGTCCAGATATACAGAGGTAGATTTGAGTAGAAGAGCTACATAAATATCAGTCAATTTCCAAATGTATGAATAAATATGATAATAATATATAATATAAATAAATTCTGTACCTAATTTTGACAGTTTTTTACTATTTAGCATGCATTGGATCACTAGCAAACCAGTCAGATATAGTTAGGGTTGGATTTTAACCAACAAGCCAAGTGTCAGAAACCTGAAGGAGTGGCATTTGAATCTGGTCTTTAAGTGGATGTTTTCCTTACAGTTCTTTTCATTATAATTTGTTTGGTTATACCAAAGTGGTGACAATTTTATATGACTGGTTACGTTTTAGTCTCGTAACCCGAGTCCTGCCTGTGCCTCTACACAGACCGCCAGCCTCCGGGTCGATATCAAGGGCTAAAGTCAGTTTCACTAGAGATTTAAGGCAAGTTTCCACAAATGTAAGACTATGTTTGCAACACCTCCAGGGACAAGAGAATAAAATAAGGAACTTTTTTTGTTTCTAAGTGTAGTGATATTCGTGTCTGGAATTTTTTCCCATTGGTGTTATTTGCCCAGGCTTTGTGATATCAACCTCTGAGACGGGGCCCTCTGCCCTCGGTTGAATGAATCTCCCTTGATGCGTGATAACTGCATGAAAAAAATCACAATTTCAACAGCAACACGTCAAACAACCACTAGGCCTCAAATGACTTTTGCATTCACTTCTCGCCATTTAACAGACATGTGAAAGTTCACTGATGAACAGGAGGCTGAATTGAAGGATACTTATGGATCATTATTTTGAGTGATTATTCACACAAGGCTTGTTGCAGAGGATTGGTCATCACGGCCATAATTATTCCCTGATTTATTCCCCAGTCATACTGTGAGATTGGATTTGTGGGTGACAAAGTGAGGAAGGCTTACAACGACTTTGGTGATCTCCTGAATTTTCCTTGCAATGTTCATCCAAGCTTAAAGTGGACCACACCAGCAGCTGTAGCTGAAAGCTTATACCAAACGATTTCACCAGTTTATGGATACAGCCACGCCATCTACTCCAGATATGGTTATGTATGGGTCCAAAAACCATCAACACTTAAGTCTCGTAGCTAAAGGAACCTACAGTAGGAAATATTACAAACCTCAGTATGTTTGAAACATGCTGGTCGGTATTCTCTTCGTCCGCATGGCTACTTGTTGCTTTCTGTTCCATTTGCCCGAACTGAACTTGGTAGAAGAGCTTTTGTCCATTTAGCACCCTCGGCCTGGAACAAACTGCAGAAGGAAGGGAAAATGACTGAATTCATTTCATTAAGTGCTTTTAAATCTAAACTACGAATCCTTGAGGCCAAGTTCATAACATGTAACTGTTTCAATTAGATTGATTGTCATTTTAACTGACTTTTTAATTTGAATTTTATTGAATTTTATTTTTTATTTTATTTGTATTCTTTCACTTATTGTTGCATGTGTGTTGTTGCTGCCTGTGTTTGAGTAATTTCTGTAACTGTGAGACATCTGCTGCTGCCTATCTTGGCCAGGTCTCCCTTGAAAAAGAGGTTTTTAATCTCAATGGGATCTTCCTGGTTAAATAAAGGTTATCACACTGACACGAAGTATTCTTCATGCTGAACATGAATGTTGATGCGGTTTTTACTCTTCTGTTCACTGGACAAGTTTGCTTCCTTATTTGGGATTGGCACAAGAGAAACTAGTTTCAGTGTAATGAAAGAGCATTTTGTGCCATGAACAGGAAGTTGAAGTACGGATCATTATTTTGAGTGATAGGCACGATCAGTTCATTGCCTGTTTTGTTGCTTCATGTTGACAGTATAGTTTATGGCCAACCATATTCTCTCACCCCAACCGGTCACGGCAGATGGCCCCTCCCTGAGCCTGGTTCTGCCGGAGGTTTCTTCCTGTTAAAAGGGAGTTTTTCCTTCTCACTGTTGCCAAAGTGCTGCTCATAGGGATTCATTCTTTAAAAAATTCTTTAAAAAATAAACATATGTGGCTGTCATTAAACTTCCATCTCAATGGTTGCTTATTCTCATGTATGTATGTTACCCATCACATTTATACCTGAGCATGTGTCATCCTCCAAAGCTCCCGTGGTTTTCTTCAGATCTTTCGCCACCGCTCCCAGATCAGCTGTCACTTCCTGTAAAGTTTCTCCTCCTTCGTATTGATGCCTTCGTCTACGTGCCTTTCCTCACAGGAATTTGTTATTGTGGGGAGTCCACATCGCACATGACATTTGACATCAGTCATCGAGCCCCCTCTCGCTCCCAGTGGAGAACATCTCACAGCTATAGGTAATGGGGCTGAGATGAGAGCTGAGAGTAGGAGAGGCAGCTCGTGTCTTTAATGGCTCCCTAAACGGCAGGTTCCTCATTTTAAAGAAGGCCTGTCGAGGATTTTATTTCGACTTGTCACTGTGAGACTAATTGATAGAGGAACGGTTTTCTTCTACTTCTACTGACATTTTCTAACAACCATTTTCCCCGCTGCCTTTTTTGAGGTATTATGGCTGAGAACTCTTATTATATAGGTCCATATTGCTTTGAGACTAGAATAATTTGATTATTTTTAAATATATGTCCGTAATCGTGGCGTCGGCAATCTTGGTTTCATGGCACTTGATGCACGGAGAACCCTGCAAGAGTGATTTAGTGTGTTTTTTGTGGTTCGTTTGTTTTAAATGAAATTATGGAGTTCATCAACATCTAATAAGCCATAGGAAAGCCTAAAGAAGTGAGGGGGTGTGTAAGAAAAGGAGAAAATGGGAGTAGGGAATTTGTTTTTGGTTTTCTTTCTTTGTAATGGCCTTCTTCTCCGGCCCATCAAAGACAACTTTGGACAGGAACATCTATTTACTGGGTGAACCTTCAAAATAGATTACTTTTTCTCTTTTTCCACAAACGCCAATTTCCAGGGCTGAAAAACGAAAGCCAGCTTTCAGACGTGTCAAAATCTGCAGTTCGTCTAATGGCCCCTTGAGGCTGTCAACAATTCGTACAGACTCCAGCGTTAAAATGCGAAACTTTATAGCCCTAAAAATCTACAGAATGGTTTTTGGGATCTATCCATACCCTTTCATAGATCATATTAAAAATCTGATATATTTTCTGTGTTCTATAGCGAGTACAGGGTTTATTATATTTTATTTATATTTTTATCTACATTTCACACAGCGTACTGGCATGTTCAGAATTTCCATATATATAGTATATATTTCTTTAAGTGCCTTTTCTGTTTTCTGTCTTGCAACAAGCCCTCTCAATTATCTTTGTGCTCTTGGTGCCTTTGGAAGCATTTTGATGGGATTAGCTGAACAATAACATGACCTGCTGGTTTTTATCACTCGGTTATCATCTGCATTAAGTCTGTGACTTACACTGACAGCCCAAACTAGCAGCCTAAACTTGTTAGCACTCTTTTGTGCCTGTGTAGTCGTTGCCTGCTCAAAAAAAACAAGCATCACAAAGGCCAAAATACTAACGCTGAGCCTTTAAAGTATGGCCACCAGCGAGGAGGTGCTACACCTGAACGTCTACAGCGTCCGCTCCTTCCTCATTAACTGTTTTATGCTTCTTTTGTTTTCGCAGCTCTCCTATGGTTCCAGCTCACCAGCCCTGTCCAACCGCCAGCGTTTCCCGACATTCTTCCGCACGCACCCGTCAGCCACCCTTCACAACCCCACCAGGGTGCAGCTCTTCAAGAAGTGGAAGTGGACTCGTATCGCCACCATTCAGCAGACCACTGAAGTCTTCACTTCCGTCAGTACCTTTAATCTTCATCACTCTTTTGTCTTCAGCTCTCTCTTCTTGCTTGCTCACTCCTGGCTTTATGGCCTGAGCCTGGCTGCTTGCTTGCCAGCCTCTGAATGTTTGTTTATGAGCAGGCTAAGCTATACACCTTTAAGCAATCTCTCCTGGCGATTGATGGAGGATTTTTTTTAAAGTAATTTGTTGGAGTATTGCTTGTGAGAAATATTGATCTGGCAGGACACTCTCCTAGCCATAGCGATCGATACCAGCGTCACTTGGGTTGGTTCCTGTAATGGAGGTTAATGATTCTGCTCGCTCTTCCTTTCCTCCCGCTTCTCGCATTCTTCTTCTTTCCAGTCATGTCTTTGTCAAAAAATCTATTCTCTCCCATGCTGTCTTGTTGTTATTTATCATACATGCCCACAGTCTCCATCCCTCTCTTGGTGTTTCTCATGTACACTTCAGATTTATTTATTTCCCCCCCTCTGGACTTAGCTGCATTTCTTTTGTCTTTCTGTGTAATCTCAACCTGCCTTCTCTCTTCATCTCTCTGTTCGGCCGCCTCTCTAACCTCCTCTTCCTCCCCCCTCCCTGTCTGTCTTCGTCTGTCCTTCCCTTTCATGTGGCAGACTCTGGATGATCTGGAGCAGAGGGTGAAGGAGGCAGGCATCGAGATCAGCGTTCGCCAGAGTTTCCTCACCGACCCGGCTGTCGCTGTCAAGAACCTCAAGGTGCTTTGATTAAAAATTCACCTCAGCTGCTGGTCGTCTCGCTCCCCCCCTCCTCTCCCCCTCTCCTTTCTCCTCTGGCTCACAGCTGCACACGATGCCATTAGCATAGATTTGATAGAGGAAATTAATGCGCCATGCTAATTAGCAGCTCCCGAACAGCAGCATGTGCCATCCTGTGAAGCGGCAAGACTTTGGCACATTGTGCTGCCACATCAGACTGCACTACTGAAGTTCTATTGTTGCTGCTGATGTAACTAAGCAATGTTTTGTTATGATTTGATGCAGCGCCAGGATGCTCGGATCATCGTGGGGCTCTTTTATGAGACCGAAGCACGGAAGGTGTTTTGTGAGGTTGGTACCTTTTCCCTGCTCAATTGATCCCAGAACGCCCAACCTGACTGGCTATTAGAAGAAATTGAGCTCTGTAATGGGCTCTTTGAATGTCTGAATGAACATCCTTGTTTGGCAGCGATACAACACGCTCAACTGGGAATAATTTATCTTTCTCTTCATCCTTCTGTGCTGCAGGTGTTCAAGGAGAAGCTCTACGGGAAGAAGCATGTGTGGTTCCTGATAGGCTGGTACGCAGACAACTGGTTTAAGATCAAAGACCCGGCCATCAACTGCACAGTCGAGAACATGACGGAGGCCGTGGAGGGTCACGTGACCACTGAGATCGTCATGCTGAATCCTGAAACTGTCCGTGGAGTCTCCAACATGGTGGGAATGCAAATCGCTCCTCTATTTAATGCATTAAAGAGATTAGTTGTATTAATCAGGGAAAACATGTGTAGCTTGATCGACAAATAATGAGTGTTGGTAACTGGATTACAGAGAAAACATCGCAATTCAAAGTAATTAAGGCAATTTGATTGAACGATGGTGTTTAATGAGCTTATAATGACATTAAATAGAGCTCACCTGTTCTTTGTCCAGCACTTTGGGGATCCGGTAACACATACAATGCTTTGGTTCATGTCTACAAACTGATGACATTCCCATCAGCCTCGCCTGTGCTTTTGTTGATTAGCAAAAACACAGATTTATACTTCTTGGCTGCCACCAACTTCTTTGAAATGTTTCAATATTCATATTTAAAGTATTGAAACTTGATAAATTTCCAGCCAATTTTCCAGCTTTGTGGTTTGTGGCAAATGCCAGATATAGCAGCGATTCAGCTATAGATAGTAACAGCTGTCAGGAGACGGCTCCCGACAGCTCTGATGGAGTTCGGGACATGACCTTGGTGCAGTTGCTGTAACAGATTATTGAATTGTAAAACCTTAACTCTAACTGTGTGACAACTCACCTGCATGAGTTCCAGAAAAGTAGATTGTGATTAAGCGTAAGGTCCTCACAAATCCTGTCTGTGTTGGGAAAAGGCCTAATTCATAGTTATGAATATTTAATGAAGTTAGCGCTGTTGTGCCGTGCGCACAAATGTGTGTAAATCTGCACAACTCCGATGCTTTGGAAACGTGCAGGTATTTAATGAAGTCAAACAGCTGGAAGGGCGCTTTGAGGCTTAATATTATTTGGCATGTTTGTTTGGGCAGCGTGAGAGAGTGCAAGAGTGAAGTCAAAAGTGCCAGAACTGTGAGAGTTGGCAAACCTGCATAAAAATGTAATAGAAAAGGAAAGATTTTTATTTTTAATCTCTTTTCCTTTCCTACACTCATAAGGCAGATTCAGGATGCTCTGCTCCTTTGCGAGACGTGGTCCAGATCAGATGGGTGCAGTACGCACCAGGTGTCAAAACCAGCTGTACCAAAAATCGGGGAATGTAGAACTGTTGAAAACATAACACGAGGGAGCGTCACTTCACTCATGCCACGCCCGTCTCCTCGGAAATCTGTGCGTGCAGACAGATCTTGACACTCGCATCTGCTTCCTGGCACGACAGCTGAGGTTTTAAGACAGACGGGTGTGCAGAATGTTCTTTTTGTCTGGGCTCTAAAACAAAACCACATCAAGTAATATTTCATCTTAAAGTTAGCTGGAGGAGCTGTAGCTGGAGGATTTGTTGCAGACTGTGTATTAAAGTGGGGATAATGATGTAAGTGTACACGGCCACGGCAAACAGCGCATGTGGGAGGGTTAACTCACGTGTACAGTACAGATGTGCGCCTGATGTGAAGCGCCCTAAAAAAGTCCAGGCACATTCATTTTTCCTTCTTTTTTTCCTCAGTTCAATACCTTCATATCATTTTGTGACGTCCCCAGTTTGCACATAACCACATCTTTCACCTGACTTTACATTTGTGAGTGAGGTCCACATACCTACATGGTGCGAGATAAATGGGCAGTCAAAGCCCCAACAAGTTCTGCTTTGAACGGCACGCAATAATGAAAGTCTTTTTGCCATTGTGACAAACAATCATCAGAAACTCGCAGTGCATGACGCGTTGCCCACTTCTCTGTTCATTGGTCACAGTTTAAGGTTGCCCTGTTCCCAAAGTATTTCCAAACTGACTCTACTGGAAATCGCTGGGTCACAAATGCCATCATTACAACTATATCACCACAGTTGTTCTTGCTGGCCTAAATGTTCCCTCTGCTGGCCTACAGCATTGCATTTTATAATTTTGAAATGCTGTTAACGTCTCATTTTTATAAAAAATATATATAGAAAACAGCCTAAAAGAGCTGCTAGTTGTTTGTGGTCTCTGTATGCTCCTCTTTTCTCTCTTCTCTTCCCGTCACCCCACCACCACCAGTCGCAGCAGATGGCTGCTCCTCGCTGAGCCTGGAGGTCTCTTCCTGTTAAAAGGGAGCCGTTCCTTCCCTCCATCACTGTGTCAATAAAACTCAATGGAGAAAAAGACTTTTAAAAAAATGAAAAGGACCAAACAAGTGGTACTGATATCAGTCGGTTTGTGCTCTGTTCTACTAATTGGAGTCTGTCTCTTTCCTTGAATTAACAGTGTATGCATAATATAATCAAATCGAACCACACCTGAAATCTTTACCTGGAGATGCACTTAGTGCTCTTTAAAGGCACTTCCTCTGTTTAAATATAGTTCACACCTGTCAACACAATTTGAACACAACCAGCGTGACTTAATGTCCAAAAATCCTGGGCATGGTGTTTAAGCAATGTTAACTGAAGTTGGTCTATGGCCAGGACTTAGTGTGACGTAATGTCATTTTCCTGTAATGCTGCTGTGAGTCAACCAGGAAAGTCATTAAGAGGTGGCCCGGGAAAAGGCGAAGCTTCCTGAGGAAAAACGGGAAAGATTAGAAGAAATATTGGAAGTGAAAACAGCAGCTGCACTCATCTGAAAACATTCACGTTTTAGTTAAAATATGCAGAGAGTAATTACAAAAAGTATTTTATTAATGAAATTAAAGCGATTAAAGCATTTTTGGCTCTTTTTTTAATTGCTTTAAATGTAATTTAATTTGCTCGCACCGCAGCTTCAGGCGATCGCTTGTAAATAAACAGCTGTGATGACTTCCTCCTGTCCTGTTGATGTGTATTCTGAGCCGTCATTCATTCACTGTTGCCAGGTTTCAGCTCTTATATATCTGGATCCTCGTGAGGCACGAGTTATTTCAGGAACGGCTGGCATGTTAAGAACAATAAAGTCATAGCTTCAGTGAACTTTGCATGACCTGAATCGATAATGTGTTTGCTAAACTGCTGAGAATGCCTGGGAGTTTATGCATTTAAATTATCAGCAGCTCGCTTTTTCTCATTTTTGTCCGACGCTCATTTGGCTTCTCAGGTGCAGTCGCTCTCCTCTGTTTACCTGCTCTAATCCTCTTACGCCGTCTCTTCTTCTCTCCCTTTTCCCTTTTTTCTTCGACCTTCTCCGACTCTGCCGGTCTGCCGTGGATCATCCCGTCATTCTTCTTGTTTACCCATCTCTCCTTTACCATTTCCTCGTCCTGCCTTTTCTCACCACCACCCTCCCCTCCATCCCTTCCTCCTTCCCTTGCACTTCATCAGCAGCTGTTGTTTATATTCATACAGCACCTGCCACTACCTGCTGCTTTAGCTGTTGACGAGTTATGCTCAAGGGGTGATAAGAATTACAGCCAGAACTCCTGCTCCCTGTCCGTCTATTCAAATTCAATTTCTAAGTTTGAAATTGGCATAGCACTCTTAGATAGAGCACTCAGATTAAACTACTATGCCAATACTGCAGGGTCTGCAAAGCACATTGTCAGCTAGTTTTCAGAAGGCAGTGGCAGATTTAAATGCCAAATGCCAAGGTGGAATTTCAATTAGATGAATTTGACATAAGTGAATTGGAGTGTGTGTAGGCCTAATTGGCCTCAAAGAATCCACAGAGACACAATGATGAATGGTAGCAATAATTTCCCATTGCGCGTGTATCCAGGCTTTCAGCGGGAGATAATTTTGATTGGTGTTTAATCACAAAATGAGTTCTAAACTCAAATGCTTGTGAGAAAAGGAAAAAGTTGGCCTGTCTTAAGATTACTGTAAGAGTGTAGCAAAGCAATAAAGATGCCTGGGGATCAACCGCAACCAAAGAAAGAGATGTGACAGATATGTGTGATACAGTTAACGATCAGCTTCCTCACCAAAGGTTAGATGAGACGACTAACAGGGCACGTAAATGAATATGAGGATGGAGATTTTCTTTTTTCTTTGTACAATAACTTTCAATAAATAAAAATGTTACTTTCCCACTATGAATCTCTTCCGAGTTGCAGTTGCTTAATTACGTGGAGTCGGGTGGAATTTAGTTTCTTTTGAAGTCGCTTTATTTTTGATCCTTCGTTAAGGGCTCTGTTCCAGAGAGCAGGTTTCATGAAGATTCAGTTTTTTAACCCTGAGATGAAGCTCCGGGGTTTCTGTTCCAGAAAGAGAGCTAAGTTAAACTTTAAGTCGGTTACCATGGTAACTGACTCTGTGAACCTCATCGGCTTGCCTGGTTTCTTCAGCGAGCTCTGAGTTTCTCTGTGACTCCTCCCCTCCTGAGCAGGAGGGGACAGCTGGTTCCCACCTCAACCAGATTTTTGTACTTTTTTTCTTGTACATTTCCCACCGGCCACCTTTCTTTTTCTTCTCACATCCACTCATTCCTGCGTATTATTTTTAACGACTGATCAAGTTTAATGATTCCCAGGCTTCCGGGAAAAGGTGCTGGAGCTCCTGATGGGTTGTCTATCACTGCAAAGGAAGTGATTTTTGGTACCAGAAGCTTTCTATGAGCTTTTTATTAGTTTTTTTTTTTTTTTTTTTAAATTTATGTGATTTGTAAATGGTCAATACTTGGACCATGAAATCTTGGAATTAATATCTGCATATTCTGTCTACTCAGGTACCCTGGAGGCTAAATCACCAGACTAGCACATGATAAGCTTAGATGGGCATACATTTGCATAAATAGGGAAAACACAAGTAAAATCTTGTTTGATAAATCCAAACATGTTTTTCAGGGAGTTCTGTGTTTCATAAGTCTTTAGAAACACATAGCGGTTAGCTTAGCCGACACAGCTCTGAATGCCAGAAGGCTATTCTGTTTAGAAAAGTAAAAGATCAATTATTTAGGGTCCTGTCCACATGAGGGGTATTGAAAGGGTCCAAGTGCCCCTATGCCCAGCTCTACTGCCCCTCAAAAGCCCCTCTGGCTCGCCCAAGTACCCTCTAGCCAGCACAAGAGGCCCTATGGTTAGCACAGATGCTAATCCTGTGTGATCCTAAAGCATAACTCCACCATTAAAGTGGGGCCCACTCCTGACATGCTGCTATTTGCTATGCACCCTTCCTCTTGTTAGCATATATTTTGGCAGACAGATATCAGTTCAGGTTGGCTGCACATAGAAGGAGCTTTTTTATTTCATCATGGTAGAAGCAGTATTTATTTATTCTGAACCAAATTTATTTTTAACACTCCAATCTCCACCAAGTTCAGCTTGTCACAGAGAGACGGTTTCTGACTCTGAAGCCGCTCACTTTTTTCCTCGGTTTATTTGAAGTAGGAACAAGTGTTTACTACAGGAGAGTAAAAATAAATCCTAAATCAAATACACACATTATAGTGAATACCAGAAATGACTTCCAAAGATCTGAGGGTCGATTCATTTGTTGGCTCTTCAAGTTTTTTGCTTTAGTTATGTGAATATCTAGCAACACAAATAAAAAATGAGTCAATGTAAACCTTCTTTGCAGTGTTGCATTTCTTGGCTCTTTGATGTCCTCTCTGTCTTCTTTTTCTCAGACATCACAGGAGTTTCTCGCCGCCTTGATGTCTCGTCTGGGAGGGAAGAACCCCGAGGAGACCGGCGGGTTTCAGGAGGCCCCTCTAGCCTACGATGCAGTGTGGGCGCTGGCACTAGCCCTTAATAAGACTGTGGCACCGCTGAAGGCTAAGGGCCGACGTCTGGAGGATTTCAACTATAACAACCACGACATCACGGCCGAGATTTACAGGGCCCTCAACACGAGCTCCTTTGAAGGCGTCTCGGTAAGTGCCCTATGACAGCTGGGATAGGCTCCAGCGCCCCCCGCGACCCTGAGAAGGATAAGCGAATGGATGGATGGTTCAAACTATGCAAAATCAAATAATATATAAGTAAATACCCCTTTTTTGACTAGAAACACAGCAATAACTTTCATACATTCACCAGTAACTTCACGTTTTTGGCATTTTCTTCTGATTATCGTCCCTCACGTTTTGCACCGCTCAGTCCTGAGCCAGCTTCAGCTGCTAACAAAAACTAGCCAGCATTTGCACATCACCTGAAATTCAGAATTCATTTAAAAATCTTAAAATGACATGTGGCCTCTACACGGCCAGGCTCACATAGGCTCTTACAGAGCAAGTCTGCTGAGAACTCATTCCAGCGATCGACCTCTCTGATCAACTGTTCCACGCTCTTCTTTGAAAGGTGACCGCGCTTTTGAGGCAGTAGCTCCTAAAATTGGAACAGCCTCCCTCTGCCCATCAGCTGCTGAAAACTCATTTTTACAGCTTATTTCCTGAATCACTCACCAGTTACTTTTGCTTATTGCTTATAAAAGAGCGTATGTTTGACTGTGGGATATGTAGATTTCTCTAATTTACTTCTTTAATTTGTGTTTGTTTGTTTTTTTTATCCAAACTGTGAAGCACTTTGCAGCTGTGTGGTTCCTGTTATAAAAACAACAGATATATGAATTTACAGGATACATCAAATTATTTTACATTAACTTTGTCAAAAGGCATTTTATGTCACTGAAGAAATGACACTGAATAATAATAATAATCATAATAATAATAATAATAAAAACCAGTTATAAAAGTATGGAAGTGGGGATAAAATAAAAGCCATGCACAGTCTCGTGTCATTGGGTATAATCTATTGCAGTCCAGTGCAGCTGCTCCACCAGATGCCCAACGAGTTTCCAATCACTGAGCATTAAAAATGAATTTGAATATTGTGATTTTTCCACTTTGCATCTTGGAGACGTCTGCCAGCACATTGTGCACCCCACAAAAATGGACACCTTCCATGCTGTGTTCCAGTTAACACTGGGCACTGATTGGAAGGGACAGTTCACCCCGAAATGTCATTTACATATTTTTGCTCTGCCGTGTAGTTCAGTTTAATCCTCTAGATTGATTTGGTGTGAGATGCCCACAACTATCACCGCACAATCTTTCTGCTGTCTGTCATTCTGCTGGAAAACATCCTATTAAACAGTCAGAAGCATGAGCATCTAAGAACACGTAGTTGCATGCATCCTTCTGCATAGTGATTACTTTGGTTCCTACAATTGCATAAATTGAAATTGCTTTAAAGTTTGTGGATGTTTTTGTGGATGGGTATAACTTCTGGAAAGAGACATTGCTGCTCAGTTAAATTGTATTTTTTGATGTTTTGAACACCAAGGCGAGCGCAATTTACTCCATTATATCTGAGAGGGAGAGAGAGCCAATGCCTCAAAACTGGACAACTCGCACAAAAACAGTCTGGATGGATACATAGCACAACGGGCTAGGGAAACATGTAAATATGTATGGTGCATGATCACAGAGAAGCTGTGAGGGTCTGTTTTGAGAGACAATCACGTGCTCATGTGGGCAGCTCTGTGCTGGATGATCTGATATCCTCGTGTTGGTGTTGTTCCCAGACCATCATGAAAATGTTGTTCCAGGTTCAACATTGCAAGTGACCAATCACATTGTTGTGACGTTATTCTTTTGCGCGCCAAGCCATTCGTGCATTTATGAAATTCCAATGTTGCAAGGACAATATCAATTCTGCTTACTGTTTATTAAAGGGTTACGGTTAGGGTCAGGGTCCGTTGATCGGCGGACAGAGGCGGTTTCACGCAGCTTTAGAACAGTTTTTTGTTTTACGCCGCTTTTTCCCGAAGTCGCAAAAGTATGACGTCACAACATTCTGATTGGTCACTTGCAATGTTGATCCTGGAACAACATTTAGTATGATGATCTGGGAACAACACCAACACGAGGATATCAGATCAACCGTTCTGTGCTAGCAGACAAACCACTAAGGAGAGTCGCCTTTGAACTTAGTCTGAAACCTGGAATTTGACAGATGTTGGCTGTCTTTAGCTTGCAGAGATCATGCTTACTTACTTCTTCTAAATTCATTTGTGCTACAGAGCTCTTGTTATGTCTTGTGCCTTTTTTAGTTACACAGTTTGGTTTATTTTGAGCCAAGCTAATAGAAAGATGCACAAGCACATTGCTGTCTGGGCCCTTTGTTGCCGCCACAGACATCCGACAGTCTGGCAGTTGCCCTTGAGAGACGGGCGTTATGGTCAAAAACACCTGCAGCTCTGCTTCAACTATTACTTCTAACTACCCTGAAAGATATGCAGGCCACCATTTCTGTCTCAACACAAGTTCAAGAAACAGATTATATGAAGAATATATATCATATCTGCACCCACCCCCCGCCGCTCCTCCTTTGATGCAGTGTCTCACTAAATCGATCTGTTGTCATTGATGGCTGAGCTCTTCTGTATGCTGTTCCGCTCTACATCATATAGCGCTAAATGTACTGTACATTACTACGTGAAGATATAACAATCATTATTTGTCTGCAGCGGCGCTGAACTGAACTTTACCGGTTGCCTGGTTTAAAAGCTGTTTGCATTTCTTGCCCATTTTTCTTCATCTCTGGTCTGTGAGCTGCAGGAGTGGTGTTAATCTCAGCAACCATTGGCAAAAAAAAGAATAATAACAAGTAATATTCCCTGAAATCCAGAATTATGTAGTTAAAAATGAGGCTTTTTATTTGCAATAATGTCAAGTTTCTGCTTTTTGAATGTGTCTCAGGGCCAGGTGGTGTTTGACGCCCAGGGATCCAGGATGGCAATGACTCTTATCGAGCAACTGCAAGGTAAAGCGCTTCTACGCTGTCCTCCCACGTTCAATTATAGTTGCAGAATCTGGACTGAATAATAAATGTCACTCATTGAAGAAAATCATTGCTCAATTTATTCAATGATGCATTGATTGCTGCTTTCAGCGCAGTCCGGAGAAAAGGCTCAGTTTAAGGGGCCCATTAACTGCACATGTGAACGAGCTGGGTGCAGTGCGGTGTTGACTCGAAGCTTCACTCTAATTGGGCACCAGCCTTCGTTTTAAGCTGTTTCTGGAAATGGCATCCTATTTGTCACCAGTGACTTAATGAGTTTCCCTGCATGGGATAAGGTTGAGGATTATTTTCTACCTCTGTTCTCTTTGGCGTCCTAACGGATGAGAATTTATAATCCTGCCCCTTTCCCCTCGCATTCGGTCTCATATTTCCTGTTGTGGTGTCGGGGTAATTTGACATCCACAATGAGACGACCTGACTCGAATCCCTGAATCACTGTGGGACCTCATCAGTATTCCTGGTCAAGACTGCCACATAAGCGCCTTTTTTTCCCTCTCTTTCTTTTCTCCTTCCACTCCCCTTGGTGCTTCTTTGTTTGTCCACCTTTTCATCCGTCGATTCTTTTGCGTATTCATTATGTGCCTTTTCTTTCTGTATTCACATATTGCACTGCCTAAACGGCAGCGGTATAAATATCAATGTTTATCAGCTCTCTCGAGGAGCAAATTAATTACAGAAGCAATGCTAATTAAACTTCATACCTTTCTTGCTTTCTTGTCTCTGCTTCTCAAACATGTAGGAGGCAGTTATAAGAAGATTGGTTACTATGACAGCTCTCAAGGGAACCTCTCCTGGTTTGGCAATGATGTTTGGATAGGTAAGATGGATTTTACGGCACCGATCGCTCAGCTTCCTGTGTCTGTATTTGTGTCCTGTGTCATGCCGTGAGTCAGCCGGGTTACATGTTTGTGCTTTGACTTCAGACCTCCGCTGCGTGGCTTAATTTAGCCTCCTTTACTGTCTAAATGATGTATAATCACGGTGGATTTTTTTGTAACCACTTGTTTAGATGAAGCTAGTTATTTGGATTCTGACGCTCGCCCTCAAATTAGCCGGCTGCGCACTCACTGTCCAACATGTGTTAAAAGTGTTGGCGCAGCACATGGACTGTAATCAAACAGGCCGGCGTCCTACTGTGAGTTAGCCTGTTTTTCTTAACCTATATTTGTTTCCATGCTGGCAAACTGGCACCATTAAAAGTAAACCAAAGTGGCTTTTCACAGTTACTGCTATTGATGTATGATATTTGTCACTGAATTAAATACATGCCTGAAAAAAATTCAGTTTTAATCCAAGTTTTGGAGTAACAGGGACATCTGTTCTCTGATTTTAAACCCTTCAGTCGAAGCGCTTTTAAATTTACAAGTTATAAAACACCCCAAATTAAACCAGTGATGACTCCACAGCAAACCATGGTAAGCTGATCTGCTGAGACCTGCAAGTTGACATTTCTTATTCTCGCCTAATCAAAACTGTAAATGAGAGAATAAATAAACCGCCATCAGTCAGAGATGGGACTACAACAACCCATTTTAATAATGTTAGTTGCAGGTGGCCTTGACAGCGTGTGCACTGCGCTCAGAAACCTCCAAAAAACTGTCAGCAGGTTGTAATTGCCTGGTCCAGTAACAGAGACCTTCAGGGTGGAAAGGGTTAAGCAAACTCATGGACGATTTTTCTCAATGCACAGCAGAAATGATGTGTAAATGTCAATGACTATAAAAATAAGTGTAGCCTGTGTGTGTGTGTATGTTAGCAGAGTTTTCTCTCTGGAAGTTTTGGAAGTTTTCAAAGTTTGTTTTAAAGCTGATATAAACGTATCAATGTGTCCCAGATAGCGGACACATTCTGGCCCTTTTGGCACTTATGGATCAGTAAAAGCACCAACAAGTACTGTGTGGACTGAACGCGGCCCAGAAGTAATGAAGTGGCCTTGGCATGCATTGCAGGAGATGTTATTATATTATGTGGGCCAGTTTTCAGAACACACCTCATATCTGTCTAATAAGTTAAGGCTCTGTTTGGCATGAGGCAACCAAATGTGGCCCATTTAAAAAAAAAAAAAAAAGCACACACACACAACCAAATTGTGCAATAAATTTTCTTGTATATAGAAACTTTTACAGTAATGCATGCACTGTGCACTCAAACATATGCAGTTGTAGAATAATAACATGTACACATTCTGCTTTAAAGAGCAATGCTAATCCAGTAAACCACAACAATACAACCTCTGACAGTAAGAGGGAATAAACTTGATTTTCTTGTTCCAGTGCAATGTTCTCCTAGGAAAACTTCAGGCACTCGTGGGGTTTTTCATTTAGAAATATAATAAATCTAAAGATTTTTGCAGACCCTGCGGTGGCATTATCCTCCCCGCAGCGTGACAGTGTGCCACGCCACACCACCCCACAAAAACAGCTTGAAAAGGCTCAAAGATCACATCACAGATCCCAAGGTGTTGACCTAGCTTCCAAACTCCCCAAATCCGATTAAGCATCCCAAAACAACCTTGCTACCCATAAACCCCAAAGGCACTGCCGCCATTTTCCTGGTATCAGAAACCACAGGCGTCCCATGTGAGTGCCCCTTTGGGTCAGGTTTTTTTTTTTTATAACATAAGGAGGACCTAAACAAGATTAGCACATGCATTGGAGCTTTTGTGTGTGAGCAGAGTAGCAGTGGAGGTCTACACAATATTAACAAGAAAATGCTGTGGAAGTTGCACAGCAGTCTCTCCACTTAATAATTTTTGTGATTAATATTTTTCTGATGAAGAATTAAAGGGTGCCACCTTAGTGCTGAATTGGACCGAGTTACTGAAAACTAAAACTGTGAAAATATGCACTTTTCCAGTTTGATGTACATATAGTTCAGTTTGACAGTTTAATTTATGGGATGCTGTAGCGACGGTCCTCCGGGCCTTATTTCAACATTTTGTCCTTGCTGACACTCAGAGCTCCAAGCTCGTGTAATCCCTGGAGGTGGAAGAGTTTCAGCCGATAAAAGAGGGAGGATGGATTTTTTTAAAGTTAATTGCTGCAGTCCGGTGCGAGGGGTTTCACAGTGCTGCAATGGCCTCCATACACTGTGCATCGCAGCTCAGTTGTTCATCTCTTTGCCTGATCTTAGCTTAGCTTGCCTCGCTAACCAACCAAGTTTTTTTTTTTTTTTTTTTTTTTTTTACATCTTTCTTCTGCATAAAGAAGCTCGAACTCAAGCCAAAAAGCCCGAACCTGTGCTTTAACTCCTGCTGCCCATACTTGAGTTTACTGTGAAAACCTATTAGCGATGATTTGCCTCAGACACCAAGACGAGTACTCTGGATGTTTACTGGCCCGTCTCTCCCTGAGGAGGTGACATACTTGTGCCTGGACAGAGTGTGCCACTAATCAATCCTGCACGCCAAGGCAGCCCACAGAGGGACGCCTTTTTTTTAGGCTTTTAAGGAAATGATCTGTTGCCAGGGCTTAACTGAACCCAGAAGAGGTAAAGTTTCCAGGTCAGTATCAGCATCCAGGGACAGGTGACCTGTTTGCTTGTAGGCGACATGTTTTTCCATCAGGCCGGCTTCCAGCTCTTTAGTTTGGCTTGTTGCAACGTGACAGGCTTGATGTCAGTCTAGTTAGAAGCCGCTGATGTGAAACTGACATGTTGTCCAGAGTGTCAGAGGTGAGTTTTGTTTGCTTTTTTAAATGAGCTTCTTCTTTTCTGTTTACCAAATAAAGACACATCCAGCTGACATCTACTTGTTGAGAGGAAATGAGTAATTTCCTGCTTTCTGGAGCTGACTCAGTTCGGGGAAGTTTTCTTCTTGACAGCTGGGGTGGAGGGGATGGGGGAAGGGCGTGCTTGATGTACTGACAGGGTGGAGTAAACAGCGCGGTTTTTAACTTAACCCCTGCGCTTGTTTTCCTTTGTGTTTACCACGCCCCTCCTCGCGTCGCTTTCTCACTCTCTGCACGGTCGCCCTAACAACCACTTTTTAGCTCAGCTCTTGTTCTGATCGCTGTGGCAACTGTTACAGAGCTGGGTCTCCATGGCAACTTCCCGTCCTGATTCCCTGATCAAGGACGGAGGAGGGCTTAGATGCTGCAAACACGCTGACTGAATGGACAGTTGACACATATACGCCGTGCACCTACTCAGAGCTGTAATTACTACGACTGTACATTCATTCAGACACGTACATGGCTTTCCACATTCTGGAATTTTAAATATTCCATATTTAAAGTTGACCTTTTATGGTCATTTTCAGGCCTATGGCTTTACTTAGAATCTACTGCAGCACTAATTCATCGCAATCCTTACTCATCTCATACTGGAGATGAATAAGGATCATGCACTGAAATCTGAAACAAGCTTCTGCGAGGTGACCGTATTAGGGATATATGCTCTCAGTGACATCATACAGAGCCAAGCGTAGAAAAAGTGTGTGAAACGGAGCATCAATCTGAAGTGTTAGCTTTTCACCTCAGAGATTATGTGGGAAATTACAACAGTTCCACTTCAAAAAAAATATTATAATTATAGCTATAGGAGCTGCAGTAAGCTCAGTTCTTTCTTACACCCCTGCCAGATCTTTTTTGTTTTCAAGCTTGTGGTCTTCAGTTTTTAGCAAGGTCATTCTAGAGTCTCCCAACCCCACAGTCATCATGGGAGGAGTATTTTAATTATAAAGTGTGTTGGATATTTACTGTCTATAACAGAAATATGTGAAGGTGTGTTGAGGTGTCGAGGGAAAAGCAGCTGGGTGAATGTAGAGTTGCTAAAGCATTCTGAGCCTTGCAAACCAAAAATAAAAATTTAAAACAAAGGAAGTGCAAAGATGATGTAACTACTGTAATATTCTCTCTTTGTGAAACTTTAACAAGCCGGCAGCGAAGCTGGCAGCGTATGGCACGTGTCATACTTCCATATATCACAAAAACACAGCTGCACTTCACACATAGTGAGTGTAACATGTACAGCATTGGTGATGTATGTTTGGTTTCAAATGACAAAATTGGACAGAAACTGTGCGCTTTATCAGATTGTGCCTTTAGGAAACACGGACAGAGAGAAAATATTTCTGAATTTTTCACATCCATGTTCTCTTGACTCGTATAAATTGGTGATGCTTCTTTTTAAAGAAGCAACGATGGCAGATTAATTCATTTGCAGATTATTTACTGACTTGAATGATTCATTATTCAACAAGTATACTGTTTCATGTTGCACTGCAAATCTGTGCATTCAAGATGTAAAGTACATGTTTAACATTTTTACTTGATTATGAGAACAGATGATGTTTTTCCTTTCAAACTACTAAACTGTTTATCTGTTAAGGACTAAATGTTGCACTGTTTCAACAGACTTTAGGCTCTTCAGTGCTTTTGTGCAGAATTTTTGTCGCCACCATCAAATCTGTTGCTAGGAGTTGCTTAAAGGTCATCATCCGATATTGGGTACATATGAACAGAAGCATCAGTGATCCCGTTTATTTTAAATTTCCCTTTAATGTGTCTGTTGTGGCTTTGTGAGTCACGCTGTTTTGGAGGGGATTTCTTATTTAACAGTGTTGCATTTTGTTTGTGTTGAAGATACAAATTTCTATTCAGTTTTTACTTTACCACATGAATAGACTGTTGGTCCTGCTGGATTTGATCCATGTGGAGAGTAATTTTGCCAGTGGAGATCTTAATCAGAAGTCTACACATAAATTTAGCTGAACTTGTGTAATCACATGAAGATTAATTGAGGAATATGGATGGACTGCAGGTATCCTGAATGAAGATCCCTAATGTCCCAGTTTCTCCTCATCCTTTCATCTCACTCAAGCACACAGTTTGATTGATGTACAAATCAGTCAGGACCACTATAGTCAAAATAAGATGTTTGTTTCCATCTGCTGTAAATTATGTTTGACTAAATGTCTGCGAGAGCAGCAGCAAGACATCAGCGCAGAGCAGAGGAGGCATCAGTAACATCAGATGTGACGGTGATTAAGAGGAGCTTGTAGACTCACAGCAGCTGTAGACCTTATGTGAAATTAGCCTGTTGGATGTGTAGACGGGTATCAGCTGTGTAATCAGCTTATGTGGGCTGGTATTGAGATCAGATCTCTGCGGGCCGACTGATCAATTGTGTTAAAGAGAGAGCTGAACCTGAACGTTAAACTTTTGATTTTGTGATCGATTTACACTCCTACCCTCACCCACGGCCACGAGCTGTGTGTAGTGACCAATGAAAAAAAGAAGCAGGTACAAGCTGAGGAAATGAGCTTCCTATAGAAGCTTGTTTAGAGTGAGAAGCTCAGTCGTTTAATGAAGACACTCCTCCATTAAAAGGAGCCAGATTCGTTGGCTTAAGCATCCTGCTGTGGTTCCTCCTTGGCACTTTGTAGTGTAGAGGTGACTCGGGCATGTCTAAGTGAGGTGAAAGATTATGTGTCCGGGCTGGCTTGAGGCCACCTTATTATCTCCATGGCCGACTGAGTAGATTGATTTCTAACTACTTAAAAAAACAAAACCCTTTATTTCCTCTGGTTTTCCTGCCATACCTCTTTAATTTAACTTGGCACACTGTCTTATATTGTCATTCTACTGTCAGATGTCACCAGACACGAGCTGGCTATGTGACTGCAGTGACAAGCATCTAAACACAGCATGATTGGCTCTCTGACACTCTGCGACCCCCAAGGGGATGACACTCTGACACTTCCCTCTGACATCTGACACATCAGCTTCATGCAGCGCTGACACTCCCGCCCTGTTTCCTCTCTGACATGAACACACACACCGTCTCCCTCTGTTTTTCTCTCTCTGTGTGTGCCTAAATGCACCCTGGCACTCGTACGCAGCCTCTTCACTATGTTCTCTCATACTTACTCTATCGATCTGCATGCATGTGAATAATTAGACTTAAATTCGCATAAGCATCCTCACACACACACGCTAACACACATCTGCAGGCAGTCTCGGATTTAGGCAGACAGATAGTCAGAGGCTGTTGAGTGTAAAACGAGGCTCCCTGTCCATCTGCCCCTCTTTGAACTCTCCTCACAGAGGAATTCTTCTGGTTTAAAGCTACACAAGCATGAATAATTTGGTCGTTGGTCCACTCGATAAAACCCTAAAGCTTCAACTCTTAATTAACAAAGTTGTCTTCTTGCTCAGTACATTACTTTACAGTATGGTAATTACTGAAACACACATTCAAGCACAAATCGGTGGTTCGTGGCTGTGTGTTTCACAGCATGCTGTTCAACCGTGTCAGAAATTAAAAGCGTTACTAGTTGTTCCAAAGGGCAGAAATCACTGTCATAAGGAGGAGAGAGACTTTGATTAAATTAGGATACCAAGGCACGTTTTCAAACAGTCAGTGTGTTTCAGTTGGCTGCACATGGCAGATATCTCTGGATCCAGAAAGAAAAGAGAAGCCTGCTTTCTTGTGTTGAAGTTGGTGTGAATGAATGTCGCGCTGCAGGTTTTAGGAGGCTGATGAAAGGCTCAGAAAACAGTCATTTAATCTTAAATGTGCAGTCAGTCATTTTTTGTGGTTATTTAATAGAGTAAAAAGCAGATATTCTACTCATAAATATACATAGATTAGTGTATAATTGTCTTCCAGCAAACTGATGCGTTCTCATAAACTCATAATTAATCCATTAAAAGTAAATAGGAGCGCATAAATAGGGACATTTAAATCATCCCTGCACCTTCAGACTCAACATATGAAGTATTACACCCGTGTTTTATCCTCTTCATGTCACATCATCCTGTTCCTCCTCACCCCAAACCTCAAAAGTAAAGTCAGGTTTCTAACATGGAAAAACACGCTTATTTATTCCTAATATTCTAGCGACCCCCCAACTCTGGACAGCTGACAAAATCCAGCTGAACAACACCAACATCTGGTTATAAGCTAACATTATGCAGTGGCCCTGTAGCCCCTTTTGCACAATTATGATTTTTATATCTTGAAGGTAAAATTCTAACAAAACAGATTCTATCTTTGATTTATTTCATTGCTTAATGTGTTTGAGATGGATGTGTGTTTCAGTTTTCAGTTTTATTTGTCATATGCAAGTTAGCCCAGGGTCAACATTGCAATGAAATGTGTTTGACGAGCAGCAGTCACTCAGCAGCATGATACAGTAGGAGAAAATATAATAAAATAAAATAATAAAAAAAATAGAAAAATAGTAAGGAGCAAAATATTAGAGAGACATGGTAAAAGAGAAAAGACGACTAAATATATATGTATCTATAAATATAAATATATGTACACTAGTGATTAAATAAGAAAATCTTGAAAAGAAATATGACGGGAGGGCAGATGGGATATTGCACAGGAATGAGCAGCAGAAAATTACAGTATTGCACTTTTAAATATAAATATCAATAACAATAAAGTGAAGTGACCAGTGCAGATTATACAGAGTACTTGTGAAGCTGCAGGGTAGCTTCGGAGTGCGTCCTGTGGTGTGTGTGTGTTTAAGTGTTGTGTGTGGTCACATATGCATATATAAATTAGAAGGCAGATCATTGATAACAGCGGCACCGGTCGGTAAGTATTCTTTTTGGTGTGAAGGCAGTTTGTGAAATAATCAGTCTTGTTTATTTTTCTTCCTCAACATGATTTGTCAAAGATTATTTCATGTATCTGAGCACAACCTTTGCTATCTGTTCTTTCATCTTCTGATTTGTGTCCATATATGTAAAATCAATATGTTCTGGATTGGATTTAGATTAGAGGGGCTGGAGGGATGTTCATGTTCCTTCATGATGTCATAGGTTACTGATTGCTTGGCCATTAACACCAGTGCGGGAAAAGATGCTGGTTTGGATTTAAATACAGTTGTTGTCTTTCAAAGCTTTGCTGACACACACACACTTTCTCTAGACAAAATACATGCTTCAAATATACTTCCTATTGAAACCCATTACTGGAAAAACTGTGTTAACTGGCATGACAGAATGTGACACTGTGTGACCATTAACCCCAAAAAATAGATACTGAAGAGAGAAGCATCCCTGTCTACTGGTATCATATAAATAAAACTGAATAGAGCTGTAGGTGGAAAAAAGTAGAGCAAGTGCCGACGTGTCCTTCCTCCAGGGATAAAAAGAAATAAATAAAAATGACACACTTTTCCAGCAGTTCGACATTTTCAACATCTAGAGTGATTATTTCTTAGAAGCTCGGTTATCCCGTCTTTATTTTTAGGATAATGCTGATTTTTATATCAGCTTTTCTTTTTAAAACACCATTAACTTTTACATTTTGGAGATGAGCTAAATCACAAAATGAAAAATCTGGTGAGTACAGACGAGAATGAGACGCTATCACGTAGCACTGTCTGCTCCACTGGCAGTAAAAGCTCAGACTGAGCACAAACTCAGATGTAGTACTCTATTTTCTAAACTGTCTCCTTGAAAGATCCATTATCACCACTACCCTAAGAACATATAACCTGTAACCACACCTATTCACACTTTTACAGGGAGGGGGAGGGTAATAGCCGACCTCTTGAGGTATCAATCTCCTGACTGAGGACAGCGCTGCTGGGCTTTCTGTCACTTTTTTAAATAATGGCTGGATTTCTTTCTGAATTTGAACCTGGACACATTTTTTTTTTCTGCCACAAGTTTCACTTTAGACTTTATTTACACGATGGACGTCGACATAATGATGCCAGCCCATTGGTTGGTGGACTTTACACTGTAGCACTTGATGAACTTTTTGAGTCCAGACGGTGTAATATTTAGATGAGAGGGTGGAGTGCTAGCTATCAGCTAACACCAGTGAGCTTGGTTAGCTTCTATGTATGTAACGCTCAGACATGCACAGCTAATTAGAGAGAAACTACAAGAAATGAACCAACCACAACTGAAACACAAACTTCCTAGATGGTCTGCATCTCACTGTATTTTATATTGTTTGTCGAATGATTTGATGCAGAGTTGGACCAAAGCTGGTTTACTAACTCGCTTTGCTGTGTATCGTGGCTCACTTCTCCTTCAGTAACTACTTCACTGCACCCACATTCCCCCTTTTTGTGGATGACTAAGTAAGGTGACCGCAGCTAGCAGCGTTTTTCTTGCTGTTGCGGCAACTTCTCTGACATACTTTCCACTTCAATCCCGCTAAGTCACACTGAGTCACTCACACAGGTGCAGTGAAGCTGTGGTTACTGGGTCGAGCGAAGCACTGGTGAAGGAATTATTTTGAACTTAATTGGCATTCTGTTGTCGTCTCTGGCTCCCGCTCCTCTCCTCGGCTCTGTTTCCTGAGCAAATGCTAGCTCCTCTGTGGCCTCCACTGTTACTCACTGGTGTTTGTTGCTGGTCTAATGAAGTCAGTGCTGTTTGGTGCTCTTATCATCATGATATTTGATTTAAATGGTGTGCTGCATGTTAGAAAGTTAACCATGGTTTCTGACTGAGACTATGAATGCTTTTGGCCATGAACAATGAAAATGTGATAAGATAACCTTTTCACAACAAGGTCCGGTGCACTGACCATCAAAAAACTGGACTGACTCATTTAAAAACTGGAATCTATCCACACACCCCAGAACTGTTTATCTGTATGTGATTTTCAATACTGCAAAGTTGGGCATTTTAACATGCATGTCTATGGGGACTGACTTGTATTTTGTGCCATTGCCAAACGGCCATTAGAGGAACTGCAGTTTTTGGCACTTCCACACACAGCAGCACATATGATTACGTGGCATGTCGAGTCATGACTACCTGAACAATGAAAGAACTTTTCTATCAGCACCAAGTGACATGCTTGAGACTGAGAGTCTTTTTTCAAGAAAACACAGCATGTTTTGGGGGGGTTTTCAGGGTTTTTCAGTGATGGACAGATATTGAGATTGTGGCCTCCATGATTTTCTTCCATGATTTGTTTTCATGGTCTGATCTAGAAAAATGCATTTAGCTCAAAATATTATTCAACTAGTTCAAAAATACTCACCTGAATAAATGACAGGTGGACAAAAATGTTTTCAAAGTATAAATTATAACCACACAATCTCACTACCTCACACTGACACTGTAAGTTAATAAAATCATGCACATTCATACCTCGGGGGGAATTTAAAAGCATCACGCCACCAACTGCATGACGTCGGACTGTGGGAGGAAGTCAGGCAGCGAGAACGCGCTAACTCCACACAGAAAGGCCTCGGCCAGACGCTGGATTTAAACCAGGAACCTTCTTGCTTCAGAAGTGCTAAACATCGTGCTGCCATGCAGCTCTTGGTGTGGAGGTTATAATTTATAATGTATGCTTTAAAAAAAGAAAAGCATTATTAAAAGCTTTAAGCTGTCTTATCGTGGTATTCTTTTACCTGTTGTCACTATTCCAACTGATGATGATGTTTTTGACCACAATCATCAGTCTCTGCAACATCTGTGCACCTGTCAGGTTTTCAGAATGCTGACGTGGTACATCGTATTGGGACAAAGTTTCACCAGTGGCACTTTAAACTGCTTCATCCTAATTTAAGTATGGCTTTCTGACCTTATTTAAATGCCCATCAGACACTCAGGATTCATGTTATTCATGTTTAAACATTTCACCTGCTTCTAGACTCCTTTAAATAAGAGAAGGAGAGAGAGAGAGAACAAAGGAGCAGTTTGTGAGAGCGAGTGAGCATGAAGGCAGAGATGATACTTCACTTTAGATACTGCTGCATTATTGAATGTAATTTTGTGTTTAAGAACAAATCTTTTAACACTGAATGTTGAATCACGGTTCTTCTCCTGCTCTCTTTCACCCTTTTCTGTAACTACTGAATCTATCTAATAAAGATAGAAAGGCGATAGAAATTGTCTTTAAAAATGCATCGAATCAGCCTGAGAAGCTTCAGTGACTCAGTCATTATGAAAAGTTATCAGGAGTTATGGTTTCTACTTAACAACACTAAATGGTACTTTAATTATTAGATTCTTAATGCTGCTCGAGCAGTTTGTGCAGTCGTGTATTGAGACATTCATTCATGTTTAGCGAGGATGTGTAGAACCGCTGCTTTGGTTGCCATTGTCTTGGCTTCCGTTGCAAATATAAGGAACCGTGGATTTGCTTTTAACCAGGATATTTGCTCCGATGCACACATAGAACAAGAAGTCTCTGTTAGTCAGGCATCTGAAATTGAAATGAACTGTGCAATCATCACCGGCACTGACTGGTCATGTTCACAGAATAAAAGCAGGAAGGGCAGTGGAATAGCAATGAGCGGTTATTTCCCAGCCAATTAAACAAATGACTGTTTTCATGATTAATGGACTCATTGTTTAATCTTTAAAATGACACAATTATGAGAGAAGGCTCTTTCATCTAAACATGTCTAATCATCACATTTAAGAAGCTGGAATCAGAAAAAATATAGTTGTTATGAGGGGGTAGCTATGGAAACAGGCAAGTTTTAAGCATGTTTCTTGTGACATCACTCACTTTTCAGGTAAGAGTTTTTTACTTTAAAGTCAAGCATGTAAATACACCAAAGTACAAATCGTTACAGTAGTTATACAATAAATAATTGGGAAGCGTATCTGTAACCGGAAGGTCGCCGGTTCGATCCCCGGGCTCTCTGTCCTGGTCAAGACACTTCACCTACTGACTACTGGTGTTGGCCAGAGGGGCCGATGGCGCGATATGGCAGCCTGGCTTCTGTCAGTCTGCCCCAGGGCATCTGTGGCTACACCTGTAGCTTGCCTCCACCAGTGTGTGAATGTGAGAGTGAATGAATAGTGGCATTGTAAAGCGCTTTGGGTGCCTTGAAAAGCGCTATATAAATGCAATCCATTATTATTATTATTATTTATGAGGTTGAAGTTTTTCCCATCAATGCTTTTTGGGATGTAACTGCCTGTGAAAAGTATTAAAAGAAGTATTAAGCTACATATTTAGGAGCTGTTGTTAAAGAGTTACATCTAACATATAAAGAACATCGTATCATCATCCTTAAAGTGCTCTGGATGACAGTACAACCCAGTGCGGCCCTCACCCAGTTGCCAAGGGTAATTATTTGAAGCTGTGAGTAAAGGAGGTCTTTAAAGGTTATTGTCTCATTAATGGGATGTTGGGAGTATCCGAGCAGTAGAAGCATTTTCCCTCCCTTTATTTCTTTTCTCTCTCTCTGTTCAGGTGCTGGGCCTCCGGCCGATCGGACAGTGGTGATTGACGAATACAGGTACCTGTCTCAAAAGCTGTTTGCAGCCGTGTCCGTCTTCGCCGGCCTCGGCATCCTGCTCGGCATCGTCTGTCTAACCTTCAACATCTATAACGGGAATGTCCGGTGAGTCCTCGAACACTCGACATCCACATAGCCTGAAATATTCTCCCCTCGTAGTCTTCGCTTATTATTTTGCATTCACTGTCGTTCTGTTTATCTTGCTTTGAGTTTTTTTGGAGAGGTCATTGTATAAGCTGCTTCTCCTGCACAAGCCTTTTACTTGTTTACTTTGGATTCAAGTGTGTGTCAGTGAAAGTGTGTTTGAATATAAATGAGTGCCTTTGTGAGCACACCAGACATTTTTAAATAACTGTATGTTTTACTCTAAAACTCAACAGAAAAATTATGCTCCAACAATTTTGAGACTTAATTCGATTTTTAAATAAATCCAAAATGTTATAGTGTCAGCTTTTCAAGTGTAGTAATTATTTTGTTTTCATGCTTTACTTAATTAATTGTTTTTAGGTTTTAAAGACTGTTAATGCCACAAAGTTTGGATCTTGAAATTAGCTGTGGTTAAGTCACGCAAGGAAAATCTTCCTTTTAAGATGGAGTTACAGATGAAATGGTCAAACAGCCGAAACTAATGAGGACCGACAGAGTCATGTCTCAAAGATTCAAGAGACAGCTTTGTTACACAAAAGTCATCTGTTTGGATAAAAATCTGTGAAGTCAGAGGAAATCAGATCTTGTAACAACCTCCTGCTGCTCACAGAGACCTCATCACTTACTGTGTTTGCACTCCAAGCGTGACTTTGAGTTTTTCTTGGATTTAAAACAGAGCTCAAAATAATTCTCAGAGATCTTCTTCTCCTTTGAGGTTAATGTAAATGAATGGCATGCTGTGTCTCCAGTTTGGGCATGGCTTTTTTTGCTATCTTGCTGCTGGTTTCATTGTCACAGCTTAAACGTAGCTCTAGAGCAAATGCAAATAAATTCACTTTAAAAAAAACTGCCTTTTGAACTAGGATTTATGAGCTTAATACATGTCTGTGAAGCCAGTGGAGGATATCTCTGAGGTCTCTTTAACATAGTATTTTTATGTTTGACCTGGGTCAAAGTGATTTACAGTCCCACAAGTCCACAAGCTTATCAGGAGATTTACTTATTTATTTTTTTCTTTGGAAAGCTGGAGAGGTTTGTTCTTCTGAGGATCTCTGGCTGACTCGAGTGTGCCAATCAGGCCCTCCTCCACCTTTGATTATATTTCAAAGACAATTTCACCACGGGCTGCTTTCAGCAGCCAAAACAGTGCGAGTCAGATCAAATCAAATATATTCAGTAAGATGTTTTCACAAAACAGGTTTGCACCAGCTGCCTTGTTAGGAGACAAAACTCCAAAATCAATCCACCTTAAAACAACGAATGAGTCAAAAGCAATCACAGACGAGAAATCCAACGAACTGAATCTGACACGTCTGACCTTTCGATGTCTCAGCTGCAGCTACAATAAAGTTCAGCAAATGTTTGACCTGTTTCTGTATCTGTTTCTGTGTGGACAATGTAACAACTTGGAAACGATTCCGTGTGTTCCCTAATAATCCACCCTGGATGACACACGGAGTTCAACAACTTATTCGAACAAGGAACAACGCTTTCAAATCCGGGGACCAGGAGGCATACAGTGCTGCCAGGGCCAACCTGAGAAGAGGCATCAAGACTGCCAAGCAGCAGCACAGGAGGCGTATCGAGGCCAGGTTTGAGAACAACACAAACCCAAGGCAGGTCTGGGAGGGCATCAGGGCTATCACGGACTACAAAAGAAGAACACCATCACCCTCAGCCGACAGTTCTACTCTGGCTGAGGATCTAAATCTCTTTTATGCCCGTTTTGACAGGGAGAACACCGACCCTGTCCTGTCCCCTCTCCCCTCAACCGACCCTGCTCCGGTCCTGAGCACTCATGAGCTGAGGCGTGTGTTCCGGAGCATTAACACCAGGAAGGCGGCCGGGCCGGATGGAGTGCTGGGCCGGGTGCTAAAAGACTGTGCTGCGGACCTGGCGGACGTCTTCACCTCTATATATAACACCTCGTTGTCCTGTTCACTGGTACCATCCTGTTTCAAAGCAGCAACCATCGTTCCCATCCCAAAACAGTCAAATGTCACATGTCTGAACGATTTCAGACCTGTGGCACTCACCCCCATTCCCGCCAAATGCCTGGAGAGACTGGTCATTAAACACATCAGAGCTGCTTTTCCACCATCCCTGGACTCGCACCAGTTTGCATACAGGGAGAACCGGTCAACCGAGGATGCGATCGCCACAGTGCTGCACACATTACTGAAGCACTTGGAACACAGGAACACCTATGCACGGCTCCTCTTTGTAGACTACAGCTCGGCTTTTAATACCATCCGGCCATACAAACTCCGTCCCAAACTCCACCAACTGGGACTTAACTCCTCTCTGTGCAACTGGATTGTGGACTTCCTCACTAACCGTAGACAGAGTGTCAGAGTGGGTAAGAACACCTCTTCCACCCTTGTGGTCAACACCGGTGCCCCTCAGGGGTGTGTTCTGAGCCCTCTGCTATACACTCTCTTCACCCATGACTGTATTTCCTCCTGCGCGTCCAATCTCATTGTTAAGTTTGCAGATGACACTACAGTGCTCGGACTTATATCCAACAATGATGAGACAAACTATAGGACAGAGGTGCAACAACTAGAGTCATGGTGCCACGACAATAACTTGGTCTTAAACACCAAAAAGACCAAGGAGATCATTGTAGATTTCCGGAAGAGGGGTCATAACAACCATCTGCCTCTCTTCATTGGCAGTGAGGCGGTGGAGAGGGTGAGCAGTTTTAAATTCTTGGGGGTAACTGTGACCGAGGACCTGTCCTGGGGCAACCATATCACCTCAGTTGTACGGAAGGCCCAACAGCGCCTCTACTACCTGAGGAGACTGCGGAGCGCACACATTCCCAGATCTCTGATGTTGAACTTCTACAACTGTGCCATCAGCAGCGTTCTGACGTATGGATTTCTAGTGTGGTTCCCCAGCTGCACCAAGGCCGATCAGCAAGCACTCCAGCGGGTGGTGAAAGAAGCTGGCAGAATTATTGGAACAAGTCTGCCAGAGATCAGTAATATCTTCCCCACTCGCTGTCTGAGGAGGGTGCACAGTATCCTGCGGGACCAACATCACCCTGCGCGCCACCTTTTCCATCTGCTGCCCTCAGGGAGAAGGTACAGGTCTATACAGGCCAGAACATCCAGACTGGCCAACAGCCTGTATCCACAGGCTGTGAGGCTCCTGAACTCTCTGCCCCCCTCTCACGGACAATAACCATATCCAACTTCTTAATAGCAATGAACTGGTCTGCATTGGTGCATCATATCTTTATTCTCTTCCCCCTCCTGCCCCCCCCCTCTTTCTTAAATAGATAACTATCATATCTGATATCATATCTCACAGTACAATAATATTGAATGGGTTGCATTGTTGTATTTTGTCATGTTTCTCAGGTCTTTGTCTGAATTTCTACGAACATTATTGCTAAGGATTGTCTTATTGCATTGGAGTCACACTGGGTTAAATATGTACACTTGGGTTTTAAGGGGTATTTATTATTTTCTTCTTTTTTTTGGGTTGTATGGAAGCCCCAAACGCAATTTCATTGTTCTTGACAATGACAATAAATAAATAAATACTAATACTAAATACTTCCAGGTGATTTCACACCTGTAGTTCAGTTAATTTGGTTCGCCTCAAACGGAGAAACAGATGTTTGCTCTTCAGCTGCGTTTATAGAGCAGGAAAAAGTGACTCAGATCTGGGTTTTTTCACTGAGCTGAATTTTAGAGCGTACAAAAACCACAAACAACAAACATGAGCTGCAATAATGCCATATAAACACCTGGGGAGTGAAGTGCTCAGCGCATCATGGGAAGTCCCCCAAAAGCACATCCATCTAGCGGCATGACTAAAGGATGGTTCAAGGTCGCCTGATCCACCCCCAACTATAAGCTTTTTTTTTTTAAAAAAGGACATTTTGAAGCCTGCTCTTAAAAGCAGAGGGTGTCTGTCTCCTGAACCTGAACTGGGAGTCGGTTGCACAGGAGAGGGACCTGGAAGCTGAAGGCTCTGCCTCCCATTTTAATTTGAGAAACTCTAAGAACACAAGTAGACCTGCAGTCTGAGAGCAAAGTGCTCTATTAGGATAAAATGGTACTATGAAGTTATGATGTTGGCTAATCATTCAGCACTTTGAGCACAAGGAGAAGGAATTCAATTTAACAGTGAGCCAATAAAGAGAAGCTAATAAACGAGACGTATAATCTCTCTTTCAGTTCAGCTTCTAGGACCACTGGATAATAAGGAATTACACTAGTCCAGCCTTCCCAAATGCAGAGTGGTGTGAACAGCACAGATCACATGGACTCATTCCATTCAGACCATTTAGATGTGCATCTTTAATCTGAGCAGTCAAAATGGACTTTATGTGATCAGCCATGAGAATCCCGTGGAGGCACTTACATGTATAGTTAACATCTTCATCCCTGAAACACCCTGTACTGGCTTCAAGCAATATTTGTTACGAGAAAAAAAAAAAACAGAACCATTTTTCAAAGGTCAAAGAGGCCATCTTATAAACATGGATGTAGTATTTGCCATGCTTTATTTCTGTTGCTTCAAATAAAGCTGCAAAGCATTCAGAGTTTGGGCGAAATTATAGTTTAAGATAGTTTAAAGCACCGGTCCCCAACCTTTTTTGCACCACGGACCGGTTTATGCCCGACAATATTTTCACAGACCGGCCTTTAAGGTGTCGCGGATAAATACAACAAAATAAAACCAGTACCGGTACCAAAAAAAAGAAGATTTATTCATAACACACGTGAAAAGACCCAGGAAAACCGAGTTAACGATAAAAACGATAACAAAATAACGCTGAAAACCGATAAAAACCCTGAAAAGCAGACATTTCACACCTGAGCCTCAACTCTCGCGGCCCGGTACCAAATGACTCACGGACCAGTACTGGTCCGAGACCCGGGGGTTGGGGACCACTGGTTTAAAGGACATAGGTCTTAAAGCTGAAGCGCCTGCATTCTTTTTCATATATTCCACCCTGGCTGAAAAAAGCTTCCAGTAGAATCGAGAGAGAACAGCCCTCAGCTCATTGACTCTTTGACCTCAGTAAACACTTGGCTGATGACTTTATGCGCTCAATCGCAACTTTCAGGATATAAAAAAATCAACATGGAGTACATTTTATAACGCTTTGGTAATTATTACAGTCAGGAAGGAGAATTAGCCAATGAGCTTCCTGCATCCTTGGTCTCACAGTCAGATCCATCTGTTGTCATGTTTGGTTTTGAAATACAGTCAGATTAAAGTTTATTCTCAGACTCAGTGTCACAGTGGCTGCACACATTTTTATATATAGTGTATGTTCCAATAACTTACTGCTGTGAGGTTGGCATGTACTTGGTAGTTTACAGTTTTCACCTGAAGTAAAGTCATTATTGTGTTTTCTGGAACCTTTCAAACATCGTCCAACGAACTGATTCTGCTTTCAGGAAAGAGACTGAAAAGCTACTGATTTTCAGTGTTTTCTTGCTCTGAGCACCACAAGGCAAATACAATTTATTTCCATTACATTCATCGGAAGGCAGACATCTCTACACGATCTCCAATACTGGGAAACACAGCACTACAGGCAACAGGAAAAATACTTATATTTGATTAGTGGTTAACATTTCTTGTAAGGGATTTGCATCCTGAAACCCTGGATATTTGTTTCATTGGTTCTGGCCCAGTTCTGGTTGGCACAGGCTTTTTTTAAGCAAACGACAAAGTCATACTGACTCATTAAATGGGTAATTTTGCATTAGCGCAGGATACAGAAACCAAATTGTGGTGACTGACAGCAGGCTGTGCAGCACTCTAATGCTTCTGATCTATATATTTATGCTCCCTGGTGTCACATACATCACATACTGTTATCGTGTGAGAGCAGTCATGCAGAGATAAAAATCGAGCACAGAAGGGGAAAAAAATGACCGTTTTTTTCCTCCAACACTGGCCTCAATCAATCATAATTCAAAGCAGCAGTTCAACGCTGTGCATAATAGAAGGAGAAAGCAACACTTCATGTCAGAGAATAACCCCCGCAGCACCTCATACGTCAATGGTATATAACAGACTGAAAGGTTACTTCAGATGTTCTAGCATTCGTTAGCGAGTCAGAGAGTGTACATGTGAATGTATGTTTGTATGCGCTCTACATGAGTGTGGAGCTGTGCTGTAAATAAGCAGTGCGGCCCCCCGGGGATGTGCAAGGGCAGGTCAATGGGATAAAAGAGTCAAACGTGCACACTCTGCTGCAGGAGATCGGCAGCCTGAGCAGAATATATTAAAAACTCTTAAATTGAAACTAAATCTCTTCTTGGGAACATTATAATGCTGAGAAGGTCCCTGGAGGAATTTAAATAAACACATTGTCTTGAACAGAGAGAAATCACTGTGCCTGTTTTTTCTTCTTGATTGTCCATTTAGCTCCTGTCTCTTCTCCCACACTCACTATCGTTTTTAAATATGACTGCTGCAGCTGCAGTGCAGAGGCAAAACTTTCATCTGATTTTTCAAAGCAGGGTGTAGACCACGGAGAGCTTAAAGACACTGTGCAGCTTCCAGAAAACTATTGTTATTAGTCGTATTCAGCAGTGTTGCCTGCATTTGGGTGCAGCTTATGCTCACATGCAGTGTGTGTGCTAGCACCGATTACACTATCCTACTCTTAGGCTCCACTGTTTTATATTGACTACTGGATGCCATGTATGTTGTATAACTGGGAAACCAACAAATGCAGAAATGGTAAAAAGAAAGTACTCCAGGTTTTTCATACCATAATAAAAGTCATGTGGTCCTTAGCAGGTCTTAAAATGAGGTAAATCCAGCCTCAGATCCACTACAAAGTACACATGTACTGCTTCCATAGGAATTCTGATAATCAAATTACATGTATAGAAACCCCAGTGAAGAACGAGTCAGTCCACAGGCTTATGGAGGCGACCAAGAGAACCTTTTTAATTCAGTTAAATTATTTTGTAGCACCAAAGCACAACAGCAGTTGGCTGAAACCTCCTAGGACCTGGCGTCTACACATGCAGACATCACATTCTGGGTTGTCTAGACCACACTACTAAATTTTGCTCTACAAGGGCCTGATATACACTTACGAGGACATTATGCTGCCACTGTTCTATCAAAATTTAAAACGAATGAGCTCATATGTGGATATCAGGCCCTTGGAGCGCAAAATTTGGTAAAAAGATAATTCTTTGTTTTTACATTCATCAGGTCCCAATCAGCCGAAATAGCAAAGAGACATTAAATATGCATGTCATGAAAGAGTTCGGGTCTTAGGAGGTTATTGTACTTTATATTGTAAGGTACAAGACCCTACAGTAATACAAAGAAAACCCCATCAATCAAACAATCCCTTTTGAGCAAGCACATGGCAACAGTGGGAAGGAAAAACTCCCTTTTAACAGGAAGAAACATCCAGCGGAACCAGGCTCAGAGATGGGCGGCCGTCTGCCGTGACCGGTAGGGGGCGAGGGGAGGAAGACGGGACAAAAGCCATGCTGTGGAGGGAAGATCTGAGTTTTTAAGCTGAACAGTCTGTTCACACACTGGCAATAAAAAGTGTTTACTTCATGAAAGAGAGGTAAATAGTGCACCTCCACGGGGAATGTTTGCTACTGTGGCAAATGTTAAACTCTGTTTAGAAGGTTATTGAATTAAATCCCCTCAACTAAATCAGACAGTACTCAACTGTTAGATTTTTACAGGTATCTGTGATCCCTAGGAAGTGAGTCATTCTCTCTTTGGCAATCTTTCCTGTGAAGATACAGCAAGAAAACACCCTGACCTTTTGTGTTTGTGTGTTTGTGATAAAAACCTCTACAAAGCAGACTAATGATTTTTCCTGTATTTTATCCATCTAATGCCGTGCACACAACAAATAACCTTTTTTTCTTTGTGGCTGTATGGTGAAAAAATGCCTCACCTAAAATTGTCCTCTTGCACTGCTCACAGAAGATAGGACGTCGCCTTCTGTCTGCACTAATTAGACTAATGAGTGCCAATCACACATCAAAGGAGATGCCCGGGGAGGAAGAGTGTTTCTATATTTGGACCTTCTCAGTGTGATGAACACGCCAGGAGACCGTCCAAACAAGCAAATCAGGATGATAACATTTTAATTTAAAAAAACCTACAAAAAAAAGATGAGCTTTCTTGGAGCTCGCAACAAAACAATTATCGCCTGCTTACAAATTCATTGAATCTACCTTTAAGCTGAAACATGTTTTTTCTTATTGTGTTTTTTTTCTCTTTATTTGTGTTCCTGTGTGAATCTGTTACAATTTCAGGTACATCCAGAACTCACAGCCCTACCTGAACAACATGACAGCGGTGGGCTGCATGATGGCGCTCGCTGCTGTGTTCCCGCTGGGGATTGATGGTCACCATGTCCAGAAGTCTCAGTTCCCCGTCGTCTGCCAGGTAACAAAGAAAACGACACAGGGAGGGAAGGGCAAGTAGTAGCCAGAAGTGAAGAGGAGTAATCGTGTTATTGTAGCTACAAATATATTTTTCTAGTGATGTGATACCAGTAGCTGAGAACTTGATAAGCATCAACAAGACACATTATTGGACTGAAAAATGAGGCCAAAAACTTTCTTGAGTGGCTCCAAAAGTAAAACAATCCTCATGGACTTTAAATGCCCAACTTTATATCAGAAGTGCACAAAAGTAGCTCAGGACTCTATAGTTAATTTACAGCTTCATAACTGTATGTGTGAGGGGTGCAGGGGATATATATTTTTAATGTTCCTTTTATTAAGGCTTAAAGTTCACGTGTGCTTTGACAGACGGGTCGATGTTTCCTCTAGAAGCTGTTACACTTCTCCTCAGCTCACTGGAGTTGCAGAATTGAAGTGTTTGAGGGTGCTTTGCATTGTTGCTTCTTTTTAGAGCAGACCAGTAATTTGGGTTGCCGTGCGTGTAATTTTTAATAACAGAGCTTCCAAGAATGTGCTCTATTTTTGGTGAGTGAAATTCTGTTTTAATGTGTGATACTTTTCCAGGTGATGTACTCAGGGAGGAGTGAAAAGTGAAACCAACATGAAGTGGTTTTTTTCTTCAGGCCCTGTGTGTTCTTGTTAAAAAGGGGGGAAAAAATCACTCATCTTCCTCACAAAATGAACTGAGTCTCACCTCCTTCAGTCAGAGACATCGATAGAGGAACAGATGATAAACGTATGGACAGAATAAAAAACAATCAATAAAAACAAAATTCAGCTGGGATGCTATAGTTAATCCAACACATCACCCTGCTAGCATAAAAATTACTTGGTTGGTTTAAGAATATTTTAATTCTGATTGTTGATAACAATGTGAAACTAGTTAGTAGGTTAGTAGTGTCAGGACACGGCCACTTTATTTGGCACACCTGTTTAACTGTTCACTAAGACAAATATCTAATAAGCCAATCATGTGGCAGCAGTGCATAGCCAAGGTGACCTGCTGAAGTTCAGACTGAGCATCAGAAAGGTTGTTGGTGCCAGATGGACTGGTCTGTGTTTCACAAACTGCTGATCTACGGGGATTTTCCTACATAATGTCTTAGATTAGAACTTAGATAGAACTTTATTAATCCCTCGGGTGGGTTCCTCTGGGAAATTCGATTTCCAAAAAAGCACAGCACCGACAGAAGTTACAGAGTTATACACACACACACATATATAAATACAGAGACAATATAAATAAAATATACGAAGGGGATAAATAGAATAAATAGGAATAAAAATACAAGTGAATTGCACATTTCAAGTATTGAGGTCTATTGCACCGTTGACTATTTACAAAAGTATTGCACAAAGGTATTGCACAGTGAGGTGAAGAGGCACTACAGCTTAGTTGTTCCCCCCTCCTTTGTCCTCCTGTTTCCCCTCCCTCTCCCCTCCAGAGAGGAGTTAAACAGTCTGATGGCGTGTGGGACAAAGGAGTTTTTAAGTCTGTTAGTTCTTGTCTTTGGGAGAAGCAACCTGTCACTGAACAGACTCTTCTGGTTGTTAATGGCCGTGTGCAGAGGATGCCCAGCATTGTCCATAATGTCCATCAGTTTCTTTAATGTCCTTTTCTCTGCCACTGTCACCAGAGTGTCCAGCTTCATGCCGACCACAGAGCTAGCCCTCCTGATCAGTTTCTCCAGCCTGGATGAGTCCTTCTTTGCTGTGCTGCTCCCCCAGCACACCACAGCATAGAAAAGTACTCCAGCAACCACCGACTGGTAAAACATCCTCAGGAGCTTCCTGCAGATGTTAAAAGACCTCAGCCTCCTGAGGAAGTACAGTCGGCTTTGGGCTTTTTTATACAGGTGCTCTGTGTTGCATGACCAGTCCAGTTTATTGTCCACCCACAGCCCGAGGTACTTGTACTTGTTGACCACCTCCACCTCCTCCCCCTCTATCTGAACCGGTAAGGTTTACAAAATGTTCTGAAAAAGAGAAAACTCAGTGAGCAGCAGTTCTCTGGGTGAAAATGCCTTGATGATGCCAGAGGTCAGAGGAGAATGGCCAGACTCCTTGGAGCTGATAGGAAGGCAACGTAGACTCGAATCGCTACAATCAAGTTACGTGGAAAAGCATCTCTGGATGCACAACACATCGAATTGAACAGAATCCCAGTAGAACAGGGCACAGTCCATTTATCAGTCTCACGGCTTGTGCAAAGAACCCTTCCAGCATCCTGGTGGTTCTCCAGCTGATGCTCCTGTACCTCTTGCCAGACGGCAGGAGGGAGAACAGGCCATGGGAGGGGTGGTGGGGGTCTCTGATGATGGAGATAGCTCTGCGTATGCAGCGCTGTTTGTAGATCTCCTCCAGTGATGAGAGAGGGGCACCAACAATCCTCCTGGCAGTCTTAACTATCCTATTAAGTTAACGCTTCTCGCAGGACTTGCAGCTGCCAAACCAAGCTGTAAAACCTTGTGTCAGGATGTTTTCAATGGTGCCTCTGTAGAAAGTTGTGAGGTGAAGTGTGGAGAGTCCTGCTTTTCTGAGGGAGTACGAAAGGGAGGATGACAGAAGAGCTCTGAGATTTAATGCATGCACAGCAGCGGCTGAGAACAAGGCGGCAAGAAGATGATTGGACTAGAGCAATGATGTCAGCACCGAGTTTGACAGCGCGGGAAAGCGAAAGTGATTTAAATAATAGACTAGCAGCAGATGAGTGATTACAGATCTGCATTAATCTTGCGTACAAGCTTCATAGTGGAAAAACGTCGCTTGCTCTGAGAAGGTAGTTTCAGAATTTGGTAAAAACAACATGAAAGCATGGATCCATTTGGTGTCGTATCAACAGTTCAGGCTGTCGGTGGTGTAAAGGTGTGCTAATATTTTCTTACTGGGGAAGCGGTCACCAGATCGATCCAGTCAGTGCAATAGAGCACCTTTGTGCTGTGGTGGAACAGGAGATTCACATCATGGATGTGCAGCCAACAAATCTTTTTTAACTGAGTGATGCTGTCGTGTCAGTATGGTCCAAAACCTCAGAGGAACGTTTCAGGCTCGCTTGTTGAATCAATGCCATGAAGAATTGAAACCAACCTGTTACCAGCAAGGTGTAACTAATTAAATGGCCTGCAGGTATTTTCTCTGTCTTTGAGGATCAAGGGGGAAAAAACACTTTTTGTCCAGAAGACGGTTTTTGTTATACAGTGCAAGTGGACTAATAACGTGCTCTTTGGGTGTGCATGTGTTATTTTTGTTGAATTACCTTTCACAGGTTATAAATAGGGTGTCACATGGTTTAAATAGCTTTTCCCTCTCTTGTTTCAGCATTTAATTAAAGCTGTCATGTTGCTGCGTGCACACAGGGAAGTGAATTACACAGATATAGTTTTAGTGGCTCAGGGGGTTGGGAAGCATATCTGTAACCGGAAGGTTGCCGGTTCGATCCCCGGGCTCTCTGTCCTGGTCGTTGTGTCCTTGGGCAAGACACTTTACCCTACTTGCCTACTGGTGTTGGCCAGAGGGGCTGATGGCGCGATATGGCAGCCTCGCTTCTGTCAGTCTGCCCCAGAGCAGCTGTGGCTACAACTGTAGCTGCCTCCACCAGTGTGTGGATGTGAGAGTGAATGAATAGTGGCATTGTAAAGCGCTTTGGGTGCCTTGAAAAGCGCTATATAAATCCAATCCATTATTAGTCCCAGATCCTCCAGGATCCTCCAGGATTTTGAGATGCAAATGAGGAGACTTCACTCAGGCAAGTCTGCTGGACCAGACGGAGTGAGTCCCCTTGTCCTCAAGGCCTGTGCCCCCCAGCTGTGTGGAGTCTTTCATAAACTGTTTATGCTGAGTCTGAGTCTGCAGAGGGTCCCGGTGATGTGGAAGACATCATGCCTCGTCCCTGTACCAAAGACGCCTCGTCCCAGTGGCCCCCAGGATTACAGGCCCGTGGCACTGACCTCCCACATCATGAAGACCCTGGAAAGGCTCATCCTGGACCAGCTGCGACCCATAGTAAGACCACATCTGGATCCCCTTCAGTTCGCTTATCAGCCTCGTCTCGGAACAGAGGACGCCATCATCTACCTGCTCAATCGTGTCTACACCCATCTGGACCAGCCGGCGAGCACTGTGAGGGTCATGTTTTTTGACTTTTCCAGTGCTTTCAACACCATCAGGCCGACCCTCCTGGGTGATAAGTTAGCAGCGATGCAGGTGGATGCTTCTCTGGTGTCCTGGATTGTTGATTACCTGACAGGAAGACCACAATATGTACGTCTCCCACAGTGTGTGTCTGACAAGGTGATCAGCCACACAGGGGCACCACAGGGGACTGTCCTCTCCCCCTTCCTCTTCACCCTCTACACCACAGACTTCAGCCACTGCACAGAGACCTGCCATCTTCAGAAGTTTTCTGATGACTCTGCGGTGGTTGGATGCATCAGCAGGGATGATGAGACAGAGTACCGGGCTGTGGTCGACTCCTTTGTCACGTGGTGTGAGCAGAATCATCTGCAGCTCAACGTGGCAAAGACCAAGGAACTGATCGTGGACTTCAGGAAGACCAGGAAACACTTGACCCCTGTTTCAATTCAGGGGGTCAGTGTTGACATTGTGGAGGACTATAAATACCTTGGAGTACACATTGACAATAAACTGGACTGGGCTAAAAACACCACAGCACTTTACAGGAAGGGCCAGAGTCGTCTCTATTTTTTGAGGCGACTGAGGTCCTTCAACATCTGCCAGAAAATGCTGAGGATTTTCTATGAGTCTGTTGTGGCCAGTGCGATCCTCTATGCTGTTGCATGCTGGGGGAGCAGGCTGAGGGTCGCAGATGCCAACAGACTTAATAAACTAATCCGTAAGGCCAGCAATGTTGTGGGGATGGAGCTGGACTCCCTCAAGGTGGTGTCGGAGAGGCGGATGCTGTCCAAGATAAAGACAATGTTGGATAACACCTCCCACCCACTCCATGACATGTTGGTCAGTCACAGGAGCTCGTTCAGTGAGAGACTGAGATTACCGAAAAGCACCACTGAACGACACAGGAAATCATTCCTGCCTGTGGCCATCTCCCTGTACAACGCATCCACTTAACACACTGTTTGCTGCTACAACTACACATGTTTCTTTTCCAAATATTTATTTATAAGTGACTTATGTATGTATGTATGTATATATATGTATATATTGTACTATTCTTAGTTAGCGTATTGTCTGTCTTGTCTTAATGTTGGTTTAAAATGGAGCACTGTAACAAAAAATAATTTCCCCCAGGGATCAATAAAGTATTCTGATTCTGATTCTGATCCTCTTTGGAAAGTTTTACATAGTTTCTGGAAACATGAATTGGAAGTGACTGGTCCAGCTGCATGAGCTCTCAAATCAGGATTGTTTATATGCATCTGTTTAACACATTTGCTTATGTTTTTGCACTTTTCAGATACAGCTGTCAGGTTTAGTAAAGCTCTACCCTTCTGTGAAATTGTGTCTACTTTAAGCAAGCCCACGTTTAGGTGTCATGACGCACGGACAGCTGTGATATTCGTCGCCTGTGGCACGCGCACACCTGCAAACCAGACAGCAGTCAGCTCAGGGTTTTGATTGTGCTTATTTAGCGCATGAAAGACGACCAAAGTTTAAACACTGTCAAAATTCATTAAGCGTTTGAAATGATTTTGGCATTCGTTGTTGCGGCCACGACTTTCTGGGTGTCGGGATGGCACAGACGATGGGATCCCAGCGCTAATGAGGAGTGGGAGTATGTCTCTGTCACCCATGTCGAGCCTTTGTGTAGCAGGCGGAGATTTCCATTTCTGTCGCTTCTCTGCTCTTTGTCCCTGTCCAGTTATTCCCTCTCATGCTTTGTTCTGCCTCTCTCTTGCACTCTGCCTCTGACCTTCTTCTCCTTTTTTCTGTTCCTGCAATCTCGCCATCTCTTGGGATTCATATTATCTCTCCCCTACTATTGCCCGCTCTCTGCATCTCACCTTGTCATCTATCTTTTTTGCACCCCATACTTTACTCTCCCACTCTCCCCTTATATATCTATCAGTGTGTCTGTCTACCCCCATTCTCTCATTCTCCTTTTTTCTTTTGTTCATCTCACCCTCTCTGCTACTCTCCTCTTGCTAACTCGTCCCTCTCCTCCTATTGTGGATGTGTTGGATTTTAAAGAATGAAAACACAGAGCCATATACAGCTTTAATGGGATTTTCTTTCCATTAAGATAAAGATTTTGTTTGTTTCGTTGTTATTTAATAATGGCCGTGTTGGAATTCTTAACAAGCATCACTTAACTCAAACGTCCCCATGCAGCACAAAGGCACCGATCTCCATATATGAAAGATGCAAATACAGAAAATTTGTCATTATTTTATTTAGTGCTTTAATTCAATCCAGTTTTCTTTATATAAGCAAAAGATCTCAACAGTAGTCGTCTCGAGGTGCTTTATATTGTAAAATAAATACCCTACAATCAAGCTAGCACTTGGTGACAGTGGGAAGAAAAAACTTCCCTTTAACAGGAAGAAAACTGATAGACTGCAACAGCAATCTGGTTTATATGTTTGTGTAGTTGAACACAAAGTTGCAACTATTTCACATTTTTCCAACAGACTGGGATTCTTCTGTGGTTCTAGTTGGTAAGTTTAATACTGGTCATAGTGTTTAAGCTGCTCTGTGCTATGCTCGAGATAGGGCTGCTCGATTATGGCAAAAATGATAATCAGGATTATTTTCACTGAAATTGAGATCTCGATTATTTGACGATATTTATTTAACAATAACAATGTGTTGAATAATGACTTTAAAAAATAATATAAAATAGTGTGCAAATACTGATAACAGTGCAAATGTTTGCAATATAAAAAATCAATGAAAAATGTAAACATCTATGTTTAGTGAACTTTGCAGTGTTGCTCTGTGGTGCAGCTACGACACTGTTGCAAAGTTTACACACTGTGTCTACTTGATCCACGTCTGACTCCACGAACCCATAATGTTTCCAACCACTGAAGTTTTTTTACCTCTCTTTTCAACCAACGGCAGTCACTCTCCTCTCCAAATTACTTCTGCTTAGCTTTCCGAGCTTCCCTCGGGTCCTCTTAATCAGCGGTCCCCAACCCCCGGGCCTTGGACCGGTACCGGTCCGTCAGTCTTTGGTACCGGGCCGCGAGAGTTGAGGCTCAGGTGTGAAATGTATGCTTTTCAGGGTTTTTATCGGTTTTCAGCGTTATTTTGTTATCGTTTTTATCGTTTACTCGGTTTTCCTGGGTCTTTTCATGTGTGTTATGAATAAATTTTCTTTTTTTCGGTACCAGTACTAGTTTTATTTTGTTGTATTTATCCGCGACACCTTAAAGGCCGGTCCATGAAAATATTGTCGGGCATAAACCGGTCCGTGGCGCAAAAAAGGTTGGAGACTGCTGGTGTAGGGGGCTTTCCTCTCAACACTGCTGGAGATTCATTCACAATTAAAGGCAGTGTGGCTACCGCAGCACCCTGCAGAGGCACACTGACCTCTCTGGTTTGAGCTGGATGGAAGCATCATTACTCTGAAAGCAGAACAATGAACAAAAACAGCAACTGTAGGCTCAGTGACGGCTGTTTGAGCTGTTTTCAAACATTATGGAAACCTAAAAGGTGCATCTGGATCTGACATTAGCCATATTAGTCCTTAAGCTTTCCCGAGTACAAAATCTGCGTGATACTCGGTTGCGTCAGCGCGAATAACTAAAATAGACAAATATAAATAAAATAACGCTCTAAAAGTAAGTGGGACTATTTCCTTTAAGTACTATGTGAAAAAGGACTAGTTTGATTATAATTCTGAGGTGATTATCTCAAGCGGCATCAGATCCTGTGACCTCCACCATTACCGACCTAAACCCAGCTGAGATGGGATGAACTGAAGCGCAGAGTGAAGGAAGAGCAGTCAATAAGTGGTCTATGTATGAAAACTTCTGTTTGGAAATGTTCATTAAGCTAGTTAAGAGAGTGAAGAGTGCAAAGATTACACTAAAAATTGGCTGCTTCAAAGAATCTCTTTGAAGTTTTTTCTTTTTAACTTGTGATATAATTCAAATGTGCTGCTCAATAGCTTTTTTCTTAAAGTGTATAAAATCTAAAAGTAATGAAAAACCTGTGAATGAGTAAACATGTCCAAACTTTGCCGTATCCTTGAATAAAGGTATTTTAAAATGAAAATCCTCTCCTCGAGCCTAATCCTCTCATTCCTCCTTCTCTACTCCACTTTTGCTCCTCTCTGTTCTCCTGCAGTTCCGCCTGTGGCTCCTCGGTCTCGGCTTTAGCCTGGCGTACGGCAGCATGTTCACCAAGATCTGGTGGGTCCACACCCTCTTCACCAAGAAGGATGAGAAGAAGGAGAAGAAGAAGGTGAGCAGGATGGAGGCGGAGAGGAATCGAGGGCGGTTGGGATTAGCCTCTCGGGCATCTCCGGAGAGCAGAGAAAGGATGGGATGGCGGGCACAGGCCACGCGGCGTGTGTGGCACCGGCTGATAAAAAAGTTCTTTAAAAAAAACTGTGCAGCCTTCGTAGTAACATAAGCTTCTGAGGGGCGAGCGTTGCATCATCCACTAGCAGAGAGCACGGATAAGGGTTGGACACACACTGATACAGATACTGTACACGTAAAGCACACATGGAGACGAAAGAGTCTGAGCTCCCGATTCCCTCGTCATCACATTTGTTTGCATGCTGGAGCAGAGTTTGTATCTAGTTCTGTGTTTGTGTTAGTTTTTACCCTCTAGATAGTGTATCCTGCAGCCAGTAAGATATTGCCAGTCTGTGATGTGTTGTGGGAATTTCTAAGACCTAATCAGAAGAATAAGAGATTAAGCCATTTATGGAATATTTATGAATATGGATGAGTATTAAAGTTCAATGCAGAAATCCAGCCTTCGGGGCTTTATTATTTGAGCCAAAGCAGAACGAATCAGGTTGACTTTCAGTTCTCTTCCTGTCCACAGAAGGGCAATTTGCCAGAGAGCTCAGTGAGAGTATTTAAAGAAACTTTCACAAATGGAGGGGACAATGGGCGCTTTTCAAGTCATTTTTCATGCAACTCAAGTGAAGAGGCGGCCCAGGACTGTGTAATGTGTTTTCTTCTTTATTTTATTCTTCAGTTTTGGTTGTTCCACGCTTGAATGGCTGTTACAATGTTGGAGGTGCTGTGCGTGAGCCAGCATGGCTGAAGTTAAAAAAAAAAAGCTGGAGAGAGGGGGGAGCAAAGTGGGAAAGCTCATTTTTGTTGCTTGTTTTTCGGTTACGGCTTTATTGCTTCCATTATAGCTCAAGTAAAGAATAATAGAATTGATAGCGCTCGCTTCCACACGAAAGCAGTGTCATCTCAGTTTGTATAAACGATGATTTCAGGTGCAAATACGGGCTCTGTAGCCGCACACAAACTCCTGCTGCTTCTGAAAACGCACACTCTGTCAAGACACACATTCGGAGAGACAATTCGTGCCCAGTCATCCAGAAATCACAAGGACGCCTGTCGCATTATTTGTCCTGGTAGTTTGTCTTTGTTTGCGGACCAGCTCGTGATGCCCTTGGATAGTGATGACTCTTGTGTTTCTGTTTGTGTGTCTCTGTCTCCGACTCACACAGCAACACTTGGAGCCGTGGAAACTCTACGCAACGGTCGGGGTGCTGCTGGCTATCGACTTCCTGTCACTCATGATCTGGCAGATTGTGGATCCTCTGCACATCACTAAGGAGGTAGAGTACTAGAGACAGATGAGATCATTTGTGTGTCACCGCCCGTTTGCACAGACTGTGCAGCCACAGCCATCAGTCAGAAACGCAGTAATGAGACGCTCGGTCGCGACTGAAGAATTGTTCTTTCATTTGGATTCATCTTGACTCAAAGAGCACAGTTTGAACCAGGGATAAATATCATGTTTAAGCGCAGATGAGCAGTAGCACTGGAACACTGATATTTAGGACTTTTATATATTTATCCCGGGAGGAGACGCAAATCCTTTGGGAGTTACACCAGGGAGGGCATCCGGTGTAAAAACCTGTCAAATCAAACCGGCTCAGCTACCTGCTGAATAAGGGAGCAGCCAAATGTAGCCGTTATATGTTGATCTGTGCTTGATGTCTGTTAAAAGCACAGGTTACCCTGTGGCATCTCTATTGTGAGCAAGTTTATCCCTGCCTCTCTGTAGGATCGTATGTTTTAACCACCTTTATTCAAGAAGGACTAAAAACTTGTACCCATTTTATTCTTCATACTCTAAATGATGAGCAGCATGCCGTTTTGCTGTTTTGCATACACTTACTACAAAGTAAAGTATTGCTGCCGTTGCTGTGGTCTTGTACTACGTTCACATTATGAACAATAACTTTAGAAAATGGCCACGCGGGCCGGTGCGATTGAGGCTAAGCCGCTGTTCAAGTGTTGTAAGAATCATAACTGTGCGCTTGTGATTGGGTCACCCATCATGCTTTGTTTCTTCATACCAACGGCTTCCATTAAATTGTAATAGTACTTTAAACACACCATTAGTATATTTTAAAAAATGGTTCTGTCTGTTTGAATCTTCAGGCTTGCTCATTTTCAGCTCTTACAGTTTAGGAAAAAAAAAATCATTTTTTCCCTGTAGTGAAGGGATATGGAGTATTTTTCACTACAGAGTATACACTGTAAACCCGAACAAGTTGACTGAACTTAAAACTTTTGTGGAAACTGATTACCTCAAAAGATTTAAGTACAAAAACTCATATCTTCTAAGTATGGGGTACTCAAAATTTGTATTTATTGTTAACCTAAAAATTTTAAATTATATTTTATATTTTATTAATTGAGCTTTACTCAAAGACTGTATACTTTAATTTCAATATTTTTGTGTTTCTTGTAGTTTATTATTTTGATGCAACACAATGCAATTATATTACAACCTAAACTCAAATTATCTGATTATTAATTAAAAGATATTTATGTTGTGAGTGTAGACTACTAAAAAAAAAAAAAGTACGGAAATTCAGTTACTTTACATTTTGTTTATTTAACATTTTTTTCATGAAAATTTAAAAACATCACAAATGTTTTTATAAAACAACTAACATGGACATCGGCACCATAAAGTGAGCATTATAAATTCTGTGTAGAACATTTATCTTTTTATAAACTCACAAAGGACGACATCAGTCCTAATTGCATCTTTCTCAAAATACACAAAAATGCAAAACAAAAAGTCAAATACTAATCACTTTTTTTTAAATAGAAATGAAAAACAATTTTTTAAAATGGGTACAAAGACGATCAGCTTCCAAATAACCAGATAAGGCAGTCAAGTATAGGAAAATTAGGTAAACTGATGGAGTTAAATCCACCCAAAGCCTGTAGTAAACTTAAAGTGCTTAAAGTGCTTCAAACAAAGTGCTCAGTAACAGAGTGCGTGTCCTGACAAACATTGCCTTATATTCCTTAACAGCATGTAGGCAGGGGTTTCAGGGGTTTGCCGTCATCAAGCCCCATGAAGATATTTTGGACTAAGGCAAATGTGTGAACCAGCTTCCTGGGGTAGTCTAAATGCAGAGCATAGATCAAGCCAAACAATAAAGCAAATGCATTTGCAAATCTGGGAATATCACGCATCACCTAGTCGCCTTTCACCAAAACAGCCATGCTTGAGGAAGTAAAATGGACTGGACTGGGAAGCGCCGTCGGTAACCACTGTGAGAAGGGCAACTGGAGTGTCAATGAGGGTCGACTCATCCAATGCGTCCGCCTGGAATAGACACAGTATCAATGGTAAATGGCCTGTATTTGTATAGCGCTTTACACATTCAGTCATCCAGACATTCACACCCATTCACACACTGGTGATGGCAGCTACATTGTAGCCACAGCCACCCTGGGGCGCACTGACAGAGGCGAGGCTGCCGGACACTGGCACCAGCGGGCCCTCTGACCACCACCAGTAGGCAACGGGTGAAGTGTCTTGCCCAAGGACACAACGACCGAGACTGTCGGAGCCAGGGCTCGAACCGGCAACCTTCTGATTACAAGGCGAACTCCCAACTCTTGAGCCACGATCGCCCCAATTAAATGAGTAAGGTTGGTTTGAGAGAATGTGACAAGCATGACCTGTAATCTAGCAAAACATTCAGCAGTGTAGTGGGTTACTTTGTAACGAGTTAGGGTACTCTACTTTTTTTGAAAAATGTACATTAACGTGTTAGCTTCTTGCATTACATAATTTGTATTTTTATTATTTTTCTAAAAAAAAAAGTAATTTTTTATTTCATGACTTTATCTCAAAAAGAAACTAAATCTTGACTTCAGCCTGGTTTTTGGGCCACCTGCAGCATAGCCATAGTGCTGTGATACGCCTGTGCCCTGCTCCTGACCTGTGTGTGTGTGGGTTTTCTACAGAGAGGGTATTTTGTTTGTACAATTTGGTAGCTGCTAGGGTATTAAATTGTATTTAAAAAAATCCATAGCATTTTATCTTACTGGCAGAATTTAAGTAATGCAAAAATACACTTACATTACATGTCTAAAAGAATTCTGGGTCCTCCTCCCGCAGGTATACAGGAAGGGCACGAAGTACTGCAGTGCGTTTCACGTTGATATCAGGCGCCTCCTAAAAAGGGAAAAGAAAAGTTCATTTAACGCAAAGTTTTCAGGTGTCATTCTTTGGGGAGAATACATGTTTATGAAACTGCATGACATCAGACTCTACTAAATTTTGGAGACTTTTCTTTTAAGATACAACCTTTCTGTCTCTTGTGACAGAGAGTATGTTTCTTAATCATTTGACAAAAACCCTACACAGTATTTTAAAATAGTGTTCTCCAGATCAGAGCTGTGATCTATATAGAACATGGGGTTCAAAGCAAGGAAAAATTGTGTGTTTATCAGTGAAACTTTTAATTTGTGTTAATTTTATCATTATCAATATATGAAATCTTCACCTTAAGGGACTTAATGAATGGTTTCTTCAATAGATCTTTCAACTCACCTGTGTTTACTGTCTCCACCTGAAATTAATTGCAGTCTGAATTTTTTTTTCTTCTGTCTTTTTGTCTTTGGCCTTCAGCCTTGGAAGAAAAAATAAAAATATTGAAAACCTTATCAGCACACTAAATATACAACACCTTGCTATATTTCAATTGTTTTAGATAGAAGTTGCCACTGCTAGCTAAGTCACTTTTGAATGATGCTAATGAGAAGAAAAAAAAAAAAAAAACCTGCCGAACAATGAGGCTGCTGTTGTAAAAACGCCAACTTTCTTGCGTTGTGTTTTAATCGGTTAAAACTGTAAAACTGACGACATAATCTGTTTGAAAAAGAGCGCGAACAACCGCGAACAACTATTCACCACCTGGGTCTGTGCTTTTTAACACAACAGCGCATTCGAAAACAAGTTATTGGCTGCAACATATTAATATACTTGCTTTTTTACGGAAAAAATAAACATAACGAAGGTTCCGTTTTACTTACAAGTTTCTCCAAATGTGTTCTCCAGTCGCTCGAGAAGGGCAGCCATATTGAACAGAATTTTCTGTCAACGTCGTTCAGGTTAGAGAGAAGACGTCATGACGTCATGACGTCCACATGCGGAGCTCGGAAAAAAACATTTACTCAAAAATCATAATTAAGAAAGCAGTATTTACTCTTAACTTCTAAGCCATGTACAATTATAACTGTTTGAATCGTTAACCGAACAGAAAAGTTTTAAGTTGTTTCAACTTTGTGAGGAATTTTAATTGTTATATCCACAAACTTTATAAGTCAGGTAGACTGTTGGGGTTTACAGTGTACAGAGAAATAGATGTGGTGCCTGTAACATCATACAGTAGTTATTTTGAATCTTTGACACGAGCGTTATGACTCTGACATAGAAACACTGCACTCTCACAAAGCAGCTTCTCTAAAGCAACCAAAGTTTGTATTTATTTGACTCTTAATGAATTTACAATTTTTTATGAAACAAAACTTGACCATAAGCTCAGCAGGAAAGTTTTTATTAATGTATAAACAAACGTAAATGTAACCAACATGGCAGAAAGGTCGTTTTTCCACAAATTTCTGAACACGCTGACTTCTTATCGAAACCACGGGAGGCTCCCCCTGCTGGTCATTTGTAAGACTGCGGGGTAACCGAATACCCATCTTTACTTTTTTAACCGTTTCAATCTACCTTTTAAACTTCTTTTTAATTCTGTTCAATAATAACACAGACAATAATTTTCAGAGAAGAAAAACCTCCCATTAAGGTGCCCTGTGTTACCTGCTGAGCACTACACAGCAGTCAGTCAGTCTGTGTTGAAGTTAGCAGCTAAAAACTGAGGGATATTCCTTAAAATATGTAGCTGACCAAAGTTAAAGTTCAACATAGAGAGGGAACGCTGGAAAACCTGCAGCATAAAGAGATGGCTACATATTCCTTTGCTGCTTTTTATCCCCTTAGTGTCCAAATTCAGTTAATGCTTCTATGTTTTGTGTTTTTTGATATCATAATGAGCCATTTTGATGTGTCACAGTGGGGAAAAATGAAACATTGCTGAACTCACTTTGAGCTCAGAACACATTGATAATGGATGATGTGATACTTGCTTATCCACACCAGCTTGAAGAGATATTAGTTGAAGGACAGTTTGGCTGTTTGCTTTGATTTGAAATCTATTAAAATTAAAGTCCAATAACTGGCAATTTTAAAAAAATCTATATTCAAGTTTTACTTTATTTCCAAACTGAATAGTGGCATAACAAGCTTTCTGGTAACCAATTGAATTTCTTTTAGGTCTCTTTTTATTCTCTGCTAACCTCTGAGAGAAATATCTGGCTCTTTGGCTGCTAAATGAGCTACTATATTCACTAGCTAGTTACTAACTGTGCACAGTGGGCTTTTGCAGCTTTCTTGCTAAAAACGGCTGCCTGCTGCAGCTGAAAACAATGCTTTGAGAGCTGCGGCGAGTAAAAACACTGGGGCAAAATACGCTGTAAAACAGAGAAACTGCAGTGTGTGTTTGTCACTGTGAGTCACCCCTTTCATAAAACGAAAACGCACGCAGGTAAATCACTGCTAACATGAAAATTCTGATTTGAAACCACTGCAATGATGGGAAAATTGCAAGTGCTCTCCTCTGCTTCTTTTTACCACTTCACACTTTCTACTCCGCGAAATGATCTGCATTTCAAGAGGAAGAGATCATTTGGAAGATAAGACCAAAATTTATTGCGGAAACGTGAGCATGCAAATTAAAGTTATTTTGGTTAGACTCCAATGAGATGAAACATCACAGAGCAGAGCCACAGATGAAGTGAGGAGATTGGAGTGGATGAGAGCAGGGATGTTGAAACTGAGTAAGAGATGATTTTGTCTGTGTAGGAAAAAACGGAAGTGACCAAGACGAGCCGGAGCAGCAGGAATAGCTCGCATCCAGACAAACAGAGACAGAACGTTCTGTTTAAAACCTGCGCAAAGCCCTAAACTCTCATGTTAGTCCTCATTTGTGTCCTCACCACAGGGAACCTTTGACACGAGTTACAGTGGGTTTTTGTAGTGTTGCCATAGAGTGCATATACAAATGGACAGCTCACCAGCTCTCATCCCAAAGTACAAAAGTAAAGCCAAAATATAACTGAAATAGTTACCATCATTTTGCATTGGAAATGCCCAAAAGTCAGCACAGTAGCCCAACCGGCTTCTGGAATGTCCTTCGTTGTCAAAGAACTAGCTTCATGCTGTTTTCTAGACAAATGTTATTAGCTTCAAGCTGTTTGTCTTCTGCACCTACATGCATAATAATACATTGTCCTTGATACCTTGTCTCCACCCACGGTTACAGCTGTGCAAACTCTGGTTGCAAATTAAGTCATTAGTGCAAGGTGGCAGCGTCCTTCTCTCCACATTTTGCCTTTTGTTCTTATTGCCATTGTTTGTGGGTGTTGCACCAAGCAGCAGCTTCTGTAGCCAAAAAGCAAAGCCAAGACAGTGATGCCAAAAATGGGAAAGCAGTCCCTCAAAGTGTCGCTTGAGACTAGCTCCAAGCAGCACGCAAAATGAGCCCAGTAGATTCTTATTATTAAATATTACTAAGACATGCGGACATATGATGGACATTTTGAGTGATAGGAGATGCTACTAGCCGGTGTCTTCAACTCAGCTAATAATAGAGTCACAGACATGTTTTTAGTGTTGGCGCCATTTGAATATTTTTTTTATTTTAATGGCATCCAGCATGGTCCTCCTGGCTGCTCTGATAAACATGGCAAAGGGGAAAGCACCAACTGTGAGGCATTAAAATGCAGAGTTCACAAATCAGCGATCATGATCTCTAAATTCATCTTTCATATGCAGTCCGTGTCTTGCAGATTAGGAATGGTGTTTGTGCTGAGACAGGGTGGTGACCCACACAGCAAAAGCAAACTGACTTTATCTCTTTAGCCTCATTTAGTAGAAAATGAATGTCAGTGTTCAGGAATCGAGACACAGATGTTATTATTGTGTCTTCGGACAGTCTTCCATTTAAATTTTATGTCCTGAATACAGTCCAAATCAGATTAAGATGAGAACACCAGGATACTCAAATGCACGCAAACATACTCATTAAGCACTTTCGTCCTCAGTCGGGAGCAAGCGATTTACAAACCTGCACCACAGTGGATGTAATTACAGTCAAATCTTACATTTGATGGACTTTTAAAATGCTCATATTTCATATTTATTGGATGTCTGATATCCTTTTAATTCAGTGATCTATATCTGCCTGTCGGGAAGGCCCTATTTACCCGAGGGGATCGGTCGCTGAGGCTTATACTTACTGTGCAATTTTGCCCATGCTACTGTTTCATAGTTTCTTATTATCTCCCCCTCTCTGTCTTCTCGCTCCCTTTCCCTTTCTCACTCTCATCCTTCCATCCCTTTTTCCTTTTCCATTGTCTGCCGTGTGAGTAGAAGTTCACTAAGGAGGCTCCTAAAGAAGATTTGGATGTCCTGATTCAGCCCCTGCTGGAGCACTGCAGCTCAAAGAAGATGAACACGTGGCTCGGTATCTGTCCTCTCTTAACAATCTGTCTCCCTATTCTGCTTCACCCTCCTCTGGTTTTGAGTATCTTTGTGACACGCGGACATATGCGCACACACGTCACTGCCGCTCACTCAGAATTTAACAGGTCTCATATCACAGCCCTCGTATCCCTCAGCCCCCGCCGCCCCTTACATTTGAGTCCTCTTTTCTCTCCTGCTTTACTCCCTCTTTGCTTTTTGTCGGCCCACGCAGTCCCTCTCTCTGTCTGTCTTGCTGCTATCTTTCTTAGTGTGGCAGCTCTTATGAAAGTATAATGGTGCTGAAATTCAAATAATGTGGGTCACAAACTGGGCCATTGCCCCATAGCATTTCCCTTCTCTGGGAAGAAAAGATGGTGCTTTAATATCAGGCAGTGTAAAGAAACAATGGACAGTCTGAATAAGTGTTGAATTTTACTCAGTCACCGATTCTCTTTTCTCTCCGACTCTGACTGGATTTCTTTGTATCCAGCATATTTTTCTCTTCAGTATCTATTGTATCAACATTTTTGACTTTACATCTGTGCAGTGTTTTTACTCCTCAAAGGCCACATTGAATTTATCACCAGCACTTGGTGTTAAGTCAGCATGAGCCCAAAATTTGTAAAACATCCATAAATATCTCAGTTATTTTGCATTAAATATACATAAAATGTATTTGAGACACAAACTAAAATAAGACCGGGGGACTAAAGGCCTTTATCGATGTGTAGCTGGTGATTGATTGACTTCTGCAAGTCTCTTCATATGTTGACATCCCCAGAGAGTCCAAAGCTGTCTCACTCTCACACTGTTGTCACATTTTAACACACACTAGTGTCACTTTCCACCATAAACCGTACTGTGTCATGATACAATTTTACCAGGTGAGAAAGCCCAACTAATCGTTTAAAGTCCTCATAAGAAAATCCATGACTTTCATACAGCAGTATGAAGTTTAAGGCTTGTCTGGGACTTTTTTGTTTCATGATTTTAGGTCTCAGTCACACAGGTCTAGAGACCAGGAGGCAGGAAAACCAAAGACATTGAGTTTATTCGCCCAGCCTTCATGATTATACCAAATTCCATTAAATTCATCCAAATCGGAGTAGAATTAATCAGTCATTCAAAATGTGATTGACCAAGAAGAGGCTACCCTTGTACCTCAAGCTAGCTTGCATAGCTAAAAAAGAAAGATCTTACTCTGGTAGAAAAGGTCAAAAACGGCTCTTGTAGCCCCCACAATGCAACACAACCTTGCTTGCAAAAGCTAAATCTGAGATATCAGGGTCACAGATTTGCCTCCAGAGGCATTACGCGGCTGTTTTTACAGGATATGTGATGCTTCCTGTTACTAGTAAATTTGCTGTAACATATACAATTCATGGAGAGCTGACTTTAAAATTAATGGAAGCAGTCATGTCACTATGACGGTATCCTGCAGTGGTATCTAATGGCATACAAGCAAAAGCAAAAACATTCAGGGAAACCAAATCCACAACTACAACTTATCACGTCAGCAGTAAAGACCTAAAGGGTGTGCCAAGCTCAGGGACTGTGATGGACACTGATCGATCTTACCCGGCGGGTGGATCTTTGTCTCCAAAATAGACGGACCAGATTTCAGACATTATTTGGATAAACTGGCCAAATATTCAGGATTTAAGTGGCTACTCTCTCGCCTGAAACAATATTAAAATTTAATGACATAATAGCAATCCAAGGACAAAAATTACAACAGCCTCAAGGCCTTCTGTCTCTTATGTTGCTGCTGATCTGAATGAAGCCCATCAACAACCCCCCAGTTTCTCCTCCCACCTCAGCATCCTGGAGACGTTCCACGGCATGTGCTCTTTTTTTCTCTACCTGTCACATTTCAGCATCTCCTTAGCATCCACTTTGAGAAATATATACAAAATAGTCTTTGTGGCTTCAAAAGCCAAAACTCTTTACTGACAGTTTTCTTGGCCTAAAAAAACACGACTAAGGTTTGAGGATGTTTTACCTTTACACACGTGTGTTAATGTTAGGTGGACAAATTTGTATTGCATTAATCATGAAAACTCCAAATGATTTTGTTTTAAACATTTTATTCATTAGTTTTCATTTGGTTCATATTTTAATAGCTTTCATTATTTTCTCCGTAGTTACTACCGGGTAAAGGTTATTCTTTACGTTTGTGCCTACAGCACTGGCAAAGGGACAAAACTTGTTGGTTTATGGTAACGGCCTGTAAAAAGTGATTCATTTCAGACTTTCAATAAATGAATAAATAAAAGACATAAATAGGTAAACAACACAAAATGAAAATAAACAAGAAGAACAGCAGCTGCAAACTGCAAACTTAAGAATTGCCTAATAATAAAGAATCCATTTCCAAACACCATCTGAGTCTGAAAAGCAGCAAATGACACAGAGAAACTTCCATTTTTCCACCAGTTTCACTTGATAACAGACTATCTCGCTGTGTCGCTTACACAATTTCAGGGCATTTTGATGTGAAATTGGTCTTTTGGAAATGAGGAGTTTTGCTTCCAATATCTCAGAATTTAGAGGGAACACAGTGTATATGTGACACTTTACAGGGCTATAACTATAATTCAGCATCAGACTGTCCTGACAGCGTGTGCGTGACACTTTCAGGTAGCCTGCTATTGTTCCAAAGTATTTCATTTATGGAGAAGGGACGTGTCCCAAGCAGGGGCGCAATTCCCAGGGGGGTTAGGGGGGTTATGACACCCCAATAATCAGACCCAACCAATATGGTCCCGAGCTGTCATGTTTCACATGTTTGCAGATAGTCTGTGATTTTGTTCATAATATGAATGTGTTCATCTGTTTAGGTTTCTTCAGTCATGTAGTCGTTTATTTATTAAGTGCGTGACCGAACGAACACGCGTGAGATTATGTTCACCAGGAGAATCTTACACTCGAACCGAAATGAAGATTGACTCTCAGAAGCTAATGACCAAACTTATAGCCCCCATGACATCCCAGGAGTCCTACTGTTGGCCCTAACTGTCCCTCATAGTGTTGCATTTATTTAATGCACATGCACATATCCCAGAGTGCAGGGAGACACTAAAGAGTCATTTGGTGATGGCTAGTATTTTAAGCTGTATAGCAACACCATCACACCCTGATTAACACCTAAAGCCTGCATTATGTTCCCTGTAATGATAATACTTTTTTTTTTTATCTCTAACTGCTGCTCCTCTGCTGGCTTCCAGAAGCTAGCCAATGAGTAGCAATTGGGCTTTTAGGGAGGAGCTAAAACTGCTTGTTACAGCTCTTCAGCTGAAGAGCTGCATAGCAGGCAGTATGAATATAAATAATTTTTGGGTGTGTGTGATTCAGGAAAAACTGCTGAGTCTTAACATAAAAATGGAAATCAGCATCATATGTAATATTAATATTTTATATATTATATAAATATTTGCACTTTAAACAACTGCCTGCGTTGCATAACGCGGCTGCTCATCTGTACTCACCTCCATCGCCTCACCGTTCTCTCTCTTCCTCTCTTTTCCTTTAGGTGTGGTTTACGGCTACAAGGGTCTGCTGCTGCTGCTGGGCATTTTTCTGGCATATGAGACCAAGTCTGTCTCCACAGAAAAAATCAATGACCATCGGGCCGTGGGGATGGCTATTTACAACGTTGCTGTGAGTCCGTAAAGAAACAGCTCCATCATGCCTAAGCCCATTTCTGGGTGCGGCGGTTTAAATTTTTACAGCTGTCTTGCTTTTGTAGGATGTGGAATAACAAAGTGGCAATAAGTATGGTTTTTATTACTCCGTAGCACAAAATGCCCGCAGTATATCAGCGGGGAGTTAATCAATGCCAGTGGTCCATGATTACTTTGGAGCTGAGATTTTTTTTTGCCTTCCAGAAGTTACTTTCCTGCTCGTTCAGCCAGGTAGCTTGGCCAGCTCTCGAGAGGCAATACGTTACAGGTTCTGGTCGTTTATAAAAGTTAATGTCACAGGTAATTTAAAGGAACTCGGCATAACTTGTGATCAGCGATACGTACATCCCTTAAGTGAACTGCAGGCATCACTCTTTAGCATGCAGGATGTGCTTGTACTGTGGCGTGAAAGCTAATATTATTCAAAGCAGTGACAGCATACACAAGATCACAATTATATTATGCTAGCTTCTGCAAAAAAACAAGTGAGAAGGGGCCGCTGACTTACAGGGAGGCAGGGGAGGTAGACGGGCTTGTTCCAGACAGAGGAAGAACCGAGGGATGACATAAGATAAATAAGGATTATTATGAATGGTCCTGGAATAAGAATACAGCACTGAAAATGAGCACGATTGGTCCATATTAGGCTTGTATTAGTTGCCCATACATGACTACAATGCTTTGTGTACACCTACAGTTGGGAGTAAATCTTTAATTCAAATTTTAGAGTCAATTTAGATTCAACAAGGAAGTTAATATTCATCTTGATCTGGGATTTATATATATGTGTATATATGTATGTTTTTCTCTTAAATTCAGAGCCCCTATTGCATTTCTATCCAAATCATTCTGCTGCCAGCTCCAGGTGCTGCCTCATCGTACCTGCGCTGCTATGATACTCTTATTTCAAGTCTTGTTTGCAAAGTGCAAACTCAAAGACATTTCACGGTGAAGTAAATGTTAAATGAAATCAAAAGAATACAAAGCAGACTGTTACTGCGCAGCACTCAGATGCAAGCCAACCTTATCAGAGTGCTGCAGTTCAGCTTTAGTGCTGGGCATGTACTGTGTGTTGCACAGTGCGGGTAATGCAAAGTGTATCTCTGAGACCACATGCACAGTATGGAGTTATCCCGTCCCATGGCAGCAATAGGTTTAAAAATGCACCCATTTGGGCACTAAAGAATGGCAGTAAAAGCAGCCGTCAGTCATAAACATTTTTCAGCGGCTGTTAATAGCAAGTGAATCATCTTAAACGCAGGCACCTAGGATGCACTTCACACTGGAATAGCAGCCATTATGTTCACCGTAGCCACTTTAGACAAATTCTTGCTGCCATTTCCTGACACTCTTGACACAGACTAACTTTGGAATTGATGTAAAATGTCTGCAGGAGAAAAAATAAAAGTTGTTTCTGTTGCTTTAACTGCCAGCAGAGGGTTTTTTTCCCTGTTTTGATCAAGAGAAGGCAAACGTTTTTTTTAGGTTGCTGTTTTTAACTGACATTTTCCTGCACTGGCCCGAATCCCCATTAATATATGAATAAGAAAGCTCCCTAATGAGCAGCTGCACATTTATCATCTTATACTCTGTGGATATATAATTAATAAATGGACAGATCTCGCCTCATTTATCGAGGAGAAGATTTATCATCCATCCATCATTTATGGTTGTTTATGATGTCATTAAATGCAGCTTTGCGTGACCATTTCGTCCCATGGCTCCACAATGTGAGTCACGTCTAATGTTGCTATTTTATCTTATAATATTCACATTTCAGTTTTATGACGATGTCAATAGTTAATGGCGTCTGCGAGGGGACCTCCTTCCTCTTTGCTAAGTTGTGAGCTCCAGGCCCTGATGAGATGACAATGTGGAGATTGTCAGCACGCTGTTGCCACTTCAGTCATGACTTTTTAATGCTGTTTTCACATGGGAGCCCTCCCCGGAATGATAAACAGATGCCTGATGCTTTTACGGATGTGATTTTCCTCCCCTCTCATCCTGTCGCTCTCCAACTCTGCTTTATTCTCCACCTCCTGTCCTCCAACCCTACCTCCCTTCTTTCTTTTTACATTTAATCTCACTCTCCCCTTTGTTCTTACTTCTTTCTCTCTCTCTGTCTTCCTGCAGGTGTTGTGCCTGATCACAGCTCCGGTGACTATGATCCTGTCTTCACAGCAGGACGCCTCCTTTGCCTTTGCTTCTCTAGCTATCGTCTTCTCTGCCTACATCACACTGGTGGTGCTCTTTGTACCCAAGGTGCTCCTGCTCATGATTGACACCTTTTAAGATCCGCTGACATTCATAGTGAAGTGAAACTGAAGGTCAAACGTTTCAAATTCAGCATCTTTAGGAATGAGCTGCAGCTTGTAGCGCACGACAGTCGAGATCACGTTATTCACTCTGACAGCTTTTTTGTTTCCCAACTGCATAAACACGCTTTGACGTTTGAGTGTAGCGCAACATTGGACCGGCTCAAATCATATCTGTCTTACCGTTTCAACATTAAGGTAATAATCTGCGAAATTTCTTGCTGGGAGCTTTTACATTTGTAGCTGCCGTAAACATTTGGAGTAGGAAAAAAAATCTTCCGCAACAAACAAAGTGAGACGTTTTACACGTCTGGCAGTGCCGTGGGTTTTTTGGGTTGTTATGAACAGAAGAAGAGCCGCGCGGTGCACATGCTGCAGACAGAAGGAAGAGTGCTGCTTACAGAAATTCAAATTTCATTAACAGGAAATCACAATATCGTCTCCACCCTTTGATTATCAGGATATTTGTGGGAGCTCACTGCTGTGCAGAGACGGCGCAGCAGCGAGTGCTGAACTTGTCACTAAAGTAAAATAAAAGTCTTCAGTGATGAATAATATTTTTAAGCCTTTAGAGAAATGTGAGTGATTTGGCTGAGAGGGCTGCAAATATTAAAGATGTTTTATTACGGGCTCTGAATAGATGCATTATTCATTGGGCGCAGGGTAGCTGGTCTCAGTCCTGATTTTCTTCTTTATTGAATTCCTGTCTCTGCAACGGTCCAGATGCGGCGTCTCATCACCCGCGGCGAGTGGCAGTCGGAGCAGCAGGACACCCTGAAGACCGGCTCGTCCACCAACAACAACGACGAGGAAAAGTCCAGGCAGCTGGAGAGGGAGAACAGGGAGCTGCAAAAGATCATCCAGGAGGTGAGGACGCATTAAACAGATGCACATATCATTATTATTAAATACAGATTCCAGTTTAACCTGGAGTTCACCCGTGAAGGCGATAGATATACTACACACTCGTAAAAAATCATTGTACAGTGTTAAGGTTCAAAATATTGGGGATGGAGACAAGAGAAAAAACCACAATAACAACACTGGTCCGGCCGGGTTGAGTCAAACGATGATTTAATGATCACACACGTGGGAGATGGACACTGATGCAGACAGCCTCAAAATCTCAAAATGGTGGAGCATTGCTCAAACTTTTATAACCTCTGGTGCCTCCACCTTATCATAAAAAGCCTAAACATTCACATGCTCTCTCTCACACAACGCCTAAGCTACGACCTTGGCTCCCTGTTTATCTGCTCCTGCTGAAATGGGGCAGAAAACTCCAGCACACTCTGTTCTCTTCTACTCAGACAAATTAGACAATAACCTTCTGCGAACAGTATTTCTTATAACTCAGCAATATAATGCATCATAAAACAATATCATTCATTCACAACAAGTCAGCAATTTAATGTAATGCAAATCAGTTTAACTAATGCAATAGTTATCAGCTTCTTCTAATTCAGGAGAATAATGCAAACTAAAACTACATCATAATTCACAATCTTTAATTAGGGGTATAACATGGCATAAAATAATATCATAATTTTACAACAGATATCTTATGTAATTCATTTATTATGTATGTTTGTGTGGCATGCTGAGCACTGAGAGTGCTGCCTGTGTGAACATAGATATGCTGCAAGATGTTCCCATGCAGTGCAAACGTGATGACCTCATTGCCTAATATGTGCATAGAAATGCTCTTAACCTGCACGGTAATTAGATGCATGTGGAAAATTCCTTTTAAGTGTATTTGTGCGTTAGTGTGTCGGAATCATTATAAATCAATAAACGCATGTTCGCTCACTAATCATAGACAATAGAAATGATGGATATAAACACTGTGATGGTGCCGTTTCACTCCAACGTTAGTAAATGAAATCCTGCTATGAAGCATTTTCACCATCGCAGTCTGCACACTCATTGGCTGACAGCTCATTAGCCAATGAGCTTACCTCGGATAATCTTTGTTTTTAATTATATTAATGACTAAGGTAACTTAGCATGTTACTGAGTATAAAACTAGTGCCTAAGACCCTTAAAGGCTAGACGCTCTCTCTAATTGGAAAACTTGGCACTTTTTGTTGGGTTCACTTTTCAGACCTGGAAGCTCTGTCCATCATTAAAACGCTCTTTGTCCTGCCGCCATTCTCTTTGTATGGAAGCACATTTACCTCGGGGTTGAACAGCAAAGAGTGAAGCTGTTTTCTTGGAGAAGCCTGTCGGCTAAAGCAAAACAATCTGAGGATTTTCAGCCAGAGAAACTGAAAAATAAAGAAAAACAGTGTCAGAGGCCAAAAAAAGCAGAGTTTTGATAATGGTTCAAGTTAAAGGGGGAAAACTCTGAAGCTCCGTCTGCATTGACTGAGGAGGTGAGTGTTGCGTTCCCAGAGACACAGACTGTGGCTCATCTGATCTTTCAGTCTAAAACTCAATTATTAGAAACCACAGCTGCCACAGAGCGAGTGAGGACATCCAGCAAAGACTGAAGTTTCTTTCGTTTTTTTAATGGCTGTGATTTTAAACCCTAATGGGAACAAATAAAGTCACCTGAAACCTTAAAACTACAGTAATAACAGTATTATGTAACTTTTAGTGAAAGGTTGTCTGTCGCTTTATGTTTTAAAAGTAATCAAAAACCTGCATCTCTTCACTTATTAAATTCATGTTTGATTTAATTCTTTATTGTTATTTTTATTTCAGTTTCGAAAACTTTAATTATGGTGACAAAATTATTATTGTTGTTGCTTAATTTAAAGATATGTTTTTACTTTTTCTTGCACAGCTGGTCTTTGGTCGTTCTCTAAATGTGATCATGCTGCACAGAGTGAACCATTTACTGTCCCAGTGAGGATGTGTTAGCTTATGTGAAATACCTTTTCAGGAATCGGAGCATTTTCCTGGTAGTTTTGACAATTTCAGAAACAAAGATGTGAATGAAAAAGAAGAAACAACTAGTTAAACATTATAATAATGTTATTGTTGCTGTGGTGATTTTCCTGCTGTTTCCCTCAACCTTTTTTGGGATAATCAAACATTCCTGTATATGCTGGGAAAGTCCTGCCAATGGAGACGGGAGTTTCAGTTATTGTGTTTGTTTTGCTGTCATCACTGTTAATAACAGCGAAATAACCGTTTTGTTTTCATGTTATTTCTGGCTCATCTTTCTTTATAAGTAACAATTCATTTCATTATGGTCTGTATTTGTATAGCGCTTTACCAGTCCCTAAGGACCCCAAAGCACTTTACACAACCAGTCATCCACCCATTCACACACTGGTGATGGCAGCTACATTGTAGCCACAGCCACAGCCTGGGGCGCACTGACAGAGGCGAGGCTGCCGGACCTCTGCTGATTACTGTAGTGACCGTGTATTCCAGCTTTCTATATTTAACATTATTAGATCTGCGGTGGCTCACTGGGTTGTGTTATGTGGCGTTCTGCCATCTCCTTGTAGATATTTAGGGAAGTTTCAGAGAATATTTTACAGGAAGTAGCACAAGTTCCCTGCAGGTTTCTATGAATTATATAAAACACTTGTGTTTAAGGTTAAATGTGCTTTTTTAACCTGTAAGGGGAAATTTCTACGTTAAAGCAGCAACAATTGTTTAAAAAAAGTGCCTGAGTGTGACATTTTACTAACAGCACTAATAATAAAAAAATATGAGCAGTTATATAAACAGCATAAAAAGTCTAATCTTAAATCCTGGAATGATCAGAAGGCTAATTTGCTATGTTCTTCGGGGATCGCCGTCCAGGGACACTTGCTGGGTGAGCTAATCAACATGCATATTCATCCACACATCCTGGTTTTGTTTACTTCAGAGTCATAATAGCCCTGAACCTGTAATAACATCTTCTGATGTCTTGTTTTGTCACCCAAACGGTCCCAAAGATATTTCACTCACATAAATCACACAAGCTGAGGAGCTGAAACCCACAAATGTATTTCACTAGGAACATTTCTGAAGCAGTTAATCAGATATCAGAGTTGCTTTTTCACTGTGATTTATTTTTAATCAGTTTAATTATTATTTTTAAAATGTACTTATTAACCTATAGAGGCAGAGTGCAGTTACGTCCCATCCACACAGGAGGGAAAAAATGAATGTCTCTCTCTGACTTTGTTGTGTGAAGGTGACTCCTTGTCAGATCCATCTGCAAGCAAAAAATGGAAAATGACTAAAAGCTGCTGCGTGGTGGAATCCACCGCCAGCAGAATGAGGGACCCGGAAATGGGTTTTTTTTTATGAACTTTGTAATTGGAAAAAGTTTCAGGAGCACAAAGTGAGACGTTGGCAGAAAGACAGGGGGTTGTTTATAATCCTGACACTCAGGATGTGAGGGGTTTATCAAAAAGTAATATGAATAAATTACTGATTTACTTCCTGAAGAAAGTAATTTGTTACTCTTCTCGTTACATTACTTTTGAATTTCTCTGCATCATTGCCCAACTTACATTTTCACATAATTATTAGTTAACAGTATAAAATTGCAGCGACTGACACTACAAAAACCCTCTGACAGTGCAGTTTTCATTGGACATCAACTCATAGTTACTTTTCTGAACACCAGATAGATTTTGAATCAGATTCTCTAAAGTCCTGCACAGTATGGAAAAACACTCCTGTCCCTGCGGCAAAATCACATCATCACGCCAACCCTGGCTAATTCAATGTTGGCTAATTTAAACTGACAGTGTAAAAATGATGTGTTTGCTTTAATGCTTTCTGCCACAGAACAGCGACTTCAATGATCCTGAAACAAATGGATCAGCATTAGCTGACTAACATTCTTCATTGCTTTCACCATCAGGTGCAGCAGGTCATTGTCTCAAAGTCAAAAAGTTTTATTTTATTATTTTATTATCACATTTTGTTCTACATCATAAATACTTTAGTAAATACCCCGCTTGTGAATTTTGAAACCTTTGTGCATCTCAGAGAAAGTGTTCATTAATAATCAACTAAATAAGAATACAGAAGTTATCTGGGAAATTCTGCATCATCATAAATGTCAAGTTATGTGACCTGGTGCAAGACCTACTGATCGCATATACACTTCAACAAACTGACATCATGGAAAAATCCCACAGTTTTTGTCAAAGGAACCCAGGCAGTTTTAACTTCATGGCTGGCCACCAGAAAAGTGTTTGTGCTTTTCTTCTTCTGAGAGTTGATATAAAAATCTGTGACATGCTTGTGCTGCAGTTATACAGAGTGTCAGTCACGGGCTGATGCTTCGGCCCCCGGGGCTGTGTGCCGATCACATGACAAATATCTGCTCTAGATCATCGTAGGGATGCTTCAGTTTGTAACTGCAGACTCTGGTTGTGTTTTCAGAAAGAAGAGAGGGTTTCGGCGCTCCGCAATCAGCTGGCTGAACGACAGGCTCTACGTAACCGCCGCCGACCCTCCACGGGCCAGAATCAGAACCACAATGCCCCGCCTCCTTCTTCTCAGCCAGATCCCAAGTCCCTGCTCCCTCCGCCCGGCTATCCCAACCCAACCACGGACAATCATTCCCTCCCACCTTCCTTCTCCAACTCCTCCAACCTCTACCCAGCAGACAGCAAGATGAGCCGCAACCACTGTCACAACAGCCAGATCCCGCTGCTGTATAAATAGGTGAAACACGGGAGGGTTCGGGTGGGGGAGGCGCACACGAGGGACACAGAACAGCACGAGACACTGTGAGTTTCACTTGTTTGGGCAACGAGCACAGCGGAGTAGTGACACTGTTTTAAAACACGGCGTGGAAGCTGAAATGAGTACACGGGAGTGCTTTATACTCGGGGAGAGTCACACAGGTAACACCCATCCTCTAAGTTTTGATCTCACTGTGTTCAACCCAGAAACACGGCGCACGCGGTGGCTCGACGTGGCGACAAGCACATCTAAGACTAGCAGCACACGACGTCTTTTTCAAAGATCAAGTGAACAATAGTCTCTTAATCATTCCGCTCCCTCATTCGTTATCTGGTTTCGTTGTGGAGACGCAGTGTCGAGGATCTTCAAAGGATGTGTTTGTGTCTTTGCTATATCGTCTCCACATTTTGTCTCTCGAGTTCATTAACTAGACAGACATGCGGTAGTGATTTATATTGGTCTGTAATATTTGATTGTTTTGTCATAGAGTTGTTGTTCTATTCTCTGTTAAGCTTTCAGGAGAGTTGTGAAAACTGAAATTTGCAAAGGGACAAAGCAATGTACAGTTTTGACTTTTTTTCCCCCTCTAGTGTTTCCTCTAAAAGCAGCCGAGAAGCTCAGAAGCGAAAAATGTGCATTATTAAACAGCCATAATTTAAAACGGCCAGGGAGCTAAGCATGCATGGATGTCTGTTGTCAGGACTGTGTGTTCAAGTACAAAACTGCATTTTAATAAGCTAGTTCCTTATTAGACCCATGTTGAAGAAGACAATGATCAAAGTTACTGATGAATGAGGACAGTTTTGATAGCTTTGGGGTTTGAAATCATATTTTACAATGTATTTTTTGAAGTTTGTGTTTATTTAGCAGTACAGTACAGTAGGAGACATCAAGTCAAGTCACATCAAGCCTGCATCTAACGTATCTTGCAGATATTGTCATCTACAGTCCTTTGGGGTCGTCCTCTTGTGCACTTCTGGATCTTATCCAGCACTGATGCTGACCCTACTTTCAAATCACCATTTGGGGCCCTTAGCTTCAGTGGGGCCAAACACCAGTTATCAGTGGAAATACACTCCGTGTGCAGTTCTGGCAGTCCAGGAGGTCAGGAGTGCAACCAGGATGTTCATGAGGAGTGAAATTTTCCGAACGTTTAAAAGGTTAAACGCAGTAAATCTTTCGTTCTGTCATCGTTTAAGCACATAAAGGATTAAAGACCATGACATCGCCTCCTGAGGGTCAGTTGTTTTTCTTGGCATTTCAAGGGTTAAACACTGTAAATTTGTCACTCAGCCAGATTTAGCTCCTTGGAAATCCATCGTCAGCCCCAAAATAAATGGTGAAGCATTAGTGTTCTGATACATGGAAGCGCATATATGAGGTTGAATGGTCCTTGGACAGAGAATGGAAGTGTTCCAGATGTGCACAAGGAGACTGCATTGAATGGGATATCAGACAGTTTGATTTTTATCTGTGGAGTCCTGGAAACATTTGATATGAGTAATCACCATCACTTACCATGATGACCAAGGCCCAGCTGTCTATTCTGGCTGCCTAATTTCACGGGGTACAGTTATCCGTCAAACACATTCATATACAGTCTACAAAACTGGAGCCATCCAAATTCCAACATACTTAATAGAAGCACAGTCTGTACTTTCTGCCTTTTGTAAATCTAAACCACTTTATGTTTGGACAGCAGTGAAACGTTGAGGGCTTCTGTGATGGCTATTACTGTAGATATGCAGAGAAAGCACAATTTTTTTATACCTGTAAATCTGTTACCCGTCATACTTGTAAACTTCGTTTTTTGTGTCGTATGTATACGTACATGAATTTTTTCCTTTTTCCCACAGACGATTGGGAATGAAGCTAATTTATTTTCTTCATCTTTTGCCTTCAGCTAAGTGGTGAAAGCATCCATGAAGGACTTAAAGTAATGTGACATAGTGTATTTATTCGGCAGTTAATGCGGATGTACTATTTCATTCATGAGCTATTTCCAGATTTTATAAAGCAATGACGCCTGAATGACGCTGTTAGCAGGTAACACAACACTTTGTCAAATATTTTTAAATATCTGTAAATCACAGTGTGCACTTTAAACCGAACAAACGATTCCACTCTGTGTCGCTGTTACTCGGTTTAGCTCAGGGTTTGGGGGAGGACCGTCAAAGTCAACTTAAATGAATGAAATAGGCCATATTTATTAACTGTGCAGTACCTTGATCACTTGATAGTGTAGTATATGAATGCAGAAATTACTTCAGAAATGTTCTATTATCTTGCACATATATAAGAATATACATGGATTTGGGGATATTTGTATTCACTATATCTAAGATATTAAATGTTAATATATTTCAGAGTATGTGTATGCAGATATATGGGTACCATAAATAAAATATTTGTTTTTTCACTGGGTATTTCTCGTGTTTTAATTGATACGTTTTAAAATATGTGGACATATCATATGGATTGTTGTGCATATTCCAAAGGCACAGCACATGTTTGCTCATGTTTGCACTATCCACTAGATGTCACCAGTTATTTGTTGTTTTTCTGATTTGCTCGGGCTGTTTTGACCAATTCATCTATGTCCAAGTGAAACTTGATATTTGTCTCTAGGTCAGCTCTGCAGGACTCAAAAAACCAAATAAACCCAGAAGAAAAGCTCATTAAACAAAAGCTAGAAGCAAAATTTGACACGATGACCAACTGTAAAGCCCAGTGGGAACCTCATTACCGAGACAATGAGTGGATGTTTGCCTTGCATATGAAACAAAAGTAGACAAATTGCTCCCAAGTGCGTCCGTTATTTGTATGATGTGTGTTTATAGATGATGACAGTCTGACAAACCCAGCTGTGCCACAGTCCCATGATCCCTCATCTCGCACAGCTTCCCGTTCCGTCTTTTTTCAGCTGACTGAAAGCAAGGTATGTGGTAATGCACAGGGAAAGGGTTGGTGTCGAGAACGAGAGAGGCTGTGTGTGGGGGTGGATGGCTGCCATTGGGGAAAACCCACTCTGAGCTGAGGCTTCTGTGGGCCTCCACCTGACACAGCACTCGGCAAGAGGCAGAAAAAAAGCAGGAAATTCCCCTCCACTTGTGTGATCCAACAAAGGAAGTATTTGCTGGCTGTGGAGGAATTTCATAGCAGCTGTTGCCAACTACTGTGTGTGTGTGTGTGTGTGTGTGTGTGTGTGTGTGTGTGTGTGTGTGTGTGTGTGTGTGTGTGTGTGTGTGCTGCAGCGCCGGCTGGACAGACTTCTAACTATTACAGGAGACCATTCTCTGTAGTTTTCTGCATTTTTATTCTTTTCACAACTTATATAAATTTTTAAAGTTATATAAACTTATATAAATACCTTTAAAGTCCCGGTCCCAGTGATTTAAATACAAATAAATACAAATAAATACATACAAGCTATGACAGCACCTCTGTATCTGAACTCTTGAGCCAAAGAGCCTTGTCATCATCTGATACAGCAGAGGAAATCTAGCCTCATACAATCTCAGGTCAGTATAAATAATATGTCAAAAGTGCCTAAAGTAGAAACAATGTTGCAAACTGTTACAGTTTATATAGTTTTAAAAAACCAGCCTAACGTTTTCAGCTGGGAATTTCATCTCCATTGAGATTTCAATATTTAAACATCACCATGTGGATGAAATAAAAAACTATATGTTCACATAGTTTTTAAGCTCCATGCAGCTTTTCTGCTCAAAGCGGAGAGTCGTTTCAAAGTGCAAACACGCCAAAGAAGGTCCTTCCTTCGTCAGTCTCCAGCTCTGATAGCTGGTTGGTTTCTGTCCACAGCGTGTCTCCTTCGTTCAGCTGAAACACAGCGCCCAGGTAAATGGCGTTGTACCAGCCGTGGTCTGAGAAGCTATCCTGAATGGTGTCTTGGCATGCCGACCTCAGGGCGCTCATCAGAGTGGAGGGGCTTCCCACAGACTCTGAGTAGCGCCAGATCCTGTGGCTGAGAATTGTGAGGCTTTTTTCCTCATCTTCATTGTCATCGCTATTCCCACAGATCACCCTGAAGGATGCCTGGCTGTAGACGAAGTACAGGCCGGTGTGTGGGATGATGATTTTGTTGGCCTCCAACTTGAAGCCGCCCTGAGCGAACGCCTGGCCTTGACCATTCCTCCACTCCAGATGACCTTTTGAGTCGCTGCCTGCAAGTAAAGATCAGAAACGTTACAGCCTTGAAATACCGGAGTGTGAATTACTGACAGGTTTGTTATTTGGAGAGCAGAATGAAGTATTGACTGAAGCTAATGAATGACTTATGGGACTTCCTTATTGTGCTCTTGGTTTCCAAAAAGAAGAGAGCTACCAATACCACAGAGGGAGAAGAAAAACTCAGAAAAGCTCCTTTGAAGGCTGAGATTATGAGCCTATTGTTTGCTGAGGACCAAATCAAGGTAAGCGGTGACTCACCTTCTAGGTGGATGGCTGCCTTGGCTTTGCTGCTGATCCATTTTATCGTGGAGTGGGGCTCTGAAGGAAGGAAGAAAAATGTGAGCTTGTCTCAAATAATCCACAAAGACTCAAATGTAGCTCTCAAAACCTCTCATAAGCACCCATGTGTATAATCACCTGGTTTTTCGCCAGTGTTCTTCGCCTTTAGTGCTTCTGGCTGTCCTACTTGTGTCTGCATGGAGGAAAAAAGAATCCTTAGATACATATATAGACACACACACAGGTTTTGAAAGACTTTTCATCATACTCGAAAAGATGAGATGCTCCTTACCATCCTTTCTGGCCTCGTATTCCAGTACCAGGCAAACAGCAGGACACCTGCTAAACAAAGAGCCACGACGACGAGGACGGCGCACACCTTCCATATCCACTCTGCAGGTGATTTCTTCTCAACTAAAACTACAGTCTTCGCCTCAGGACCGGCCTCGACATCAACTGGTGTGGTTGTGTATGCAACCATGCTGTGCACAAAGCCTCTGCCGTCTGATCTTTAAAGAAATCCAGAAACCGAACAGTTGTCTGTGTCTTCTGTGCTGACACTTCTCTCTTTGAGTGTGCTGTTTGTGTTAAGAGTGAACTTCTGCTGGAGAGTCTGTAGTATTTATGCAGCTGCAGGGGAAACTCCAGTGATGTCACCGTGTAAGTGGAGACAGCGCAGCAGCAACAGCGGTGGCAGCAGCGCAACCGGGGTCATGGAGAAAGGAGAGTGAGAGGGAAGGAAAAGTTACAGAACATTTAGCGGAGTGTCACCGCAGGAGTTATGGTTTCAGGATGGGAAAGTGGTTGATGGCGACTTTTGGTTTTCTAAAAAAATTATATACACAGATATTCAGGCACACACACGATGAGAGACAGACACACAGTTGCACCACACTGTGTCTGAGGTTAACTCGTACAGCTCACCAACATTTTGAGGTCAGAAAAGGGACATTATAAATAAACAACCCCCACCCCACCGTGACTTGTATAAATTATTAGTAAAGTCTTCACAGTACACTGACATAATAGCTTTTCTCCAAATCAAATCTACACATTTTTCTCTGGCATGTAGTGCAGTTCTAGTAACTAGAGTGTTTTTGTTGCTCACGTCTAGCTTGCCTTTACCGTGTATTTCACAGAAGTGTTATTTTGCTCAAAGCTCTTTTGAGAAACAAGGGAGCCTTTCACTCAAAAAAAGTACATTCATGTTGTTGTATTCTTTTTACCCATAGACTGTATATAAAAGATGGCCACAACTACCACAAGGTCTCGTTTTTGCCATGTAGGTTTTTTTCAAGCCATAAGTGGCCATTATTTGCCCAGAGGGCAGTGTGCTAACATCCGAGTTTAAACTAAAACGCTTGCTTACTAAACTACCTGGGAGTCTCTAGTGGCCATTAGAGAAACTACAGTTTTGCGGACATCCTCTTTTGGAGTCATTTTTGTGCCACAGAAGTTGCATGTTATTCTTGCTGTACCAAAAAACATGCACAAAAGCCACAAGTGTGTAGAGGACACGGTCTGTCTACACACGATAAGAGACTTATTCTTGTGTGACACTACGTAAACACTGAACCATTCTCGCCCAGCTGATGCTAGCTGACTACATCTGTTCTGGTTGTTGGATACAGAAAGTACATAATTGCTACTTAAAAATGCCAATTAAAAGGGTTTAATTGGCATTTTGAGCACCTTGCAGCAAAAATGTTGCCATGCAGAGAACTCATTGTCCACAACAGCAATGTTTCCTATGAAGAAATGTGATATATTTTTAGCACACTATCAGTTCATTTTCTATTACATCATCCTACAATATTTACACCTGGCTGGAACTCTTTTACAGTCTGCTATAAATCCATAAATGCTAAATATAGGTGGCGCGCTGAAGTGTTATTTTACTTCTTTATCTTTACAGCATGAGCGAAAGTTCAGCAACTGAAGTATAACCATGATGAGAGGCACATACAAAACGTCATATGTGATGAAAGTTCAAAAGGAATTTTCACAAGTCATTTAAGTGTGTAGAAATTTGAAAGTAGATACACTACAAACAAAACACCTGGATTATAAAGTGAAACAGACGTTTAAGTAATCCATTTCTATATGTCATACATGAAGTATCTTCTGGGGTTTTGGAAGACTTTCTCTTTTTTTCCTTGACATATGGTGTTAACACAGCATTTGTTTCTGAAATTACCTCAGTTTAAAAAAAGAAAACTGAAGCAGAGAAAGAAAAAAAAAACTTGGCAGCTCTCTACTTTCTCTTTCAGAACTGAAAGGTGATGCAACTCAGTTCAAGACACTCCACAAAGCATCTTTTTACACTTCTCCTTCTTTGTCTTGCTGTTCCCATTTCACTTTCTCAACTGACTTTCTTTGTTTGAGACATAACGGCCAAGTGTGGGCTTTTTATCCAGTGTACATGCCTCAAATGTCCAGCGAGTTCTGTTTTCATTTGGCTGTGTTTTTCTTAAACACTTGTCTGGTTTCCCTTGTACTGTCCCGATTGCTGTTTGTTTTGTCACAACACGGTTTTAAAGAAGCAGTGAGGATTTGTCTCGTTTGAAGCCATCTTCTGTGTTTTTGATAAACTGCACATTATGAGTGATCACATTGTTTAGTCAGTATCATAAAAAAACTTAACAAAAAACATAAAAGTAGAAACCCGCGAGGCAAAAGTGGAAACACCAAAGGTGCAGTTCCTCTAATGGCCACTAGCTGCAAAAGTAGGTAAATCCCCACAGATTCACATGCTGAAATATTTTGTTCTCAGAGTCAATTTTACGTGATAATTCTCTTCAATTGTATTCATACAGCGCATTTCAAGGCACTTTGTATTCTAAGGTCAACCTTCCAACAATACATAGTACGAGCAAACACTTTGGTGACAGTGGGAAGGAAAAACTCCCTTTTAACAGGAAGAAACCTCCAGCAGAACCAGGCTCAGGGAGGGGCGGGGCCATCTGCTGTGATTGGTTGGGGTGAGAGAAGGAAGACGGGACTAAAGACATGATAATAACTGTATGAGAATTTATTTTAAAAAGCAGAAGAAAAAACTCACTCTTGAAGTCACTGAACTAGACACCTTGACCACATTTGTGCTCTCGCTGCCTTTTGGAGCAATTTAAGCTGTGCATACACTGTGCTATTTCTTTCAGTCGCATTATTCAGCTCCTGGTCAAACTGTATGATTGAATTTCAGGGGTGAGAAGTTCGCAGGTCACGATGCATCGTCTCACACTATACAGCTCGATGCTCTGATGTGACCTGAGTCACACTGTGCATCCATAACATGAAGCTTATAACACAAAATCTGTCTCTCGCTCTCCCTCTCTGTCTTTCACTCACACAGACACACACCACCACCATCAACTTTGCTAAATTGCTAATGAAAAACATTGATCATGCAGCTGTGATTGAGCAGCAACGTCCATCCAACTATTTTCACGGTTGGTGCGGTCGTGATCATTTTGTGAGGCCACATCGAAAAGGCTCAGATGAGCTTGACAAAGTTCACATGCCGCACTGCCGCGCTACTCCATCTTTCCACTTTCATTTCTGTCTGCACGTGCGCAGTGTGAGAAGCTGCGGTGACACCCTCACGACGGTCGACAGGATTTCAAACAGGTTTGATTTTCTTATGACCAAACGACTGATGATCGGGAGCTGGTTGTGAGGTCGCTTCTCGTTACCCCACATATATTACATGATGCACAACACACAATTAAGGCGAATCCCCAAAACGGTCGCACGACTGAAAAATCGGCTCAAAATGGGTCAAAAATTGCACAGTGTTTGCCAGCTTAAAATTAATTGACACATAATCTTGTTTTTTTTGGCTAAGGTTGCTCGCATTAGCTTATGCTTTAGCACTCCATCATCTCTTTAAAACAAATTACAGAGCTTAAATGCTAATCAGTTCAATTCAGTTTGTATAACACCAAATCACTTTAGATTGTAAGGTGAAGCCCCCACAGTAATAGGCAGAAAACCCCAGCAAGCAGACAACCCCGAGCAAGCATTCGGTGACTTTGGCAAGGAAAAACTCCCTCCAGCAGAGCCAGGGTCAGGAAGGGTAAGCCATCTGCCGTGGCCCATTGAAGGGTGAGGGGAGGAAGACTTTAGATTAATAATTACTACTAATTAAATGCAGAGTGGCAGATAAAAACTCAAAGAGTGAAAAAATGTGAGTCAAGAAGAGCCACTCAGTGTCTCATGGGAAGCCCCCAGCAGCTTAGGCCTATTGAAATGTAACTAAAATCATCTAAAATGAACTCATATCAGTAAGAGTTTGGGTTGCTTGCCACGCCGACTAAATTTACAGGAGGCAAAAATTAGTGGCTTGGCCCCTGGGGTCGGTGCAATGAGCTACTGCTAAAGTACCTAAATAGTTGTTGTGCGTGGTTGTTGTGGGAGATCCCAAAGATGTTTCAAGTAGAGCTTATTAAAAAGATAGCCACATTTGGCCGAAGATTTAGAAACTGTATAGAGAATCCAAATTCTTTGTAGCCTTTAGTAAAGTGGCTCCGATGATTTTCATGCAAAGCCCATCAGTGGATTTCAGGTGGATGTCAGATTTTTAGAACCACCTTTTCATTACAGCTGATCGCCTTTGACACCAAATCTGAACAGTTGCCGCCCCGTCCCAAACAGAACTTTCTTTGTATTCGTATTTGTTTTGTAGTCATTTAGGTTTTTTGTGTGGGTGCATTTGCGGTTTGGGATCTTTTTTTGGTGCTCGATTTTTGTCACATTGCAGTCATTTTGTGTCTCATGTCTTTTGCGGTTACTTTTCTCTTGTTATATTAGATATCTCTGTGGTGACCTTAGGTCATCATGATTTTGGGTTTTTTGTTGCTGTGTATGTATCTAGTTAATCTTATCTATATTTGTTTTTTTTCCAACTTTGTGACAAGGTTATTATAGCTGACTAAAACAAAACTAAAACTGAAGTAAAAAAAAAAAGACATTTCACAAAAAAAAAACAAACTAACTAGAATAAAATGGAAATGCAGGATGATGTTTAGTCAGACTTTGGATGCCGACTGTGAACCAACACAATCAGTTCTGCTTTTTTATTACCTATTGTCATACCTGCACTAATTTCTTTTTGAGCTTTGCCTCCAACACATGTCCTTCATATGCAGGGAGACTAAAACTAAGGCTGGATGTAATACAAATTACAACTAAAACTAAAAATTTTCTATAATAAAAACTGTTGTGAAGCGAGTAAACCCAGTCTGCAAAATGAATGTTGGGTTTTTCTCTGTATGTATTATTGTAGGGTCTACCTTCCTATATAAAGCTCTTTGAGGCGACTGTTGTGATTTGGTGCTTTATTAATAAAATTGAATCAAATTCAAAGTAAAAATAAAACATCAAAATAAAATAAAAATAAAACAAATCTACTTGTTGGTTGTTTTGTGTTGTTTACAGTAACATTTGATCGTTTCCCATCTCTTCCTGGTTATTTTGCATGTCTGTTTTGTGTTGTTATGATGGTGAGCATGTTGTCTTGCTTGTCTCTCTTTAGTCATTGCGTTTCTTTTTGTAACAATATTCCATTATTTTTTATTCCATTCTTTTTTTCTCATTTTTGTCTCGTGTGGGTTATTTTCCATCTTTTTTGGTCATTTTTTTCTGACTTTGTGTTATTTTGTGTTTCTTTTGTTGCTGCGTGTGTTGGTTTTGTTTGTCTCTTTGGCCATTTTGTGCGAATATTTCACATTTTTGTTGTTAGTTTTGTCTCTGTTTGATTAAATGTCATTTTTTTAATGTTTTCTTGATTTTCTTTTTTTTTAGTTTTTTTTTTTGCATGTTTGTTTTATTTTGTCTCTTCTATGTATCGGATTTTGTGTGTTCCTTTTTGTGATCCTTTTGACTCTGTGGTCATTTTGTGTATTGTATGGTTAGTTTTTTTTGTTTTGTTTTTGGGCCAAGTTGCTCAGTAATATATTCTTGATGCTTGATTATCACTTCGGTAGTGTGGAAGGGGGAGCCACCAGTGTGTCATCGGGGGGATTGTGAATGTGTGTATCTTATAAACCTGAAAGGACTGGAGTGCTGTGACGCTGAATATTAACGCAGCAGAAAGTGTGTGCATGTCATGTGTGAAATCAGCAGTGAAATTGCACCTCCGTGTCTGGCTTTGACTTTTTCATTCCAACATGCAAACACAAACCAACCGCAAGATGTTGCCGGATGATATCATTTTCACCATTATCATATGCACCCACATGACACACACACACACACACACACACACACACACACTGTCAAATGCATGCATACTGTCTACAGTTCCTCCCTCTCACTCACCCACCTCTTTTCGATTATTCATAACGAGATTCTCCAAAAGAAGCTCTTGGTTATGATATCCGGTGTGCAAAGACAGGAAGCTCATCTATAGGTACCATCCCCGACTCTAAAGACACTGAATCAGTGTCTTTATGTGAGACTCAGCTTACATAAAGACACCGGTTCTTCGTATTTCCCAATGAAACAGGAATAAAAACCAAACTCAGACTTAATTATAGCACAAATATTTGTGTGTAGGATCACTTCTTTTTTTTTTTTTTTTTTTTTTTTTGGTAGGATCACTTCAAGTAGCGGTGTTGGAGACTCTGTGGTCGCATTGGTGTTAATCAGTTAAACTACTTTTTGGTCTTTTGAAAATATGAAAATAAAATATTGTATTTTGGCCATGATATGTAACACTCTCTGATATATTTAAATCCTGAAAAATTATAATGTGGTCATTTTTTTTTTAACCTTCTTGCGAGGGGTGCAGTGGTTAGCACTGTTGCCTCACAGTAACGGGGTCCCTGGTTCAAATCTGCCGCCTGGCTGGGGCCTTTCTGAGTGCACACTCCATGTTCTCTGTCTCTCCAGGTAGTCAGGCTTCCTCCCACATCCAGAGGCATGCGCGTGAGGTTAGCAGGTTGTTTTCTGATTTATTGTCTCTCTGTATTAGGCCTACGACAATCTTTTCCTTTGTTTGTAGCCAATTTGCATTTTTATTGTGATTTATTCTGGTCATTGTGGTCATTTTTATGCCTTTAGGGCTGGTTTTCAGTGGTGTGTGGTGATTGGGTGCCTCCTTAACGCAGTTACTTTCAGTTTTCTGTCTGTTTAGTGTTATTTTGCATTTTTATTGTGACTTTATGTTCCTAGCTGTAATACTGTGATTATGTTTTGCCTCTTTTTTTTCATCATCACTTTTTGGCCATTTTTGTGCTTATTTGCATTTTCAGTATTGTTTCGTTTGGTTGCTGTGACCATCCCTTGGATCATTTTACACATTAAAAAAAAGAATTTTGAATCTCATTATTATTGCCACTTTTGCTTTCTAGTCATTACTTTTTACTCTTTGTAGTCTTTTAGGTTTTTGTTGTGGTTCCTTTTGTCTTTGTGGTCATCTTTTTGCCAGATTTGATTTTGTATTGGTTGTTTGTTTTGATTTTGGGTTACCCCCCCCCCCCCCCCCCTTTTTTTTTCCCACTTTCTGATTTTTTATTTTTATTTGTTTGTAGTCGTTTTTGACTTCTTTTGTTTCCCCCTCTGTGATCGTCCACTAACCGCTCTGTGATCAACCTGTGTGGCTTTGTGTTATCTTCTTGTTTATATGTTTTGCTAGTTCCCATGAGAGAAAAATAACATCAAAATACAGTATGCACCTCGCAGTGTGAATAGACAAACTTCAGAATAACATTTTCCATGATAAACACGGAGGAGTCCTTCTCCACCAAATGGAAGAAATAGATCTTCTTCACTGTAAACAATTACTGTGAAATACCTGAATATAAATAAAGAGTCTAGACACAAAGTTACACTCATTTCCTTTTCTAAAAATGTGTTTGTCTGTGATTTCCCCTGCCTTTACTAATCAGCTCATTTAAATCTGTATGGATATATAGTTTCCCAACAAAAGAAAGTGTGACCTTTAACATATGACTCACTGAATCCCACGGATTTCACAAATGCCTCTTTTCATTGAACTGGGAAAAATATCACCGAAAATGAAACCTCCTCAGTTTGAGCTTTCGTATCTTTGTGCCTTTCCCTTTTCCTGACTTTCCGAATCTTTGTCAGGCCAGTCCCAAAAACACGGTGACACATTCCCCACATGTAACCCTCATGGTATCCGTAAAGCCATCAAAAAGCTTTTTTTTGTTCTTTGCTGATTTTGCTCCCTGGTTGCATCATGCAATCCCAGGAATATGCGGTCATCGCACGGTGAAGCTCAGCAGTAAAGCCGGCTCAGATAAGCTCAGGGCAGGAAAGGTTGGAAGGAAGCCGGGTGGGAGGATGTTGAGGGAGGGGAAGCTGTTGTAGGTGAACAAGTTGTTTAGTGTAGGATTATGAGCTGAGCCTCGTATTCAGATGTGTGTGATGACACATGCACAGGTGTAGGTTTAGAAGAAGCAAAAAATCCACATCTTATAGTTTTGGTTTCCTTCTTGTCATTCCCTCTTCGGGGTATGTGGGCTCAGATGTGTAAGGGAATAAACCAGGTCGATATGAGGTTCTACCACAAATGTAGCGTGGCTTCCGCTCTTTCTAGACTCTACAGTCTGGTGGCCTACAAACCTCTGCCAAGAAGTTACGCTTCACTTATGATTAAGTGGTTTGCCTCCTCATTTTTCTTCCGCATAACAGACAGGATTTGTTGGTTATCTTAAGCTTAACGTTATTCAGCCATATCCATGAAGCAAGCTGACTCAGGGGTCACATCAATTTAAGTAAATGATAAGAAATAAATGAGCCGGGTGTAGTGGAAGAAATACCACCGAGACAACGAAGCTTAAAAGAAGCTGGTTTGTGCAAACATTGTGTCAGTATGTGTGTGTGTGTTCAAATCTTTCAGACTTTACTGGATACATTTCCACTTCCAGTGGCCTTAAAATCAGGCCATTACCATCTCACTAATCTCACTTTGAAACTATATGACGAAATGTGCTACATAAATAAATTCCTTGCTTGCTTACATCAGAGAAAGATCCTTTGTATTTTTAAGGGATTGTATCATTCCTGTGAGGAGGGAAATTCTATTATGTTGCCACATTGAGGGCACACAGGGAAACATTCAAACCCCACAGGCTCATCAGACCCGTTTCACAGTGAAAGGCGACCCAGATATTTGCCGTACCTGTGTGTCAGTTGCAAAGTGTGTATTAGAATGACTTCCTGCTTCAACTTGCACCTAGAAAGCTTTGTTGTGGTTTGGCTCCTGTACTGACGTACTGGGCATGCTCACTTTCAGTTCTACCTCGAAATTATTCTCATGGTAATCTGACTTGTTAGTGCTTGTCTGGTTGTCTTTAACTACATGCACAGAACTTAACCATGTGGTGAGTATATTGTGTTTATACTTACCAAACTTTAACTATGGAATGCGCTTAAAGGCGTATTAAGCCTACATGTGCTATTTGTGTCTCTGAGGGTCAATTTCAAGCCTTAAATGTGATTTTACGTGAATAATTTGAAAAGGTTTTCATTTAAAATGATTAATAACCAGAAGAAAACAAGAGAAACGCGTCACCGGAAGCACATGTAGCAGGACAGGTTATGGAAACTCCACCTGGTCATACCTGCTGGCTGATGTAATCACCTACATGACTTCATTCATGCTGATTTGTTTACATTTATGAAGCACTGAACAGTTTTGCATTTAACATGTGCTGGTACTGCTGAGGAGGAGGAGATATGACCTTTACTGGCTGCACTAGAGAACTGAGAATTTCTTCCTCTTTTTTAAAAAAAAGTCTAGTTTTATCAGGTTTCACTCTTTGCAGCTAAACTTTCCCTCCTCAGTCTTGTGGGGGTATTACTCTAACAATCTTTTAAAAGTGGATGCAAGCACCAAAATGTGCATGTTTGTCCATTTACAACAAATAATATGAAAAAAATCCCATTAACCACTTGAATTTTCAAAAGACTTTCCAAGATGACCACAGTTTCTACCTCAAGAAGCAACAATATTAGAGGAGAAATGCAACCGCTGGATGTATTTTATTATTATTATTATGTTTTTCACTTTGTGGAAGTCAAGATTACAACTTACAAATTTCCTGTAGGGCTTCTATATGTCACAAGAAAGTGTAAAAGCCTAAATTATTGAAATGAAAAAAGAACTCAGCATATGAATCTGGTCAAATATACTGAAAGTGCGCCCTGGTTGTGCTTGCTTGCTGGTTGTGACTGAATCTCTTTGTGCCCTTATCATTCTGTTTAGTCTGTGCTATTTTGCAGACTGGAGGAGCCTGAGATAGGCACAGCGTCTTCAGTTTCTTGGAACTAAAGGTAAGAGTTCCATAATGGGTGAAGTGTGCAAGAGTGACTGAAACTGCTACAAGACCACTATAAACTCTATCAGCAAATTATCTTTGGAAAAAAAGGTTTAGTTGTGGTGCAGCGTTCCAGAGTAACCTTCTTTGGCATTTGCGTGGTTCTACGTTGTTTTGACATTGAGATCACTCTGAAAGGGAAAGTTTAGTTGATTTTTATCTACGCTGTTTTCATTCTGTTTGACACACATATGTGCCTTCGAAACTCTGTCCCTGTCCATTTGCAAGACGCCACACGTGGCGTCGTACTTCAGCCAGTCAGAGGCATGTTCTGAAAGCACCTTTACCACAGTGTCTGGGTTGGACGGCGTGTGAAACAGTGTGCAGCAGACTCTGTGGCAGGGTTCTCTTGTTTTTGTGGTTGTGTCAGTGGTGTCACCCAATCATAAGAATACCTGTGTGCAACTCTTGAGTAACACCATGGTTCTCAGCGCACAACCAGTTTTTCTTTAAACTGGTGTTTTGCTGCACTGCAGCCGAGGGTTAGAGATGAGAGCGTAGACCGTATATATAAGATGGGTGTCGCCACTGTGACACTACGAGCCTGAGGCTTCTCTCTCAGCAGAGTAGTGAAGGAGCACTCAGCTTGAGTGTTGCACCTTATCTTTCAGGATGTCCCTTTGTCGTTCTGCTCTATCCTCCAGTTCTTGGCTTCCGTTTATTGTAGCTCTTTGTGTCCCGACTCCAGATCCAACAGAAAAATGACTCATGACTGTTCTCATAATGGTCTGTGGAGTAACCCACCATCATGTTTATCTGCTGAGCTTCTAGAAAATCATTCTCACACATTTAAACAATCCAGTGATTAGATCAGATGGGAAGCATTCATAATGGAGATCATAATTTACCTGGAAAAAGGAGCTCCGGGTGGGAAATTTTAAGTGTCGAGGTAGTGAAAATCAATTTCTAAATAAATTCAATCTAAAAACCCCTAAATAACTACATACATTTGGATCATAAAGCTGTTTCTTAGTTATTTCTACACATTCTGCTGAATTCTGCAGTGACTGGTCAGCATCGGCCTAAACATGCCAATAGCTATTTTTGCTGCACTCTATAATCGTTCCACACAAACATTAAAAAAAAAAACAAAACTTACTTCCAAAATTTCTTAAATGTAATAAAAACACAGTTTTACTATTCATGTGATTTAAAAAAAAAAAAAAAAGCAGAATAGCTTCTTGTTAAAAATATTTTAATTTAAGGGTTCAGTTTAATTTCATTTGTACGGTGCCGAATCACAACAGAAGGCAATTTAGCTCTTTTATTTGTGCCAAAGACTTTTCCCTTTTTAGCTGCTGAACTGTTCTTTACATTTAACTTGACTTTGCCCCCATTTTAATTGATAAACCAGCTTCTTTTATTTTTTTTATCTTTCAGTTTAAATTCACAACATGATGTTTGTGTGTGTGATGTACACATGATTGTATCGTGTGTGAGTGTGTGTGTTATCTGTTTCTGTAAAGCACCGAATGCTGCTCAGTAGTTATTTCAAGCATGTCCATGTGAAATGATGGTTAACAAGATCTTCATCAGTAGAAGTCAGTAAAGCCCCCTCAGGTTATACTGCTTAGTTTCAGTCCATGTTTTCTCCACCTGCTGTGGGGAGAGAAAGTCCCCATCAGTGGGGCCAACCCCAAAGTTTAGGAACCATTGTGACTTTAGTATCGTTATAAAAATTTACTGGGAAATAATCTTTTCTGAAATAAACTTTATTAACTGTTTTGTAGCTTAAAAGCTTGCTGCGACTGACTGTTTGCACGAAAAGCAGATGCCCTTACTCCTGGTAGATGTGTATCGTCTTGTTTGTTTCTATTGCCAGCTGACAAGGTCATTATTCAAACACTTTGATTTTGTTATTCACTGCACAGAGTGCAGCTTTAGACTCAAATTAGTATCATTATGATGGCGCACAGATGAGCATCTCTGCAGAGAGATTTGTGTTTCAGCTGCAAAGAAAATCTTTCCAGAGGCGGTTTCACTTTGAATTTGTTTAGGTTTACTTGCTATGAGTAAGGAGGGTGACTAAGACATACAGTACTGACAGTAAATTTTATACTCTTTGACCTTTTATGTCTACCAGAGCATGTAGGCTTTCCCAGTTTCGCATTTACTTCTGTAATCTCTGGGCCATCAATTCCTGCATTGCATAAATTAAATTTTTTTTGTCAGAGGTTTCCTCCCACACTTGCTGTAAAGTAACATGGAGTTTGACTTTGTAAATGTGCAGGTCCAGCCTTTACCCCTGATACAGTTACACCATCACTTGACAGACAGCTGATTGAACATGAGGATAAACATGTGATTAGTGCCACAATCGAGCAAAACAAAAAGTGTATATTTATCTCATCAACATGATTTGGAGTCAGGTGAGTGACTGTGGGGAATATCTGTTAAAGGAAACATTTCCCTCCTCTTTGTATTATTGCATGAAAAATCACATCATTACATGCCGTATTGGTGGCGTGCATTAAACAGGAAGTGTAAATGACATATTAGGAAGTGGCCTTTTTCACTTACATACTTGAGTCCACCAAATAGATGTACCTCTTAGGGATCAAAGGTCATACTGTGGTGGAAAGTTGGCCAATTTGGGTGAATGTCCTCGTCATGTCACTGAGTGCGTATTCCAAAGGTTGAAAATTAGCAAAGAAAAAATAAAAAGTACCTTTTAGTGTCATTGGTCATCGGAAATTGAGTTCAAAAAACAAACAACAAAAGAGAGCTGTCCTTTTCAGATAACCTTTGAAGGGAATCACAGGCAATTATAGCCACACGCTGTGAAACAGAGACTGGGCGGAATCAAAATGCAGGTTTCCATGTTTCACTGATTGGAAATCTTTAACACACAAAGACAAAATCAGCACTGCCGTTAATATAGACACATTAGCGACATCAGCCAAGATACAGTTTAAGTACACGATCATGCTCTGCTTCAGTGTGTCACAGTACATGTTGGCATTCATGGTTAACTGTAGCTCCCCAGTACCAGCAGCACTCATGCAGCCCCCAAAAATGACATCCCACCACCATGCTTGACTGTAGGCAAGACACACCTGTCTTTGTACTCCCCACCTGGTTGCCACCACACACTCTTGATGTGCTCTTTGCCATGGTGGACCAACTTCTTTGGTCCACCATGGCGAGGGTTGTTTTGAGTGGAACCTGTCCTGTATGTATGCACCCTGAAACTGCTGCAGCTCAGTTTCAGGGTGCTGGGTATATTCTTATAGCCTAGGCCATCTTTATGTAGAGTAACAATTCCTTTTTTCAGTTCCTTAGAGAATTCTTTCCCATTATGTGCCATGTTAGACTTCCAGTGACCAATATGAGAGAGTGTGAGAGCAATAACACCATATTCAACACACTTGAGGCCTTGTAACACTAATGAGTCACATGACACCACACAGCAAATCCATCATGTCCAAATTAACACTGTCGGATTTGATTTCAACACTATTAAAGTGTCTATATGGGTCCACACCAGAGAGTGTTAATTTAACTCTTTTTGGAGAGTTGGTACGTTAACTCTGATTTAGTGTTAAACACCAAATCTGTCTGGAGTTGATAATTTAACACTTGGTGTTAAGAGTTTATATATTAACTCTCAAAGAGTATTTTAGTTTAACTACGTAAGAGTTATCTTCTAATTCATTCTAAAAAGCGGGAATTTTACTGTTCTGAACTTCTAGAAATTTCTTTTGGAAATAAACATTTACTAAAAAGATGCAATGGTTTTTGAAAAACATTTATTCTGAACTGTGCACCACAATTTCAAAACATTTTCTGAAAGATGTAACAGTGTACATGTTCTCACTTTCATTAGAATTTTGTTTATCAAAAGGTCTGACATGGTAAATGCAAATAACAGCATCTCATCACTTATTTCTTCAATACAATATGCATGTCCTTCATTCATCCCTTTGTGGAACTTCAACGCACTTCTGCTCTCCCCCATATTCCATCTTCACAAGCATATCCTGTGCGGAGATCGAATAAAAATTAGTTGACACTAATTAATGGCACAAATAATCCAGTAAACAATTGCAGCACAGTAAAAAAAAGGAATCCTCTTTGAGCCATTACTTGTGTAAAGTATTTTCCCAAAAGACAAGGACACAGGCAACAGGTAATACTGAACTAAATGTAAAACCTCAACCTTTTTCATTTTTACCTAAACCGTGTGCACAAAACTCTGGAGGGATCTATGCTAACGTAGAATCCAGTCAGGACGCCTGCTACTGCTGTTTGCTCGGTTTTTTTTTATTTTTATGGGCGATCGTTTTCAGGCTTCAAGTAGCACCATTATACCAACATTTCAATTTCTAGACATTGTTTTAGGTGTATTTGACCAAAAGTTTGACTGAAAATTCACATGCAAGCTTTTTTTCAAGGCTGTGGTATTTGCCCGCAAACAATACCTTTCAGCTAGCTAAAACAGAATATTATGCTATCAGCGAGCAACATGGCTAATGCCTTTCACACAGCTTTGTCTCAACTCCAAAGAGCCACAGAAGTAAAAGCTCATAATAATAATTGAAACAATCTTTGAAAAAATGACTTACCAAGCATGGCAAACAACTCAAATATGTAGAGCAAAATGTTCTGAAACGGCTTCACTTCAGCTTCGATTGGAGCCGTGCTGGGGGCGGAGTCTGTGAATTTACTCTGTTGGTGTCATAGCCCCTGTAGGAGTTCAGAGTTAAGAGGTCAAGAGTTAATGTTTCCATTGTAACACCTCCAGATTTGACAGAGAAACACTCATTTTTAACACTCGATTTTAACTACTATCATTTTACACCTCAGAGTTACATTAAAAGAATGTGACTCTGCTTAGAGTAAAATTAACTCTACTTTTGCAAGGAGACTATTAACACCAAAACATTTAACACTTTTGAATTTGCTGTGCAGGGAGGGAAAATGGCTAGTCGAGCACAGTTTGGACATTTTCACTTAGGGGTGTGCTCACTTTTGTTGCCAGCAGTTTAGGCATAATGGCTGTGTGTTGACTTATTTAGAGGTGACAGCAAATCTACACAGTTGTACAAGTTGTACACTTACTACTTTACATCGTATCAAAGTGTCATATCCTCAGTGCTGTCCCATGAAATGATATAACAGAATATTTACAAAAGTGTGAGGGGTGTACTCACTTTTGTGAGAATTTTGCTGAGTTCACCTCCTGCTGGCGAGCTGTTACCGACTTGGCAACAAGTGTCAAAGGGGAAAATGTGTATTCTCCTACTAGCTGGCAAGTTGTTGCTGCTGCTTGCCAGGTGAACGAGGTCAGCTGGTTGGGTGCAGCACCATATATTTCCTTGTGACTTTTTTGGTCACCAACAGAATCCTTCAGTGGCCCATAGTTTGCACGGGAAGAAATTTCTGTCTGAGCTGTAGTGAAACTCGGAAAGAGTGTTTAACGGAAAAAGTATTACCAGGAATGGGAGAATACAAAGTAAAAGTTGTGCCTTTTGAAATGCGTTGGTTAGACCAGTGTGGTATAATTTCTTACTTGGAGGTGAACATTTTCCATTTTGTTGCAAGGTTTTGCGCTTGGTGCTTTGCGAGTATTGTAGTCGCCGTCTGCAAACTGCTGGTGTCTGTGGCAACAAAGGAGGAGACTCACTCACAAACTGATCGAGGAATACACACTTTTCCCGTACGGCCTGTGATTGCCAGCTGATTGCTCACTGGTCCTCAGCCCCTACGTGTCCTAAGATGACCATATTGGCGATATCCCCTCTGCGTGGTGTTACATACATGGGTTAATGTAGAAAATAAGTGAGCACTTAGTCAAAGGAGCTTGCAAAGAAAAGCGTCTGGACTTCTTTAAGTTACTTGAAGACGTTTCACCTCTCATCCGAGAAGCTTCTTCAGTTCTAAGGTCAAATGGTGGAGAGTCCCAGATTTAAACCTAGTGGGAGTTTCCCCCCACAGAGGGACAAAAGGACCCCCTGATGATCCTCTAATCACCTGAGCCAAGGTGTGAAACTGGGTGTGGGTCCCAATCAGCCAGAGTTTCGGGTGAGTTCATTGTGAAACCTGGCCCCACCTTATCATGCGAATTCCTGAGGTCAGGTGGCCCAGGATGTGAGTGGGTCCTTGAGCACTTGTACATATTCTGACCTAATTATTTTAAACTTGTCTTATATAAGCACCTGTCATTAAAACAATATTTAAAAGGTCCTCTTTAAGGGTGAGCTGAAGATTTAATTTCTTGTGTGAATGTAGTAAAAAGCTTAGGTTTAACAAAACAGGATGTTCGCAAACTCAGCAGAATGGGGAACTTCTGGGACAAAAACAGAAAATTTTCTTTGTCTGTTGTTTTTTCACCTTGTAGACTTCAGATTAAGAATAACATTAATGCAACATGGAGCCTAAGAGGCAGGACAACCCCCCCAAAAACTGAAAATAACTTTACACTGGCCAAGGCAGCTGTAGGTGTCTACTTCAGAAAACATCCAGGCCGTTTACTTTTGACTTTATCTTTTTATAGATTTAAAATCACAATGGTGAAAGCACACATAATGTATATATATATATATATATATATATTATATATATGTATATATATATATATATATATATATATATATATATATATATATATGTATATATATATATATATATATATATATATATATATATATATATATATATATATATATATATATATATATGTGTATATATATATGTGTATATATATGTGTATATATATGTGTATATATATATGTATGTATATATATATATATATATATATATATATATATGTATATATATATGTATATATATCAAATTTAGTGTCTACAGTAAGACATTTAATCTTTTTCTGATGGCACACTCGGATGGCTTGACTAATCACCCGGTGAATACATATCCTATCCTATCCTGTGGTTCTTTTTTACACTTTCCCTACAATATGTCACATAATGTCACTCATCACCAAGAAGAATGAAAACTGTTAACAGAAGGAAGTTGACTTTTAGAAATACAGCACAAAAAAACCCATTATCTTATGAGGAAGACAAGAGTGAAACACCGTGGGAAACCTTATGCGAAGGTATGAAAAACACAAAGATGAACCTTAAAAGGAAGTAAATTACCCCAGTGGATGAGCAATACAGAGCTGATAAACTGTGTAGGGGATCTGAAACACAGGACTTCCCTCGGGAGGAGCCTGAAGATGTACACTGTGACCTCTTTCCTCGTACAGGCTAAAAGTGTGACCACAGCAGGTACGGGCCGTTTTTAGTAATATGTGTGAGAGGAATCAACAGGACCGGATGGCTTAAAAAACAGTCACCTCACCACTGTGTGCGGTGCTATTTTTAATAGTCCTTACAGTCAGTGTTTAAACTCTGTGGAAAAGGTTAATAATCATTCTTGAGCCTAAAATACTACGGCTTACTGCTCGTAGCTTTATCATCTGTAGTATTTTTAACTAGTCATAGTAAACTACCGATGCTGTCATTAGGGGTGGTGTGACAAGGTGATAATGCATTAGTGTACATTTCCTTCCTCCTTGATCTAAAAATATGATACAACAGTTCATAATTACAACATGCTTTGGTTGTAGCAACAAGAGCCAAATAACAAATATGACTGTTATGAAGAAACAACATCTCAATGATGGCTGATGGATGAACTGTAATTCAAGGCTAAAATGACCGATGACAACATAGAGGATCCAAAAGCATGAAGAAGAAAGAGCACTTTTCAAAACAAAGCTCTTTCACATGAAAACAAGCAGATCAGATACTGAAGAGAAAAAACAAGCAGCAGCAGCAGCAGCAGCAGGGTGTGTCTGGACGTGAACAGGAGATTGGTCAAATTTAAGTCCTGGAACCATTGTTCTGCATTCAGATTTCTTAATAAAGGCTCTTATGACAAATAACAGGGAAGTCATTGTTCTCTTTTAATTTAAGGTAAAATAAATAATAAAGAGGTCTCAACTCAAGCTGGATTAAAAGTTGTGGAAGAATTGTAGATCTGGCTTCAGGCCTTCAAGGTCTTGTTGTTGTTTGTTTGTGTTTCTATCCCGTGTAAAGTCAGATAAATAAAATCAATCAGCTGGTTAAAGCATATTTATGAGAGGTCACTGACTCTGCTGACCTGATAGCCTAAGGCAGTTGATTTTGTAGCTTTGGGCCTCTGACAGAAAAGCTTTGCTTTAGTTATTAGAAAACAGGCCTCTGACTGTGGATCTCAGGCTTCGTACCCACTTACATGTAACTAGGTCAGATACATAACCCGGAGAGAGGCCATGGAGAGCCTTAGCATCAGCAGCAAGACCTTAGAATCTATTCCAAAGCATGTGGGGAGACATAGAAGTGAGGGTAAACTGAGTGTGATGTGATTGTGTGTAATTTATTTGTGGATTTAATTTCCAGTTTTAATACAAAGAATTTCAATTACATTACTAATTTGACTTCAGGCAAGTTGAAACTTCTAATAAATGTATTCAGAGGGAGGAGTAACAATTCAGCTTTATTGGGTTTTTTTTTTTTATTTAACTGCAGCTTTCTCAACATAATAGTGTTGTGATTACATCAGCCCGCAGAATAAAGCAGAGAGAGAACTCACGTGGTGAAGCAAGATGAGCTTATCCTAAACTGTAGCTTAAACCCGGCAGACTAACATCAATAATGTAGGAGTAGTCACGACGGTACCGTCTTCTCCTGTGTAAATTCTCTGACCTCATGACGGGTTTCACTGAAATGAAGGAAACAATAATAAGAAAACTCCACAGGATCTTTTTCTTTCTTTCTTTCTTTCTTATGAACTGATGAACTGCAAGACAAGTTCAGCCTGTGCGATCATCTCTAAATCAAACAGCGCTTTTATAAATAGCCACTTTTGCGTGTATTCTGCTTAGATCATCCACTTAGGCTACAAATGAGGCCCCAGGTACAAGCAGCTAAAGGTCGAAAGCTTCCTGTTAGAGGCCAAACACTGCTGTACAGATGTACTGCAACACTGTGTGAGTGCACCAGTCCCCTTTAGGCTATGCAGACGGCTCAATTATTGCATCATCAGTTTCTTCGATGAGATGGCTATATTTGGTTAGCTGTATTGTGAAGACTTCCTCTTGTACTGTAACAATGAAAAGCTGTCCACTTTAAGGGGGCAGGTGACATCTACAAACCACTGTAATGGGAGCGGTGATCCCTGTAACTGGGATTACTGGCATTTGTGCTCCTTTTGGTATTTTTGGCCTGATGGCAATGCATTAAAGTTGTCATGTTGGGACGCTGTGGGCTGACTGTCTCAGCCACTTCACTTTTTTACAGGTACAGACAGCTGAATGAAGGAAGCGAAATCACGTTAACATTATATCGTCTGTATAATATTTTCCTATTGTCAGAAACGTTAGCCTCACAGCCCACTTCTACTGTGGATCGAAAAAGTTTATAGGAAAAAAGAACACCCACTCCTGATGTACGGACTGTAGTTGTATTGTTAGAGTGAGTTTGTGTATTGGCATGCACTGTTAGAACAGACATGGACGTACTGTTTCTGAGCTGACTGCAGTTGTGTGAAGCACTGCGACAAATGTTCATATTGGCACTAAAACTATCTCCTATTTCAGGCTTTTGCTGAGTCTCCAGACGGTGGGCAGGTGCATCCTGTTCCTTTTCCTTTTAATTTGTCAGATGTGTCTCGAGAACTTGATTAAAGTCGATCTGTGGCAGATTAAATTAACTGGGCATGACCATGTATTTCATACTGCATGTTGGGACAAATATTGAGCTATGACGTTCAAGGAACTCTTTGTAGTTTGTACGGCACCGAGTGCTCGCAGGAGGGCAGTGACCTCAATAAATGTGAACTGGAAGAAATTTGGTGCCACCCGACTTTTCCTAGATTTGGATTTCGCAGTGAAACTGAGTAACTGAGCAGGAAGGCCTTGTTCGGGGATGCGACCAAGAGCCCGATATTCATCTTAAGGCTTTAAGAACTCTCCTACAGAGGTGAGAGTACCTGAGCAGCACTCTATAAATCATGCTTTCATCTTGGAGCAGCTAAAGAGTAGCAGCTCTGAGTAAAAGGAGTATTTATCTGGTTTGCCAAGCAACATCTAAAGGACTCTCTGTGTTTAATGGGTTTTCTCTGATGTCATGTTGCAAAAACTGCCCTCTCTGGGCAGAATTTCAAACTCTGTATCTGTTAAATCCCAGCAACCTGTACCCTGCTGATGCAGTCCCTCCAGAGGAGAGCGGTGGTGGTATCTTCATGCTGTGAGGGGTAAATTTAGTGATAGCCGTGGCCACATGCAGAGAGGTTCTTAAAGAAATCTTTCTCCAGATGGTTCGCCTTTCGGCACTACGCTGATCTGAACTGAACAGTAAATGCAAAAGTTTCTGGTTTTCCATTAGTGATCTGAGCACCTCACAGAACATCTGAGAGAAAACCTGAAGACGCTTCTCATCCAATCTGATGGTGCATGCCAATATCAGACAGGAAGAATGAGTGGAGATAAGCTTGTGTAGATGTCATACACATCAGTCTGGATACTTTTAATGTGTCATTGTGGGCTGAGTAGACAATAAGTCTTCAGGTGGTCTGTGTAGGTGGACTTTGGCTGCTCAGAACAACACAAACACAAAAGGGAAGGTAATATAGAAACACACACATGCACGCGGGATCGTATACACACAGCATCGTTTTATCTCAGTTCTGTGGTTGAGCATCGTCACATGCTTTTGCCACTAGGTGACGAGACCTGAACTCGTAGTGGGTGTCAAATCTATAAATCTAAAATGTCAAACAGAAAAAACTCTCACGGTGATTTTTAGACGCCCTTTATATTAAGAAGCATTGTTTATAAGCTCAGAAAAAAATCTAACTTGACCCTTTACCATAAAGTGCTGAAAATTCTCAGGACAACAAGAAAAAATGTGCCCCATCAGCAGCTTCCTGAATTCTTAATGAGAGTTCTTAGAAGCTCCACTTGTTTTCTTAGATCTAATCTCACTCTTGTGTTGAAACTAGACACTTTACGTGCTCCCCTTTTCCACACTCAGGCAGGAGTGCTCCTGTTTCTTTGTGGGCCACGAAATGCCATTAGAGGCCTGACTAATCAGCTAATACAAATGACAAGCCCCATAAACAAAGGCTGAAGAGAACAAAGGAGCCAGTGTCGTAAGAAAGCGTGACAACATTACAGCTGAGATACCTGTTAGACATGATGTCATGTTACAGCTTCTGTCCAAACCCAGAGGCGGGCGGTGTTAACACTGATAAGGTGAAGGGATTTTTTTTCTTTGTTGACTGAAGTCAGTGTTAAAGATGTAATAAGGTGGATACTGTCATTTTCAAGTGAATATTAACTTGTTGAGCAGGTGTCATTGCTACACTCCCATAGTGAGTGTGTTCCTGAACAGTAGAGTCAGAGCCTGGGGAACGTCTGTGATATATGTGGATGATGACGCCATAACACTGCAGTGAAATGCTGTACATTCATTCATTATTTAGAGAATTATTATTTAGAAAAGACAGGAAAGCAGAGAGAGAGAGTTTGGGGTAACACACAGGAAATGGTCCAGAGTGGACTCAAACCCAGGTGCCTGCAGTGACCTTTGATCATCTGCTATAGCAGCGCCCAAACTCTGGTATTTTATTAGTCTTAGTCAACAGGCATATGCCACTTTATTTGGTACACCCGTCCACCCTGCTGTTGAACGGTTGAACTTTGCATTTAACCATGTAGTCATGTGAACCTGGTGAAGTTCAAACTGAGCACATTTAAGTGGTTTTGACCGTGGCACTTTTGTTAGTGTCAGACAGGCTGATCAGAGTGTTTCAGAAACTGCTGATCCACTGGGATTTTCCCACACCAACCATCTCCAGGGTTTACAGAATGGTCTGAAAGACAGAAAATATCCAGTGAGCCGCAGGTCTCAGAGTGAAAATGCTTTGTTGATGCCTGGGTTAGATGAGAATGGCCAAATTGCTTCGAGCTGAGAGGGAGGGAACAGTAACTAAAATAACCTCTTCTTAAACCAAAGTACGGACACGAGCATCTCTGAACACATAACACATGAGACTGTGAAGCAGACGGGCTACAGAAGCAGAAGACCACACCGGGTGTCAGCCATCGACAGAAGATTAAGGCTACAAATGACCATAATTGGTGAATTCTACAACAAACGTTGTCCAATGAAGTTAAAGAAAAAAATGTTTCCTGGTTGAATTACTCTCAATTTCCACTGCAATATTCACATGTGAGGGTCGGAATTTGTTATAAAACCAGCTGGTGACATGACAGTGCCTACATTCTTCTTTTATGTGTAGTCTGTGGGGGTTGGAGTCCGCCTCCAATGACCATTAGAGCAAATGTAGCTCTCGGCACTTGTGTGATGGCTTTGTTTTTCATACCCAGAGGTTGCCACCTGATTGGTAACTGTTATTAAAAAAGCAAACTGATGTCATTTTTTTTCTAGTTTTCCCACAGCCGAGTCTGTCCGGTGCTGCTTCGATTAAAATAGATGTGGCATTCATTGTACTTTATTTGTGTTGCATCAGGCCTGGTAGAACTGCAGGAGAGACTTTTTTAGAGCCAGTTCAATAACATCAATATTTACACCCTGCTTTTTATGAGGCTGCTATTCACTCTCTAATTTACAGCTCTGATTGGGCGGAAGTTAAAATGTCAACTTTTGCTGGAGTTTTTTCCCAAATGTCACTTTGATCCGGTGATGGGAACACAGAGACTCATTGTATTTCAAAATTCTCCAGCGTGTCTCATCCGTGGAGCTCAAGCTTGCCGACTTTGGCCTCGCAGTTTCAGAGAAGTTACCGACTACTATGTGTTTAAAGTTTCTTTCAAGCCTCATTGTTTAGGAGTTTATTAGTGTGTAGCTTGTGGACTGCAGAGAAGTGTCAGCATTACATCCTATATTTATGCCTGACCAGTTTTCTACAGAGACAAACAAAACAGGAGCGAGAAATGCTTAGTAGAAACCATGACAGGAAAGTAGTGTATGTCAACAGAGCTTCCATTATTTAATGAGCTTAAATGTATATGCACTCTCACAAAATGATGTATAATAGCTCGGTCGGGCTATTATTCCACAATGTACAAAAACAGACTTTCTTAAAAATAACAAACAGAGGAACTCTGGGCCTTTTTGCTTTGAGGCAACAGCGCTAACTGCTGTGTGTTTAATGATATGTATTTGATGATTTTCATTTAAAATTGAACTGAAATAAACAGTAAAACCTTGAAATCTCAGAATTAAATTAACATGTTATCTAATTACTTTTTATTTCATGATATTGCACCTTTAGGATCTAGGAGGAATATAACAAATATCTACCAATATACTTCTTTGGCCCTCAGAAGTCACGATTATTAACAACACATGTGTGTGGATGACCCGGAGGGTAATGTACTCCGGCCTCTGAGCTCTATTAAGTTTCAGTCCCAGTACATTAAGGGTGAAACTTACACATTCACGTATGACTAGCTTCATGATTTTTACATTCTAATTCTAAAAATGATATTAAGATGAGCTAAACTGCCTCAGGGGAAGCTGGTCAGAGGGTGCTGTGAACTCAAAGGTGTCTGAGGGTGTTGTAAAGGGGAAGCGGTGTAACGGTTGCACCAAATATGTGGCTTCCTGTGCTGTTGCTCAGCACACACACAAGTAAATATCACAGCGGTTGAATACCTGTGAGTAGAACTAATGTCAGGCCCGAAAGATGAACAGCGCCGTGTTTTATGTTTTTTAATGTCACTTCTGAGGTTTCTCAGAATGCATTTGTGGTCTGTGTTAAGCATTTTTCATTGAATGAAATGTCATAGCAGGATGTGTACGATCATCCGAACAGACGATGCTGTGGTGGGCGAAGGCTTCATGCTGCCTTTGATTAGGTGGGAAGTGGCACCACCGTGTGGCCAGTCAGCAGTGCAACGTGCAAATAAAAAGTGCATCAGGTTGGTTTACAATAATCTTTATTAAACGTCTATATGCAGAATTCAACAACCAAAATAGAATACTCAATTACATAAATTACAGAAGCACATAACAGTGAAAAGGAACATAATTATTCCAATGACTTTCACAGTTTACATTCATGTCGGCCTAAAAATTCAAAAACAACTCAGAACCAGCTGGCATTTTTAAAACTCTGTTCAGGTTGGACTGATGCAGTATACGATTGTTTGACCTTTATTTACTATGAAGATGTGGCCTATCAAGAGTACGAGGTGCCAGTTAGTAAAGTCTATATTAAAACCTGCATAATGGAGTTTTTTTTCTTTATTGTAGTGTTCCATGTTAGCCACAGAGTCTTTAATAATTGTAGACCATGATCAAATCCTTGCAGTATTTTTTTTATATTGTGAGAGTTAAAGGGGACCCATTCCTTTTCCTTTTATATATATTTATATATAGTTTAAACATGTTAAACATTACCAGTGTTTTTAAAAAAATGAGGTCAGAATATGTATAATTATTCCGTATATTACATTCTATTGGGGGTCAGTGTGACGTGATATAAGGCAGTCATTCCTAATATCAGCATATCAGGGGTGACAGAGGGAATCTTCCTATCGCTGTACAAAAACTGTCTGCAGTTCAGATGGTGGTGCAGCAGAGGGCGCTCACAAACTACTTATTATTGGACAGAAGTGAATGGCGCTAAATGGCTAAAACAAATAATTTACAAAATAAAAAATAAACATTGTTTAAAAACGTGAGTCCAAGAATAAAAATATGCAGCTGGAGATGAGCAGAATATTTCCAATTTAAATATCTAGCTCAAAAATCCAGTTTGCTTTTATTCTAACTTGTTTATTTAGGGCCACAAGTAACATACCAGTCCAACCAGACCTCCAGTTCTATTGAAGCTTGATGACACCCCAGTAGGTATCGTCATTTAGAATTTCACCTGTTATGTTTATGTTGACACTGTCCAACGGTCTAAGTTTGACAATCTTGGCCAACCACACTGAGTTCTCTGATGAGGCCGGGTAGATGCCCTTAGCCAGTGTCTTAGTTTTCTTATCATGAAAGCCAGTTCTTTCCACAAGCACACATCTCTCCCGTGAATCTTCCCTGAAGGTCACCTGGGCGTAAAAGAAGTAGGTCCCGTTTTCCTGGACGATGATGGACGTTCCACACAGGGTAAGGGTTTTGTTTCGATTTTGTTTCGAAACAGAATCTGTAGGAAATATGGAGAACGTTTCTTTAATCACTCAGTTACTTTAAATTCATTTTTAATAATTGATTTTTAACCTTTTTTTCTTGTTGTTGTTTTGTGTAATCAACCCAAATGTTCACGTCAGGTGTGATTTGAGGCCACAGGGGAAGGGTGGATCAAGTGAGTTAACGTATACACCATTATCCTTCTCAGTATGTGGGGGGGAGGGTAAGGGGCTCCAGAAAAGTAAGAAAAATTCAGAAACTTTAGCACGTGATGTCCAGTTCAATGGATGCACCATTGCGCTTCATATCTGATATTTTTGATGGTAGCGCTGCAGCTGATGTTCAGCAGCATCGATAAATACTGCATCATTGTTAATTACTCTCTAATTTACATCTTTGATTAGGCAGACGGGAAAATGTCAACTTTTGCTGGAGTTTCTTCCAAATGTCTCTCGGATCCGGTGATGAGAACACAGAGACTGGTAGCTGTTGACTCAGACCTCACAGTGGAGTAGTTTCTCACTGTATGTGGGAAAGTTTTCTTTGAAGCTTTGAAGGTTAATTATAGCTTGTGGACTGCAGTGAAATATCTCAGATTAATATCTAATCTTCTGTGCTTGACCAGTTTTCCACAGAGGGAAACAAAACAGAAGACGGAGGCGAGCTGGGTTAACCTTTGTTGTCTAAATCAGTTCAGTACGTTTAAATGTGAAATATAGAATGATATCTGACAGTAAATCGGTATAAGCGTTATTACGGTAATTGAATGCTGGTTTTTCCACTTTACACACGTTTTCTTTGAGCGTACAGAAAAGAATCGGGTGAATACCCGAGTCAGGGATAATAATAACTATTAATAAATGAATATTTTAGCGCTCAACATTGACACGCTGAATGCCGGTGGGTGTGCAACCCATGCCTTATTAATCTGTCAACTGAAGTGAAGAAAACCACATGAAAGAGGAAATGGAGGAAACTCTCCAACCGACTTGTTTTTTTTAATGACTAACAAAAAGTGTCTTTTTTTCTTGAATTTCCTGAAAGGAAGTGCTTTTTCCTCTCTGCTTCAGATCAGTGGGCCCCATAATCACAGCTGAATAAATACACCAGGTAAACAAAGCTGATCTTCCAATTAGTGTCTAATTTTCCTGCAACATACCACCTGACGAACTTGTGAAATCTGCTGCTGTGGGCTGTAATTATACGTTAAGTCGGTGCAGCCCACATTACAGAGCTGCTTCGGGTTTCTTGTGGTTTTAGAAACCCACTTCACACAGGAAAACTGCTGCATAGTGGGAGGAAAACAGTAAATGAGATTGGAAACATAATGAGGCTGCACGGCTCTGTGTTTCTCAACGGTTTAACCCGTGCAGAGGATTTCTTTGTGGATGTGGTGAACTTTTAAAACGTAGATGTAATAGTTATTCGTCAGCAGGATAAGTATGATAACTTTTATCTCTTCAACACAATAAACCTCATGGTTTTAATCTGTTCTACCGCTGGCATAAAAAATACCTTCTCCAAATGTAGCCAGTAACTTCTCCACAGCTATAAGACCAAAGTGAATTATAAAGGGAACCGTGGGACAGAAAATGAAATATAATATGTCTCTTTGTGCCGTTGCCAGACCACAATGGAATCTGAAAAAAAGTAACATCTTCACTTCTGCCTGTTGTCAAAACTATAAACTAAAGAGCACATTAACCTCACAACTAAACGTGTCACAATATACCTGTACTGATGACATCTCAAATGTCAAATAGATAATGTGAAATAATCAGTCCAACCGAGCATTTTGTAGATGGTCACACTGCATATTAATGCTATCTTGAAAAAGAAGAAGAAAACTGCTCACAAAATAATGTTGATGCAACTGACAAAGAGATTAAATAAAACGATCTCATCAATGTGGAAGGTAAACCCCAACAAAAAGGGGTAACGTGTGAAGAAATAACCATGTTAATCCCAAGAGGGGTCTTTACCTAACCCATAATCTGTATATAAAAGATGGAAGTAGCCTCTGAGTTTGAAAAGTGAAGCCAATGCAAAAATACCTCAACCCAGCTTCACAGGGGCCACATCCATCTTTCATATACAGCGTGGCGTTGAGAAAACGAGGCGTCTTTAAAGTCGCATCTCTGTTCCAAGCTTTGCACAACTTTAGATCACAGCAGGATCCGAACATGACCAGATTCCCAATGCCGTTCCTGCGTTTGGCTTCTTTCCTCCTCACCCACACCGGAGCTGGTGTATTCTTGACTTAGTGGTTTTAATAACAGATATGGCCTGCTCTTGTCGTAAAGGGATTCCTATCAGACTGTTAATGTAGTAACACATGAAAACACTTTGGAGGGGAAATAAACTTGTACCTGCAGTGTATTAAAAAAGGAAATACTAATAAATCCATCCACTGTCAGACTGGTTAACTGAAACATGACGTCAGCTTTTATCACCCATCCACTTTAGATTAGAGATAAAACACAGAGAAACACAGCAGTATATCAGTTTCCTGTCTAAGTTCTAAGTATTTGAGAACATGTGCCTTCATATAGAATTTGTAGAAAGTTGTACCTTTTTTTCTTTTCTTTCACAGAGTCTAAACAGACTCAGTTAGTTAACCCCAGGTTGGTTGAAATATTCAAATTAGGTGTTATTTTGTTATTTACTTGTTTGTTCACACCCCTCCCCCTCAACCCGCCGTGTCCTCGTGCGCCTCATTTGAAGGCTGCCCACGTTTTTCAGAATGACTTTCAGCTGCTACTGACATGTCTGAGCTCGTTGCACTCAGCATCTGTAGGCGTCCAGTTTAACAGTAGTTTTTATGCATGGCAGGCATCATCGTGATACGAGATCAGTAACAAGTGAGAGTTGTCTCTTTGGATGTGTAGCAGAGTTAAGATTTGTCTGTGTGATCATTAAAAGTTGGTGTAAAAAGACATAGTAAGAACAAGGGATACGGTTTTCTCATGAAACTCATGATTGTCAGAGCATGCCAACTTCCCACATGAAAAGACGTGAGCTCACCTACAGACAGACGTCCATTATGGTGGGAAATCTGGATGAATGGGTGAGAGCTTCCTGAAATGCAAAATAATTTAAAGGATTATGACATTTTCAGTCTTACGATTATGTGATTGTCCATGATAAATGTGACAAATGATATTTACCTGACTTAAAAGGTTCCTGAGTCTGCCTTTGTATGCGACCTGAATGAGTTGAGTTGATGGTCTCTGGTGTAGGGACTCCAACCTTGAGGAAAAATCAAAACATGCTCAACAAGTGTGCCGTAAACCTCCTTTCTTTAAGAAGGTCACCATAGATATTTGTGGTTGCAAAAAGACTTCAATTTCTATAGAAATCTGTGAGCTGACCTCTATACACAAGTTACTCCTCAGTTTGTAAGCTCAATCTCTCATTTCAGTATGCTTGTTGGCTAACAACGTGTCAGTCATCCGCTGTTAAGCACTGAACAAGCGGCTTCACAGTGAGACCCAGCCTTCCTGGTCAAATCTGACTTATTTGTAACCAATATGGTGAAAAAAATCCTCCAGAGGTTTCAAAACTCAAGACTTCTGAATCTAATAGATGATGTCAGTGAAGCTATATCCATCTTTTGTACTGTTCCTGGCTGTTTGTCTTATATTGTTTTTCAAGTACTCACATTTCCCTTTAGCCTTTACCTTTTCCACTATTGTAAATAAGGATGTGCTCTTGCAGTACAAACTGGAATTAAAGGAAATTACAGCCTGCTTCGTTTTCAGTCAATATCCTGAAAATGTTTTGAACATGAAGTCATAGGAATTGTTTGTGTTTATGCACGATCAATACTCCACTTAAGGAAATCCCAGAAAAGTTTTTACAGGGTTCACAGAATTGGGGAATGACTAAAATCAAAGTATTATAGAAGGTGAAAGATGTACCCATGAGGAAGGATACATCTTTCACCGTCTTCAAATACTGTGATCGCAGTCATTCCCCAACACTCTGTATGTTGTTCTCATGGCCACGGATAGGTGGCCATGAGAACCTGCATTTTAATGGTAGTGGTTATTATGAAAATATACTGTTTAAAGGCTGGGGAAACCTGCAGTCAGCTGAGACTGAAGTCGCTTGGATGAGTGACGAAACATTTCTGCCCCAACCCCGATAAGGATAAGCGTAAGAGAATGGATGGATGGATGCACATAGAGAAATTCTCAGTTTCAGTCTGCAACAGCTCCACTTCTCTAAAGGCTCTATTTTATAGTTGCCATGTTTAACAGACACTGGAGAGACTTTTCAAACACAATGAGTTTCTGTGTTCCCATGAGAGTGCTATCTGACAAAATCATCAAAGATGAAGGTTTTCACTTCCACCTAGAAACAAAGAGTGACTAATGGCCCTGTAATTGTGAGGCAGATGTTGTTGGCCTTATTTTCTAATTCTGGGGATGTTTTTTAGAAGAAGAAAAAAGAAATTAAAAGAACCCAAGAGCTTAAAGCATTCTTCCTTTTGTTGAGCAAGCAAGAGGAACTCATGGTGTTGCTGCCATCTAGAGGCACAAACTGGGTATCTAGAGCTGACTTAATGTCTTTGAATAAACCGATAAGGGTAGATGTGGGGCTCATTTTATTTACTTTACCGTAATAAATATGGTATTTACACAAATTACAAGCAGCAAAGCATGTGCTTTTACAAGCGCGTTCTTGATGCAAACTAAGATATGCAAACTAAGATATGACCCCGCTAGCAGTCAACATGAATCTCAGTGAAATCTGTGTTTGTGGCAGGCATACTGACCTCTGCTGGCTTCTGATTCATTGTAGCGAGATGTACAGCCATAATCACCATGGCCACGGTGAGGAGACAGCACCAAGCCTGCAGCAGCAGGTGCCTATAAGACGACCTTGGCTGATCCTCCATTCTGTCAGACAAGTACGCACAAAACCATTTAACAAATCGGCCTTTCATTTGAGAGAATGACTTTAATTAGTATATCTTCTGGCATAAGTTAACACCAGTTAATCAAGATTTTGACTGCTCTAAATATTCTGTTTCACAGGTTTCTTTCTTCATCTCTTGGCTCTGTCACTGAGGCCTCAAAGGTGGCGGAGCATGCAGAGCTCCACTTTGACCCAGGACCCTCAAATAAAAAAAAAATCAAGACTTCCATTTCCTAGTTAAATAAACATCAGGATCAAAAATAACCTTTTTACTTTTATTACAAAGTTTTCTTGATATCATATCCGCATCTTTTAAATGTTAATATATTAGAAGGATTATTTTGAACAGCGAATCATGCAAAGCCCCTCTAGTAGACACTGAGAACAAATATACCATTGTTAAAGCTCCAAGAAAGTTTTATTACCTAGTATTCAAGAATATATCCTCTCATTTGTGATGTCATGACCTCTTTAATTTTAAATTGCGACCCTTTAGGGGTGGGTGGGGTCTGGGAGGGTCACTTGAGCAACTATCGCAGTATATTTCTGCAGAAAGAGCGCATTTTTTCTTCAGCGTGCTTCACCTATTGTGCTTTTGGGACTTGTACACCTCCACCTCTTCCATTAGGTCAGAGTGCAAAGCCAGACAGTGAGATGAGTTGCAAGTAAGTTCTCACTTTCGCTGTCTTATGAAATGACAACTTTCTAAGAGAAGTCACTGAATTCTTGCCCTGATGAAGTCAATGTGACATGTTAACATGACTCAAAGAAGAACTGGCCTCAATAATCCTGTGACCACAAGCACACACATTTAAACCAGACCCCACAGAAATCATTTACATGGCTCCTAGAATGGCTGCTTTGCACTTGCCGTGTTATGGTTAACCTAACCATGCTGCTGCTTGTCTGGGATTTTACCTCAGTGGGAGTTTTTTTGTCCGGTACACAGGGTTTCTATGGTTCAACATTTTGTGGTCTGCTTGTTTATTTGTAATGACATAGACAGAAACCACTCAGTGATTGCAAAAAATGCCACTGACCCTGAACTGTGCGTCCAATGCACATTGCTATGGTTTAATTTACATTCCAGTGAGGATGCACAGCAGGCTTCACATAGTTGCACTTGTGCCTGGGTTAGACAGTGAAAACACTGGTTCAACCACTCAGTCTGCAATTCGCTCACGATTTTGTCTCTTTAATCTGAATTCTAAAATCGATATGGATAGCAATTCATTTTCTGGGGGGGAATTAGTCAAAAAGTGTCATTAAATCACTACAAAATCCGAAAAATAAACAAAGGGACATATTATTGGGCTCTTTACATTACTACGCTCTACACAGTTCTGTGTGAAAGCTGAAAAATCGTATCCCCGAACACGCCTTCCCTTTTCTGTAAAAACTTTCTATATTCTGTCATGTAAGCATCACAGCAGCAGCACTGAGCTCAACCACAGACCTCTGAATGAAAACATTCACAAAGAAATCACAGGAATTTAAGACAATATATACAATAGGATCTAAATCAATCTTGACTCACCTAGTGTGTGTTGCACTCTCACTGTCCAAATTCATGTGGTGCTTGTCTCTCAAAGACATGTCAGGTTGTCAGGGTTTTCCCTGTTACATGAGCTTGTAGTGAAGATTAGATGGAGTTTTTTTTCTTTTTATAGAGTAGTTTGAGAGATGGGAGGAAGGAGGCTGTGGTGTAGGTGGTGGGGCGGTGAACAGCACAGAGCTACAAACCAGCTCATACAGCCTGGTGTGAAACTGAATAAAACCTAAAAACCAAAATTACATGCAGTTTCATGCATTTCCAATGCACAATGACTTTAGAGTAAGAGAAACATATATTTACAAAACAGACGAGTAAAAAGGTGCAAAATGCCGTAAAAGATGTAAAGATAAGCGTCGTTCCAGTGGTGCGGCCCCTCGCTGACACATTCATGTGTGTTGTGGGTGGTTTGTGATTTCCCACGTTTATAGGTCAAAGTCACCCTTTTCTAACACCCAAACAAATGACAGGGGCTTTTTTTTCTTCTTCTTAACTGACCTGATGTGTGATGAGGAAATACAGTGCGTGTGCAATAAAGCACGCTATACAGGTTCCTTGTTGATGAGTTGCGGCCACGTTGTGTCACTCTACAGAGTCTATTTTAATCACAACTAATCAGCTTGAATGTAGCCTGAATTTAGATCTAAGGCTATTCAGAGGGTGAGAGTGAGAGTTATTCATGCATTTATAATTGCAGCTTGTAGATAAAAGCGCGGGAAATATATAGCTGCATCGGGCCATTCGGTGGCTCACGTGTTGAAGATAACTGACTGCAGATTAGAAGGCCAACGTGTTATTTTTACGTTTTCCTGTATGTTGAAAAAGGAATCGATTGCCCGCTGCTTTTAACATCAGGCCTCAAACTTTCACTTTGATACAGCTAATCACATGACTCTGAGCCTAGTGCTCATTATGCTGCTGCAGCCTCTCACTGCTGGGGGACTTCCCATGATGCACTGAGCACTTCTCTTCTGTTGCCTTCTTTTCACCCCCCCCTCCATGCAAGAAATGCCATAACTGCATATTTTCATGAGACAGACTTTTGTTTTCCCTGTGCTCCAGGTTACTTTTTGCTTTTTGCTTTCTTTGTTGTTTGTGGTATTTCTACTTTTTTCACTTCCCCTTCCTCTTACTCCTTAACTAGTTATGGCACACAAATGCTTGTCCAAGAACTTCTGCTAGAGAGCTTGTCCTGTAAAAAAAAAAAAATTTAAAAGAGACCCTGTTGATACCATACACTTGCTCGGGGGGGGGGGGGCGTTGTCTGGTCTTTTCTTTGTAATACAAGTATACAACATAAATCCACTTGACATGTATTCGTGTATACGTGTATTCTGTATTCGTTCTTACTGTTACTTCTTTGCATGAGTTCAAAGGAATCCTTTCTTTTTCAAACACTTGGCCTGGGCAACTCATTTTCCATTTCAAACAACCATTTTAAACTCCTTCAGGCATCTTGTAAGACAGTTTTTTCATCAATTTCTGTGGCCATACTAAAGATATCATCTCTCATTGATAACATGAAGAGCCACATGTATTAAAAACTGTGTTAAGGTGAGTCTGAAGTCTGTGTTTTTGGCTGCCACCCAACTGCTTGGCCAATTAGACCAATGCCATAGACCAATGCCATAGACCAATGCCATAGACCAGTACCATAGACCAATGCCATAGACCAATGCCATAGACCAATACCATAGACCAATGCCATAGACCAATGCCATAGACCAATGTCATAGACCAATGCCATAGACCAATGCCATAGACCAGTACCATAGACCAATGCCATAGACCAATGCCATAGACCAGTACCATAGACCAATGCCATAGACCAGTACCATAGACCAATGCCATAGACCAATGCCATAGACCAATACCATAGACCAATACCATAGACCAATGCCATAGACCAATGTCATAGACCAATGCCATAGACCAATGCCATAGACCAGTACCATAGACCAATGCCATAGACCAGTACCATAGACCAATGCCATAGACCAATGTCATAGAACAATGCCATAGACCAATGCCATAGACCAATGCCATAGACCAATGTCATAGACCAATGCCATAGACCAGTACCATAGACCAATGCCATAGACCAATGCCATAGACCAGTACCATGTGCAGTTCTATGGTCTCTTTTCTAGTTTTTTAAATGCAACTAATGGAGTGCCGCTATTTATGCTAATGACTTGGGATAAAATGTAAATCCATCCATTAATTTTTTACGCATATGATACAATCATTTATTGTTGTGCTCACACAGCTAGCTTTGATAGTAACAGTCACAGCTGTGTCAGCTCAGACTAATTTTAAATGCACAAAAAACAAGGTCATGTTGCTCCTTATTTAAATAGGAGGGTGGCGGAAGTACTTGGGTATTGTGGTTGATAATAATCTTTAAGCCACATATTGACTACCAGTTAAAGAAACTTTAGCAGGTTAAAGAGGCTGACGTTGGAGTTCATTTTCCAAAACTGATTGTGTTTCTCTTTCACTGCAAGGAAAAAGCTTGTTGCTAACATCGTTTTACCCCTACTTGATCACAGTGATATCATTTCCATGAAAACCCTGCTCATTCTCTCCCTCTGTTGGACTCTGTTTATCCCGGGGTATTAAGATTTCTCTTGCAGACGTTAAAAGACAAATGACATGAACTTGTCCTTGTTTTTGATATGATGGGTGTAAACATTAGATAGTTATTTTATTGTTTTTTATTTAACAATTATAATATGTTTGTCTGAAACAGGTCTCTCTTTTAAGTGAGACCATGAGTCTCAGTGGGACTACCTGTATAAATAAAGGTTAAATTAAAAAAAAGAAATATTCAGACTTCATTACCTGGAATATGTCAGTTTTTCTTAAATAAAACAGCTCATTTTTATTGTAAGTATATATTTGTAATAGTATACACATAACAGGAAATAAGTGAAAGCATGTTTGTTTTTTTAATCATTTTTCATTTTTGCAGTTTACTTATGAACAAACATAAGAAAGCGGTGAGATGACACTAGCTTTAGTCAAGAATCTGTGCCACTTGTTTGCTTTCATTTATCGCTGTAGATTGGCACAGGCTGTGGAAAAACTGAGACATGAAGATGACTCATGATGTTTTTTTCTCCAAAATGTGCTTCTGTATATTAAAAGAAAACTGAGAGAACATTAAGATGTGTTATTTATAGATAATGATAGTATAGTTTTCTGGTCCAGCCCAACAACTCATTTTATTGGGCTGTAAAGTTGTTGTTTTTTTAATCTATTATTGTTGCTCATCTAGTGTCTCACACAACATTACTTCTTCTTCTGCAGCTTAACCAAAGTCTGGGTTCCTTTTTGGAGGCCCAATGATGTTTTCAAAATTCATCCAAGGTTTCTCATTTTGCTCTTTATATTTAGCTGCCTCAATTTTAGGATATTTAAAAATTGCATGCAGGTCACTGTCAGTTTGGTGTTATTTCTTGCACTGAAACCTGTGGATGTTTTCCAAGGCAGGCATAAACTGTTTCATAAAACTATCCCAAGAGAAATCAAATAAGTACCACCCAAAGGTAGAGTCGCACTCCTGCACTGTTTCTTTGCAGCAGATGGGTACTTAAATGACTGACTACCTCAGGCTGCTGAAGTCCTTCTTTGGAATACGTGTTGATTTGCATCCGACCAGGGAGGGACCTTTCAATGCATCCCTGTCTGATGCAGATTTTTCTCCCTTTCCATCATATGCTTCTCCAGCTCGTTTGAGGAAGGCACCAGTGGCACCAACCAAGCCAACCAAGAGGCAGAACTGCTCATCTCTGGGTCCTTCCCAAGGTCGCCTCATAGTTTGACACCTAAAAGGCAGCAAAGGAGAAACTTAGTCAGATGCTCAAACTAACTCAACCAGAGCTCTCTGAGGCCTCTCTAAAGACCAATCCTCATCTTTCTCTAAGTGGTGTATAGTTATATAACATGCGTTTTTGAGTTGTATTAAGACCTAAGCCCTACATAGCAAAATGAGGCTTCCATTACAATCCCCAATGTAAGAGTATTTTAAATGATTATTATTATTATTTTATGTCAGAGTTTTTAGGGAGACTCCACTCTTTTCAGTGAGTTCCCCGACTTGAAAGTTATTAAAAATCTGCCTGTACAGATTGGTTTTTGTGTGTAGTTTTTGAATCTTTTTGAAGTTTTATAATTTCCCCTTTTTATATTACTCTCTCTAAGGCTGAGCTCAGACGCTTGTGGAAAGACTTTCCTTTGCACTGCTTGTGTCAGTGATCTTAGTCTTACCACAGCTTGTGGCCATAAATGAGGGTCGGTAGTTTCTGTTCATGTGCTCTGATGTTTCAGCCACTATGTGTTTGAATTTGATAAGTTTCTATTACCATGATGAGCAAATATTCTGAAGTATACAAACTGGCTCACTGAGAACATTCTTCACTTGCTTTGCAGCAAAGTATGGCTTCTTGTGACAAACTGTCATGTTTGTGCTCGCTCAGACTTGGTTTTGGAAAGATTCTGTTTTGCTAAAGAAAAAGTCCAAATCAAACTACAATTTTTGTAAGGATAAGATGTTGTTTTGATAGAATAATATAGCAGCATTTGAAGTGGAAATCCACTTATGAGGATGAGACTCAGCATGAAAACAGTAGTGAAAGTTGCCTTTTGTGAAGACAGCAGTAAGAGATGAGAGCGAGAGGGTCTATTTCCATTTCTGTTTTTGGTTTCATGTTCCATGGGACATCCCCAACCAACCAGTCTGTGTTCTCCTGGATTATTTAAATGTCACAAACTTTCTCCAACCTTATTTCAATTGAGAGCAAACACACACATACAGACACACCTACACATACAACATGAAAAAGAAAAAGTAGTATGTGGGCTACTGGGTGCTGTCCCCACTCAAAACAAGAAAACATTTTCACCATTGCTTCCTATACACCTAGCCTGTAATAGTAAAATGGTAAAACTAACAGGTATGAGTCCTTCTTTCAAAATACCTCCACAATATTTCCCACCAATAGGTCAGTTGTTATGTTCCAACACTACACCACAAAAAAACAAACTCCTTCATTTAGGACTTCACACTTCTGTTTTTGCGGTCCCATAAACCGCAATGCTACACACTGAGGTACATTAATAAAAAAGAACTCTCAAGTATTTGTTCATACATGACATGGTGTATCAATTCAATTCAATTCAATTCAATTCAATTTTATTTATATAGCGCCAAATCACAACAAAAGTCGCCTCAAGGCGCTTCATAGGTACAGAGAAAAACCCAACAATTATATGACCCCCTATGTGCAAGCACTTTGGCGACAGTGGGAAGGGAAAACTCCCTTTTAACAGGAAGAAACCTCCAGCAGAACCAGGCTCAGGGAGGGGCGGGGCCATCTGCTGCAACCGGTTGGGGTGGGAGAAGGAAGACAGGATAAAGACATGCTGTGGAAGAGAGACAGAGATTAATAACAGATATGATTCAATGCAGAGAGGTCTGTTAACACATAGTGAGTGAGAAAGGTGACTGGAAAGGAAAAACTCAATGCATCATGGGAATCCCCGGCAGCCTACGTCTATTGCAGCATAACTAAGGGAGGATTCAGGGTCACCTGGTCCAGCCCTAACTATATGCTTTAGCAAAAAGGAAAGTTTGAAGCCTAATCTTGAAAGTAGAGATAGTGTCTGTCTCCCGAATCCAAACTGGAAGCTGGTTCCACAGAAGAGGGGCCTGAAAACTGAAGGCTCTGCCTCCCATTCTACTTTTAAATACTCTAGGAACAACAAGTAGGCCTGCAGAGCGAGAGCGAAGTGCTCTAATAGGGTGATATGGTACTACAAGGTCATTAAGATAAGATGGGGCCTGATTATTTAAGACCTTGTATGTGAGGAGCAGGATTTTGAATTCAATTCTGGATTTAACAGGAAGCCAATGAAGGGAAGCCAAAACAGGAGAAATCTGCTCTCTCTTTCTAGTCCCTGTCAGGACTCTTGCTGCAGCATTTTGGATCAGCTGAAGGCTTTTCAGTGAGTTTTTAGGACATCCTGATAATAATGAATTACAGTAGTCCAGCCTGGAAGTAATAAATGCATGAACTAGTTTTTCAGCGTCACTCTGAGACAGGATATTTCTAACTTTAGAGATGTTGCGCAAATGGAAGAACGCAGTCTTACATATTTGTTTAATATGTGCGTTGAAGGACATGTCCTGGTCAAAAATGACTCCAAGGTTCCTCACAGCGTTACTGGAGGCCAAGGTAATGCCATCCAGAGTAAGAATCTGGTTAGATACCATATTTCTAAGATTTTCAGGGCCGAGTACAATAACCTCAGTTTGATCTGAATTAAGAAGCAGAAAGTTAGCGGCCATCCAGGTCTTTATGTCTTTAAGACATTCCTGCAGTTTAACTAATTGGTGTGTGTTATCTGGCTTCATGGACAGATAGAGCTGGGTGTCATCTGCATCGCTACCTGAATGAACCTCAACGATTTGATGGTAGGTGGCTAATAGCTGCTGTCACAAGCCACTACAGCACTGCTTCCAGTTTGATTGGCAGATTGGCAGATTTTGGCACCAAGAAGTAGGGATGGGTACCGGTATCCAGTGCCATTATTATGGCATACCTTTCCAAGGGTACTAGGCGGGCCCAGGTACGTACATTTTTTTTAGAGCAGAGCTACAGATTAAAAATGCCCAAGGTGAAGCGGTCAAAGTCTGGCTGGACTTCACAGCAAAAGATGCAAACTCAGCAGCCTGTAACAAGTGCTTTAAGGTGATACTGTGCAAAGGAGGTAACACCTCGAATCTGATGAAACACCTGGCAACGTATAGCGGGTTTTTTTAAAAAGCCGAGAAATGCACCGTATTTGATAGCTTGCTGCGAGACCTCACTCCAAGCACATCTACTGTGTGGTGCCTGTTACCGGATCCGGAGTTAGCAACATCCTCCAAGAACATGAAGAGTAGAGTCCTGGCCCCTAGCCCTGCCAGTGTAGCAGAAATGATGACGGATGATGATGGTAAATGGCCTGTATTTGTATAGCGCTTTACTACTCCCTAAGGACCCCAAAGCGCTTTACACATCCAGTCATCCACTCATTCACGCACACATTCACACATGGCAGCAGCAGCCGTTCTTCTCTGCGTGAGTAGCTTAATGTTGTTCGTGTGTAATTTACGTTGAGTAGGCTAACCACGTTATTACATTAATGCACGTAAGGCGAACTAGCAAACACCGTCGTAGTTACATGTGGCTGTCTTCTTGTTTGATGGCAAATACTCCCTTCATGTTGTATCAACAGAAAAGGCTAACTTGGTTATCATTTTGCAGAAAAAAAAGAGACTGCTAAAAATAAAAACATAAGAGGCTTTTGGAAAAAGTTTGTGTTCTCCATTCTTTAAGCACCGGTTCAAGCACCGTTTAAGCACCGGCACCATTTCAAAAGTACCGGTTTGGCACCGGTATCGGATAAAACCTAAATGATACCCGTCCCTACCAAGAAGGATTATTCACAAGAAGAAAACCTTCAGTGCAGGTGCCATGATTGTTTTCTGTGAATTATCCTCCTGGGAGGGCACATTCCAGAAGATTCACCCTAAGGTCCGACAATGCAATGCTCAGTGAAATGGCAAAAATATGCAAGAGCCACATCTTAGACTCTATAGGTCTGACTTAGTATGTTAGATCAAGTTCATGATATTATCTTTAGAAAAGTTGGCTTGATTGCCCTGAGGAAGCTTCTTCTGACTAAAAAGAACATAGTGGTATATTTTAAGTTTGTAAAATTGCATCTGAACAAACCACAAGATTTCTAGAACAATGTCATTTGGACTGAAACATCAAACATCTCCAAAAAGAAAATGTTTGCTCATAAATCATTGCTCCACATGTGGAGAAAACCAAACACAGGATCTCAGTAAACACTTCATACCAAATGGGTAGTACTGTGATGAATGGGTGATGATTTGGCCCAATGGATGGAGTCAGTTTACAGTCAAGCATGGACCTTAGTGTTATAGCGCTAGATGTAAGACCATCTGTCTGACAAACAAAGCTTGGCTGAAACTTTGTTGATCCCAAAAAAATCCGGAAATCTAAAACAAAATGATCTGTATACACAAATGCTGTGTATAAGAGAATGCCCACAAAGCTCAATGAGCTGAAGGAATGTAAAGAAGAGTGGGTAAAAATTTCTCCACAACAATGTGGACACCGGTGAGCCTGGTTCTGCGGAGGTTTCTTCCTGTTGAAAGGGAGTTTTTCCTTCCCACTGTGATCAAAGCGCTTGCTCATAGTGGGTCATACGATTGTTGGGTTTTCCTCAGCAAGTATTTTTGTAGGATCTATCTTACAATACAAAGCACCTTGAGGCAACTTTTGTTGTGGTTTTGAGCTGTATAAATAAAATTGAATTGAACAATGCGAGAGACTTATTATACTCTACTACATCTCATATACTGATGAGGTGTGCTCAGTAACTCACTCAATTCTAGAACCAACCTTTGGTGCCCCCCCCCCCCCCCCCCCCCCAAAAAAAAAACAACAAAAAAACAAAATACAAAAAAAACATTCACTCTGTCTACTGTGTGTCACTACCTATGATGGATTCCCCAAGGCATTTGCAACTGCCTGAATTACTTCAATAACAAGTTACTAAGTGACTGGGTTTTTACAAACACTCATTTCACAATCACACTCCCCTTTGTTTCCCTGAGGAAAGATCAAATACAATGATGGTAGAATTTTGATGACGGCAAAATTACTGTGTGGTATTAAGCAAACTTACTATTCCTTTAATGACTGTGGATGTAATATGCATTGAGTAAAACAATAATAAAGTGGACACAATAATCCTACTGTCACTGTATTTGTGTTTCAGATTCTGATTTAATCTTGATTGTTTATTGTTATTCCTGGTTTTGGTTCTCTTTATTTCTTGTGTTCTTAGTGATTGTAGTCCTTCCTCCTTAGTATTTATGTTAGCCCGTGTTTAGTCTCTGTTCCCACGTCTACTCGGTGCTTTTCCCATGTCCCATGTTTCATGCCCAGTCACCCTTGTCCCTATGTTCACCGTGTCTCCCCATTCACTGTGTTAAGCTTCCTTGTCCTGTGTTCAGTGTATTCAATTTTGCTTCCTCCCCGTCTTGTTATCATCATCATCATCATTTAGTTATTTATATAGCACTTTAAAAACACACCTGGTAGATCAAAGTGCTGTACAATACTAATATGCACATAGTAATAAAACCAGACATATCAATAAAATTAAAAATAATGATAAATATCAGTTACCCACAGAGTTAAAAGCCAGAGAATAAAAATAGGTTTTTTTTAATGTCAGATTAATCCCAGCTGTGTTTCCCTCCTGTTTCCATTCTCTTGTTTCTCCCCTGTGTATTTTAGCACGGTGTTTTCCTCTGCCTGTTGTCATGTCGTACCCTCTCTGTGCTGTATGTTTCCTCCTTGCTCCTGTGTTTGTTTTCTCATCAGCTCTTAGTTTTCTAGTTTCTTTGATTTCTAGTTTCTGGTCTCCTGAGTTCCTACTGAGCTCCCGGTTATCATGTTTTCTTTCTTGTATCTTGTTTTGTTTCTACATCCTGCCTGCCACAGCACAACCTTGACACCTACTTTACAACTTTTGTGAACAGCTCATTCTGCTCAAAAGCATCATGGAAATCACCCAGTTTTTTTCTGCAGAGACGTACTGTGAGCCAGGCCCCCTTCTGTGTAGATCTTTGATAGATGTTGTTTCATTTTAACAATAAAGATCACTGTGTTTTTTGTGATGTTTTCTGATGCACCGTAACTTGATATACTTATAAATTTAAAAATGGAAAAGCAAATCACATGAGGGAGACAGGACTTAGGTGTTTTGGTTTTAATTGGTTAACAATTACTCAAGAAAAAAAGAAAGAAATATTCTTGTAATTGAGGATGCCAGTGGATCCAACAGTAACCTGTAAAAACCAAGAACATTTTAACAGTCATACATACATAGACACATACATATGAAAAATGTATATGCTGCATGTGCTCACCGTAATCTTGATAACTACGTGCAAAACTCTGTAAATACAGGTATAACTTTAGAGGTCGACAAATACTATTGCATTCAAGCACAAACAAATTTATTTGAGTGGTTAGAGATAATATCTAAACCGCTCACCTTTCTCTTGACGTGGTGTGACGTTCGCCTGCATGTCATGACAGGCTGCATTTTTCAGAAATGTTGCCACGATGTCAGAGCTATTACTGCTGCGAGCTTGAAAGAAAAATAGTTACCGAAAAGTAAGTTAGTCAAGAAAGTTTAGTGTGTGCATTCAGCAGAAAGCTGGAATTGTGTCAAACATTTAAAATAACCAAAGGTTTAAATTTTTATTGTAATTTTTGTCATCTTTAAGATTGGTTCTCTAGTGCAGCGGTTAACACACTTACAGTAATCACTTGGCTGACTTAATATTTCTGACATTTGATTCAAGCACAATGCTTCATTTTGTTTAATCATTTATTTGCATTTAACTTCTAATTCTTTAAAATAGCTTACAATACAGCATGTGTCTATGCAGGGAGTCTTCCGTTCCTTTCTCCTTGTCTAGTGGAGGCTCTATTTCCTGGAAAATGATGCATTCGGAGCATTCGGCCCACTTGCCACTCCATAGTAGGTTCTTGCGCTGTGGCCTTCCTGTAGTAAAATCACAGAAAAGAGCAAAGCAGATAATGACTGTGATATCAATTTTCCCTTCTAATGAAACTTCTAATCAAACTTTAGCTTTAAATAGGGTCTCCGTGTAAAAATCTAAATTTAAGAAGCAGAATTCTGTCAGTTTTGAGCTAAAGTGCTGCAGAAAATGCTACTTCAATGGATCAAATAAACAGAATTCTACAGTGGAAATTGGGCCCTGGGTACATTAAAGCATAGAAAAACAGGGTGACGGGGCTGGTCAGTTAGAAAAGCTAAATCTGAATTTAGTTATCTTGTCAACTCTAATAAGAAATTACTGATTTGTCATTAAAGAAATTGTCAAAATCCTAAATCACAAGAACATGGCTGTGACCTAAGGTGGAATAAAATAGTGCATTCAGTAGAGTCCCATTGTGGTTTCCCATTTAATGTGGTATTATAAAAATAGTCCATAACAGGTGGCAGAAATTTTCACTTGTCCCTATAATGTGGCAGGGTTGATTTTTAAACTTTACAGTCATTTCAGGTGCTGAATGTGGGACTTTCTGCCTTTATGCTGTTGCTAACCACTTTTTTGTGATGTAGACTCAATTCACCATCAAATAAAAGGACCAGCACATTTTTAAAGTCATTTCTGGAGCACTGTAGTTATTTGCAGTGTTTATGTTCACTGTCAATTTATTTGTATAGCATGACGTGTTACAGCAAAGGGGATTCACAGGGACGAGAACATAAAATTCTCTTTTGGGCTGATAAATACAATACTCTGGAAAGATATTCATCCCATTCCTGGTGTCTTTTCTTTTTGCTTTTTTTGCACATGCAGTTTTATTTAGATCAAAGAAACTATAAATTTTTATGGGCATAGACAGCACGAGTTAAACACTGAGAAGAAGCTGTTTATTTTTGCTGTTTTAAAACTAAAAGAAAATGATGACTGACTTTCACACTTTTTGACCAGCTTCGTGTGGATGGGTCAAGACTTTTTTTTGTAATTTATGTGTTACAATGAAAACTGTCAATTATATGTGTTTGAAGTAATTACAAGTAATTTATAGAAAACCTTGGTTTCTTTTGCATTACTATCAGACTCGAAGGGCCTATAAATCAAATTCTGAACAGTTCATTCCTATCTGAGGTCTTGTCTGAACTGTTGCCCTAAAATTGAACCCTGAGGAACGTAAGGCCATTGAGGTGAGACAAACGAGTCCTTCCCTCACGAAACAAGCAAAAAAACGAAACAAAAAAACCACCGATTGCAAATACATGCTGCAAATCCCTGTGTCATCAGATATGCAAACCCACAGTCTGTTGAACAGGATACTGTTGGTGAAATGGTCACAAATATTTTCCCTTTTAACGGGTAAATACATCACAGAAGCCAGGGGGTTTGTGCTGATATTAATCACTTTGCTCCTAAAACATGAAACAATCTTTCACAGAAGTGACTTTCACCTTACAGCTCAGTGAACTTTACACTTGTCCTACATTGTTAGGTTCTTTAAAAAAAAAAAAAGGTTATGGTTTGGGTTAAAATTCAGCGGAATACAAGTGGTAGACATGAGCTTCTTCCAAATCACGTTTGGGCTCACTCTTTGAGACGGGTCATTTGTGGGAGTCTGGTTAGAGCTGCTGCTCTACCACATCCAAAGGAGTCAGCTGAGGTGGTTCTGGCCTACTGATCACCACTTAGGTGTTGTGCTTCAAGCATGTCTCAGTCAGAGTCACAGTGACTTTATTTATCCCCAAGGGGCAATTAAGATAGATACTTTGCCAACCGCACATACAATACACAAACATCACATTGGGGAGACAGGTCAGGCTAGCAATGGACGGTCGACCGCACGAGCAGCGACCCGATCCGAAACAATGGAAAGTGCACAACACGATGAAAGACAAACGAACTCCCCCCAGACTGAGCTCCAACGGGGAGATCAGTTTAATAAAAAAACACCTCAGCACATGACACATGAATCATCACATCTCACAACATAGAAGACATAAGCTTTGAAGGCGTTTGGAGGGGGTGGGGGTGGGGGGGTGAGTGTAGGTCTCTGTCAGTGTACATGCGTATGTGTGCGTGTGTCCGTGTTCAGCTGAGAGAAAGTGTCCCTTCACTCAGTTAGGCAAAAGTCAACAATCTTCGGTCGACGCGGGTGGCCTTGACTGAGGGAGAGGGAGAAAGTGTGACCACCTCCATCAAGAGCCAGGAAAGAAAAAAAAAAAAAAGAAATGTCTGACCAGGAGGAGATCCCCTGTGGGTGTATGAAATGATCATTTGAGGCTGATGTTACGGCCCCTGGCCTTGGAGGAAGTGGGCCGGCCTCCCTGTAGGGAAACCCAAGTGTGCCAGGACCTACAGACGATTGGCTGGCTGTTGACCTGTGATGCTCCAGGGACCAATGAGTGACTGATTGTACCCACCTGTGACTACAAAAGGCTGAAGAACTTTCATTCAGTGGACACTGCTTTGGACTGAATGTGCAGGTTGTCCCTCAAGCTTCTGTCTTTGTACCATGCTTGTTGAACTCTGTTTAAGGTGTGGAATTTTGCCTGAATAGCCTTCAGTCGTATTCCTGCCTGTGAGGCTAGACCTAATTTGTACCTGTACACGAGAAAGTTCTTTTGTGTTGGCCAATTGCCTAGTGGTTTGCTATCAGTTTTCAGTTCTGACTTTTTTTGTAATAAACCTTTTTCTTAAACTGATTCCCTCCGTGGTGGCCTCATTTATGTTACCTTCCCTGTTGCCTAGCAGAGCCGGGACATAATGGGATAATTAAAGAAAATCTTGGTGTACCAGGATAATGAACAAACATTAAAGTCCACTTTACAACAAGTGTTATTACCCAGATCTACCAATGGCCACAGCTGCTTTGGGGAAATACAGGGTTTAGTGGTATGCCCAAGGAGATTTCAACAATTGAAGGAGCCTAAACATCTGACCTACTGCTGCTTCAACAACTGTGTCACCAAATGATGTGACACATAATGAAAAACAACTTGTGAAGAAATGAAAACTAGGTCAGTGCAGCTGTTAAAAGTTATTTAACATGATATGCCACAGTGCCACAGTAGGTGGTTAGATAGGCACACATTTTGCCACTTTTAAAGGGCAAAAAAGTCCAGCTGTAAAGGCAGGAAGTAGTTGATGATGATGGTAATCATTTTGGTACCATAGTCGCAGATTACCACCCACATCATTATACTTGTTGTCATGGTCCTGGGTCATTCTGACCCAGTATTCTTTGTTTCCTTGTGTTTCTGTAGACTGTGAAGTTCATTTGTTGTTTTTGGAGTTATTCTATCGGTCCTAAGTTGTTTAGTTTAGTTTATCATCATGTCTGTGCTCTCCCTCATGCTCCTCAGTGTTTTTCTCTTCCCCTCTGGTCTGCGTCTTTGTGTATTTCCTGTGTTATTGTGAAGGTCTGGTCTCGTCATGTCTGATTACTCCCAGCTGTGCTCTCCTTCTGTGTCTCATTCCCACGTTATCACCTATGTGTATTTAAGCCTTGTATTTGCCTCTGTTAGTTGCTGGTTCTTCTGTGATGTCTCCCCGGGTCTCCCCGTGTTCCGCTGCATGTTATCTTGTGAGTTTTGGCTTCAGTTTCATGTGTTTAGGTTTTCCCAGTTTAGTTATTTCTTGGTTCCTGTCCTCCCCATCTCCACTTAAATAAACTCACTCCTCATCCCAACCTCTGCCTGAACGTCTGCCGACACAGCAGTGACACTTTTTTAGGTTTGTTTTTTTGAGTTGGCCACTGCATGACAGCAAACTCCACACTTTCCAAACAGTTAGCGCACACAGGCCTAAACAGAGGCGCTCATGGTCAAAGTGCAAACTGACTCTAACCGTAGAAAAACATTTAAAATATGAAACAAAAGCAGATTCTAATCTGCGAACACATGTATGAGCTCTTCCAATCAATCATTACACAATGGACAACAAAATACAGTCCTCAGTGCAAATCAGTGCACCATTGCTCGTCATTGTAGCCAGTTGTCAACTTTCTACATAGCCTGGACCAAATCTGTCTTCTGGCAATGAACTGGATGCAGAATCAGAAATGCTTTGATTCAGAAATGGGCAATATGCTGGGAGGAACTGCATCATCATACGAGGGTGTACTGCAAACCGCTTATTGACAAGGTGAGAGTGGTGCAACACCACATTCTCCAAAATAATTACAAGATTGGCATGACCGGCCTCAACAGCCGTCTCTCCTCAGGTGGGATCAGCTTCTCACAAAGTGCGTTCAGGAATGTTATGAGGCGCTCGGTGTTGTACGGGCCAATAGTGGGGATATGGCATAGGACACCATCACTGGGGATGGCAGCACGCACGGTTATGTTGGCGCCCCTCTGTCCTGAAACGGTGAAAGTGGGGCTGTACCCAGTGGGGTTCTTTCCACATCTCCTCTTTTACAACATAAATGGAGACACGATGTGCCCCCAACTTCAAGCCCCATTATTCTCTCAGTAAAAAAGGACAAACTTACAATGAAAGGTGTCTCCAGTTGACTCTAACTGTATGATATGACAAGGCATTACAGTATAGTAATATTTCCACATATTTTCATCTGGCCTCCTTCACAGCATCAGAGTTCCTTTGAGATGGAACTGCTGCTTCATTTCCACATGGTTACTTCTTAGGACGCGGTCAGTGGTGGTCAGGCTTATGGCATTGTTTGTAACGACCATGTTCACAACATGCAGAGGATGGCAGCCTTTGGATTCTATAAAGATGTATAGTAAGTTGTAATGGGAATGAGGAAACAGTTACACAAAGTATATCACTGAAGATATCTCTGTATATACTGCACAGCAATCTGTTCTCCAGTCAAAAAATTCTGACAACGAATGCAGCAGTGTTTCTGTCTAGAACAAGCTGTACTCTTTGTCCAGCCTCTAAGTAAAAGGCCATGATTGATAACATGATCAACAACAGCTGCCCAAATTTCTTCTGAAACTTGGGCCTTTCCAACTACACCTGCACCCCTCTACCTCTTACTCTCACTCTCATTTGCCTCAGACCGCCTCCATCCGTGCTGGTAAAGAACAACACAGACGTGCCACCTTTTAAGTCCTGCAGACTGAAGATTATTGTGATGGCTCTTGGCGAAGGCGGTCACACTTTTCTCCTGCTCTCCCTTATCTTCCCTGCTTAGCTTCTTATGTCTTTGTCTTGTCTCGTGTTTTTACTTTTCCCTGAAACACTCTCTCACAGTCTGTTTCTAAAACCTAAAAGAGAATTATGGATTTGATCAACTGGTCCCTGAATGCTATTGACACCCTTTTCTCAACGAGAAGTCCGAGTGTCCTGGAGGTACTTTCCCTGCCGGATACACGATGGACGGGTGGCAGACATGGAGGGTCGTGTGCCTGGCGGGACTGTCGATCGAGGACGCTGAAGATATCAACCTATTCGGAACCATGATAACAGGGTTCTTGCTGATCGGAGCTGGCTTGGCCCTGGCTTATCGGAGAATTAAGAAAGCGGAACCGGCTGTTCAAACCCCCCCAAGGCTGCTCGCTGGGATTGAAACGATGGGACGAGGTGCAACTTCGCAGAATGGGCTCACTGAGTGCAGCATGGATAAGACCTTGGAGAAGCTTACGGCTGTTGTGAATACTCAGAATAAATTGGATCACATCTTGGAGCAGCTCACTGCGGTCGTGAGTTCTCAGAATCTGCTCTTTGAGCACAAGAATGACAAGACCACGGAGCGCAAGTTTGATAACATCATGGAGAAGCTCGCGGCTCTCCAACAGGAGATGGAGAGACCAGTGTCAGACTGTTAAGAACAGCTTGAAATTCTCATGAGTTGTTTGCACTAAAGAAAAATCACCATCATAATGTGGCTATCCCTTTGGTGCCAGCTGTGGTCTCGAGGCTGGAGCCGAACAAAAACTCCCTGATAATGACTGTGTTTAGACTGTTCTTCCCACTCCATGCAAGGCCACCTGGGTTGGCTGGCAGTCTGTTTACTTAGCCTGGCAGGGCGAGGGACAATGTCTCAGCTGAACTATGGACACGCACACACATACACTTACACTGATAAGCACTCACTCATCCCTCCTCCCCTTCCAAACGCCTTCGACGCTTCGACATTTATGTGCTTTCTGTGAGAAGGAGTTTTTTTGTTTCCTGTTCTCATGCTGTCCTCCCATAGAAGCCCAGCATGAGCAGAGGTCTCTTTTTTTCCTCTTGTACTTTCCCATTGTAGTGCACATTTCAGTGTTTTTCTGTAATGCAACCGTTCTCTGACTTGTATCCCCATGTGATGTCTGTGTTGTGTGTGTAAGGTCGGGGGGCGGGTTCATTCCACTGCAGGGCAACCTGCCACTGCATGTGGCGAATAAAATTTGAACTTGAACTTGAACTTGGAGTGTCAAACAGGTGCCTTAGGGGTTTCATACATATTTCTGTTTGGTTACTACAGCTAAAACAGTGGGGTTTGGACTACTTGAATCACATCTGTAATAACTGTTTTGCAGTCTGGTGGGAAAATGTGTCAATTCAGTGAAAAAATTGTTAACATACTTGCTCTGCTGAGATAGTGATGTTAAAAACTGAATGGATCCCAGTTTTTTTAGGCAGGTCAATGCAATCAAGAAAAACTGTAATATTTTAGAATGAGATCGAGTTGTTTGATACTTTAATCCACTTAACCCAGTATTCTCAAACATCTGCATTAGGTAACAGAGTTAAGACGGACTTTTGCGAGATCTTGCAAAAATCCGTCTTAATTTTTTTTTCTCCCGTGTCCCCTGCGGGGCTCCGTACAAACGTAAGGAGTGTAAAACTATGTGTCAAATTTTAGTGGGACTGTAAGAAGTTCTGCATTTGCAGGAGCAAAATTTGACAGTTGGCTGGTATGATACGCATTCTGTGTACTGAATTGTTCTTTGCGTGTGTGTGTGTGTGTGTGTGTGTGTGTGTGTGTGTGTGTGTGTGTGTGTGTGTGTGTGTTCATGTTAGATAAGCAAAGCTGTGACACAGTGAGTGAACTGTGTAGCTGGGTCATTGATCGTTATGGTGATAGCACAGTCAGGAGTGTGCAGAGCATTACTGCACGCTGCTATCTGTTTTGATCTAACTTTTGAATTTTCAAGTTGACTTGACGTCTGTGTTATCTTTTACTATAAACTTTCTACAAAACAAGACTAATGATTGACGGCTAAATTTGAATATCAGTAATTTAATTTGCAAAACGTAATAAATGTACTTTTGTCTGTCTAAAGTAAAGCAATTATATCAACACAGATTTAATTGAGAATTTCAAATAATGAAAATGTGTTTGCGTATTCATCTAAAACATTTATCCATCCATCCATCTTCTCCCATTTATCTGGGGCCAGGTTGCAGGGGCAGCAGCCTAAGCAGAGAAGCCCAGACGTCCCTCTCCCCAGCCACCTCTTCCAGCTTGTCCAGTGGAACACCGAGGCGTTCCCAGGCGTCTGCCCCGGGGCCTCCTCCTGGTGGGACATGCCCTGGAGACCTCACTCAGGAGGTGCTTAGAGGCATCCTTGTCAGATGCCCGAACCACCTCAAGTGGCTCCTTTCGAAATGAAGGACCAGCAGCTCTACTCTGAGCTCCTCCCGGATGGCCGAACTGCTCACCCTATCTCAATCACCCTTCCAAAGAAGCCCATTTCCGCCGCTTGTATCCGTGATCTCGTTCTTTCGGTGACTACCCACAGCTCGTGACCACAGGTGAGGGTAGGGACCTAGATCGGCCAGTAAATTGAGAGCTTTGCTTTTACACTCAGCTCTCTCTTCATCACAACAGACCAATATAGCGTCCAGATCACTGCAGCTGCAGCACCAATCCGTCTGTCAATCTCCCGCTCCCTTCTCCCGTCACTCCTGAACAAGACCATGAGATACTTAAACTTCTCCACTTGGGGCAAGAACTTGTCCCTGACCCAAGTGGGCACTCCACCCTTTTCCGGCTGAGGACCATGGCCTCAGATTTGGAGGTGCCGATTCCAAAGCGAGCTGGAGGCCATCACCCGATGAAGCCAACAGAACCACATCATTCACAAAAAGCCGAGATGAGATCCTGAGACCACCGAAGTGAAAGCCTTCTGCCACTTGGCTACGCCTAGAAATTCTGTCCATAAAAGTTACGAACAGAATTTGTGACAAAGGGCAGCCCTGGCAGGACCCATCACCCACCGGGAACGAGTCTGACTTATTGCTGGCTATGTGGACCAAGCTCTTGCAACAGTTGTATAAGGATCGAATGACCCGTAGCAATGAGCCAAACACCATTAAAATTAGAAAAGTTAGAAAAAAAATTGTTTTCTTTAACTTCATCAACAGTTCTGCCGGTGTTTTCTTCTTGCCTGCACTGACATTTTTAAGAAATACTTAGAAAGGGTAATAGAAAGGGTTTCCCCAAACAGATAACAGCAGGACTCTGGGAAGCTGCTGCATAGTTTGTTGCTGTATTTGTTGTCAGTTTGTTTATTCTTTTTTATTTATGAGCACAAAGTTACCATCTTAAAAATCTAACTTACTTTGACCTGTGGAAACCCATATTTACTGTGTGTATGTGTGTATTATAAGCGTCTGTGTAAGTAGATGGTGCTGCAGATACCTTCCAGTTCCAAATCATTGCTCTCAAGATTTATATGATAGGTCCAGGTCTGCTTTATGCAGTTATCCCCCCTGAAAAACAGTGAACATGGCAATTTTTATAAATGCAAGTGAAACATAGAAGAAAGACTTTCGTTTCATTCTGAAACATGCACTGACGACTGTTACATTTTCTACACATCACTTCCCTAATTCTAGTATCTATTTGTGCTTGTGGGGTTTCTTGTTTCTGTTAATTTCTCCTGTTCTGACCATTCCATTAAGCAGTTTCACGCACGTGTTTATCCATTTCGTCAAACTCCAAAATCAGGAACACTCCACTGGAACATTTCTATTTTTTAACTAACTTGAAAGTAAGTAAAGTTTATTTCACTGTAATCAGAATCACAAAGCGCTGAACAACAATTACAATGCAATATAAACAAAGAACCATATTAAAAACAGAATTTAAGGTTAAAAACAGATAACAAAAGAATCTCAGCAGAAGGTTGGATTAGAGAAAGACTCCACAGAGTCAGCTAAACAGAACTACAGTGGTAAACTGTTTCAGAGCCTCGGTGCCACAGACTGAAAAGCTCTGTCCCCCTTAGTCTTTAGCCTTGGATGAGGGACAGCTAATAAAGTTCGAGGTTGTGAGATAGCAACCAGCAGTGTGTTTGAGGAAAAAGTTGAGATAAATAGTCTGGAGTTTGTCTATTTGCTTATCTGTATGTAAGTGTGAGGATTTTAAAACTCCTGAAATCAAGTGGGAGCTGATGTAAAGGAAATAAAACAGGGGTAATGTGAGCTTGCTTCCCAGAATGTGTCAGGAGTCTGGCTGCAGCATTCTGAATTGCAGGTGTCACAGAGGTGATTTTTCTATGCCCGTAAAGAGGGCATTACAATAATCTAAGTGCAATGACACAAGTGAATGAACAGTTGTTGCATTTCAGAGGAGGAAACTATAGCTCACAGCTTAGAAATGTTCTGTGCTGTTAAGCTGACGTGCTTTTTCGGGATACGATTTTATTAAATAATTGTGTGCATCACATGTTTCAACTTGCTTTGATGCAGGTGATTTCACAATTTCACAGGTGATTTCATTTAGCTTCAATGTCCAGAGCAGGGGTAGGCAACTCCAGGCCTCGAGTGCTGGTGTCCTGCAGGTTTTAGATCTCACCCTGGGTCAATACACCTGAATCAAATGATTAGTTCATTACCAGGCCTCTGGAGAACTTTAAGACAAGTTGAGGAGGTCATTTAGCCTTTAAATCAGCTGTGTTGGATCAAGGACATCTAAAACCTGCAGGACACCGGCACTCGAGGCCTGGAGTTGCCCACCCCTGGTCCAGAGAATATCATTGAAGTGGGTTATTTATGCTTTTCATTATTTGCATTCATATACACTCACAGGCCACTTTATTGAGTATAGCATGATTTTATTGTGCTGGACCCCTTTTTACCTTCAGAGCTGCCTTAATTCTTTGTGGCATAGATGAGTCCTCAGAGACTTTGGTCCATAGTGACACAATAGCATCACAATTGCTGCAGATTTATTTACATCCCAAAGGTGCTGTGTTGGATTGAGATTTGGTAATTTTGTGAAAGGCCACTAGACTGCAGCGAACTCATCATCATCATGTTCACTAAACCAGTTTGAGCTGATCTGAGCTCAAACACAGTGTGCTATCCTGAGGCCTTCCCCAAACCACAGCCTCAATTCACCCTCTTCAGCTTTTCTGCCATTACCTACTAGAAACACTGTCAAACCTAAATGTTGTCTGCAGTAACTGAGACTCATCAGACCTCAACATCTTTCCAGTTTTCTATACCCAGTTTTTGTGAGCTTGAATTTTAAACTTAGCTTCACATTCAGAAATTCTCTTCTGCATACCCTTTGAGTTTTGCAAGAACATTTCATTTTTTCCCTTACATCGAGTTATTTTATTATTATTATTATTATTATTATTATTTGTGAAAAAAGAAAACTGGCATACTGTACTTGCGGGGATCAACAGTCACTTATGGGGACAAAATGCTCGTCCCCATGAAGACATTTTCAGACTCAAAATGTGGTTTTAATGTCAGGGTTACAATTAGGTTATGGTTAGGTTTAGGCTAAGGTATAGGGTTAGGGGTTCATTTGTAATGGTTAGGGTATGCAGTTATGGAAAGCATTATGTCAATGAGATGTCCCAACAAAGTTATCCAATCCAATTTTATTTATGAAGCACTTTAAAATACCCAGCACAGGACCAAAGTGCTGTGCAGAAAATAAGTTGAAAAAAATAGAATAACAGAAAACAGGAAAAATAAATAAATAAAACACATAATACATAAAAATTAAAACAGCGCTATATTAAAAAAGAAAACAACATAAAACAGCATAGAATCAACTAAAAACAACTAAAATAAAACGAAAAAATAAAAACCAACATCTCATGTGGTGTCAAAGGCCAGAAAGAAATGAAAGATTTGAAAATGTGTGTGTGTGTGTGTGTGTGTGTGTGTGTGTGTGTGTGTGTGTGTGTGTGCTTGAACTTGCTGCCTCACATGCGCATGTGTCCAGTCAGCAGCAGTGTGTCGTTTGCTCTTTCCTCCATGGTGAAGACAATGTTGTCCAGCACTCTGAACTTCTGGATGTCCGCCTCTCTGTGACTGACTGCAGCTTTAAAGTACCATGTCCCCAGATGCTGCAACAGACACACACAGAGTGTGACATGACAGTGCGGGGTAGCAGTAACTGTATGAGAACGAAAGCTATTTAAAATAGCCCACGTCAGAAGACCACTTATGGAAAGACCAGAGGGAGTAGGAAGTGCATCTTTGTGGTTGTACTTAATATTTATCTCGGTAAATCTCTCTGCAGTTGTAGTAAGTGTGAAATACCAATCCTGTACAGATAAGATGCACTTAACCAGAACATTACCCAATAAGGTCAACAGTAAATCCCGTCGTACTGAGGTTATTATAAAAAAAACCCTCAGACCAGTGAGGGAAGTGCCTTTGGTATTTTCATAAATCTAAACCTCTACCTTTGATTTTTACTCTCACCTTCTGCCGGTCGATCGCGTTCACAGACAGCATCTCAGGCTCCAAGCAGGGAACGATGGTCTGATACAACAAAGTGTACAAAGACAGAACAAGAGAGAAGACTTCTTTTAACATAGCTGCAGTCTAAGTCAACACTTTGTAGTAATCCTGATCAAAATGCCCGGAAACTCCCAGGATTGTCTCTGAATGTGTGCAATACTCCAACAGACCACTTTATCAGTGTGGGTGGAGGTAAATGATTAATCTGCACAGCAGCATTACCCCTGAACTTTAAAGGTAAATAATAGGTTGGAAATGGGATGTTTGCATCCATGAACATAAAACTTCAGCGTCAGGATAAAATACATTTATAGGAAACTGAGACATTTATTCTCACAGGTATTCTTACTCATCCAACACTTTCTGAAAGGAATAAACTCGCTAAAAACTCACCATCACTGACTCATCATCATATGTAGGAGGTGTTTGTGGCTATTTCTAAACTGGAACCAACCAAATTTTCTCACGAACATAACAAACAACAACCCCAAGTTTTAACTTTGTTTGTGTTCATCCTGCCCCGCGTCCCACACCTTCTGTCAACACACACACACACACACTAGGAATCATTAACTTCCTGTTTCGTCTTCCCATACTAGGTTTGGGAGAACTAAATTACTGAATTATTAAGAATCACACACGGCTCTCTCAATCAGGTTTGCTTCTGATTTAAAAAAAAAAAAAAGTCAAGAAAACAATTGTATCAAAAAACAAAGAATATTTAGTTGAAGGCTATTAACAAAACAATAATCAATAAATAACAAAACTAAGCAAACATTCCCTGTAAATGACCAGTTTTAAAGACTATGAATAATTGCCAAAATATTTTGAACAGCTAATTGAATAACTGACCTTTTCATGTCTCATGTATGAAGAAGTCTCTGCTGTGTGTTCATTTGAATTCTGCTTAGAGCTGTGTTCCACACCTGCTTCCACAAGGTGGAGTTGTTACACCTAATTAACTTTCTCCAGATAATTCACACTTCAAAGTAAATAAGGAAAGTTTTTTTCCTACATCAAAAATCACATCACATTAGTTTCATTTCAATTTGGGGGTTTTTTGCATACGGTTACATAATTGTGATCAAATTATGTTGTTTCCTACAATAAAGTGATGATAAACTATAATGAGTAGAGTATAAAAACAAGTCAGTTAAACTTCTGGTCAGTTTGGGGAATTTTTAATCGGGTTCAGCCGCTTTGGTGTTAATGAAATTAAATGCAGGTGCACTAGAGGGAAAACAATGAGAAAGCCCCAAAACAGGATTGGTTTTAAGGGTGGAGGACATTTCTCCCTCTGCATCTTTTCTGACTGTTTTTACACTAGTCTAGCTTTTGGCTAGGGTCACTGTCACTACTGGTAGCAGGAGGCAATACAAGGATCCTACAGAGTTGTAAGTTAATAAGTACACTAATGCAGTGGGCTCTGGGTTCTTCCTGGAGCACAACAATGCCCAACCACTTGTTGCAAGAGTATGTAGGCAGCTCCTGGTGGATGAAAGAACTGATACCATTGACTGGGCCCCACACTCACCTGACCTAAGTCAACAGAACACCTCTGGGACATTATCTATCTGACGCTGCCAGGTAAAGCTAATATTATGAGACTTACGATGTAGAAAAACTGATTTTTATGTATTTGTTTTCAAGTGTGAATTATCTGGAGAAAGTTAATTAGGTGTAACAACTCCACCTTGTGGAAGCAGGTGTGTAACACAGCTCTAACTCAATTTCAAAATAACACACATGAACCTCGGTGATAGACTGTCGTTCCTGCTGTGTAGATAACCAACCTGATTTGTTTTCTAAATTGAGATTTGATGCATTTTTAAAGTTTCATTTTATAACCAGTATATTTAGACATGCTTCAAAAAAGTTTTGACATCGAAATAAAAGAATAATATTGTGCAATGGTGAAAAAAAATAAACTGGGGGAAAAAAGGTGAGATGTTCACTGAAGCTGAGCAGTAAATACAGGGAAGGCTTCTCCACATTGACAATAGGTCAAAGTTCATGTACTTATAAAATACCCCACATACTGAGTGATGTTTTTCTTGGGGATTAAATACATATTTCACTCAATAAAACTATTATATAGTGTTTTTTCTGGACTTTTGATTAATTATTTGGGCTCTTTCCATTAAAATGAAACTGAATTTTGGTCTCTAAGCTTGTGAGTCTGAGGCTTATACAAGAAATGTTGCACAGTTAAGCTGTACTAAGAAGTGGGAAAATGTCCTTTACCCAAACAAAAAGAAATCCTCCTGAATAAAAGAAGGTCCATAAGGGATTAGTGTCAGAGGCCAGCTTAAAGCCAGCGTGCATGATGGTGTTGTTTCACGTCAATGAAAAACCATGTAGAAACCTAGATCCATCCCTGAAACTGTGTTGTAAACAAAGGATTTGTGTAAGTGGTAATTTTCTTCTACCCCTCAGGAGAATCACACATATTTAGCCAGACTTTGTTAGTTCTATTACCTCGCTGTCAAATCTTGCGCTTCAATGTAGCTGCTTCATTGTTACAGGGCGGCTCGTCTCTTATTGTATCGTCTCCTCTACTGAGTAAATAAATAATCTACAACAGTTGTCTCCTCAGTTTCCTAATGCTTACAGGGTGAATAGATTGAATGCTTACAGATTAAACAATAAGAGAAAAAACACTTTAAATTGTTTTAATTTTTAATCGTAATCTTACTGACAAACACGCATAGCTTGTTAACAGAGTGATCCTTGCACAGAGCTTAAAAACAGCTTGGAGGAGAATGTGCAGACAGGACGGTGTGAACAGTGAGCAGCTGGCCTGGGAAGGAAAATAAAAGTTTATATAATGTACTGAAGCGTGAGGCTGTCAACACTGGAAGGAAAGCTATAATCCCAAAAAATGCAGATATTGTGAACTAACGTCATTAGTTTTCCAAGAATCAGACAGCAAGAAGTATTTACTTAAGTGAATTTCTAGTAGCCCAACTTTCCAGTAATGACCATTACCAGAAAGGAAAACAGATGTAAATTCTTACTGTTGACAGCAGTTTCATTTCTGTCTGTAATTATAGTGAATCTATCCCCCTGCTACAATACAATTAGTTACTAGAGAAAATTTTGACCCTTCTGCAGGGTTACTGGAGCTAATCTGGATATGTGCAGCAGCTTCTTGTTCCCTCCCTCAGATGGCCAATGCAGATCCATCTACTACTCTCCTTTCAGGACTGATACCAGCTCTCCACTCTCCTTCAGCTCCTTGACAATGTCCAAACCACCGATAAGCTCTCCTTTCACGTAGAGCTGAGGGTAGGTTGGCCAGTTAGAGTAAGTCTTGAGCCCCTGCCGCACTTCTTCATCCTGCAGGATATCAAAGGTGTCATAATCCACCCCAGTACCGTTCAAGAGCTCCAGTAACTGCCTGCTGAAGCCACATCTGGCAGCCTCTTTCTTGCCCTTCATGAACAGCATGACTGGACTCTGATTGATGATGGTCTTCAGTCGGTGCTCTAAGGTGACAGCCTTCGGGCAGGTGTTCTCCAGCTCTCCGGACTCAGCCAGTTCCTTCACTATGTCCAGTCCTCCCACCAGCTCCCCGTTCGCATACAGCTGGGGGTAGGTGGGCCAGTTGGAGTAGGTCTTCAGCCCCTGTCGGACCTCCTCATCGGACAGGATGTCGAAGCTGCTGAACTGGATTTTGTGCTCTTTCAGCAGCGCCACTATCTGTCGGCTGAATCCGCAGCGGGTCTCCTGGGGTGACCCCTTTATGAAGAGCATGCAGGGGGCGGCGTTAAGCAGCTTCTTCAGCCGCTGGTTCAGATCTGCGCCGCTGCCCTCAGCGGCTCCACCGGGACCCTCGCTCACCGCGAGGCGCTGCACTTTCTTAGTCAGTTCCGGAGCGTGGGCCCCGTCCAGACTGTCCACTTTCTCTCCCCCCTTGAAAAAAAGGAAAGTGGGGACGGAGGAAATTTCATACTTCTCCGACACCTCCGGGACCGCTTCCGCCTCCAGCTTCACGAACGTAGTGTGCGCATGTTCTTTGGCTAGTTCGGCCATCACCTCGTTCATTTGGCCACACTGAGGAGCCCACGCCGCTTGGAAATGCACCACGGTCAGGCATTTTCCAGCTTTGGCTAAGAAATCTTCAAACTGCTGTTGGGTAGTCGCCTCCACGAGATTCGCCATTTTTCTTTCCTTTCACCCTCTGCACGCGCAGTGGTTCCGGTGCCGCCTAGACGTCATATCCGCGTAGCCTGGCAGTTTCTGGCAAGTACCAGAGAAGCTACAGGGAAGTCGTTTGCATGCTAGCTGATGATAAGAAAACAGCTGCATACACTGGATACGTCGAGAGGATAGTAACTTTTAAGGTAACTGTTTAACGACACGGACTTAATTAAAACTAAATTTCACACTGTCTCGGATTGCTATGCTAATTTTAACGTTCCGTTTTAGTAGCATTAGCTAGTTAGCTCAAAGTTAGCTTCGTTCGTGACGTCTGCCAGGTTTCCAAGTTAAGCAAAGCTAATTCATGCTAGCAAACCTTTGGCGGCTAAGTAAGCTACTGTTACATGTAATTTCTGTTAAATAGAAGTAGAGTCAAATACCACAGTTCTAACAGTTAAATTAATAAAAGGCTTAAATAAAGACAATGCAGGTCGGTGTCTGGCCCAGCATGAAGCAGCCTCGGTTCCTCGGCTAACTACTCAACATTACGATGTTACCGAGCACGCAAAGTCCAAAACAACAGGAGCAAGTGTTTAGCTGATCGGACTCAGCTGTTTCCTTCGGTTTTACATCGGTGGTTTGTACAAAAAATCGTTGCATGTTTTTGTTGTTGGTTTTAAGGAACATGCAACTGAAGTTTTCTGCACCTGCGGGTGGCACTACTTTCTTTATAAATTCATATTCAAGACAAGTAAGATGGTGGCGAAAAAATATTATTTAGGTAAACATTTCAAACGAAATGAGAGGGGAAAACAAGACACACCTTATCCTTACAACCATGGTATAAGCATAATGCATCTTCTGCTTATTTTCAAGGCTTTGCAAATCCGGTGATAATAACTAGTTTGTTAATACGCATGAAAATTATAACATACTTACATGACATATGACACTGTGTTAAAGTTTAACAACAATTAACTCAAAATGCAGAAGTAGTGTCTGAAAAACTATGGAGTCCCAATAATCCAGTAGCCTGTAAAATCACCCTTAGCATCATTACATTGAAGTAATGGTTTTCTGTAAGACATTATCAGTTTCTCACATATCTTCTCCTACGTGTTACATTGTCTACTATTACCATGACCTTGATCACAAAGCATGTGTGTTATGTGTAAATGTGTCCTTTGAAATAGGGCTGTTTGATATAACGATATATATCGGATGACGATATAAAAACGTCTATCGTGTCATTTTACACTAACGTTTGTTTCGTGGTGTCGCAAAATAAACTGTTTACGGCAATATTTTTTTCATCGTTTTGATGGTCACTGTATGGCTATATTAATTTCTTACAATTCTCTCTTTCTCTTATATTTAATATAACCACACTATAGACGGACAAGCGCCTGTTTTTATGCGTGTCCGCTTGTTTATGTTCCACATAAACCTTTCACAATAAAGCTCAAGATCCTGTTGAGACTTTTCAAAATAAACCGAATCACGTGAAAGAGCAGATTATTTACGAATGAGAAGTAAAAAAGCTAAAAATAAATAAACCTTAGACTCAAACGTTAGTCTTTCTGAGATTCACAGAATTTACAGAAAATGTTACATTTTTGTGATTTATATCGTTATCAACGATAGAATTCTTATATCGGGATATCAGATTTTGGTCATATCGCACTGCCCTACTTTGAAAAACTAAGTACACACATGATTCAGTAGCTTATTGAAACACCTTTACCAGCATCAGCTTGAAGTAATCTTTATCTGTATGATATTATCAGTCTCACTCTTCTTTACATATGGTTTGTGCTTCAGTTCATTGAGATAGGCAGGCATTCATTTATACAAAGCTCTCCTGTCAATTACATCAGATTGCAGTATGAACTTTAGATTTTGTTTTGGTTTGCTCATTAAAACACCTTGATTCTTTTCTTTTTCAGCTGTTCTGTTGTAGACAAGAGTTAGTTATTGAAAAGATGCCCTCGTATTTGTCTCTAGAATACTTTGACATACAGAGAAATTTATGATCCACTCACTGACTGCAGGTGCCCACATCCTAGACTGCAAAACAAGCCCAAAACATCACCCCTCCACCACATGCTTGACAGTTGGTATAAGACGTTTGTGCTGATATGCTGTGTTTGGTTTAATCCACTGCCATGTGTATTATGGCCAAGTATCTCCACAATTGTCTTGTCTGTCCAAAGGACACTGTTCTTGTAGTTTGTTCAGATGCAAGTTTGCAAATCTAATTGTGTTAGAGAGAGATGGCTATGGCCATTTTTGTCAGCTTGTTCAGTCTTTTAATAAATTTACTATCATGAACTTTAACATTTAAAATGATAAGTGAGGAAACGGTATTTTGCCACATTAGTGCCACAACATCATGAGTGGTCCACCAATAAAGAGGAAAATAACTGAGAAAACAGTAGTAGAGGAAAAATTACTGTTAATAAATAAAATAGTTAAATATTGTTAGTTATTATTACAAGAGGATGCACATATTTTTGAAAAGAAAAGTATTGTAGTTAACATTTTATGGTGGTTTTGTTTTTTTTTAGTTTTGCTATAGGTCGATACAGTGTTTTGCTTCCTTATGTTCTACATTTCTGAATATATATATTTTTTACCTATGAGTTACAACAACCACAATATTTTGTAGCTATTTTGATATATTCTTTTTACATTTTATAGACCCTGTGAGTAAACATTAACACATTAATTGAGAATAAACATTATAATTGGCCATAGCTGTAGGAGCAGTACCAGTTGGTAATTACTGGCTGGCACATCAGGTTTTTACAGACCCTTTGAGTCAGCAAGAATCAAATGACAAAAGATATGTTTGTGATAATTTAAGTGAGAGTCTTTGTTTTATACTGTAAATTGTCCTAATTAGTCCCAAATGTTCCATTTGACATCTCACAGAGATGTTTAAAAGTAGATGTTTATGTTAAGAAAGAAATATGAGAGGATTTCAAATCATCAAAGTGTTTAAACTCTCACATAACAGTCATCATATTTACCTTAAGAATCCAGTTTCAGCTGAGCTATAAACACTGGAAAATACATCTTTCTGTTACAGGAACACAATGGAAGAACAAACTGCTGACATAGAGGTGACGGTGAAAACATTAGACTCCCAGAGCAGAACCTACACTGTTGGCGCTCAGGTAAGTACACGCATTGCAAACTCAGGAGGAAATTCTCAGTCTTAGTTCATCTTTCCTGTGGCGTTACTCATGTCTGTTCAATCTTTGTTGTAGCTGACGGTGAAAGAGTTCAAGGAGCACATTGCCCCATCAGTGGGTATACCAGTGGATAAACAGAGGCTGATCTACCAGGGCAGAGTGCTGCAGGACGAAAGGACTCTGACAGACTATAGTAAGCAAATAAAGAATGAAATGCAGAACTAGATTGTCACTTGTTGGTCTTTGTACTTCCTCTTGGAAAGTAGGAAATTAGTTTTTTGGGTATTTGGTATTACACAGAGAATGAATTCTTAACATTTTGGTTACACTTGGTTACAGATAAATTTGAATTTACTATGGTGTTTCAAGAGTTGCTGCTGCTTTTTAAAAAGATTTGTGTTGATGATGTGGGCCATTGCTGAAAAAGAATGTAACAGCTATGTGTAATTAACTGCAAGATGTATTTGGCAGAAAATGAGTGTCATTTTGATAATCAGTTACAATGTTCTCCACAGAATCCAGTCGTATATGATAAATTATATGTTGGTAGAGCTGGGCGATAGAACGATAACGATATGTATCGCGATATAACTTTTACTCGATAGAGAAATTAAGCTATCGCGATAGACCTCGCCGCTCTTGTCCTCTTTAAAAAAATAAAAAATAAAAAAAAAAAGGTCAGCCAATCCAAATTAAGTAGCGCAGAGCCGAACCAATCACAGCCGCAGCGTCACGTCGCGTGACTTGTTACGTACAGCACAAGTGCCAAGCCACACGTGTGTTTGTTTGGGAAGCAGCCAGCGGGTAATGGAGCCAGCGCGTAATGGAGGAAATGAGTGTGCCGACTAGAAAAATCAACCGAGCGTGACCGAAGAGAAAACAGATGATGGTTGCAATGCCGGAGAGATTGTCGAACGGAAGAGCCATAGAAGCTCCGTAGTGTGAAGGTATTTCGGCTATTTCAAGTCTGACAAAAAACAGAGTAGCGTGCACTGTAAATTGTGCCGAAAGCAAGTCTGGAAATACAATAAAGCGGTGCATGCGTCACACTGTGCGCCACGTTATTGTTTCGGTGAAATGAATTTCTACAATACTGTTACTGTTAATTCTACTCTCTGCAGTGTTTAAATGCTTACATATACACACAGTTACTGTCCCTCCACACATACGACTCGGTTCTGCTTCTGTGCCCCAGCTTTGTTTACTTTTTCCCACCGAGGCTTCTAGACTTCTGATTGGCCAACATTTCTGCACGGTTAGGAATCTAGCGCCACCTGCTGCTTTGGCATGTTCATAGCAGCGTTTTCCTTCATTTCTGCCTTTATGTGTGGACGGGATTATTTTTTAAAAAGAAAACGGAAAATCTCTGTTTTCAAAAATACCCGTGTACGTGTGGACGTAGCCTCAGTCTCTGACTGGAAGCGCTAATTCGTCATTCGGCTTTTGTCAGACTAAAGTAACTGTTAAAACTGTTTGAAAAGCTCAGCTATACAACAAGGAGAGATTGAGAATTTCCTTTTAGTTCTCAGTTTATTTGATATTGACAAAAGTTAGTCATTTTTGTCTGTTCTTCTGTAAAACAAACTAAGATTTATTTTTAGAATTAATATTTTGTTTCTAAGTGGAATTGACAATTTAGTCTGTTTCGTTTGTTCTATTTTGAAACTTAAACGCTTTAGCGGCTGCCTTTTGTGTAGTTTGCAATATTTGCCTTTATCTATCTGAAAAAGTCTCATGTTCCTTAAGTACATCTACCCTGTTGAACTTATTATGGGAAATAAATATTTAAATAAAAACAAGCTGCTGATTATTTCACATTTTACTTGTGAGCAACGGCACATTTAAATCTTACAAATATAGTTATTTGGCTTATATCGTGATAGATATCGTTATCGCCTGAAATGAAAAAAACATATCGTGATATGAAAAAATCTCATATCGCCCAGCTCTATATGTTGGTCAGTACTGGTCTTTTATGCTGAAGAGAGCTCAAAGTGAAGCTGTCAGTTTAGCTGTTAAGCTACAGTCCTATCCCCACTTATGGCCACAAGCTGTGAGTAGTAACTGAAACAAATGGCTGAAATGGGCTTGCTCTAAAGGATTTCTTAGAAATGTGTTGAAGAGCTTCATCACTCAGGAGGGGATCAGAGTAGCACTGCTACCCCTCTGCATTGAAAGGAGCCAGTTCAGGCATCTGACCAGGCTGCGTCCTGAGCGCCTCTTAGGTCAAATGTTTTTGGCCTGTCATAGCAGGAAAAGCCCTCCAAAACAAACCCAGAATGCACTGGAGAGATTTTCTTTTTTTTTTTTTTTTGGCTTGAAAATGCCCTGATGCCACATGTTCCCCCCCAGAAGACATGGAGAGGGAGAGGACTGGGCTCCTGGTTAGACTGCTACCCCCCGACTCAGACAAGCATCATATCTATCTAGTAGACAGTCGAGCAGCTAGCAGAATACCTGGGTAGTGCATTCAAGTAGAGTCTCCGTGTTAGAAATGCGATTTTTTTTTTTTTTTTTTTTTTTTTTTTTTTTTTTTTTTCTCCTTGAAGTATGATTGGAGATGTGTAACTGTATATGACTCTCTCTACCAGATGTGGGTGGGAAAGTGATCCACCTGGTGGAGCGAGCGCCCCCTCCACCCTCACAGCCCGGCTCAGGGTCAGGAGGCTCTTCAGCTGAGAGTGGGCCATCTTCTTCCTCCCAGGGAACATCGCAAGTGCCTCCACACGATCGCAACGCTAACAGCTACGTAATGCTTGGCACATTCAACCTCCCTGTCAACATCATGGATCCCCAGCAAATACAGGTTGGTCTGCTTTATCTTCTCAAGTTATACTTATGGTCCAATGTCACATGCAAAGGTTCAGATATAACCAAAGGGTGATGAAAAGCAACTCAGAGAACTGATGTTATTATTCCATTACTGATTACTACTGATTATTATGACATCTAGCAGAGAGATCCTCTGCTTTGAATTTAACGTCTATATGCAATATTCCCTCTGTTGGTTTCTCTTAATAATGTTTTCATTTTGGTCATTCTATCCCTGAATCTCTTCATATAGATGTCAGTCCAGCAAATGGTGTCCAGCATGGGAGAGAATGCCAGGAATGCCAGAGTCACAACCAGCACTGGGGTGAGAGTTTGCATGTTCTCCCTGTGTGGTACACCGCCTTCCTCCTGCACCCCCAAATCATGGATGTTCAATTAATAGTTGATTGACAATTAGTCAGAAATATAAAAGTACAGTCCTAATCCAAAAATTTTTGGTAACTATGTAAAAATGTAAATAAAAGCAGAATTAAATAATTTGCAATTTCATTACATATCAGAATGTTAAACTGAGAAAATGTTTACTCGTTTTAAATTTAGCAACAACATGTCTCAGAGAAAGCTTAGAAAACATGGCCTTGAAATCTAGGACTATGTTACTGCTGTGGAGGATTCCCTCTTCTTTTAACAAGAGTCCATAAACATCTGGGAATGAGGAGACTAGCTGCTGCAACCATGCCGGCTCATGTCATATTTTTTTAATGGTTTTCTAATGGTTTTATTTGCTGAAAGGCCTGAACTGCAGACAGACCAGTTCAGCACCTGGAACTTCCTGCTATTAAACCTTGTTGTTGTAATACATGCAGCATGCAGTTTAGAATCATCTTGCTGAAACAGGCTTTCCCTGAACAAAATGTCATCTGGCTGGAGGCAAATGTGTCTAACACCTGTATATACTTTTCAGCATCATGATGCCACAGGCACTGATGCAGCCCTGTGATGCTGTTCTCTAATCAGTTAAACTAATTAGTTGCAAAATGTTCCTCCAGCTGTCTCTTTTTAGTACCATTTACTTTTCCAGCCTTTTTTGTCCCCACTCAACTTTTTTTTTTCCATTATTTTAACAACACATTGCTGCTGCTAAATTAGTGAATATTTTCCATGAAATTGTGTCTCAGTTTGAATATTTGATGTGTTTTCTATGTTCTGTTATGGATAAAGTATGGGCTTAAGAAATGTATTGCATTCTGTTTTTGTTTACATTTCACACAGTGTCTCAACTTGCTGGAATTGGGTTTGTAGATGTAGTGCTTAAAGCGTATAAAGTAAAACCACGTATGGTTAAATAAGGCTTTTAGTCTAAAGCATTGTAACTGTAACATTGTTTTAACTTCATCCTAATGATGCCATAATAGTACACAGCTACACACGACACTGAATTGTTTTGTTTATTGTCACCTTTCCTTCTTTGTTACAGAGCAATGGGTCTGTGAATGTGCACATTGATATGGACCAGCCAGTGCAGAGTGAGCCAAGGCTGAGGCTGGTCTTAGCTGAGAACCTGCTGAGGGACATCAATGATGTCATCCAACGAATGGAGGTGAGCACTTATCCCCCCCAAATACCTCAGTAGAGAAACTCTGCCTTTCTCAGTAACAGTTCTGTTGCTTTCTTGTGTCGGTTTTCAGGGTCGACCAACTGACTCGTCCTCTCAAACAGAGACAACCGATGCTGCTTCTGCCGCTGCTCCCCCTCCTCCATCATCTTCCTCCACCACCTCTACTCCTTCTCCCTCTGCTCAGCCCATGGACACCTCCCCACCTCCAACAACTCCCCCACCTCCACCCTCCTCTTCAGCTCAATCTGAGGGACCAACACCGCAACCTGGACCCAAGTGAGACAAAATCTAGCTTGCTAACTCAGATTTCTACAAAGGTCAAACTGTGCATTTATTTCTCTGTATGTCTCTGTCATGATGTGTAATTCTAATTAGTCTGCCTTTCTTTCCTCTTTCAGTCATCCCAGCCCGGCTGAACTGGCAGAGATGCTGTCTGAGCTGCGGAGGGTTGAGGAGAGACTGCAACCATTCATCCAGAGAGCTCACACCATCCTCGAGACAGCCACCACGGCAGAATATAACAACAATACAGTAGGATTCAAACAAAAAACAATTTACTGGAAATCTTTACTATACATTGTTAATCAGTGCTTTGTATAACAGATGCTTTGATACTTATAAATCCTTGTTTAGACGAATAACCAGGGATGCATTGGTTGACCAAGCGGGTGTCCTTAATGTTAGACACTGGGGAAATGGATCATTGCAGCTATCACTGATGTTAACCGGTTTACAATTAAATGAAAAACTGTAACAAAAACAACAAAGTGAAAACAGAATTGAAAATACTGCATCACCAATATTTGATCTAGCTTTTTGAGTCAGGATCAGACTGATAGCTGATCCAAATATCAAATCAGTGCATCCCTATGATGAAAAATGTAAATTGTAAAATGTTTTTGGGTGTTTGTCAATATATCCGGGTATCCCATTTAAGTACAGTGTATGTATGGGAAACACTGCTGATACTAAGACTTCATATATATGATAGATGATTAGTAGTAACATTGACTAAAGTAAGTGAAACCTGCAAGTTACTTTAAACAGTCAAAAACCCATAACTCACTCTGCGGACTTCATACTCAAATGTGGTGTCCTTTAAAGCTCCAAAATCGTCCCTCTCTTCCTCTGACAAGTGCGTCAGAGTTATGCTAATAAATTGCAATTAGACAAACAACAAATTAAAAAAAGAAAATGATTAGAAACTCTGGAGAAAATAAAATAATTATATTGACACATCATCATAGAAATAATACGAATAAGACTAAAATAAAATTAATAAAGAAATGTTGGATAAAGTACACTAAGAAGATGAGACATGACAGAATAACATGTAAAGTATTCAATAAGCTCTAATTGGTTAGTAAAGTAATGCTCTGGTAGGTAGAATGTAAAGATTTCAAAACCCAAACAATAAAATAAGTAGAAGCAGGTAATTAAAAATAAAGTAAATGTGATCTCTATACAGTGTCCTTATATTTGAGATGAGGTAAGATTTCAACAAGATTGGTTTCTTTCCTGCTACAGGAGAGAGAGGAGGACCAGCGAACACTCGCCCTGACGTGGGAGTGTCTGCGTCTCCTTGGTAACACACTAGTAGCTCTCAGCGACCTGCGATTGAACCTAATGAGTCCCGTCCCCCGTCACCTGCATGTAGTCCGGCCATTTTCTCATTACACCAACCCGGTCTCCCTTCCTGGAGCTATGCACCACCACATCCCAGTGCAAGTAAGTCAATGGAAGCAACTTTAGTCACTAAAGTGAAAATCTCTTAGGAAACCAGACTGACTGCTTACGTCTTCACCAACAGATGAACCTGGGTGCCACAGTGACTGTTGCGGCTAACAGCACTGAGGGACAAGCCACGCCCACTCAGCCGACCAGCCAGGCGGAACAGGCAGGTCAGGGACAGACCTCCCCCACACAGACTTCCCCGTCCAATCAGCAGGCTGGACAGGGACAGGCTGGCCACCGGGTCATCAGGATCAGCCACCAGGCAGTCCCGGTGGTCATGATGCAGATGAACACGGACGGTGTGTTGTCCCCTACCCGCCACTGATTGAATGCGCCATTCAAGCTGTGTGTGTCTGTCACTGCACTGGAGTTAAAGTTCCACATCTGCACTGCTGGCTCAAGCAGAGACCTGCAGAATGGGACTTTTAACTCGGGATTTACAAGCAAGATGGTCTTTCCAGTGTCTGTTACACAATGGCTCTGATAATGCAAATGTTACATTCATGAAGAGTCTGACCAGCTTTAACTGAGAGTGTTCTTGTTTGTGTGCAGGCCCAGGTGCAAACACGGCAACAGCTGGACAGCAAATGACTGGACAGCCAGGTATAGCATGTTTAAAAAATACTGCGTACGGCATTCCAGTGTCTTCATGTAAAACAGGTGTCAAACTCTGTTTCACTCAAGTCACACCAAGGGCTGGACATATATAGTTTACTGGCATGTTTCATTCATGTAAATTCTTCAACCATTCCACAAAAAACACCTATTAGTGTTACCGTATTTTCACGACCATAAGGCGCACTGTGCTAAAAGGCGCAGTCTCAGTTATGTGTGCCCTTACTATATTTAACACACACATAAGGCGCACTGGACCATAGGGCGCATACAAGTACCGTATGCGTATTTAAAAATAAAGCGGGAGCAAACCTGAGTTCGGTACCTTACTCACATTTCTATTGCCGGTAATCGTCATCATCAACAACACACAAGCATACAAGTGTGCGTATTTAAAAATAAAGCAGGAGCAAAACAAAGTTTGGTACTCACATTTTTATCATCAATCAAACCCATCGAAGTCCTCATCCTCTGTGTCTGAATTGAACAGCTGCGCTAAATCTCCATCAAACATGCCAGGTTCACTGTCTTCACTGTCAGAGTCACTTTCCGTACCGTGCGGCTCCTCGGAAACGATGCCGGCTTTTGCGAAAGCTCGAACAACAGTGCCAGCAGACATGTTAGCCCAAGCATCTACAATCCATTGGCAAATTGTGGCGTAACTCGCCCGGCGCTGCCTTCCACTCTTAGTGAAACTGCGTGGAAAAAACCACCTGGTCTCCTTACATACACCTCCCTCAGCCAGTCTTTCATCATTTCCTCATCCATCCAGCCCTTTTCATTTGCCTTAATGATGATTTCTGCTGGAAACTTCTCTTTAGGCAAAGTCTTTCGCTTAAAAATCACCATAGGCGGCAGTTTCTGTCCATTAGCATGGCAGCCAAGCACAACAGTAAAAGAAGACTTTTCGTGCCCCGTTGTGCGTATCGCTACCGTGCTGGTCCCCTGCTTCTCCACAGTGTGACTCACCGGGATGTCAAAAGTGAGCGGGACCTCGTCCATGTTTGTGATGTGGCTGGGTTGGATGTTTTTGTCGCCGATGTGTTTGCTGCAGTAGGAGCGGAAGATGGCCAGCTTTTCCTTATAATCCGCTGGAAGTTGCTGCGCTACCGTAGTCCTGGTCCGGATGGAAAAATGGCACCGTTTCATAAAACGAAAGCACCAAGACGGACCTCCTTGGAAATGTTCAATGTTCATCTCTTCAGCTAGTGAAACCGCTTTTAGCCGAATGGTGACCGTTGAAACGCTTCTCCCGCTCGCGCTTTGCTCGATGATCCACCGCTCGAGTCTTTCCTCCAACTCGGGCCACCTCGCCTTATGTCCGCGGAAACTCAGCTGCGTTTTCTTGACCTGCCGGAGCTTGTTTTCCAGCTTCCTCCATTTGCGAACCATCGATTCGTTAATCTTAAATTCTCTCGCCGCTGCTCGATTTCCATGTTCCTCCGCGTAGCTGATGGCCTTCAGTTTAAACTGTGCTTCGTAAGCGTGTCTCTTTGCCATTTTCAGGGTTGTTAAAACAACGATGTCCTGTTCTTTTATACAGGTATGTGCGATTGTCCCGGTATATACGATCAACGCCCACACTTCACCCTTTAACGTTCTCATGGTGTTCTCTACTACGTCCTCCTTACAACACATACGGCGCACCGCGCTATAGGGCGCGCTGCACTTTTTGAAGAAAATCTAAGACTTTTAAGTGCGCCTTATGGTCGTGAAAATACGGTAATAAAATTTTATTATATTTCATCTAACTAAACTTATCCTGCTCTAAAAGCAAAGTCATAGCTCATGAATTTTGTTGGATATATTTAAATCTTATGTGCCCCGTGTTTTAGTTTTTTACATGGCTGAACATCACTTCTCATTGGTTTAGGAAAATAAACAAAATCTGTGATCATGAAATTAATCCGTAAATTTTTGTGCCAGAAAACTGTCGCTGGAAAGATATAGACTCGCTGGTCTCCTACCTTGAGTGTTAAGTTAACTAGCTGGCTGAGACAGCAGAGACTTTAAACTGTTTAGGTTTATGTTCGCTACAGAGCTGTTTGGGCCAAAGTACTTTTAAAACCTAAAGTGAAAAAGTACCAAGAGCTGGGGTTGCCCACATGATGTAGAAAAGCTTTCTGTCCGCTTAATTTTTTTCCGTCATGCCGCAGTTCAAGTGGGATACTGAATATTGTTTTGAGAACGAAAGCCTTCGTTTGCTAACTGCTGAAAATCCTCTAAATACACTAAATTAAATCATGTGATGCTAATTCCCTGGCGTTTGTTTCACTCTTAGGTGCCCTCCCTCCTGATTTTATGAGGAATCTCATGCAACAAATCAGCCAATATGCTGCTGCCGTAGCAACCAGCGCCGCCACCGCAGCTGCCACCGGCCAACCAACCCCACCGCAGCCTACCCCTCCCAGCTCCACAGCCAGCTCCTCTGCCACGACCACATGCCCTAATACACCCAGCACCACTCCTACCGCTCCCCCGCCACCACCCAGTACTGGCCCCCAACCCCAGGCACGGGTTGTCTTCACCCGACCCCCGTTTGCACCCAACATGCCCCCTCCTGCCTTTGGTACCCGGGGAACCACCATAAATGTGAGGACTGCCATGCCAGGCCAGCAGCCGGGACAGGTGGGGATAATGCAGTGTGATGATTTCCATGAGATATTTAAGCATTATCAATGAATAATAATATGTTCCTCACAGGCTTTCAACCCCGCTGCTCTCAACCAGATGATTAGTGGACTGGTTGGACAGCTGTTGCTCCCTGGACAAATGGGTGAGATGATCTACTCAGTAAAGGAGACATATTAAACGTTTCTTTTCCTTTGTACTCCTGGATCTGTACGATGCTATCTGGGGTGTTTTTGTCAGGGTCAGGATCAAAGACATTTTGAGCAGATATTTCAGTGCATGCAACACTTTTAAAAGGCTTCAGAGTCTCAGTCATGTAGATGCTGTGTTCTTAATAAACAGACAACATCATTACTGCATTGTTGAAATTGGCAGACTACAATTAAAGACAGATTCTCTATTGTTTTACTGTTAAAAGTGCACAATATTACTTCAGATATTTTTTTAAACTGTTTGGAAAAAATAATTAACTATAATGACCTTTATTTAAATCTTCTTTTTATGAGGGGCAGCCAATCAAACCAAAGTTGGCTTAAAGAGAAGATGACATTCAAGGGGAGGAGTTAAAACAGCTTTTTCCACACAGGATGGATTGAAGGGTTCTTTCTCTTAGATAAGATAAATAAGCATTATTTTGAACCGTAAATCATGCAAAGCTACTTTAGTAAAGTTCATTAGTAAAAGCATATGTTTCTGTTAACATAGTCTTCAACAGTATTTTAGTTGTTTGTTTTGATTTTTTTGTTTGTTTGTTTTTTGCAGCTGGTCAAACGGTCACATCCTCTTCTTCCTCTACATCCACACCCACCTCTTCTTCCTTTTCCTCCTCTTCTCACACCTCTTCCTCTTCCTTTTCCTTCTCCACCTCGGGTCCAACACCACCTCCTGCTACAAACACTACTGCTGCCACCCCGAACCAAAACGAGACCAACAACAGTGAGCCCCAGCCTCAGCAGATGCCTTCAGACCTTGGCCAGCTTCTAGGTTCTCTCCTGGGGGTAGCTGGCGGCACTGGAAGCGGTGCGGCGGGGAACCCTTCAATAACTGTCACCACGTCTGGAGTCCCAGCCTTCATCCAGGGAATGGCTGAATTCATGCAGCAGGTAAGTGTTCCTGTCTTTGACAAGTGTGCACACAATGCACTCCACATGCAAATTACCTTTGGATTTGATCTGCACTCTGTTGTGCAAGAAATGAATACAAAGATGGAGGGATTGCCTTGTTGAAATATGTCCAAATTTAGATGATTGGAAACTGAATATATTCAAGCAAAAGAGCACTCAGAGAGCACAACTCTATCACCTCGATCTCTATTGGCTGTCAAGAGATTCCCGTCAAACATAAGGAGGAAAAAGGTTTTGGGGAACACACATAATTTTAAATGAGTTCTTATTCATCACAATATCTTCCAAGGGAAGGGCTGGTAGCAAGTGAGTCATGTGCAGTTCTTTCCATTTTCACAAGAATCAGCTGCATTTAAACTGTCACTAAACCCCAACATATTGTTTCCGTTTTATTTCTAGGCCTCCCAGCCCATCTTTTCACCACCCCCTCCTCCCCCTGGTACCACTCCAGCACCCGGGGCAAGGCCCAACCCAACACCTAATCCTGGCGCAGCAGCAGCAGCTGAAGCCCTCGACCCGGAGCTGTTCACGGGCATCGTTCGCGGTGTCCTCAGTACCATGATGGGTTCTCTGGGCCAAGGTCAGAACGACACGGAGAGCATCGCCCAGTTCATGCAGAGGCTGTCGCAGTCAACCAACATTTTCATCAGTCCCGAGGAACCAACGGGTAAGTAATAACCTGTATTTACTTATAATATCAGATACAGTCTCATTTATATATGTTGTCTCCCTCTTGATTGTGTACATTTTTTTTTTTTTTTTGTATCGTGGGTCCAGGGTTCTTTGGGGAGCTGCTGATGTTGGTGTGTCAGACTTTCACCATGTCCGACCTGGTGATGTTGCTTCATGGTCAGCACCAGCCTCTCAGCCGCATCCAGCCACAACTGGCCCAGTTCTTCAACCAGAACTACCTCAACGGCAGAGAGCCCACCGATCAGAACATTGCTGTCAGTACCACTCACCACAATCTGTATTATTCTTAGAATGTTGTTGGCAATTTTAGAGGTACTTCACAAGTAGACGCAGCTATTTTACTTCATAACATATCCCTCATTTTTGTTGGTTGTTTTATGTTTTTGTGAACGTGATCAATAATTGATGTTTTCTTTCCTTCTGCGTGTTGTCTTCTTTTTCTTTCACAGGCTGCTGCTGACAGTCTTGTCAATGAACTGGAGGAATATATCACTGAAAGCTTTGTAAGTCCTGCACTTACTCTCTTCTCATGACAACAGGATTTGATCAAGCACATAATTTAATTCCATAGATTGACTTTGCACATATCTGCATCTCATGCAGCCTGCAGATATTTGTATTAAAGAAAAGTTTTAAAAATTGTCATGTATGCTGTCAGTTTGAAATCCTTAAAAAACGATAAGAATATGAATTTGACCTTACACAAATTTGGAACCGGACACCAAAATCATTTCACCTGTTTTATTTATTTATTTTTTTAAACTGTCGAGGGAAAACATCGCATGCGTAACATCCATCAGAGCTCAGGCTGTGCTCGACTTTGACTAATATTAATGGGCTATTTTGTCTGATAGGCAAAGCAGATGTGAAGTATATAAAACTACTTTAATTTGCAGTAGATGAAGGTAGACAGTGTTTGGAATTGCTGATAGTAGCAACAAGTATTGAACTGGTATTCAGACTCATCAGTACTGAAGCACCTAGATGAAACAACTTGCTATCATAGCTAGCCTAGCTGCTATCGCGGATAAAGATTACGATTTATACCATTTGCATGTTTATGTTCTGTCTAGTCAGTCATGGCTGGCATGGCATGTAGTCTGGAGTGTTCAAACGAATTTTGCCACACTCAATGATAGGAAGATGGGATGTGATAACACTGTAGGTAAAACGTTAGTTGCTTGCAAACAGGGTAAGCAGCAGCAGACCTTGAGTCCGTTGCACAGCATTAGAGTAATAGCCAGTTATGTTAAAGTGCCATCTGCTTTTGATTGAAATACTTCTGAAGAGATCTTCTCCTTTGAAACCCAACAGAGAGAGTCTTCAGTCAGCGTGTTGGAGGGCGTTGATATCACCCAGACCAACATGACTTTCTTCAGACAGCAGCTGACTCGCATCGCCACACACATTCTGCGCTGCAATGGTAAACTCAACTTTAGCTCATTGTTTCCTCATTTTGTGTCGAACAGCAGCTTAAAGAGTTTATTTGTGGGAAATGTTATACTTGTAACTGCAATACATTCACTTTTTTTTATTATTCAATTTAAATTGTGTTTTCCAGATGAAACATTTGGGCCCCAGCTGTTACAGATGTGTAACCAGGCGTTGTTCGAGTGTCTTGCTCTCAACCTTCACTGCCTGAGAGGAGACCAGAGGGCTCTAACTGCTGTTATCAACCACCGAATTGTATGTACACAATTTCCACTCAGCAAGAAAAAATACTTATCACAAATGAAAGTAGTACATTTTGGTCAAAGAAGGTCAAATTTGGTGTTTTGTACAAATTCAATTTTATTTACACACATTTACAGGAGAAGTCACACAGAGGCGCTACTGAGTGCTTCTGACAGGAGACAGTTCCATTGTACTCTTATCTATATTTTTCTATCACTGCATCATCAATTAGCATCAACTAGTGTAAATTCTGAGCTATTACAGGTAAAACATACAGTTTACACATTATTTGAAACAGTTCAAGTTTAATATGGAGATCCACTGTTTAACAGTAGATATGAAAGTCAGAATTTAAACACACTTCAGAAGTACCGTACTGCACTTATTTACTCAAATTTTTTATTTAAAGTAATTTATGCAGAGAAAGTGTCATGTGCACTGTTATAAACTTAGAAGTAAAGAATGAAGAATTCAGCTGCTCTGTCATTTGATGTTAATAGAAATAGTCAGAGATATAAACTAAGAAAAGTGGTGTACTTTAACAATTTAAAGAGAGGATGTAACCTAAAAAGTCACAAAATACAGGAGAAAATGTGTCTGTGAGATAAAAAACTTTGTTTTGTTCCAGCGGAGGATGTCAAGTGACATCAGCCCCAGTCTGGTTAACTGGATGACCAGCATGATGACGATGAGACTGCAGGTGATTCTGGAGCACATCCCTATCACACAGGAGCAGATCCAGAGCTACATAGTCCACACACAGGTAACGCAGCAGACACAAACACACACACACACACACATGCATGTTAAATTTCTAATTCTCAGAATAAAATTGGACGTGATGGAAATTCAAGGAAAGCAAATCCCCATGCCTCACCTGCATGATGCAGCCGCTCAAGCTTCAGGCTGTTTTTGTAGTGTGTGTTTAGAGTTGTGTAACTGTAAATCATTTTTTGTGACTCACAGCAAACAAAATCCTGCAGTTACAGATAAATCTTTGCACGTTGCGACATATGTGTGCAGATCTGTACAAATTTCATGTAAGAAGACAGCCTGACTGAGCTATTACCAAACACGATATGAAAGATGGACACAGACACTGTGGTCATTGTGTAGAAGCCTCAAGCAGAGCATTTGCTGCTGTGTGTGTGACAAGCGAGGAGTGTATCTGATACATAAACCACACACCTGCACAGTAGCAGCTCATCACCCAATCCTGGAATACAGCAGCTTTATCCTCGTCTTTAACTTTAATTTGGACTTTGGACAAAGTGATCATCATGTTGTATTCAGTAAAAGTTGAGAATGGAACCATGAAGTCATCAGAGGTCATAGACTTCACTGGAAGCTCTCCCCCTGCTGGCCATGAGAAACAGTGCAGGCTTACTAAGATAATTAATGGCCTTGAACATCAAAAACATAACCATCTAAGTACAACATGAAACAAAACTGTGCAGCTAAATAGTTAAAATAACTTAAAATATTTTTAAGAAACTCTTCTGATATTAATAAAATCTTTCCAAGTGACATGAAGCAGATACTGACAAAGCAGGTCAGTCAAAAACTCTTTTCAAGCCTTTGCCAATAATTCATCTGCAATAAGACTCAGAATCTGGTTTTACTGTCCTTGTGTGTTTCCTGCAGTGCAGAGCACATGTGCAACATGCAGAGAGAGCAGTCCCTCTTATCTGATGGCTGCTCCATATCACATTTCTCTGAACTGCACGTCTGAAATGGCTAATAAATATTAATGATATTCTTTCACAGAGAGATCAGTCTTCTGCAGCTGGTGGCCAAGAGCCTGAACAGGCACAAAGTGCAACGGTAAGAATGGTGTGCGAGAGTTCAGAGGACCTTAGTTTGCCAGTTCTGGTCCTGTGTTTTCCTTTTAGTTTCCTCATGGTTTTGTTCTCCACCTCCAAAGATCGGGGACAACCTGTCACCAGCTGCAGCCACCACAGCAGAGGAGGCCATGTCGGTGTCGCAGGAGACGAGGGTGTCATCACGGGACACGAGGGTGTTGCCTGGGGACCTGGGAGCCTCAGGAGGAGCCGTGCCATTAGGTGGCGACATGGCAGCGGCGGGAGCGGAGGGAGGGAGGGAGGAGTCTGCTGGAGAGTCGGATGGCTGGGCTGCTGCTGTTCCTCCTGTAAGAGCTCCCTCCCACCGCTTTTTACTGCTTTAACTGTCATCTTTTTCCTCCATTTGGAAAAAGTGTTTAACTCTTTGTGTGCCTGCTTTACATTTACCGTGTGCTGTTGCTGTACTGGCACTAGTTTTTTGCTTAGCTGTAGTGCAACACAGTAACACAGCTGACCTAAACTATGACTCTGTCCTTTCAGCTACTTCTGCTTAATCCTTATATTCTCCGTTGTCTTTGTTTTAGGAATGGGTTCCCATCATCAGGTGTGATATAATGACTCAGAGGAAGATGAAGGCTCAGCCTCCATTGTCTGATGCATATTTGCATGGCATGCCAGCAAAACGCAGAAAGGTAATAAAATCAGGTGCAACTTTTTGTCATCACGTAAGAATTTGGCCTCTCTCCCTTTTCTTTATGCTGCATGTTTGTGTGTGTGATTTCAGACAGGACAGGGCAGTGCGGCCCTCCTCTCCCTCTCTGATGCAGTGAGTCAAGCAGCCAGGACGGCCGGAGTGAAGCCCATCACCTCTGCTGAACGGCTGCAGGAAGACCTGGAGACCCAGGAGGTGAAGGAAGCTTATTCAGAACAGGTAACCACATCTTACATAAACTGGCAAAAATCAAGCAGAGGCACATCGAACATTGTTCATGTTCATACTTAGCGCAGCTTTCATAGATCTGGAAAACTGCTGGGAAATCATGAGGAGGGCTTTTAAGAGCAAGGACAGGAAGGATGAGTGAAAGCACACCAGGATGATACAAAGGAAACTCACAGTTTAAATAATCCTGTAACATAATGACACTAAGATTAAAAATGTCCATCTCAATGCTAAACTATGGAGAAATGCAGCAGTGATGACTTGAATTTGTTTGACACAGTGGCTGCATCTGATCACACAGTTACAATGTCATGTTGTGACCCAGTTAATTGGCTTTCTAACGTTTTACAAGCTCACAAAACACTGTCTCAGAGAGCACCCTCTATGTTGCTGTTATGCAATTTAAAAACGTAACTGATCACAGGCCTTCTGGTGAAGAGGAAAATTGTGCATGCCACTTTTAGCAATCAGACCCCTGAAAATATTTTTCAGACCTCCCGGCACCAGAGTAGCTGCTTTTTTTCCTTTCCTGGTAACCGGCAATAAAGACAATTGTCCTGCAGGGTCAGTTCCTGCAGTTAGCACACACCAGTAAATTGGAGAGCTACTTCCTTTAGTAGAAAACTACTAGAGTGGTTAAAGCCGCTACTGCCAGACAGGCCTAGAGATGTGCTGGGAACCACACAGCACTAGGGAAAGATGTGTATTCTTCAATTAGTTGGTGAATGGTTGCTGGCACTCATTAGATGAAACTGGTTGCAAAGAGGTATACAGTCTGCAGTCACCTGTAGTTTGCTTGAAAGATGCCAATTCGTCTCCAAACACTCAGTAACTGCTAGTTAAATAGGAGTGACACTGTGACACGAACTGTAAACAGAGACTGTTTGCATTCAAAGTAAAAGTCTTACCTTTCATCACTCATCCAAGTCAGACTGTAGCTGAAGAAGTCACTTGGATGAGTGACAAAACATCACCTTAAACTCCACTATGACTGTAGCCTTTAGGGAAGCTGCTCACAGTCACACGACTGCCCGTTCACCTTCTTGACTGATGATGGAAGTCAATTGTTTTTCAGGTTAAAACAGACATCAAGAAACGAGTGAGGGAAGACCCGGATTTCAGCTCTCAGCAGTTCCCCAACGCACACAGAGCTTTCTCACCAGACTCATAATCACAAACACTGAAGCCGATTCCTCCTCCACCTGCTTTCCTTTGGGACTTTGATTTGACTACTAGTCAGCACAGCTTCACTCCCCGAACAGCCTGTCCACTTTTTCAACAGCTCTCTGACTAATGGCCTAGCGCTGATGTGGCTACTTCCCTAGTGCCTATTTATTGCTCTGTTTTAGTCCAACCTTTGCTGACAGAATGTTCTTCACTGAAAAAGGTGTTTCACCAGATTTAAGTTAGACTAAATCTAGTCACTCTAGTCTTGTTTGCTTTCTTTTTCCCCCTCGTGTCGCTTTGTTCATGCGGAGCCTGAATCCTCATTATTTAGCGGACTCTGGCCTTCCTGTCAGTACTCTTGAGCACAGGAGAAGACTTTCATGTGATGCTGTTTGGTACATGAATGTACAGTATGCTTAATAAAAATCTTGATAATTACAGTACAGTACTCTTTTCGTTCATATTTTTTAAGGAAAGAAGTTCCTAAAGTATTAATTCTACACTACGAAAATACTAAAGAAAAATCCTGTTTTAAAAAGGTTTAAGTACACTTGAGTATGAGTTTAAGTGTATCAGTACATTATTAAGTTGTGTTAATGATAGCCACAAAGTTGAGCACTTAACTACATTTTGCAGAATGCAACAATTGTAATATTCATGAAATGCTCATTTTAAAAGGAACAACATTTACCAAGTTAGTAAATAAGAGAAAACCACAGATCAATAAAATAAATGTATTGTGACTAAAAGCAGACCCTAAAAGAAAGACACAACTTAGAAAACCTGATAGGACTGAACTCTAAAATCCAAGGTTAAAAGGTGAGTTGTGTAGTGAGAAAAACGGTAAGAGATATAATAACCTACAAGAATAGCAAAAGTGCAAATACCCATGTGTCAAGAATGGGATTAAATGTTTTGTGTCCTTCAAACAGAACTGCTTTGTGGAAACTACCTGGAAAGTATTTACAGTATCATAAAAAAAACATAGCTGGATAGTGTAGTGGTAAAACTACACACCGGGAGGTGCAAGTTTGATTCCCACCCGGGGCGTCTGTAAGGGTCCTAACCCCCCCCCCCCCCCGAGAACCTTAATAGACAACACTAGTTATTCCAACATTTGGAAGAAGGGACTTTCACAGAGCTATAGATTGATGAGGTACAACACACATGCTACGACAAGGGGGAGCCAGGATGACAAGTTGGGGGGGAGATATCATCACCCGCAGATAGAAGAACTGACCTGAAAGACTGAAACCTGGATATATAAAATTTTTTATTTATAAACGTGTATCTAAATCTCACTATCATGAGTATAATAAAGTATAATAATAATAATAAATTAAAATAAAAATCCCGAAATGAAATAAATAAATAAAGGACTAAAATGAAATAAATGACCTGACTATTCTATAGTTTGCCCACCAGGGGGTGCTGAAGACCGGATGATACTTTGAAATACAAAGACTAGACATAAAAGATGGGTGTAAATACTACAGTCAGAAAAGAGAAGTAGCAAAATCATGCATCCCCTATAATCACCAGCAGGGGGCATCTTCTCTGGATGTGTAACTGTACAGAAGTCTGAGACAACACTGATGCTTCCCACATGATCAATGACCTCAATAAAATCCTGATGAGTTTATGGTCTCAATCACTAGTTTCGAGTGTTACCTAATACAGCACTGGTTTTATTTTGGAAACGAGTCCCATTAGAGTCCAAAAGGGTGCCGCGCAGGATGGGAATTAGGTCAGGCTTATCTTGTAAATGAAGACTTGATACTATAGGAGTGTACAGTGTCCTTTAGCAGTCCTGGAGACCAGTCCTTGCTCTGTCAGTCAAAATATGTGTGCTGTTACCAACAAATGATAAAAGCCTTTCCTAATTTAAAATGGAGCCTTTTAGCCACGCCTCATATTTTAGCATTTCTTCAGTTCTGGTTCCTGCACCTGGACAGGTTTGAGTTCACTGCAGATCCAGAGGATCTCAGTGTATCAGTCCATCACAGCCTATCTCAGTAAGCGCCAGTGCAGAGAGCACCAGATGACAATGTGATAAATGCTGTCACAACAAGAGCCTCAGTGCTGCAGATGCTCCACACTTTCTCAGATGAGAAGGACAGTTAAAGGTGAAGGATCTCAGTGAAGTCAGAGATGCGATCGTCATTTGGACGACTTTTCTTGAATCCACCCTGACAGTATTTCTAAATGTGAGAGTTTAGTTCTGTCCTTTTACACCCCAAACTGCTTTTTTCATTTATTTTTGGTACTGTTGCACTGAATGAAAATTAACTGCAAAAACAAAATAACCTGACGTTCTTATAATTCAGGCATTAAAAATCATGAAAAACACACAGACCATGTGCTTCCTCCCAGCTTCCTTTAAAATGAACTTTGACCCTGAAAGCATTTCTAATATTTTCCTGCCCAGAAATGTTGATTTTAGATTTCCCCTCCTCTTCCTCCTCCTTCTTCTTAAGAAAGACATTTCAAACTACTCTTTGTGTGTTGAGATGTAAACTTCTATAAGAAACAAAGTCCAGAAAGCAAACAGCTGATATTTAAGTCAGATATGCTGCAAAACAACCCATACCGTTCAGACAGAGGTTTGAATTTCATTTTCTACAGTTGCATTGGCACATTTGAATACAGAAGGCCTTTATTATTTAATGTGTACACAAAGCATTTTGTTTCACCTGCCAAATCAGCAGCCGAGCTGTTTGAGTTCACAAACATGTTGATGAACAGGCTTGACCGCCTGAGGACTGCAGTTCCTGATCTGCATCCTGTTCAGGGTGAGGAATGAGAGTGAGTCACGTGGCTGAGCAACCTTCACCTCGGCAACAGCACGGATCTGGCAAACAAAGCTCTATGACCGTGTCTGTGCCAGCACCTCAGTCCTGCTGCTTATTTGAAAAATGAAGGAGAGCTGTTCCAGTGACTTGGGATGTGCTTTAAACAAGTGAAAACAAACCAGCTTTGCCAGGTTCGACTTTAATCTGATCCTAATCTTAATTTGTTAGCGCTGCAAACAGCCAAACCCACTGTGAAAAAACAATTCAGTGTACACGTTCAGCCCGTCTCAGGCAGTGGTGTGTCCTCATCCAGCCAGCATTGTGCTATTTGCATAAGGTGTATTGTTTGCGGAGCTCACACAGCTTCTCTTTATTAGCGCTTCAAGATGAGACAGAATAATCATTGAGATTCTTTGAGGAAAAGTTCAAGAAGGAGTCTGTTTAACCAGCGACTGGTCAGCTCAGCTTAGCATAAAGAATGGAAACAGGAAGGAAATGTGATAACACTCAAAATGACAAAATCTGAGCAGTTTATTCAGCTGTCATTTCCTGTTGGACAAGTCAAACTGTCTGCCAAGAAAGAGCTGCAAATATGCTTCATTTGTTTCAGCCAGAGAAAGACAGGAGCACAAACCAGGAGCTTGTAGTTTTCACTGACGGGCCTCTCCATCACATCGAGACCACCACGCTCCATGACATGTTCAGAGCAAAGAGTCGCTCACTCAGGGAAACAACATAGGTTACGTGATGAGGAGCGTGTATTTCCCCGGCCTTCATTATTAAAAGTAATCATCAGTGCATGCTTAGCCTTACTCTTCTTTACTGCCAGAAAGGCTTGGGTGGCTTTTATAGGGATAGGCTTGGATTTTGTTTTGGCCACGTGTTAAGTAAGCTTAGCGTGTAAGTAAGCTTCAAAAACTAGAAGATATGTTTCAAATGAAGTCTTAAACATTTATTTTGACAGCGTTTTTCCATTAACAGCTTTCACATTTGGTTTTCTAAAAAACAAACAGGAGACTTTAACTTAACCTAAACCCCAACTCCAACTGTAAATGAGTCAGCAGAGGCCTGATGAGTGTTAAATCAGCTTAACTTGATGACTGCCTTCACATAAATACCAGAACCAGTGAGAGTTATGACAGTAACATGCATCGAAAAAGAAAAGTATATGACTGACCATCCTTCAAAAAGACATCATTTTCAAGCCCACAGTCAACAGAAGCTTGGATTACTACGATCACATGACATAAGATTATCTCCATTTCAGTAAATAACTACTCATACTTGGTCTCCTTCTTTAACAGAGACATAAGTAAGACAAGAATCCTGACTTCAAATATATCTGTGAGAAAGTAATGACAGAAGCATAACAGGGAAAAAAAGAACAGTTCATTTAGAGAAGTGTGAGCAGCAGCATGTTGCTTATGTCGCACTCGAGACCAAAGTTGATTGTAGCTCCTGGTGACGTCCTGACAAAGAGAAAAGTCCAGCACACGTCAAACAGCACGTGCCTTATACGAGCACACAGCTGATTAACATGTTTCAGCACAAGCCGGCTTATATACAGTACACGAGTCCTATCGGTGTTTTCATCCTAGAAATTAAATGAGAAGAAGAATTCACAATGTTCACAGTGAGAAAAAAACAAAACATGCTTCTTATATTAAGTAGCAGTTATAAAAGAAAGACTGAAACCTTTAAAGATGAAATAATTCAAGCAAGAAGTTGAATTCATGATCACTTTGTGACAATGACATGTCAGCTTACAGAGAGCGAAGCATTGAATAACACAGACGTCTAATAAAATTAAAACCTTGTTTGCAATCGTAGTTTTCTAACATTGCACAACATTTTACTGCCTGCACCATTTACACAGGGAGCTTTTATGCCATGTTGATTCACTGTGTCATTAGTAATAAACATGGCAGGGACTCCGTAGGTAAAACTGTTGCCTCACAGTGAGAAGCTCCTGGGCCAGAGCCACAGCAGGCATCTTTTCTTACGAGTAATATCTAAGCTAAAGCTGGATCCATTATTTTTTCCTCATTTCCTGTCAAATGCGTACAATTTTAAAAGTGTGGAGATATTAAACAGCCAAAGTTTAGGTAAGGCCAGAGTATGATACGGTTTGAATCATTTCAGCTGTGAGGCTTCGTGCTTTCAAAGGATGCAGGATTTTAATCCCGACTGTGCATCAAAAGTTGCAGACTCGTTTTAGAACTTACAAACACAGAGATAACTTCGGTTTATGAAACAAAAGAGAAAAAAAATGATTCAGCGGCGCACTTTTGGGTTGATTTACATGCGATCGGTTACAGGAAGGCTGTGGGATTGGATCGAGGATCTTTGAGGTTTCTGTATCTGTGGGTGAGCCAGACTCCAAGGACCTGAAATCAACAACAAATGAGCAGCTGTCAGTTTTCTCAGTATACAAAAACCTCCTGCAGCACACATCAGCACCCGTTCACAGCAGACTACAAGTCTTTTAGCTTCACTGTAATGACATTTTCCCGACCTCTGTGAAACTGAAGAAGAGGCCGATGCCGCCAACAAACTGCAGCACCTGCCCGGCATAATTCTGGAGGATGTCTGCGCAGGCCACACAAGATGAAGTGTTAACGCAGACCTGGAGGAACAAAACAAGCAAACAAAACACAATCTTGACCAAGTTGCTTCTTAGAAGAAAATCTAGGAAATCTTTTCAGAGTGTTTTACTCACAGCAGGACACGAGCTGTTGTCCACTTGAGAGAAGCCGCAGCAGTTTAGAGTCCTCTCCAGGTCCTTCTGTGTGCCTTTAGACTTGTTCCATCCGGCCTCCAGCAGCAAGTTCTGCAGATGAAAATCAGCATCACTGGAGCTCAATTCATGTATACGAGACTTAAAAGTAATCCTGAAATGATCCTTTATTTAGACCTTGCATATTCTCATTGATTTGTCTCGCTTTGCTCCACAGTGAATTTTGCATGTGCCTCACAGAGCCACGCAAACATTCTTTAATTAAAGTCCTGCATTCAGTAGCTCCTTAAACAGAAATGACCAACTCTGAATAAGTTTGCTTTTTAGAGTATATTCCTAAATTGTTATCATTAAGCTCTACTATTTTTAGGATGTTGCAATCTGGTAGAGGAGTCTCAACAGTGTCAGTTCAAGCAGGCCACTGTGTTGACCCTGAGTCCACACATGTTGTCCTGTGATCAGGAAGCGCTATATAAGCGCTATAAAACATGTAGGCTCTTTATATGGAGGAAGGAAAGCCTGCAACACTGCAGACAACATAATTTAGAAGACTTAGATATCAGTGTGTCACTGTTAAGGCACAGTAAGATCTAACATTAATGTTGCTTAAACTCAGATTTTTATTTGGCATGTAAATCAGGTGCAGCTCTGCTGTTAACTGTCTGAATGTACAAAGCTAAATATAATGTAAATAGCCTGAGTGCAAATTTCTGCCTGCTGATTCTACCACTTTGTTTTTTTACATATTCGTATTCACCGTTGTGGAGGTCCCAGAACAGAGACATGAAATCAATTATAAATACTGCGTTTCCACATAAAACAATCTTGTTTTAACTACAGTCCCTAACACTGAAGCTACCAGCAGTTCTCCAAGTTTGTTCCTGGGACTAAAAGTCCCATTTGTGTTTTTTAAAACCTGAAAAACCTAATTATGATTTATATTTTTAATGATTCATCTGAATCTGCACAGTAACTACAATCAAGCATCTATAACTGAGTAAAATATCAAAGAGTGACTCTCAAAATACAGAAGAAACATAGCGGAAATACTCAAATATAAAAACAATACTGGAATAGAGCCGTTAAAGACGTTTGTCTGCCTGTAACTGTCTAAAAGCCAAACGGTGTCCAAAATATTGTTTGGATTGTTGAGAAAAGACTAAATAAACTTACCTGTTGATCTTTATTGAGAGCCAGACATGCACAGGACACTGAAAACTGCAGCACAAACACTATGGAGAGAACCATCATGTACTGGACCAAGTTGAGGACGTTTAAAGCGTGTTGTTGCTATGCCTACGAGCCATTAAAACTCAGGACACACATCCACTAGAGCATAAAATCCTGGATTTGTGTGAAGGATACAAAGAAGAGCAGGACCTGGTGGTGCTTTAGGGCACCGCACAGACCCACAAAGGCAACAAAGAACAGGAAGACTCCCACGCCGATGACCCCTGCCACCACCTGGATACTGGAGACCAGGCCAAACCATTTCCCCCAGGCTGCCACGCCAATCAGCAACAGGCTCACCAGCTGAGGGGGAAAGGTGTGATAACACAAGGAAAAAGAAGGAAAAGTCTCATTTTTTAAGTCTGGACCAGGAACTGTTTTTAAGGAGGGGCAGGAATCAACTTTCAAGGTGCTGATTGCAGAATGAAACTAAGCTCACTAAGCAAGTAAAATCGGAATATGCTCTCCCTTCATTTCTTTCACTACATCCATGAAACTTCCCTGAGGTCCTCTTTTCCTCCTGCCTGGCAGCTTCTTTGTCCACTATATCCTCCATCTCTCCTCTACAGTAGCCATTTAAGTATTCCTGTGTTATATTAGTTTCTACATCAACGTGTTGATAAAAATTTTGAACTTTGGTCTCAACACTATTTACTTTAAAGCTTTAGTTGTTTATTTTTTGCAGATTAGAAAAGTTCTATTTCGAGATGTTCCCGTGAAGGAACATTTCAGATTGAACTGCCTCTTCTGTCACTGCTGCTTGAACTGAGTGGCCGTGGCTCATACGTGGAGGATCCTGCCCAGCGTCTGCATCACTTACTGAGAGAATTGAACACTGCAACACTGAAAATCTTTCTTCACTTTTTTTCTAGACAGTGATTTGATGAGCTCTTAATTTTGTTCCATTTTATGGAGCTTTAATCAATTTGATCATTGATTCATTCATTTTACCTGTCAGAGCTTATCCTAGAAATCTACTATGACATCATGGTGTGTCATTATAAAGCTGCTTAGCAACAGCTACACCATTAAAGTCAATTAATCATTAATCATTTTGGTCTAGTAAGTGATTATGAGTACTTTTACTTAAATTCTTTTGTTTGTTTGTACTATTACTTAAGCAGGATTATAATTTTTACTAAAAGAGTGCAAATACTTGTTTATGTATGAGGGCACCTGACCCAGTGTATGCTACACTTTTTAAAATTTCTGATGAAATAATCATATTTCCTGTGTGAAGCCCATTTGAGAAATTTCCTTTTATGACATTACATTAACAATTTGACGCTTCCTGTGTGCTTTTTTAAATGTTTTACAGCTCATGGGAAAGCAGTAAACAGCACTCAGTTTGATTATTAAACAAAACAAGGAAGAAAAGGCCACATAAACACTGCTGATATATTAAAGTTGGGCCTAATACTGGAGCAGCTTTCAAAACGTCATGTTACGCACTTTTTTGGCACTGGAAATAAAAGTTGAAGTAGAAAAATAATAAAAACAGTAATAAATAACCTAAAAAGTAATCATTTACGCATGCCACCTCGTTGCCATGGCAAACACGCATTTTTCCCCCCCTCCGCTCTTAGTTGTAAATTAACCGACTAGAGAGGTCTCACGTCAACTGGCCCTCAAGGAGACATTTTACCCTCCAGCAAACATCAACATATTTCAACTCACCACATAAAGGATGTTGAGCGCGCTGAGTGCGTTCTTGGTGCAAACGAATCCGCCGCAAACCATCGCTGCTCTCGGGACAAAACGTTTAAAAACGAGATTTCTTCTCCTCCAGCTCTCTCGGCGTGCCTCTCTTGACGTTAAGGGTGGCTGTACCTGCTGATCTGCAGGTGGAGACCCGACAGGTGCTTCCTGGAGAGATCCTGCGCGCTGATTTGTCAGCTGAGGTGACTCACTGATTGTTGTTCAAGCAGTTGATTGCAGAAATTTCGAGATGATCTCACAAGAAGATTTCACAAAGTTACTTTGGTTCATGGTAACTTATTCATTTTAACGATTAACATCTCATAACGCAGAAGTAAAGGTCCTCTCACAGGACATGATTTAATTTGCTACAATGATTTGGAGTTAAATCCTCTACACAGTAGGGACTATGTTACTCTATAGTTCCCCCTTGTGGATGAAAAGTATATCACAGATGAAGAGTATCGAGGTTTTCTTAATTCGCGGACCACCACGTTCAGCAAAAACAGCTCGTTTAGATCTCAAATGGGCCAAATTAGAAATTGCTGCATGTTTGTTTACATCTCTGACTTACATGAATCTGTGTATTTGCATTCCTGTTTCAGAGATGGAGCGATAAAACATACTAAATGCATTATAATACAACACAATGCTGCTTCTTTATTTGTTGAATGACGGTTCGAGCCCCGGCTTGGACAGTCTCGGTCGTTGTGTCCTTGGGCAAGACACTTCACCCGTTGCCTACTGGTGGTGGTCAGAGGGCCCGGTGGCGCCAGTGTCCGGCAGCCTCGCCTCTGTCAGTGCGCCCCATGGTGGCTGTGGCTACAATGTAGCTGACATCACCAGTGTGTGAATGGGTGGATGACTGGATGTGTAAAGCGCTTTGGGGTCCTTAGGGACTAGTAATGGTAAATGGTAAATGGCCTGTATTTATAAAGCAAATACAGGCCATTTACCATTCATTTCTTTCACTACATCCATGAAACTTCCCTGAGGTCCTCTTTTCCTCCTGCCTGGCAGCTTCTTTGTCCACTATATCCTCCATCTCTCCTCTGCACATGCACAAACCATCTGAGCAACACAATGCTGCTTCTTTATTTGTGCCAGCAGAGCTTCATTACAAATGATAATATCAATAGATATATAACATCAGCTTGTGTCAAATCCACACGAGCTTCAGATTATCTCAGTATTTAGTTGTCTCCCCTTTTTGTTTAAATGACAGCAGTCTCATAGGTCATAGGTCACATTATCCTAATATGTTCTGACATTTTTTTTCTTCAGAGCTTCATGCATGAACATGATTGTGTTGGAAAGTCCAGTAACAGTCAGCAATCTTTGGTTTTCTTTGGTCTTCAAAGCCTCGAGGTGTGCTCACAACAACAGTTTTCCCAAGGTGTTTCATATTGTAAGGTAAGGACCCTACAAAGAAGCAGAGATTGCTGATTGTTTTGGGTTATCCATGTTTTCTTAACATTATTCCATTTGAATTAATTTTATATAAATATACTTATATTTTAATTGATTCTCCAAAAGTTGATTCTGTTCATCTGGACGTTTTCAGTGACGTCTTCAGTCTCAGCTGACTGCAGGTTCACTGGGCTGGTTTCAGTCATTATGCAAATGTCCTGTTTATAAGATTGGGGAAAACGCTACGTCCAGGTGAACAGAATCAACTTTTGGAGATTTACTTAACTGGATGATTGATCATACATCAAGACATTTTAATTGATTACACTTAATTGAATTGAAGTGTAAACAGAGAAAACCCTAACAATCATATTCCTAGTAACCCCAATAACAAGCGATCTCACTTCACACACAGTTTCAGACTCTGTCATGTTTCCCTCTGTCACAGTGCTTCTGAATCTTCTGAACCTTGAAGGACACCCATATTTCTAACAGGGGAACAAAGACTGCAGGTTGATTTAGCCAAAAAAGATTGATGTATGATCAAATCTACAGTTACCCCCAAGTCTTTAGTGGACAGATCCAAGTCAAAGAAATGTCAGTTAACTTTTTAAATTACTCTAAACAATTTTATTTTTTAAAATTTGAATTATAATAAAGAATATAAAATATTTGATTTTTGTCTTTATTTCTGTTTTTAAGTCCTTAAAGTTTCTGATTATTTGCATGTTTGCATGAAACACACGTTGAACTCTTAAACCACACTCTACATATATTTGCAGTTATTTATTTGTAAAAAATCTTTGGAATCATGTCTGATTTCCGTTCCACTTCTCACGTGTGCACCACTTTGTGTTGGTCTTTCACGTGGAATTCCAATAAAATTGATTCATGTTTGTGGCTGTAATGTGACAAAATGTGGGAAAGTTCAAGGGGGCCGAATACTTTTGCAATGCCACTGTAGTTTTTAATGTTTCAATCAGTCAATCAGTCAATCAATCAATCAATCAATCAATCAATCAATCAATCAATCAATCAATCAATCAATCAATCAGTCAGTCAGTCAGTCAGTCAATCAATCTTTATTTATAAAGCACTTTTCATACAGAAAAAATGTAGCACAAAGTGCTTTACATAGTTAAAAGCAGCCCACCCCACCCTCCAACTCACTCCCCACACTCTCAATACACATATATCCCCCCACCCCCACCCACACACACATACACACACGCGCACACTTAAAGAGTAAAAATTGGGCTGGGCTCGCATGAGCCAAGTGAGGAAACATAACAGGGAGCCGTCTGCACCGGGAGCCGGTCACAGACCGCAGCCTCCGGGCTGGGCACACAGCAGGAGGGAGGCCAAGGAGCCCCCCAACCAGGCTGAGAGGACCCCAGAGACCCAGCAGCCATGGTCAATAACAGCCCCGGTGCAGAGAGCGCCCTCCGAGGAAACACTGGAGATATGACGCAATACGATATATACAGGGTAAAATGATAAAATAAATAAGAACAGGATACAATATAAATATAAATAGAGTAAGAAGATTAAAAAATGAATAAGAATAAAATCAAACAAATATTAGGTAAATCCTAAATTAATAATAGAATAACAGGATAGAATAAATAAGCATAAAAAATAAATAAACGCCAAGTAAAAGCTAAATTAAAAAGGTGGTCTTGAGCCTGTTCTTAAAAACATGTACATTCTCTGCGGCCCTGAGCTCCTCCGGCAGGCTGTTCCACAGACGAGGACCATACCACTGAAAAGCTGCCTCTCCGTGAGTATGTGTTCTGACTTTAGGGACAATCAAAAGGCCAGTACCAGAGGACCTCAGGGTCCGCGAGGGTTCGTATGGTAAAAGCAGATCTGAGAGATAAGAAGGCCCAAGACCATTAAGACATTTAAAAACCAATAAAAGAACTTTAAAATCGATCCTGAAACACACGGGGAGCCAGTGCAGCGATTCTAAAACCGGTGTAATGTGGGCCCGCCCTCTGGTCTTCGTCAGCACACGAGCTGCCGAGTTTTGCAAGAGTTGTAAAGTTGAAATATTCTTCTTAGGAAGACCAGAGAGCAGGGCATTACAGTAATCAATGCGACTGGTAATAAAAGCATGCATCAGCATCTCCGTGTTTCAGTGGCATTGATTGAACTGTGATGATTGATTGTACTCAGTACGTACAACGTCTGCCATGTAGGTTAACTGAAGTGTGCTGGAAGTTTTAACCTTTAATGTGAAGCCTAAAAATTGATCACACATTTGAAGTTTCAACACAAACTGATCCAAAACATTAAGCTTTATTGTGGCTGATTTATTTCACTGCTGTATTAGATCAGTTTGAGCTGGATGTGCCTGATAATTTGGAAATGAACTGGAAGTTAAAAGTTAGCTTTGGTTGACATCTGCCTACAAACAGTGTCGAGGTGAACTGATGAAATTCATCATTTTTACAATAACATTCATGCTGCAGTTACTTAGTTTTGACCTTTGTAAACTAACACACACACACACACACACACACACACACACACACACACACACACACACACACACACACACACACACACACACACTTCTTTCACTGAAGGTAATTGTTTGTTAAACTCAAATGAAAAAAATGACCCCACTAGTATCCTGGAAACGTGAGTCTTCCACTCTGCGACAGCCGTCGCTTTGTTCTGACATATTTTTTCTCGTCTTGCAAAACTATCTAAAAAAAGAAAAATGTCCCTCTAATAACCACAACCCTCCCGCTTTCTGACAAAAAGAAGAAGTGCAGATCTTGCAACGGTCCACTTCTCTGCCTCTAAACTTCACTTACACTGACCAGTAAACCCACAGTGGCTGTTTGACTCCGAGATTAACAAAGTAAGTACCGCTGACAATAAACAGCAAACACATAAATAATGGTGGAAGAAGAGAATTATGTGACAGTGATATTTCAGACAAAGATAGATCCAACATACGGTGAGTGACAGACTTACTTTCTTCCCTTTCATCGCCAAAACTGTGATGTATGTGGTTTTGGGGAGCGATCAATACCAGTTGGTTAATTCTGGCGATGTTATGCTACCCAGCATGTCAGTTCTTTCCTAGCACTGCTATTTTTGGTGATCTAAAAAGTAAAGTTTAATAAATAATCCCCACAAAGAACAAACTACAAATGAGTTTTCATTTCCTTTAAACTCTTTTTGTTTTTCCAGTGACGCCAAAAGACACAGAAACAATCTACGACGAGGTGAACACTGAGGACAGGAAATTGGATGTATCCCTTGTAATAACAGGTTATTTGTGGTTTTCTGAACAAATAAATGATATTTTTTATTCAATCATTAAAATAAACATTTTTTTCTATTCTTGTAGAGAATAAAGAGTTAGCTCCACCCTGTAGTCGGCTTGCGTTGGTTGTGACAGGTCTGGTGATTATTTGCCTCATCTTGGTGTCAGTCATCATCGGCCTCAACTTCCGCTGTAAGTCCACCTGCTGTGTATTCAAGGACTTTAGTGTAATCAGACAATAACACTAACATCTGTTTCTTATCTGACTGCAGTTAACACAGTGATGAGTGAGCAGCAGCGAGAAATGGCCAACATCACAGCACAGAACCTGCAGCTGATGACACAGAAAACATCCTCAGAGCGACAGACAGAGGAGCTGACCAGACAGAGAGACCAACTCAACTGGACCATCGGAGTCATCATGGAATATCAGGAATTTTCAGTGGAAAAACACTGCCCACAGAAAGGTGAACATGTCTTAGTTTCATATAGTTTTATGTTACTTTTTGCTCTCTTCCTGTCACGACTCCCACAAACATGTTTTTATTTGAAGGTTTAATGTTTTAAACTGTTTAAAAATCTTCAAATCTAAAAAACTCTTTGTAACGTATTGTAAAGTTGGATTTCTAAAATGATTCTGGTCTTGTTGTCCCTTTCTTTTTTTGATCAGTGTGTAAACCTTGCCTGGATGGCTGGGTGCTGTTTCAGTCAAGCTGTTACTTTTTTTCCCAACATCAATATTCGTTTTATTGGAGGAGCTGGGATCAAAGTCGTGATCAATGCAAAATGTATCAGGCGGCTCTGGTAGTGATCGAAAGTCAGGAAGAACAGGTGAGCCAGATTTCATTTGTATAGATTTTTTTAAAGTTTAAATAAAGTGAAAGAGCGTTTTCATACACAGAGAGGAAAAACAGTGTCAAAGTTCAAGCGATTTAGACAGGAAGGTTTGAAGAGGAAGTTAATGCAACTATAATTCAAAGTTACCTTCCTTCAGTTCAGTCTTTTCCCACCTCTTTGCCATTTGACTGGATTTTAAGAAAACATATTTCTTCCTCACTCAACACTTAAAAATACTGTAAAAATGGAAACTGCAATCTCTTATTTTAAAACTATTCAGATTCTTGTTCTCTGAAGTGCACTGGGGTTTGCTTTATATTTGAGTTGTGTTTTGATTCAAGCAGGCCTCAACTTGTACTTAAAAAGAAAAGAGAAATATTCAGGAAAAAGGAACTGCAAGCTTTGAGTGTTCCCACTAGCTCGCTGCTCTCTTTAAAATAGTCTTTGTGGCCTCACTTCCAAATTCAGTAAATGACATGATCTTTGGTCAGAGCTGTGGAAAAGAAACCAGCGATCATTCCTACAGAGTCCCCAGCGTGTTTAAAAAGAGAGTGAGAACGACTCTTCATACATCAGACAAAAGATAGTCGAAGTAAAAGGCACAGGCTGAGAGTTTAAAAGACCAAGAGAAAAATGTTCTTTAATCTGATTGGACAAACTTAAATTCATTTTGAAGAGCTCCAAACTCTAAGCGTCAGATCAGAGTTTGCAGTTTGGCGAGATCATCTGTGGACAGATCTGAAGAAGGTAATTCAGCAACACCTCCCAGGCAATCTGGTCTAACAAGCCCACAGAGTCTTAGCCAAGGAACCCAGCAGCTGTAACTACAGCCAGCAGTCTGGATAGTTGTGTAAACTTTGTCAATATGGGTACTGAGTGTTGATTTCTTGAGGGAACAAAAGCCAGTTTTATCCATTTAAAATGTAAACATAGTGTGCAAAAAAGGAAAAGGTTGTTATTTTTTTTAAACCTTTTTGTTTTTATATTTTGCTGTTATAGACGAGTCATCGTTCTTTTTATCTCAAAGGAAAACTAAAACCCGACTATTATTATGTGGCAGATAACACATGTATTACAAATTTAGGAATTTATCAGCAACCACACTAAGGACTACCACGCTGATGATAAGCACGGCTACTGGATCGGTTTGAGAGCAGAGAGCCCAAAGGACACGTGGACGTGGGTAGATGGAAGTAACCTCACTGTGACGTAAGCATGACCCCCGCCCACCACCACACATACAAATACTTGCCTATTATATCTTACTTAGCTCATCTAATTGACATAATGCTTTCCCTAGCTGCTTAGCCTAACTCTAACCATCACAAATGCCTAACCACAACCTAACTGTAACCCTGACACTAAAACCACATTTGAGCCTCAAAAATGCCTTCAAACTCATGAGGCCTACGATTTGGGCCCATAAGGACTGATGGTCCCCACAAGTATAGTAACAGTCAAAGTTTGATCCTCACAAAGATGTATAAGTGCAAACACACACACACACACACACACACACACACACACACACACACACACACACACACACACACACACACACACATTTTTACAACACATTGTAAATACCCTTTAAAAAATGGAAGTAAAAAGCAGAACAAAAAAATTGTTTCAACATTCCCTCTTCTAATAACAAGAAGTTTAAGATTTACAGCCACAAGAAGTTTACAGTATGAACCAATTCCAAATAAGTTTGAGTTAAAACAACCTTTAGGCTGGAATAGCTCAAGGAAGTGACGATTAAGTCGAATCAGCACATGTTGATGGCAGACTTGTTTTCTGTTTGCATTTTCTCTTTTCATTTGTGAAATGAAAAAACACAAAGTGTTTTCATTCAACATAAAAAGACGTCTTGCATGCATCCAAGTAAGGAAAACCCTGGCTAACACTGTTGTGTGACTTGTGTGTTCTCAGCTCCCACCACTGAGAACACACAAGTCCTAATAAACAACAAACTTATTTGTAGCAGAGTGAAAAAAAATAAAAGCTGTTAAAAACTCTTCACTGCATCCATTGCTTGTTTCTCAAAGATGATTTTTGACCTTTGACATTTTTCTTAAGCTTCCACATCCGTGATGGACTCGGTTGTGGTTTTCAGAACATCTAAGTGTCTGACTTTTGCGAGACCAAACACAAGTGTGCATTCATGGCCTCTGTGTTGGTTAAATTGCCTCGATCCCTGTTACCATCAGGAATGCTGTGTGTGCAGAGACTGACACAGATCATTGACTTATTTTTGGTACCCAAGCACTCCACGTGCTGAATTTCAGAAATACAATAAAGATTATTTTGTCAAAGGTTGAAATGTTGAGTAGGCATACAGACTGACACTATGTGACTTTTTTAGGTACTGGAAAATGCAACAAGATGTCAACAGAAGATATTGTGCTTTAAGCCTACCAAAAGCGCCCCCTCTGGCCAACTGGGGCAAAGAGAGCTGTGACATGAGAAACTGTTGGATCTGTGAAAGACGAGCGTTAATTAAAGCAGATTAGGAATCAGTCCCAGTAATAGAATTGTTATTTAATGTGACAGTAACTCCTTGTGTTTTTTGAATTAAAGGCAATGAGTTTTTTTTCTGTGTCAAACTGATTTTGTAAAAAATAAGTAATTTCTTTGTTTTGATTTATGTTCAGTTACATTTTGAAACAAATGCTGCAGAATCACACACCACATTTGAGCTGCACTGCAAAAGCATTTGTACTTTTTTGTAATCATATGTGCTCTTTTGTCATTACTATGGGATTTCTAATGTATTAGATGGCAAAAGAAACATATTCCGATGCATGTAAATGCAGAGACAGGCATGAATGTGTTTATGTTACTATTTATTAATACTACATGTTTGTGAAACTTCCCTTTCCACTTGAGGAAGTGACAGTCTGTTCATGCTCATTGGGCGTAACTTGTGAGCATCTTTATTCCTTTTATAGTAACAGAAACCAAGAATCTGAACAATAACAATAATACGCGTGCGTGCGTGTGTGTGTGTGTGTGTGTGTGTGTGTGTGTGTGTGTGTGTGTGTGTGTGCGTGTGTGTGTGTGTGTGTGTGTGTGTGTGTGTGTTGTGCCTATTGTCTAAAACTAAAACAGTGTGTAAGAAATTAACTGGCTTATCCTACAAGAGACTCATGTTAAAATGTTCAATGTTATTATGAAAAAAAGTGTTTCCAGCTTAAAGTGGTTTGGCCGGTGTGGACAGCTCCCACCTTCATAAAAACTGTGATTCTTTTATTTACTCATTCATCTGGACACTCATAAGGCTGATACCTAAGAACACAGGCAGCTGGAGCAACAGCTGTGTGCTCGGCCTCGCCTCCACTGAGCTGTGCCTGTCGCAGTATTTTGATGCATTTAATAAAACTAATCGTTGAATGGAAATCTGTCTGTGACCAGTTTACAGTTTTTACACATTTTGGTTTTTTGTCTGTTTTACAGTTCTGGTCAAATTCTTTTTTCCCATCAAGTTTTTGTTTCCATTCATAATAATTTGCTACAATTTCTTATGCTTTTATTGTTGTTGTTTATTGACTTTAAAAAGTGCAATATAAATAAATAACCAGAATATAAATGATGTAGTAGTTCATCACATCTCCGGTTATTGCAGCGTGTGAAGTGCAGAAAGAACTTGTAAACTGGGGTAAACTGCACAGACAAATGAGAATTAAAGTTCATTGAGAATTAAAAGGGGCTCGCAGTAACTTCCCGGACAAATTCATCAAATACATCACCAAATAAAAGTGTTTGTGTTCAACACCACCACTCTCTCCACGGTTATGATCCACAGGATCCTCCCTGTCTAACAGGATACAAGTGGCAAAGTTATCACATCATTTAGTGTTTAATGGAGTTCTTTTGTCGTCATTTTGAGGAATGTTAAGTCAATAAATTTGCTAAATAGTGTGAATTGAATATTGTTCATTACATCAGGACAACGGTTTGGCTGATCCATGATTACTGTGTGAAGGTTTGATTAATTTTTCTTTATGAGGTGCAGTGATGACAGACACCTCACCACTGCAGAGTCTCACTGCTCCTTGGGCCAGATGAGTTGCAAAAATTGCGATCACTCGCCTCTTCCTTTTTCGTACTGTGACAGACATTTTTCATCACAACGTTTTCACCTAACACGATGTCTCACAACGACATCGATCATCAGTTAAGAAACAACGCGGACGTTGCACCAGACAGATATGTGACAGGTTGGTTTGTTGGGTTAAAGCCCAAATGTGTTAACTGCTCTTAGCGTAACGGTGTGTTACAGAAGCAACATAATTCCGAGAACAGGCATGTGTATGAACACGTTGAGGAGTAATAGGAAGAGGAACCGCGGGTTTGTTCTGTGCCAGTTACAGCTGGAATTTCATATTGTTTTATGGTGCGTGTGACACCCCACCCACATGATGGGCATGTGGGTGGGGTGTCAGTAACACTCTTTTAACAGTCCGCTCCTGTTGAGGCCAGTTTTAGTTTTCTTTGCGCTGAAGGCAATTTGGCTTTTAATGATGGAGGAAGAAGTCAATTATTCCACAATGGTTTTCAAAACTGGTGCTTCACTAACAAAAGGTAAGTTACTCTCCTCCTTCATTCAAAAATGAATCACTGATAAGTCTGACTGTTTATATCTTTGTGAAGTTGCCTGATGAAAGAACGCTGCTCTGTTCACATCATATCATCCCGTTTTTATTTAAAAACAACAAAAAGATTATTTATCATTAAAATTCGGAAACATTCAAATCACTAGAAAGCACAACATTTCTATTTTATACGCCAAGTCATGAGCTCAGACTTATCTTTTTGAGTTTATCACATTGTTTGGCTTTATCATAAATGATGTGATAAAGCTAGTTTGAAAACTAGCACATGGCACACATGTCAGACTTGTTGGTATGAATCCCTGCATTCAGTCATTTGTGTCTTCTAGAAAAAATCCAGGACTCAACCATTTATTCTGAAGTTAAATCTAAAGCGCCTGCTGGTCCTCCTCCTGCACCTGGTAAGTTATAACGTTCATGCAGATATTACATGAGCAACAAAGCAAATTCATGCTTTAAACTTTCTGTATTTGACAATGACACAGCCTGAGAAAACAGACCAACACAAGTAATGCAAAAATACTGCAACCACCTGCAGAGACTAAGGCAAGTCTTGAGTAGTACAAAATCCATAGAGGCTGGGGTCTGTCACACCAGGCAACATCCCAGGTGCAGCCTGTGTAAAGATGCCCCTCAGACAATCCAGCACATAACTGCAGGGTGCAAGATGCTAGCAGGCGGGACATACATGGAACGCCATAACCCAGTGGTCGGCACAGTATAAGAGATAAGATAAACCTTTTTTAGTCCTCACATGGGAAATTTGTTGGGTCACGGCAGGAAGTGAACAGTGCAAAGTTACAAGCAGGAATAATTAAGAAAAACATGGAATAGAATAAAATAACATAGAATAAAATACTGTGTTATGTTGGAACAGATCCAGTGAGACTACAAACCAGTGGAGGCTAACCTAACGAACATAGTAGTGGTGGACAAGCAGTTCACTTTCAAAAGTGTTCATTTAACAGTTAAAGGAGTCAACACATATAGACACTTTTCTAGTGTCAGGTTTAAAACTCACTGTGTTAATTTAACAGTGGTGATTTTGCAGAGTGTGGTGTGTGAGGGGAAGGAGAAGGAAAGAAAAGGGGAACATAGAGCGACCTAAGAGATCAATGATATGCTTTAATGACACATGACTGCGCATTTTGTAATTCTGTGGGTTGTGTTGTTGTCAAACTCATCTCTATGAGTCCATTCGTTTAGTTATTTCTGTCTTCCAGAAAAAAACGAGGACCCAGCCATTTATTCTGAAGTTAAATCTAAAGCGCCAGCTGGTCCTCCTCCTGCACCTGGTAAGTTATAAAATCCCTTTTTCATCTTCACTAATTTAGCAGCAAAATGTTTTAGACCATCAGTGGAACAAATGTATTCACTACCTGTATGTCTTTGACAACATCTGACATGAACATCTGGTGCCTCAGTGGTCCTGAGAGGCTAACACAACAGAGCCTAAGAAAACAGACAACACACGAGCAAAGGAATGAGCTGCAGCATCACACAACAGTAAAAGTCCATGTGACAGTTTCTCATAATAATGACGTCAAATTTCTCATTAGAAGCAGAAGGCAAAGCAGCTGCATGCTCCAATTTCCGTCTACTGCTGGCATGTTTGGCGATCCTTTGTGTCCTCCTGCTGGTGGGCATCATCGCCATCATCTACAGTAAGTCTGAGTTCAGCACACCAAACTCTATTTAGTTTTAGTTTTATTTTGTTCTGGATTTTTGCATGTTTCCAGAGAGTGGGTTTGCTCGTTTCAGCTGTTTTTTTTTATTAGTTTCACTGTTTGTTTACCTTTCTTAATTATTATAATATGGAGGGTAATTAACAGGGGCAGATATTACAATACAAAGACAACACCATGTGAAAGCAGCTGAGTCACAAATTTGACCAAAAAATAGAAATAAAAAATAAATAAAGACAGTTTTCGTCCTATTTTCAACTTTATTGTTACATTTAGTTCTCATGTTCTCCCAAAAGTCTAGCTTTCATTTTTATTTTAAGTAAATAAAATATTTTTATGCATTGATTTTCTAATTCTCTGTTTAGTGTTGGTTCTGCTCAACAGAATTTTACTTTGATATTTGGTGTTTTTAAACCATCAAAGGTTTGATGGTTTTGAGTTTTCAGTGCCAGCTGTTATGCAGTTTGCTTTACATCACATTACATAATAAATGCCAGTAAAGATTTTTGAATTATTCTTGAAGATCTGATGTGTGATTTAAGTGTTAAGTTATTGTTTCTGAGCAGTCCACAATAACCTTACAGAACACTGCAGAACCTCATGTTATTTCTGAAGTTTTATGAACAAAAGGTGTATTATAATTATTGTTAGTAGTAGTAGTATTCCTGAGTAAATGAAACTTGGCTAATTTGGGGTGATTTTTAGGCTTGAAGTTACATAGTGAAGCTTTGTGAAAAGCTCGACCTGCTGCGTGAGTAACGACAGTGACATTAAAGAGTAAAAGAAGGAAGTAATGGTTCTATCCAGCCTAAAAAACCATATATGTGGTTTGTTTTGCTTCTCCAGGGCATTATAGGCATCATGTGATGTGGCAATGAAAAAAGAAAGGATTGGTTAGCTGCAAAAATGTGTGAACTCTGTGAAAACTTTTCACAACTCTGTGAAAATGACTGAAAATGCTAGTGTGGACGCAGAGCGTTTTCAGATGAAAAGGCCGTTTTCAAATCTATCTGGGCTACTGTGGACGTAGCCTGAAATTCATCAAACCCATCCATCCACCCCATCCTCCTCCCTGTGCAAACCCTGTTAATTTCTAACACATATTTATTCCTACTTAGCTTCTGTCTTGATTTAATGGTTGTTTGTGGATCAGTTAGTTAAACGTACTCATTACATATTCACTGTATGTGGAAAAACCTTCAAAGCTGTTTATAAAGGTGGCTTAAAAAACAGAGATTAATTTTTCCCCGTATAACCTGAACCATTTATTTTTTTTAATCTCTTTCCCACTAAAATACAAAACTGCATTTTATTACTTGTTACTCGAGCTTTCTGTACCTCTAGTGCCTGGATTTTAATTTAAGGCTAATTTTCCTTTTTACTATTTATTACCTTCTACTGGTGGTTAAAAAAACATTTTATTATACATTCATGTTTTAGTGTGTTTGGTGTCTTCAGCTTTGTCTCACAATGAAGACAGGAAGAGGAGGCTTCTCTGTTAGGACTGGATGTGAACCCTCATTGGTCGGCTGTGATGATGAGTGCTGTGCTGTCTTCTCTCCTTCACAGTGAGTTTGCTATTTAAGGTACAGGCAGCAAACCTCAGTAACCTCACAGCAGAACATCAGCAGTTGGCCATGGAGAAGGAAATCTCAGACAATAAAACTCGGGAGCTGAGAAGACAGAGAGACAATCTCAACTGCACGCTGGAAGTCATCCTGAAGTTTGATAACTTTCCAGTAAAAGATTACTGTCCTAATAAACGTGAGTGCTTCATTGTGCTTGTCTCAGAAGTTAATAAGCTTCATATGTCAAAATTTTATTAGGAGCTGAAGATGATCAACAGTATGATAGAGTCATGAGAGTATGAACGGAGAATTTATGTGACAAATTTAAATAGAAAACCACAAAACAAGTAAGCGTGCAGGTTGGGAGAGATGATTTGAACTGGTCACAAAACCCAGGAAAAGAGTTATATTTGAGGTAAAGAGCCTCAAATATCATCTAAAATGTACAACAATTTATTTTGACTTTACCGCACATGGAATCTGTTCTCCTTTGAACTGACCTTCAACCCCTGCGCATCAGTTGGCAGTATGTCCCACATGTTTGTTACAATTCTCAGGAGTGAACGGCTCACCCAACATGCGATAACGCATAGATGCATATTTGCCACACCAAAACCAATAAAGCAAACCAGCACCTCACCGTCTTTTGCCTTTCTCTAAAACTAAGGATCTGTCCATTAAGTTTAAGGGAAGCTTAAGAATTTCTCATTAGCAAAATCAAGGAATCTCTGTGTTCTCATTGTTTCCAGAGAACGACTCATCAAAGCTACTTTAAAATGGAAAGTAGAAAAGAAAACAGTGTGAATCTTTTAGCTTTTTTGCTACATAATTTGATAATGTTGTTAATGAGCCTACGTTGAGTCTAGTTTCTAATCTCCTTGCAGAGTGCCAGCCATGCCGCAGTGGCTGGATCCTATTTAAGAACAAGTGCTACCTGTTTTACAATGAGAACGCCCCCTGGAAAACTTGGGAGGAAAGCCGAGTGTATTGCAAAGGCAAAGCTGCAGATCTGGTTGTTGTTGACGATCTCAAAGAGCAGGTGAGCTCTAACAACAAGACCACAGCACAATTACAGCCATGATATTTTCTTACATAACTGATGATAATTCATAAATGTCACTGAATGACGAATGATATGACCCACAGGAATTTCTCAGTAGTCACATAAAATTTTACTATAGTCAATACCACGGATACTTTATTGGGTTACAGAAGACAGCAAATAACTGGGTCTGGATTGATGGACACAATGACACGCTGAGGTAAGAAAACTGTCTTACAGCTACAGAACAAAGTTACAGCAGTGGTGGGAATGACTGAATGATTAATGATAAAATAATATCGTGATTTATATGCCAATAATAATAATATTGGATAAAGTGATTTCAGTAAAAGAAGATGCATTATGAAAGAAATTATGCAGAAATAAAATATTTGGGATGTTTTTACACATGCTGACGTTCATGTCCTGCTTTTATAGTTACTGGATGAAGGAGATGTCAGACACTTCAGTCTCATATGTGCTGATCATCCCTGGGACGAATGCCACAAAAAGCTGGGTCGAAGCGACCGGTTACTTTCAGAACAAATTCATCTGTGAGGTAGACGCCCTGCTTTTGTCCACTTAGTTCCAGCTGCCGTTCTCTGTGTGCTCTTCCACGTTGCCATCCATGCTCCAGATACTGTCTGCATTATTCGTTTCTCATCTTTATAATGGAGGATGGAGAACTTGTAGTTTTTCAGCTGCTGCAACTATTTATGAAAACAGACTTTGAGCAGACCAGTGTGTGTGTCGCCAAAAAGCAGAAATAATGCAACACTGTACTTTTACACCGCACAACATTGCATGTATTGATTACATAATTCATGTTGCAAGTTCCATCCCGTGTCAACCTCAACGCTGTCTCCATCTGTCTCTGTTGTAAAGTGACGGAGGTTCAAGGAAAAGTTGAAAGTTCAACTTTTGGGGTTTTGTTAATCATCTATTTAAAATAACAGCGTGATGCAGATGTTTTAAAGCCCTTTTTGATGGAAAGACAGTCACTGCACTTCACATGTTCAGCAGGCATATTTATCTTTTTAACTTTTTGATTCATCTAGGAAGAAATTTGAGATACAGTAACACTTTAAGGATTTTTCTGAGCCACCGTAGCAATGACAAAGGGTCGAGTCAACAAGATTTTTCGACCGTTTTGTTATTTTTAATAGTGAAGTGAGGATAGTGTTCAGCATCTGAACACTCACTGAGCTGTCAGTTTAAAGAAACATTTAAATCACAACCAACACTGATGTTGAAACTCAGGTAAATGAAGGTCGAACATATATTTAATTAATGAAATGATCCAAAAGATCATAAAAAGACACATTTATTCTACTATTCAGTTTTTTAATCTTTGGTGACTCGAACCAAGATATTTGGTTGGAATTGAAGGCAAAAGGGTCATTTATTGTTGTTACCATGGACGCATTCTTCTCACATCTTGATTAAAGGAACAGTTCACCCAAAAATCTTTTCCCCCTCTGGCCTGTAGTGCTATTTATCCATCTGGGTTAGAGTTGCCAGGTTTTCCAGATATCCACTGAAGACACATCTGCTTTCTCTTAAATACAGTGGGAGTACATGTGACTCACCTTGTGGTGCTGAAAAACATTTGAAAAACTCAGCAGTAATATCTCTTTTTAGAGATCACTCGTGGTTACTCAAGAAGGGAAACAAATTCCTTGTTTAGGCGTTTTAACGTAGGAACTATTTTATTTTCTATCATCTTCACAAAAAAGCTTACAGCTAATCAACATTACAGCTCAGGAAACAAGAATCTCATCAAAGTTTACATCTGTCACAAGTGTGTGCGTCTTGTCCCAGGAACACGCTGACACACCTGTCAGGTGACTAAAACTCTGCAAATGATCTACGCACATGAATATTTTCTAATTCCTACAAAAGATACAAACATGTTGTATATTTGTTTACTTTGTTGTTTAAAATGTTTATTTACGCAAAGACAATTTTAAATAAAAGAATCAAAAGTACAAAAGTCTGCTGAGTCTGATCATTTAATTTGCATATAAAACCAGCATGTGTCACAATACTCCGCGTCCTGCACCAGTACTGTAAAAACAGCTGGGGTCTCCGTCATGTTTACCTCCCAGAACAACTAAACTGACTCCAGCTACAATCGCTGAGGTTAGAAAAGCCACGTCTGGTTGTGATGGATTATTTAGGGCACATTTCATGTTATAAAGGCAATCTTTAAAAAAAAATCATCAACTTGTCTAAACAGCATCGGGCTTGTAATGCGCATCACCTGCTGGATGTAGTTAAAGATGTTTTCCAGTTTGCTGAAAACATCCAAAGTTCCTTTACAGTCCACGTTTAGACTGTAACTCACCGAGTTCCTCTAATATCGACTAAACAAAGCTAAACAGGAAGCACTCACATGAAACCTCAGCTGATTGTTTTTTTTAAACCACAATTTCACTTGTTTATTCTTGCTGGTCGACATTGATGATTCAGGTTTAGCACCACAGACGAGTACACTGGGAAGCACGTCCTCTTCAGACATGGAATTAGATTCCCAGTTAATCACACACTAGTCTTTAGACTTCTTCTTCTTCCTCTTCAGAGGAGGAGCCTCCTCATGTGTACACGTTTTGTCCTTTTTGCACTTTTTCCTTTTCTTCACTGACTCTGTGACGTCTGAGTCCTCCAGTCCTGTGTGATTTGATTGGCTAGGCTCCTTACAGTCACTGTCATTTTCCTTTGGGGGTTTAGAGGATTTCTTCTTCTTCTTGCCCTCGTCAGCATGCATCTCAGCAGTCACCTCCTCGCTCTCTGCAGCCGGTGAATGCGTCTCTTCGACTCTGTTCTCCTCCACTTTGTTCTTCTTCTTTTGCTTCTTCTTCTTCTTCTTGTGCGAATCATCTGCCTCACAGTTTTCTACATGGATCAAATCCTCATCAGTTCTTTCCTCGGGATCAGCGCTCTTCTTTTCCTTCTTCTTCTTTTTCTTTTTAGGTTGAACATCTGTTGTGGGAGTTTCACACACTCCATCACTACTCTTCTCATTCATTTTCATCTTTTTTCTGCTTGTCATCATCTCCTCCGGCGTCTCTAAACGGGAGGCTGGAGGAGGAGCACTTGCTGGTTGGTTCTTCTTTCCATACTTGGCCATGAACTCGGCCTCCTGCTGCTCCAGCCTGGCTAACTTGGCGCTCATGGTCAAGCCGTGCCTGGCTCCCCTAAAATAACAGAAGCACAGAAAACTGGGTTATGCTTTTTTACAGTTCTTTGATGTTTTTTATGTCTGTGAAGGTTCTCAGTCATCCAGGTCATCGTAGTTGCTTCAAGCAACTTAAAGAAGTCCAGACGCTTTTCTTTGCAAGCTCCTTTGACTTTGATGTTTTTTTCCATGTTGAATTCTACAAATCATATCATCTTACTTGTGAGCTGTGCGTCCTCCACAAACCTTCATAAGATCAGTGTCAGAAAGCCTGCAGAGAGTCAGACAGAAACCTCACGATGTAACTTATCAGATAAAAGGTCCGAATACAATTCCAAGTCTCAGTTGCTGATGAGATCAGATGTTGTGAATGTTAGTCTTACTTGGTGGTGCTGGACAGATCCATCCTCTGCTCATCCTCCTCATCAGAGCTGCTGCAGTCATCTGAGCTGGAGGCCTTCGGCTCTGGCTGCTCCTGACCAGACAGCAGCGTGGCAGACTGAAAGAAGAGCCAGCCGTTTGTTTGTTTGTGTGAATAAAATAAACTACATTTAAAAACACAATAAGCGTCCATGTCATGCACAAAAGTGTCGTAATGTCCCACTGTAAGGCCCGCTTTAGACTAATGTGGGGAAACTTTGCAGAGCCTACGATGTGAACTACATAAATGGCCGACGTCGGTGACGCTGTTTATGCTTTTGCTGTTACTGTGTGGTCGTGTCCCCGTGTTTTATAAGCCGTGCCAGACGGGTTCCTGCTCTTTGTTACGGTCAGTTTTTGGGGTGTGAACATTTTTACATTTCTTTGTACTTTCCTTCATGTCCTCTCAGTTTCTGCAATCGCACACGAACGCTACAACAAAGGTGGAGGTCGAGGCGACGACATACCTGCTGCTCGGTCAGATTTGGGGACCGCAGCATTGTTTTTGTAGCCATTTTGATTTTCCTGAACGAGACGCTCTCATGACTCATCGCGTAACGCCAGTGACCAGCAATGAGTGGCAAGCAGTGTGATGACTGAACTGCAGTAAGTACAACAAGAAGGGACATGCAGCTAAAAGACAGCAAACAATTACCTTGACAAAGCATCCATACAGCTTATCTTTAGCCAGTGTCGCTTTCCTCGGCTTTTTATTGGAGATCATCCCATCCTCTTCTTCTGCAGTCTTCTTCAGCTTAATCCCATTCTGCATCAGAAAACCAGGAAACACGTTAACGCTGTGTAAGTGAACAAACCAGCTGCTTCCACTCGGAGCCTGAATGGAACTGATGTGAACGTTAAACTGAGTCTGGGCCTTGTTGCAGCTTCCATCCACTCCTCAGAGGTGGTGCTCTGAAACGTCAAACTGCTCCTAAAATCCTGAAACTATTCTCACACTGAAAAAACAGCCGCACTCAGGTGGACGAGCTAAATAAATAAGTACGAGCAAAACCTAAAAAATAAAACAAATGAGCGACCTACTTGATCAGACTCCACCTGCAGGCTGGAGGAGGCTTTATTGAAGACATGATCCCACCAGTGGAAGGTGAACTGCTCCCCTTCTTTATGGCCAACCTTGCAGAAGAAATGTAAATGGCCCTCTCAGCTTAAACCTGTTTTAGCGTCAACACAAGCGTCTGCTGCATAAAGACGAACAGCACTTACTCCTCCTTTGTCACACTTCACTTTCACCTTGATGGCCTCCGATATGCCGTTTTCAGCTCGTCCCAGTCCTTTACCTGAGGAGAGAAAGCGCCGATCAGACTCCTGCACCTGAGCGCCGACCCTCACGAGCGCTGCTTTAATGTCTGAATGAAGAAGTTCAAAGTATGTTACCGTGCTCCCAGCCGTGGCGAAGGAGCTGCTGCTCCGCAAACTTCAAGCCACGACTTTTCTCTTGAACGACTTCTGCCATCTGCACACAGACACAGTTAAATGTAAGCAAACCCATTCAATTCTTTTTTTGTATTTCTGGACATTTGATAAATAAAAACCATGTTACACCTGAGTAACTTAAACCCTTAAAACAGTTAAGTATGCAGAGAAAACCTAGCGTGTGTTCTTAGTTGATTTCCTGCTGGGCTGAGATCATGGCTGTATGTTTGGATGCTCTCAGCACAGCATCCATGATGTGATGCTGCAGGACTCCCTCTCCCACACTTCCTATCAGAAATAATATGTAATGTCTACCTACCTTTTAGGACTGGGCGATATATCGAGTTTTTAAATATATCAATATATTTTTATACGAGATAAGAGATGTGTGCCATAAAGTGCAAAATAAAAAATGTGTGAAACTGCGTCCCGCCCCGAAACAAACCACCTTACAGAACTCGTATACAGTATTTTTCGGGCTATAACCTTACATTAAAATGCTGTCATTTTCTCAAAGATCGACAGTATGACATGTATGAGTTCTCCTTACTGACCGCGAACCGATTTTATGTGCTACACGGCGCTCAGCAACCTGCCAAAAATGCTTTAGTACGACTTTGCTGAGCTACGAAACTGCACCGCTTGATGGTTTGTCGGAGCATTACGGCTAGCGTAGTCAGAAGCCTCGCGGAGTGATACGTACTGTGCTTCAACGTAATATTACCGTATTGTGTGTGTATAAGGACCATAAATGGCACCTGTAAGAGACACGGTTACAAAGAGGATTTCAAACTCCAGGCTGTCAGTCACGCAGTACAAGTTGGGAACAGAGCAGCTGTGAAATCTGTCTCTTTGTTATTATGCTCAGCGTCTGTTAGTTTACATTTCGACTGCACAATTGTGAGCTTTTTGTTATGCACAAAAACAACACTGTTTTCTTTTATTTATGGAGCATTATTATTTAATAAATGCTGATAATTTATTTCTGAGTAATTTTTTCATGTACATCTGCGCTGTATGTGAATAAAAGTGCCTGTGTGACATCTGGGACACAGCTTAGACTAAGAACTCTTTTTGTTCTTATTTAATGGCTTTAAAAAATATCGAGATATATATCGTGTATCGCCATCCAGCTAAAAAATATTGTGATGTGAATTTTAGGCCATATCGCCCAGTCCTACTTCTTTTCCTCACTTGGTGTAAGACAAATCACCCACAGGAGAGGTGGAGGAGTGATGGAGAGAATAAATTAAGATTTTCAGGTAATGGTTGAAAAATAAATGGCACTCAGGGAGCAGGTCAGTCACAAACACACATCTGTATGTATTGTGACTGGTGAGTTTTACAGGGTCCTGTCTACTGTTCTTACTGTGCAACAGTTGCAGTGTTATGAATATAAAGACCCTAAAGGAGACGAGACCTTCCCTATTATTGCCCTTCAGCTCTGACTATCCCACCTCCCTCATAAAGAGTCTGATTGACGACACAGGAAATCATTCCTGCCTGTGGCCATCTCCCTGTACAACGCATCCACTTAACACACTGTTTGCTGCTACAACTACACATGTTTCTTTTCCAAATATTTATTTATAAGTGACTTATGTATGTATGTATGTATATATATGTATATATTGTACTATTCTTAGTTAGCGTATTGTCTGTCTTGTCTTAATGTTGGTTTAAAATGGAGCACTGTAACAAAAAATAATTTCCCCCAGGGATCAATAAAGTATTCTGATTCTGATTCTGATTCTGATTGTGCTTTTTGTCCACAGCAAACATTTTCTTATTGCTTTTCTTAGTCAGTTCTTGTTTTCATTCGCAGATTTTACTTCATTAGTGATAACTTTTTTAAAAAGCTCCGATTTCTCATTTCCTAATAATTACACTGATTATCTGTGTTTTTGGAGACTTGGTGTATCGACGTATTTGATGGAGAGCAGCTTGACTCAACTCCGGTTTGAAACGTGCAACAGAAATAAAAGTTTGACTTTGTGTTTCTGACTGTTGATCTAAAGACTTTTCAAATGTTTTAAACATCCAATATATTTTAAAGGAATCGTTTTATCCACGATATTGAGACATGTCGCGCACGGTTAGCCTATAAAACCAGTCTGCTTCTCTTATAAGCTGCCGTGTAACTGCAGAGAGGTTTAAAGCAGATCTCAGGACCTGAGCAGGTTTAAGAGTGAAGTTAAAACTGGTGAATTTGCGCATTCTGGGATGCTAACTGAACCGGTTTCGCTCTTTACACTGGACGAGCTGATGCTAACAGCTAGCGTTAAACACCTGATGTTCACGGCCGTTTCTAGACCAATGTTTCCCGAACCTTCGGCGACACAACAGAAATAACAAGTCCACAAACCTCCGTTTGTTTCTGTCGAACTGTTTCACTGAAAAACGTGAGGACTGGAACCGTGCAGGAGCATCAGAGTGTAAACATGCGGTGCCAGCAGACCGCTGACATGACACCGGAAACACGTCACGGAAGGGAGGCGGTAACCCCCCCCCCCCCCCTTTTCCCAATAACTTTATTAACATGTGCATAAATTAAAGGAACCAAAACAAACAAACAAAAACCCAGTAATTGCTGTATTCACATCTGTTATATCACAGCACACAGAGACACATAATAAATGATGCATAAAAAATCAAACAAAAAATAGTTATAGTCTAATGTCTCTGTCACCACAAAATTTCATTAATCTTCTGTCCTCCATGTTCTTATAGAATAGAATAGAATAGAATTCAACTTTATTGTCATTGCACATGCACAGGTACAGGGCAACGAAATGCAGTTTGCATCCATCCAGAAGTGCTTTAGTGATATAGATATATTACAATATATATTAGCAATAATATAGATATGTGAGTATATTACAGAAATGGGTCTATTATGTTATAATGTACACGGTATGAAGTATGTTGTGAATATTCTATAACTATAAGTATGTACAGGCTGTAGTGAGTACAAGCTATGTACAGGATATGAACAGGATATAAATATGAAAAACTATACAGAATATGAAATAAATAACTTTACAGAATCTGGGATATACAGCTATACAGAAATGGGAACTATGCAAGTTGTAAACAGTTGTAGGATTAAAAATTATCGAATGTACAGAATGATTATTTACACAGAGCTATACAGTAGTGCAGTTAAGATAAGTGAGGGTGTAGATAGTTTCTACAGAGGCTATATAAAGTGCTAGTGGTTGTGAGTGGTGGTTCAGTCCATGTTATTATTGTGTTTGAGGGTACAGTTGTCCATTGTGGGTGTGTGTATGTTCAGTCCATGAGTTAACGTGGGTCAGATGTCAGGAGGCAGAGTTCAGGAGTCTGACAGCTGTGGGGAAGAAGCTGTTCCGGTACCTGGTGGTCTTAGTCCGGAGGCTCCTGTGGCGCCTCCCAGAGGGCAGGAGGGTGAAGAGTCCATGTGATGGGTGACTGGGGTCTTTGATGATTTTCCCAGCCCTTTTCAGACACCGCTTCCTGTAGATGTCTTTTATGGCAGGAAGTGGTGCTCCGGCGATGCGCTGGGCAGTTTTCACGACCCTCTGCAACGCCTTCCGGTCCGAGGCAGAGCAGTTCCCGTACCAGACTGTTATACAGTTGGTCAGGATGCTCTCGATGGTGCAGCGATAGAAGTTCACCAGGATGTCTGAGGACAGGTGGTTCTTCCTCAGAGTCCTCAAGAAGAAGAGGCGCTGGTGAGCCTTCTTGACCAGCTTGGAGCAGTTGGTCGTCCAGGTGAGATCCTCGGAGATGTGGACTCCCAGGAACTTGAAGCTGCTCACACGCTCCACAGCCGTCCCCTTAATGTGGATGGGTGGATGTGGGTCAGCATTCCTCCTGTAGTCCACGATGAGCTCCTTGGTCTTCTCGGTGTTAAGCAGCAGGTTGTTTCTGTCGCACCACTCAGCCAGACGATCCACCTCCTCCCTGTAGGCGGCCTCATCGCTGTCACTGATGAGGCCAATCACCGTGGTGTCATCTGCAAACTTAATGATGGTGTTGGAACCATCAGCAGGTCTGCAGTCGTGGGTGAAGAGGGAGTAGAGGAAAGGGCTCATCACACAGCCTTGTGGTACACCGGTGTTCATTGTGATGGTAGATGAGCAGCGGTTATCCAGCCGGACATGTTGGGGGCGGTTGGTCAGGAAGTCCAGTAACCATTTGCAGATGAGGGAACTGATACCCAGGTCTGTCAGTTTCCTGATGAGTTGTGAGGGGTGGATTGTATTGAATGCTGAACTGAAGTCTATAAACAGCATTCTGGCGTAGGTGTTGTTGTTGTCCAGGTGTGAGAGGACAGAGTGCATTGCGATGGAGACTGCATCCTCTGTGCTCCTGTTCCGGCGGTATGCGAATTGGTGGGGGTCCAGGGTGGGGGGGAGACAGGATTTGAAGTGTGCTAGGACCAGTCGCTCTAAGCACTTAGTGATGATGGGGGTGAGTGCTACTGGGCGGTAGTCATTGAGGCAAGATGGGTTGGAGTTTTTGGGTATCGGGACGATGGAGGTGGATTTGAAGCAGGCCGGTACCACAGCGTGGGCCAAGGACAGCTTGAATATGTCTGTGAGCACTCCTGCAAGCTCCCCAGAACACGCTCTGAGAACACGCCCGGGGATGCCATCAGGGCCTGCAGCCTTGTGGACATTGATCCTGCTCAGCACCGCTCCTACATCGGTGGGGGAGAGAGTCATAGGTTGGTGGTCTGGCGTCATGTCTGCTTTGGTTGTGGTTGTGGGGTTCCCTCGCTCAAAACGAGCATAAAAGTTGTTGTATTCATGGCCACTTTGTCCCCTAAACATGTGGTTACACAGTTTACACAGTTTGTTTGAATGTACTTGTTATCAACAAGTGAAAATGACACCTGTGTATTTAAAATCAGAGTACCACACTGATGACAATGAAAAGATTATCCCAATGAATAAATTCATAGATAAATAAAACCAGTTCAATGAGGAAGTTCAGGAAACGCTATAATATCAGCATTTCATACATGGAAAAATAACAGAAAACGAGCCACATTAGAGTAGAGATTAGATTAGATAGAACTTTATTAAACCCTTGGGTGGGTTCCTCTGGGAAATTCGATTTCCAAAAAAGCACAGCACCGACAGAAGTTACAGAGTTACAGAATATTATATATATATATATATATATATATATATATATATGTATATATATATATATATATATATATATATATATATATATATACACATACATACATATATATATATAAAACACCCAGCACGCCCCTGCGGGCGGTTTATCCTTCAAGCTCGGGTCCTCTACCAGAGGCCTGGGAGCTTGAGGGTCCTGCGCAGTATCTTAGCTGTTCCCAGGACTATATATATATATATATATATATATATATATATATATATATATATATATATATATATATATATATACAATACACACACACACACACATATATATATATAAATACAGAGACAATATAAATAAAATATACGAAGGGGATAAATAGAATAAATAGGAATAAAAATAAAAATACAAGTGAATTGCACATTTCAAGTATTGAGTCTATTGCACCGTTGACTATTTACAAAAGTATTGCACAAAAGGTATTGCACAGTGAGGTGAAGAGGCACATGGAAGTACAAATGTAACCATTTTATTACAAAATCAAATCAGTTCAGTGCTTCTAGGATTTTAAGCTTAATTTAATTTAAATTTGTATTCTCTGTGTGTGTGTGTGTGTGTGTGTGTGTGTGTGTGCGTGCGTGTGCGTGTGGCCTTTCAAACAACGTCATGCAGGGTTGATGTTTTTAATGACTGACTCTGTGTCAGTAGGTGGCAGCATTACATACCAGAAAGAATAAGAAAACAATCAATTGTTAAGCCTGGGGTGGTGCAAATGTGTTCTCTTACTGACATTAAAAATGAGACATATTTTAAGAATTGGTATTAATACAGATGTTTTTCCAGGTTTATTCCTGCACACAGAGGAAAAACTGACTAATGGCTGCACTCCTTTCTGATGAATACGTTTTTTAAAGAAGAATTAACAATTCAAGATCTCCCTATATGAGATTAACTTGTCAAAATACCCCAAACCATGCACTGTGCATTTACTATATTACTGATAATAATTTCAGATAGTCCTTTTTTCTCTGGGAGGACTCAAAATTCCAAATAAAGATTTTTTTTTACTCTACACAGTGCTTTTTGCCTCTCTCTACATACAAACTGATCAACACTGACTCTTTAGATATCATATTTCAACCAGCAGCTGAAACTTAACCATAAAACTGACAGAGATCATCAGCTGCAGTTGGTAGTAGCATGTTTTCAGGATGAAGAAACCGAATTGACTTGAATGTTGGGAATGGTGTTTGCCGGGTGTAACAGGCAGTTACGCCCAGGATTGCTTCACATCAGCAGATGTTTGCGTTCCTCAGATACCTTTTCTGACCTTACCGGGGAAAGCTAAAAGCGACACTTAAATGATGTCGGCCATCCATCAGTGTCCACTCTGTGGGACGGCAGGAAACAATTTTATTTAGCCTCTGCACTGGTTTCCTCACAGTGAGGATGTTTGTTCCAACAGGCCTCCATCCATGAGCTGTTTATCTGTGTCAGCACCCAGCAGGAGGGAAACAGGCATCCTGAACACTCTGGTTATCAGCTGGCCTACTGTTTGGGGAGCAGGAGGCTATTACACAGCTGTCTGTGAGAGACTGGTGCAGACTGGTGAAGAAAGAGAAGACACATGACTAAAAGTCTGTAGACAATAGCTCTGGTAGTTGACTGGGAGTAAACCCCTGCAGACAGCGATGTGACCAGTGTGGAGTGAATCTGACTGAGAATCATATGAGTCAAGCCCTGCTGGCCATTAGAAAGAGTTCAGGATTCAAACACCTGAAGCCTTTTTTATAGTACTGCATTTGTGTTTGTTTGCAATGGTATTGCTTATGCAGAAAGATACACAAAGATTCTCCAAAAATCAGCAGTAAAGAGAAAGAGCACAGAGACGATTGGTAGTTTTAGTGAAGGAGAGCATGCAGAGGGTTGGTGTGATGGGCAGGATGTCAGGGATTGGGTGAAATCTGCTGTGGTGACCCCCAAAAGACAGAAGTCAAAAGTAGAAGAAAAAGGAAGGAGAGAATTCAACTCAGCATTTATTGTTTGACTTCAAGCTAAAGAAACTTACCTTTTAATCTGTTTTGTACTTTTTAATGCTTTTTATATGTTTACACATTTATTTGCAAATGTATCTATTTTGTACATATTTATGTATTAATATATTTGTGCAGATTGTAACTTTACACTGTAAGTATAAATTGTTTCTATGTTCACTGTACCACATGTTCAACACATAAAAGAAACAAATCTGTTTATAATTGTTCAGGTGCTTTCTTTTTCGTCACATGTAACCATTAACCGTGGTTATATGATGCGCACACAGGAATTTATTAACCATCAAATACTGCAGAAGGAACTGATCAGTCACACAGTATTTATAGAGGATGGATGAACATCCTGGCTCTCAAAAGTGAAGCCAGTCCTGATGACTAGATTTATTACACTGCAGATCTTATTTATGTTATTTACAAAACATATTGGCAAATGTGTAATTTCTTTCATATACAATGCTAGAGACTTGCACGTACAGCTAAACGGCTTGTGAATGTGGTTTCCTCACAGCAGACAGAAACTCTTAGTCTGATTCTTTTCAAAATGCAAAACAAACAAGGCAGTGACTTCTTGGACTTTCAGTTTCAGTTTATTCACAGGCAGACAGGGATACTGAAGAATATACCATATGAATGAGTAAATGTCACAAACTGCCTGTTCATCATGTTTTGCATTGATGTGCAGAGTCTATATATGCTGTACCACTAGGGGGCAGTGTGACAAACAACCAGTCTTGCCTGTGCTGTAGTTGGTCATTCAGTCAGCTGTGGAGAAGAGCAAACTGTAAACTGAAGGTTAAAACAATGATGTGTGTCCACTGCAGCCACTGTCAGTGCTTTTCATGCTGTCAGTCTGACATCTCCATCATCAGCATCCTCAGTATAATCTATACATAATCCATCCGCTGCACATCTGGAAAGCTATCGACTTTATATTAATTATAAAACAAACACTCTTTTTTTTCTTTTACAATAGTTGCCAACATTTTGGGAGAGGTAGATTTATTACATCGAAAATCTTATTTATGTTTTTTATATAACATATTGGTCAATGTGTAATTTCTTTCATATACAATTCTAGAGACTTGCACGTACAGCCAAAGGGTTTGTGAAGGTGGCAGCAGACAGAAGCTCTTAGTTTGATTTTCTTTTTAAAATTCAGAAAACAAACAAAGCAGTGACTTCTTGGACTTTCAGTTTCAGTTCATTCACAGGGAGTCAGAGATACTGAAGAATATACCATATGAATGAGTACATGTGACAAACTGCTTGGTTTCTGTTTCTAGGCTCTTTTGTCCGATCACACCAAGTGTTAGCGAGAGCTTTTAACTCTTCATACTGCCATCTAACTATAGCGACTTCTGGGAAACCATAAAACTGACATGGCAGCATCTTGGGTGACGTCACTGGGTTTAGGTTCATCATCTGTATACAGTCTATGTGTGAAAAGCAAAAATGGCTAATGATCATTTCTATTGTGTGTTTCTGAACAATGAGAAAATCTCGGAGCAGATTTCGTGAAGAATTGACACTTGCCCCCGGAGGTTAGATCAACAGACTCAATCCTTCATGGATCAATTCACATATTTTAGACTATTTCTGGATTTTTGTCATCTGTCGTGCACCAGCTGAAACTTCATAAGACCCCTGCCCCCGACCTTGTTCATTTTGTTTCCACGTTTTCACTATCTTTGCTGCCTGCTGAAACTCTTCTGATTTCAACAACGATCTATCTGAGCTGTATTTTCCACCTGCACACTCACTCTAAACTTACTTTTTTTCCCAGGTATTATCCCTCTGGAGCGCTTATTCCTAAAAATTTCCAAAACACACACACTTACACATCAAGGTCTGGAGGCCCACCGAAGGCAAAAACAACTCCCAGTCTCCCTGCAGACCTCCCCCCCCCTCTCTCTCCTAAACCTCCTTTCTGCTCTATCCCTCCTTCTCTTCCCTCCTCCTCTCTCGGTCCCCTCGCTGTCACAGTTTTTCCACTTTCCTTGGCTCCACTTTACGACCCTCCCTCGTTTGGAAGAAACTGCTCTCGTTATTTTTTCTCTCTCTCACTTGTGAATGTTTATCCGGCTTGAAGATTTCTCTAAGTGTATGGGCTCTAAAGCAAACGCCGTTTTTCTTCACAGTTTCGTCCTCGGAAGTCGCTTTTTAGGTGAAATATTTCAGCTGCAGAGAGTCTGCGTGTTCCTGGATGCCAAGGTGAGTAACAGGCTGTCAGCGAGATAACAAACAAACAAACAAACAAACAAACAAACAAACATAAACTAAACAAAACAAATATAATTTATTGCTTATTGACCTGTCAATGAATGCACCTTTGTTTAATTGCTTACTCGTACACGTAGCGTGTAGGCATGTGCTGTTATTGCACCCCAGACGGCGAAAACGTCAGTTAATCTCATGAAATAAAAAAAAGGATAAATTAAATATGATTCATTCAGTTAAATACCGATTATAGATCACTATAATTTAAGAATATAATATTCGTGGAGTCTTACTTTTGGTACTTCATTTTCAGACAATACGTACTTACTTTTACTGGTCGTGTTTTCATTTATTCATGTTTCTGAACGTGTCTTTACATTTCTTTGAATACTTCGGCTGCCACTGCTTTCATCAGATAATGTGCATCAATATTCAATAAAATCCCCCGTAAATCTGCAGACGACCACTTTCATACTGCTACATTACAACATAATACACATGTGAACATTATTAGTGAACTTGTCCTCTAAATAAGATTTCACGTTTCTGTGTCCTGAATGTATTTTCTATGTTGAATCATAATCACCAACAGTAAAGTCGTCTGTTGGGTACCATGAAGGTGTTGGAGCTGAATTATGTGGTTGCTGTTGCGGTTGATTTGAAATCACATTTTTACATTTTTGTCTTCATTCATGTGAAATGCATCGTGTACACTTAGCTTTGAAAACTATACTGGAACAATCTACTCAAACTTGTGATTGATTATTAGACATAAAATACCTTTGAAGGTCCACATTTGTTGGTCAATATTTGTAGCACAAGATGAAATATGAAAAGGCAGCCTGTGTTTAACCAGATATATAAAGAAAAAATTGGATTTTAAAGTCTAACTGTGTATTAAAGTTGAATGAGAAGCATTTAATTGATCCCATTCTGTATCTTTATTGTAAACCAGTGATTGCTGTAACCTCAGACTGTTAAGGTTCTGGGTTCAAACCCCAGGAAATCTCAGGAAGGCTTGAACCCAGAACTGGATGTGTGTCCAAAAACATCAATGTTAAATGTTGAGACAGATGAGGAGTAGGACAAGTAGGACAAGAATAATCAGAAAAGATTATTCTTGTCCTACTTACAAACTGTCAATTCAGTTCAATTCAATTTTATTTAACAGCGCCAAATCACAGCAACAGTCGCCTCAAGGCAGATAGACAATAATACACAGAGAAAAACCCAACAATCACATGAGGAAACACTTTGGTGACAGTGGGAAGGAAAAACTCCCTTTTAACAGGAAGAAACCTCCAGCAGTCATGTCACATAACATCTGTCACATATTAGTCATACTTTTTTCTTTTTTAATTAAAGCACTTGTTTAAATGAACTCCTGACGTTGTGTCACCGCTTCGTGCACTTGCACACTTTTCCTCCCGGGTGTGTTTTTTTTTCTTGGCGTCTCTGCCTCTGCTTTGAAAACGTTTCCAACTACTATCAAGAGACAGCGTGACTCAAAAAAGCTCTGCTCGTCTGGCATGTTTCCTCCATCAATTCATGGCAAAGGAAGTTGCTGGGAGTAGTTCTGCTCTTTTCTCATCTTCCTCTGTTCTGTTTGATCTTCATTAAGCCGTTCAGGTTTCATCCCTGTTCTGGAGCACCTCTGGGTCACAGAGGAGCCGTGATTCAAGCCAGTGAAACGTGGCGGCAAGGTGGCTGCAGCCAGTAGTGCTGCGTGTGTGTACAGCGCACACATCCTGATGTGATGGTGTGTGAGTCAGGGTTCGTGTCCTGTTAGTGAAGTTAATCAGATGAGGCAGATGGAGTGTTTTCTCTGCAGATGTGAGCGGGTGCAGTGGATTGTTTCTCTTTTTTTGGGCATGTGTGAAGTCAGTAACACAATAATGGATGTTTATAGCACTCTGATATGAAAGAGCGCGTTGATTAAAAGGAGTTTGATTACACTGAAAAGGAGAGAGTGCAGCACATTTCGGGAGGGCGGTAGACGAGGGGGTCACTAGCTGAGCCGCTGGATTAAAGAGAAACCAGTGTAGAAACGTGGCTTGATGACAAATTGACATGTTTATAGTTTAGAGCTTTGAAATGTTGAACTCCTGCACATGCATGTGCACTGTTTTGGAAACAAAATGCACGTTTCCTTTCCTCTGTGGAGATGTAAAATCACCGTAAATCACCGTAAATCCAGCAGTTATTGTCTGTGACTTGTGAATGAAAAGCTTTTTGATTAAGGGGCCCTGACATCTTTCGACTCATAAACATCTGCATGGAAGGCGAGATATGATTAACTATCAGAGTAAATCTCAGCCACCTGGTCTGGACTCCTGACCTCACATCTGCTCTGGCAACTGAAACACCTCAGGAAGTCTCTGACTGCAGACTGAACTTTGTGTGTCTACAAATATTCCTAAAAGCTCATTTTTAAAGCTCATATTTAATCAATAAGTTATATTCTGGCTGTTAAAAACGAACTGAAATGGGGCGTCTTTGTTTTCCGTCAGTGCCCTCATATGGAATCCTCATTGGTTGACAGAGTGTCTGCCCTCTTGCAGACTGTTTCGGCTATCAGTGGCATAATAGTGACCCATTTTTTCTCTCTGGTCAACCAACAAAAATCGCCTCCAGTCTGACAGCTGGAGATCCGGCTGACTGAACATCTGTTTGTCCAGGAGAGGACTTGATTTCAGGCAGGCTATTGGATTTGTTTTGGTTAGAGATGACACCGGCTAGAGACACAAAGAGATGAAGTGGAACTGGAGAAAAAAGGGCTCAGTTTAAGTTACTGGATCCCCCGGTGCTTGGGCTTTTCTAAAATTTATTGTGCGACTGCATGGGGCAGCCAGAGTGTCTGCACATTGTCTTTTGAATGTCACTCCTTTTCTTGACAAAGTCATCCCTGATGGCCACACAGCACAATGTAACATCACAGTCTGAAGGCTTTGTTTGCATTATCCATCGAAGCACGGCTGCTGCCATATAGAGTTACGTGCACGCTCGCAGATTAGTCTTTTGCACACTGATGCCATCTTCAGGAGTTATGCCCTGACTTTACCTGGGCTTATATGAAATATATCTCAACATCACACAACATTTACTGCAGATATTTGTAGGTGTGACTCTTTACACTGGGTGTAGTGGACTCATGAGGTGATTTAATAATATCGTAATGGCTCTCACTGCGATGTACGCCTTAAGGAGAAACTTCTGTGGCTGCGAAAAAAAAGAAAGTGCTACAAACGAGTTCGTCCTCTAGAGTCGGGCTCCAAAAGTGAGTCAGTCCTCGTAAACTTCCATTGCCCAACTTTACAGTAGAAATAATATGTCTGCAGACTGGTGCAATGTTGTGTTTGCGCATATTAGAAAACTAAGCAGTGGGCTGCTCACTTTATTCTCTAGTCCACTGATAACACTTTGATTACTTTCCATATCTGCAAGTCTTCTTGGGTCAAAGGGATGTAAACGTGACGTTGAGATTTCGTGTGTCTGTCTGTTGTCTTTGACTGGTCTGCTGAGATTTCAGATTACAATACAACAAATACGCTTGCGCCTGCTGTGCTATCTCCAGCTGTCTGTAACAGAGAATCGAGGCTTAAGTCTGCATTTCACTAGCAACACTTAGTCTCTAATTTCATAAAGGCAGATGTCAAAGTGAAGGTTTGAAATGGTTGACATCATGGCCATCAGAACATTGCAAGTTATGAACTTAACTGTGGATCTGTTAGGCTTAATAAATGATGCCAGTGGAACAGCGGTGGGTGCTGTGTTGGTGCAAACCACCAATAATGGGAAATTTTAGTGTCAGGATGATGACCAGGACCAGTTTCTGTGGTCAGAAGTGGTTGAAAATAGCTTCTTCAGAGCGGATTTGTTCTGAATTTTGAAACTTTCAAACTAAAGAAGTTTTCTTCTAATTCATTATTGATTAACTGAATTCTTTTTTTCATGTCTTGCTGAATAATTTCCATTATGCCTCGCATTTTTATTACTGGGAAGTCAATTCATTATAACATTATTTTAATACTACATTTTTCACTCAAGCAGTTCCAGAGATTGAGGTTAAATACGTTCACATAAATCATTAAAAGCACCGTCTATGATTATGTTAAATCACTATTCTACTCATGCTCTCCCTTTTACGCACTGGCGACAGAGTCTTCCCTATTAAAGTTCAGAAGATGTAAAAAGTGGCCTGTATGAACTTCAAAAAGTTATTTTTGATGTAAAAATAGTCGTCAGGAAAACGACAAAGAGCAAAGGGAATTCAAAAGAAGGTGACGCTGGTTGAATATTCCTACCACAGGCTTATATAAGGCTCTCAACCCCATGTGCTTTGCAGCCGTGCAAATAATTTGGAGCAGATTGGAGTGCGGCCCTCCAGCTCAGGGGGTTTGGGTCGCTCGCTCTGCTCTGGCACCGGAACAGCTTCATTGGGCCTCGGCTCAAATAACCAGTTATAAAAAGTAGAGGTCGAAGGGTTTGGAGCTGGAAATGAAGGAGGAGCCAGGGGCGGGTTGATGGAGTGACCACAGACTACTTGTACTGTGGTGAGGGTCTTTCCTGAAGTTGCTTATGTCGGTGGTTGTTCTGGGTGGTGGGTGGAGCAGCCGTGGAGACATTGTTCATTAAGACTTCGTGGGCTTTTGCTGGTGTCTGTGTCTTTGTAGGACGGCTGGAACCAAGTGAAATTTGAGATGTAGAATTAGAAGAAATATGGTACCAAGTTCACAGCCCAGGAGGCTTCTCGCTCTTTGTCTCCACCACTGTGATGAAAACGAGGTTATGTTTTTGTTATTGTTTGTTTTCATAGCCGCTGAAATCAGCCGTGCGGATGGCAGACAGTGTTTATTTTGTCAGCCATAAGAGAAAATATGACTTAACCATGCAAGATGAGAGGTTTGCATGTGAAAAACAAATGGCCTTTATGTCATGCTTGGCACCACGTGGACATGAACTGCTAGAACTCTCGATGCTTTTCCTGAGTTCAAACCCAGATCCACTCCACCAGCTGCGTTAAGCTCCGAGTCGTCCATCTTGCGCTTTATGAGAGACGTATTTTCTTCTTTTTGTCTACTTTGTTTTTTTCAGGCCACTTCTGAAATACAAACCTAGGCCCCAAAATAGACAAGATGACAGATTATCAGCATACCCATTATTCAAAACAACACGAGCTCTGTGTGGAAAAAAGAGTTCTTTGTGGGGAAAAAGGACACTTAGAAGCCAAGTGGCGCTTGCTGTTGGAAAATGCGAGAGCAGCAGGTCTGATAGCACCTTTCAAGGATTCTCTTTTATGTGTCGCACTTTTTTCTAACCCCAATTTATTTTGTTTACATGCCGGAGGAAGCGAACATAGAGATGCAGCCCTGGATGTACAAGATGTTTCCTATCTGCTTCCTATTGTTTGTCCCTGTTTTCATTCCTGTGGTGCTCTGCCATAATGAGTGAAGACAGAGCAGAGGCAGAGTGGACCTGTGGGGCTTCTTTTGCCCTGTGCATGAAAATCTAAGAGCTGGAGAGCTGAAGTTATTAGCTGCAGACAGATGATAATGAACCAGAGATTTGTAGTCAGTTAAAAAGTAATAAGAAAAGCATGCTATCTTCAAAGACATAATAATCAGTAAAGTGCTGACAAGATACTCAGCGGTAGCTTTTGAGTTTGCAGTGTGTTAACCACAAAAGTGGTCTCTTGGCTTGCTCGTTAATTGGTAAATAGTTGAAACTAATTTCCAGCAGTAGTTGAAAAGCCTGGAGAATCCTCACTGTGATGGAAAAAAAACCCTCAGTGACTCACAGACAACCTGCTGTGTTTCCTGCTGCTTCTGTTTGCCTCTGGGCATCCCGAAAAAGAAAAAGTGTTAACAGTTTCCCTCGACTTGGTTTCCTCCAGTCGTGAACATCATCACAAGATGACAGGCTCCTGCACCTCTCTCCCTCCTGCCATCCTCAGTGTTTGCCCTCCCACAGTGTTGTTTGCCCAGGATGTCCTGTGCGGTGGCTTGACTCTGGCTCTTGTCTCCTCTTTGCTCCCCGTCTTCCTGCTGTGTTAAACAGATATGAGTGTGTCGTTGCAAGAAGCCCCAAGAGACAAATGTGTTGCACAATGCAGATGACCATGCCAGGGCTTTCAATTAACTACAGCACATTCTGCAGAGCCCTCTTTCATCTTTCGTTAGCCGCGAGGCAGCCAAACAAAGTGAATTAATGGCACCACCTGTGGGGGCTGAAACAGTTTCAGTCTAGCGACACTGCTGGGAAAGCACGGAGAAACAGACTAAGTAAAGGAACATCTTGGAGAGTTCACCTTCAGGGTAGCACACGTGGCTCAAGTTTTTCAGTGAAGAAAATAAGGCTCGAACTTCCAGATGCTTGCAGAATGGGGCCCATCTGGAGAGAGGGAGCTTTGGGGCTATATGTGAAAAAATGGCTCTAAAGTGATCACTTTAATAAGTTACAGGTTTCCACCTAGTCCTCCAAAAAGGCAGCACACCATGTGCCAGTGGTAGGACTGTAAATCATGCTCTTAACTTTTAGGAATTTACTGTCCCCAGCTGGACTTCCTGAAAATACAAATAGAGAAGCAAAGTCAGAAGAGATAATGACTGAAAATGACTCTGGTGAACTGTACCTGTCCTGGCCTGCTGCTGCTGCTGCTGCTGCTGCGTGCATATTGGTCCAGGACCTTAGTGTTATCTGGGTACCATAGATACGTCGGACCACATTGAGAATCCATTGAGATGCACATCTGTCTTCCAGGATGCAGCTCCGACTCCCCTCTACCACCCTTCACACACAGGTTTGTTTGGTAAATAACTGATTCACAGCTGGGCGTACAAGTGCCTCAGTAATCACGCAGGAGAAAAAAGAACTGAGTGGACCTTAACAGTTTTGAAAAGTTGACATTTATCTAAAAAGATAGCCACTAGACCAATGTATTTATTTATTTATAAAGTATTTAAATACACTAACACTCCAAAGTCAAAAAATTGCCAAAAATTGTGCATACGAGATAAATGTAGCTTTAAAACTGGTCTTACTCTTAGATTCAAGAAGTTTATTGTCATATACACGGCAAAACACGAGTGGTTACGCAGAGCAATGAAATTCTTCCTTTTCGAGAATTTAAAGTGTAAGTAGTTATGCAACACTGTCACAGTGGAAATATATACAGAACACGGAATATTAAAATTGTTTATATTGTATGAAGTTTTATAATGTTGTATATAAATGTACAAAATTGCAAATTTAAGGGTCAAGATCAGGTCAACAGTATGGATGGACGGATTGTTAGCTAAACATACTTGATATAAAATCTCCAGTTAAAATGATAAATGTAATGCTGCAAATTGTTAGCTGAAGTATGAATAAACAACTGAAACTGCTAGCTCAAGATGTCAGATAAACAAAAAGAAAATGATGATAAAAATTATTAATAAAAGCTTAAAAATCATTATCTAGAAGTTCTGCAGCTAGGAGGTAAAATTAAAAGATAAAGGTATGGATGAAGAAATTGTATTTTGGGTTTGGGTATAGCTAAACTAGGTAAAATGATTAATTAAAAGAAGTTTATTAGCTAACAGTACGGCCGGCAGTTAAAGTTTTTAGCTGAAAGTTTGGATGAACAAACAGTTTCCAAAATTTACTGGATAAAAAGTGAAACTTTCAAGCCAAAAATAATAACACATTCTCACTGATAAATGAACGAAGTACAGATTTTGTTTTAAATGATTGTAAATGGACACATTTGAAATGTGGCGTAGATAGAAAACTCCCTTTGAGGAGAATGTGGTGAACCTTGAAAGCACCAAGTTAAGTCTTATTTCAGGTCAGTCCTGGGAACAAATAGCAGAGAAAAACATCAACAACAACAACAGAAACAGATAGCCACTAGAGCTCAAATCGTTTCCAGCTTGCAGCAGCTGCAAAGAGAAAAAAGCTGCCATCCACTCACATTGGATGTGTTGTCTTAATCAAAACCAGATGTGGCATGGTTAAAATCTGTTACTGTAAATGGCTCGCTGTTTCATTCTGCAGCGACTCAAAGACTTGCATAAAAGCTGCTGCATGGGAACGTTATCCGCAGTATGAAAAATGTTGTTCTTAAATCTACTGTCACAGTGAGGATCAGGCTTCCCATGATGTTACTCAGACGCCACAGACATTCAGAGGGATCAGTATAATGTTGTTGGTCACCAGACCCCCCAAGAAGGCACATTTTACCCGAAATAATAAAAAACAAAAGACTTGTCACAACTGTTTTTAAACAGCGGGTCCTGATCTGTATTATCGAGAGCCTTAAAATAATTGTATAATTTTGAAACTTGTTCAGCTTCTGTGCTTGTAGCTGTTGTGGAGATTGATCGCCAAACGAGCTCGGCCACCACGAGGGCGAAGACCGCAAGCTGTAAGCAAGCTGCACGTTCTTCAGCCAAAACAAAAGACATAATGGAAAAAAGAGAAAGCCCGTGTCCCTGGGTGCACGGAGATACATGGAAGCAGGCCAGGTCTGTGCGTGCACATCTGTGTTTATGATGGTGTTGAATGGTGAGTTTCGTGCTGACTTGGCACTTTGTGGTTCAGAGTTTTCCGTTAGTGGCTTCGGTGTGATCGCCCGTTTCCCCTTGTAAGAAACTACAAGTCAAACAAGTGATTGGAGAATTGCATGCCAGCGATACATCAGCAGTCAGTAAAACAGATTGAGATTGAGTTTGCATATCTCACTGCACTTGATAAACATCCAGATGTGTACAATGCAAAGACTACAGCTATTATAAAAGAGTCTCGTGTTACAGCCATTAGGAAAGCATGTCAATATTTGATGTGCTAGTAAAATATTTGCTAACACCAGCCTCAAGAAATGTTGAGGCTGGTGTTATGAAGCTAATTGTCTTACCCCAAATAAGCCAGAACAAACAGCATTCCACTCACAGCACTTGAAGACTTCCTTGTCTTCTAATGCACGGGCAGCAGCAGACTACTCAGACCTGATAACGAAAGTTATCCCTGCATGGTCGTCTGACTGCATTGTGCAGAGCTTCTTGTCATGTCAGGAATGTTTGGCTTTTTTGGTGTTTAAATTCTCCAAGAGTGTTTGGGGGGTGAATCAAATCATTGTGTGTTTGTCAGGTATAACACTTAGTACCACCCTGTACTAATCCCAGCTCTGGAGATACTTCTACAGCTGTCTTTTTGTTCTTTATTCAGTTTTTTATTTGTTTTCAGGGCTTGTTTGATTTCTTGTTTGTTTGTAAGTCTGGACAGGGAGTCTTTGATAAAGATTAGTTGACTTATTGTGGAGGACAGTTCAGCAACGACTCTGGTGTCCTCTGTGCTCTTAGTATTTCTTCAGAGCCTTGAGGTTTTTTGGGGATTTTGGTGTGTTTTATCCTCCTGAACCATTCTCCACTGACATGCACGTCTCTGAGGAAGTCTCTGTTTCTCACTGAATAATTCATCTTTCTTCTGATTGTGTAATCATTTCTAAGATACCTGATCTTGTGCTGTTGGGTCTAATCTTCACAAACCCTCAGTCCAGCACTTCTCTGACTCTGGGGAAGCAGAATGGCAGTCAGACGTCTAACATTTTCTTTAACACATTTTTTGATTCCCACTATGACTCCGTCCGTTGCTCAGCAGTGTTTGTTTGGAAGCTGAGGAACAGCTAAATAGTTTTTTTAAATTATGATGTTTTGAACAAATGAGTTAATATGATCACAATCTTCATCTTTACAGTTTTATATGTTTTACATGTCAAAACTTATTGTGTTTTGAAATGTTTCTAAACCTCTTAAAAAAATTAAATGTCATCTCAGAGTCTTGGAGTCTGCTGTTAATAGATGAAATGAATAAAGAGGACTCAGAACTTGTCTAAACAGCTGGTTGCTAGTTTTCAGCAGATGATATTTAAAACATGAGTAAAAAGGTAATTAGTTTGGGACTGTTTTTGTAGGGCTAAAAACAAACTGTACTTTTGTAATGGAGCAGGATGTTATACCAAATACGAAGTCGCATTAAAGTTGAGTCTCTGATGAAGGGAGCATGCCGCCTAGTGCAACAGTGTGGCTCAGTTTGTAGTAGTTTTTGGACAACAGGGGGTTTCATAGACTTTGGTTACGCATTTAGTAGTAATATTAGCTCATTGTTGGTTTTGGATGTTTCTACATTACAGTAAGAAAATTATTTAACATTATCAAATGGATCCTTGTCAGATACATTAAAAACACTACTTGATGTTTGTACTGGTGGGGAGAAATGAATGTAAACAGTGCTGTAATGGAACCACACAAAATTAATTAAGAAGACATCCAGCATATTGTCCAACAGTGACAAAGATCAACACCAAGCCCAAATAAGCATTAGAGAGAGGCCTAAACAAGTGACACATTCAATCGGTGCTTGTTTGTCTGTTTAATCTAATTAGAGACGTTATTCTCTGATAAAGGAGCTACTCAGAGACATCACTAACAACGAGAGTTGATGAACTCTCTAAGACTTCCCTTGAGGCTTTCTTTGTTTTCATTGGCTCATCCAAAAATTTCAAAGGCGCTCGACCCTGTGCCCTGTTCTATATATACAGCGCGCTAATAAAAATGAATCAAAAGTGTTGGCTGTAGCTTCATGATGGAGACACAGCAGCTTTGTTTCCCACAACTTTCTGACCCTGAACGAAGAGGACAGAACATTTGTTTGAGGCAGTAATTAAGTGAAAAGGAACATCTTAAGATAAAAGAAATCAAATTTCATGGTGTAGAAACAACAATGGAGCAGATCCTCTGATGTTTAAAGAGAATTAGGACCAAAACATCAGAGGATAGCGTGATTAAATGTTATTGAGATCCTGGGGACAGTGTGAAGTGTCAGGGAGGTGTCACCACAAATCAGATTAAGTTCTACATAATAACCTTTGCAGTGTGGTGATTGTATGTGGTGGAGAATGAACACCCGCAAAGGTGGGAACCCTCTTGGAAGTGGAAAAAATCAATGGTTGCTGCTGATTCTGTTGATGTTTTTTTAATTTGGGGAACAACTGTGAGCGCTGTCCAGGGTTTGAGTGCTTTATAAGGGGATTGCACAGGTTGCCTGGTGGGAGGCAACCTGTCTGCCATCAATCACACTCTGACTCAGACTGGTTGCAGTCACTCTCTTAGAGAAAGTTTTCAAATTGCTGCCATCTGAGTCAAGTCAAGTCCGTTTATTTATAAGCTTGTTAAAAAATAACAAGCATTGACAAAAGTGCGGTACAACAAGACAACAAAAGCAATAAAAATAACACAATGTAGAAAAACGGACGGACAAAAAATAATGTCAAGGCTCGGTTTTAATAAAAATGAGTTTTCACATCAGTGCACATCTTCTGTGAGCTGCCAGCAGTTAAAGCTGTCTTTGAAAACAGATGCTAGACCTCCACCATGACCAGTTATCTGTAGGTAATGGAAAAAATGACAGTAAGGTTGAAGAGTTCAGAAAATGGGCTTAACTCACCAAAAATACGCCAAGTTTCAGTCACAAGTAAAAAATCCAAGTCCTGGGAGGTGAAGAAGACCTCGTTAGCTGTTGAGCTGGTGTTAGACAGAGTCAGCGTGATCGAGAGTGACTGAGATGGAAGACCTAGTCGGGAGGTCCGGTGCCACCGGGTTTATCCATTGGTAGGGAGGTTCAAGGGAGCACCAGGAGGTGAAAGGGACAAGAATACGGTGTTAGGGAAGTCAGTCAGTCAACTCATCTGCAACACATCTCATTTCATCAGTGGACCCAACTCAAGTGGTTTCTAACTGGTTTTATTCTGTTATATTCATAGACAGTAAGAGCAAGGATGCTGAGCACTTGTGTCATTTCACAGTTACGTTACAGCATCACTGCTTGTAGAGGAACTGCTGAACTTCTGAATGAATTCTACGACCAATAGAGTTTGAATTGTTGCAGCTCTATTGATTATCACTGCCACGTTGTCACAAACAGATCTAATTGCATGTAACTGCCACCTTCATCTTGCTGAATTCCAAACCGTTCACAGACCGCTTTTGGTCTGATTGCGTTTTGTTGCTGCTCTTTTTGTTTGCTGCAGTTTCTTCCAAGATGGCAGCTGACTGCGAGCGGTCGCAGACCTGCTGCCTGCCATCAAAGGCAATGAAACTGCAACATGTTTACACGTGGCTGTGATCGTTTTGTCCGTGCCGTTGTAACGTCACACAACCAAATGATTACAAAACATACATTTAAAAGTTGAAAATTTAGCCTTGGAAATCAGGTCCTTTTTGATAAATCACTGAAGAACAATTGAGGGCATTTTAGAGCTGCCATAATTTAAATTATTGCTATTTTTCTAGCTAAAAGGCTCAAATATGAGAATTTACATTATAAAAAAAATATTTTGGCACATAGGGAGTCTTGAGGATGTCAAGCTTAGGCTCCAGGATATTGAGTCACTGAGTAATTACAGTGTAAATCTTTTATAATTTCTCTGCTTCTATAAACTAATCAGATATAATTTAATCGCACTGATATTGATTTATGAAACTAAGTTCGATTAGCCCAGTCATTACAGAGTGGTCTTTTCTCTTGTTGTTTTTTCTGTTTCAGCAGTTTGTTCCTTAAACATTCAGCAGATATTTGGAGTGTAGAAATAAATAAAATTTGAAGTAAACTAGGAAAAAAGAGGAGATTTGATTCAATTCAGGGATGTGTTTTTACAGAACAATGCATTATAGGAAAACACTTAATACTCGAAGTTTAGAGCATTTCCTGAATGGTTGCAGTCGGCAGACAGACAGTAGTAAGCAGGACGAGATGGAGAGGAAGTGCACATCTGAATCAACAACTGGCCCGTGAGTCCACCAGATCAGCCAGGTGCCACCGCCATTAGAAATATCCAGCTCAGATAGTTGCAGCAAGAGCCACTGACGTCTGAAATTACTATTCCTATTATGTGGTCAGTGGTTGGATTTAGTTCAAGACTCTGTGGCTACAGGGATGCTTCACAGTCAGTCCAAAGTCATCCTCAGAAAACATATTCTGCCAATGAAATTACTTTCTATGTTTTCTAATCTTTAGAATTTGAAGGTGGTTTAAACAATCCATCCAGGGCACTCGTCTTTGTTGCTCCCACATCTCAGTGAGTGCTTTCTGTAGTACAGAGATTTTTAATTTTATGTAGAACGGTAGCATGGAACAAAAGGAAGAAGTGACACAAAACGTGTCATATTGCTGAATCCAACTTCTTTGAGTTGGCCTTTTGACTCTTTACGTCTCATTAAATGACCAAGTCACAAACAGCTGTACATCAAAGGTCAGAGACTCGTGTTTGAATACATATCCAAGACTCACTGTGGATGCAGATGTCTTATGCAACAAACATCATATTTTCCCACATAAAACAACCATTCTCTGGTGATTGCACGTGAAGTGACTTTTCCAAAGCTCCTCGTGTTCGTTTTTCTTACGAGCAGCCTTGTAATGTTGAGGCTTTTCTCCTCTGTTCTTACTGTGCCCATTTACAATGCAAAGCTATGTTTTTTGGTCACAGTTTGTGTTTTTTTTTTACAAGGACTTTGCTCCAGCATGATCCACAGAGCATTAGAGGACATATAATTACAGCGCTGTATGGTCATGTCCCCCAGAAACCTCAGCTAAAGCCTCCATTTTGGGTTTTCCACCATTTTCACTCACTAAAGTTTGCATAAGACTCTTGTTTTAAACACAAGCCAGACATGACTTCAATCCAAGGTGTTCAAGTCTGTGTTTGTATTTATTTTGGTCCACAGAGGTGAGTCGGGGTATTTGTCACACTGTTTTTGTTTGTTTTTGCCGACTTCTCTGACTTCTCTGACCAATGAAACCACAGTCATCCTGCCTGCGGTTATGGTGTGGAGTGTGGCGGACCAGGCGGCAGTTTACACTGTGGCTCCATGTACGAGTGCACGAGCCTCAAACGTGTCGGAGCAATGCAGCAGGGAGAACGAAGGGAGAGCAAGAGGACTTCAACTGGCAAAAAGCCCAGCCCGTCACAAAAAACAGTCTAAAAGGGCTTATTCTGTGATAGTAGGAATGCAAGACCCACACCAGCAAAAATAACTGTTGTTACATCCCAGATACGCTTCAGATCAAATCCGGTGTCATCGTCTAGGTGACATAACTCCTGAGTAAATGCATTCTAATAGGAAAGTTGGAAAAGAAGGAAAACAGGATTTGTTTTGATTCTCAGCAAGGTAGCCGTTCATGCTTAAGAACAGCGCTGCAGGACTTAATGTGGCAGGATGGATTAAAAGTTTTAAAGTTTCACTCATGCTTACGTTTGCTTACATTGTTACCTCGGGGCTGGTGGGGCTGCTTCTGCTTTTAGAGTGGGAAATCCAAGTAGAGTAGATCACTCCAGATGAAAATTCTGAAACACCATTTGTTTGGGTCGAGCAGGGTTTTTTACCAGTCCCTTCATGTATCACTTGGATTTACCTCAGATAACAAAAGGATGAAGCCAGATGACTTTATCAAAGCCTGCAGGGGAAGGAGGCAGCTGTGAACTGCTGGGTCCATCAAATGTTTCACTTTGACAAAAGGGTGACTCTTGCTTGTGACTGTTACGCTTTAAATTTGTTTTCAGAATAAAGTTTTGCTACAGAAACACCATCAGTTCAGGTTCTTTCAGTGTTGTTGCAGTTGCTGCTGTTTGCTAGTAGAGGCCTCCAACTCTGTGTGAACTTGTGTCGATGTGCTCGACAAGTGGGCCAAAACAAAAGCAGCACTATAGTGACCTTATCACACCGACCTCTGTTATCCACTGACTCTGTTCTCTGTCAGCGTGGTGACAGAGGCTGTGACAACAACTGCACCACCTCCTGAGCTCGCTCGTGAAGTGGCTGTCCAACAAAAACACACACAGATCGTGTCTAACAACTAGTTTATTCTGACGGAATAAAGGGAAAAGGTGTGGTTGTCAAGTCTTAAATCTGTTTCTGCTTTATAACACATAAATAGATTAAACTTTTGTGTCTTTTGTATCCAAGCTTTGAGGTTACAAACTTACAAAAGATTTCATTATAATTGTGGAGTTTTTTATTAATGGTTATGTTATGTTTAAATCTAAATATCTGTGTTTGTGTGATGCAGTTTTCAGTATTTGTCTGGCTTAGAAAGATGTTAAAGTGATATAGGAGTTCAGATTTTGATGAGTTTTGATTATTTTGGCAATTAAAAATCCAAGATACCCAAAGTCCAGAAGGCAAAACAGACAGAAGTCTGACAAGGAGCTCAGTGAACTAATAATAGACACACAGAGAGCAACAGACAATCTGATGAGGACAAAGGGAAACGCAGAACTATATGTATGTATATGTAGGCATGATTGGAGATGAGATACGTGTGGGAACATACACAAACAGATGAAATTCATGCGGACGGGAGCAATAATAGGATGTAAAACCAAAACAAGGCACGAGAAAACTTTCAAACTAAAGCATAACCCAAAGACTTACATGCAGACATGAAGAAACACAACAAATATAGCACAGACCACGAGTCTGTAGGGGAGCTGATACAAATGCTTTCTGTCAATGAGTAGATGTGCGCAGAAATACAGTTTTCCTGCATGGTAACAAACTGGTCATGGAGATTATTCTATTCTATTGTATTGGCCACCAAGGAGCTGACAGTATGGTAAAGCCTGTACAGAGTACAACACTACGACAGACACTGTGAACTCACAAATCCAGCTGCTGTAACGTTACTGTAATTTAACAATAAACCTGCAGTTTATCAGAGAGCTGCCTTTCAGAAGTTTGATGCTTTGCTTCCGTGTAGAGTTTCTCTTGAAGGAAAAGTAGTGAAAGAAAGTAAAGTAATGTTCAAGAGACACAATTAACCTCAGCTCTGGGAATCTAAACCTGAATGAATATAACAGGGGGCCAAGATCGAGGAGGGGGTACACAGTGAGTCCTGCTTTTCTCAGTTAAATAAATTACACCAGACCACAAGCCGAGGCTGCCAAATGAAAACTGGCCTGATGTTGGCACACAGATGACACAGGGCTGACATGATTACTTTATATTTTCCAGCAGCTCCCCTAATTAAGAGCGCTTTAAAGGGACTCGAACCCGAGGACAGATTGGCAGCCTGCGCTGGGCATCTGCCGTTGCATTCAAAGAGCCTGTTGGTAAGAAGAAGTCTTTTGCAGAGGAGGATTCAAATGATTTATTCCCATGTTATTACTGGAAACTCTAGCAAAACTGAGGTTTAAGATCTGCTGACATAATTATAAGATTGAGTTGCAGAGTACGAGGTCAAATGAAGACAATTTAACTGCCTGAGAAAAGCAGACAAAAGAAACAGACTTTGCAAAGGTGCAACTTCTACAGTTCAGGAACTCTGCACCCGGTTGCATCAATCTCACAGATAGCAAACAGCCTAGAGCTCAATCAGCAAAATTCAGACTTCCCAAGATTTCTGCAAGGCCTCAACCCTCCACTCTCCCTCACTAGATCATCCTTTTGTCATGCAACTCCCCCGAGATCCGTCAGCTGCATTTGAGCTGCCAAGAGTTTTCCACTTAAGCACTTTTTTTTCCAGTGTGGGGGTTCTGCTTTTGTGCCAGGGTACCATCTTTTACCGTATACTGAGGCTTTACAGCAGCCAGAGTGAAATGTGTTGATGTAGGCGTTGCATAACATTAATAATGTGGCAGAACTGACAACTACCGCAAAATCTGTGGGTGTGTTTTTAAGCTGTTCTTCTGACACTAAAGTTTTGGGTGGGGCACTGTAGATTTTTAAGGGTCTCTGCCCTCCCCCCCTACACCAACACCCACCCAACATGAGGCATGGCATCAACTGCAGAGTGTGTGCCAGGCTCGTCGCGGTCGAAGCGACCCTGCGAGCCAAGACGATAACCCAGATGCAAGGGATTATGGGTTTTATATTCAGTTTACAGTAACTCTGGTGTAATGTGAGGGTGGGATGGGGAGCTGGGGGAGAGGGGGCTGTGGCTGCGGTCGATGTGTCACACCGAGGTTTCTGTCAGTTTCTGCCCTCCAGCAGTTTTCATACATTTGTTATTGCAGGAGCTGAACTGTAAATTTGCAGCGCTGCAGCTTTCGTCTCCTGTGGAGGGTATTTTGTGATACTCGCGATGATCACAATCAGAGGGCGATCATTTAAACCTCCTTAAGACTGCGACACACACCGCAGCTTTATTGGCCAACTTTTAAGTGTAATGGTGCACAGCAGCCCTTTAATCATGTGCAGTGCGATCAACATGTTGCCAGGAAACATTTGACTTGATGTTTATGCTTTTGGTCTTCGTGTCTTTGTCTTTTGCTGGAGGTTTGGCCAGTTTATAATTCTCAAAAATTGACTTTTTAATGTCAAAGGCCTTTAAAGGGCTTGCATTTAGCCACAGGCTCCCGTAAGTAAGAATTTTTCTCTATGAGCTCAGTTTGTGGAGATTTTGACTTTTGTTCTTTCTGTGCGAGCAGACAAAGAGCTGGGGAAGAAAGTCTGATACAGCACTAATGACTGTTCATTTCTGCTCACTCATTGTTCTAATGGCATTATAATGGAGTTTAACCACTCCTTATCCCTCCCTTTGGGAACCACTGGTTGATTAAATCACTCCCTAAACTTCAGCTGTATGTAGATGCATCAGCTACGCTGTGCTTACTTTCAAGCTGTCCACCAGTGCAGGGACTTACTGTCTCATTCGAGCTGCAATCAGTTATCCAAGAGATTAGAAACACTCAGATAATTCATTATTTTTCTACTTTCTACTGTATTTCTACTTTCTACTGTTTCAGAAAAAAAGTAATAAAAAGCACCTGCCTTTACTTAAATGGGCTTCCAAGTTTTAGATTTAATTTCTGAAATAAAATTAATATTAATGTTTTCCAAAACTTTCTTAATTAAATGCATCTTTTTTTGGTATTATACAGCAACATGTAGTTAGACTTTTGATTTCTATTAAAAAAGTCTCCAGCATCGTCAGATGAGCCGGGTTTTATTAGTGATCTTATTGTGAACAGTTTTACATCGAACATTAAACTGTGGTGGGGATCTGCTTTTGATATTACTTACTTAGTACCTGGGTAGCATGAAACAAGACATAAATTACCTGCAGTTTGATTCATGCGACTCTGCCACACAAAAATGCATCCCGCCTGCAGGATTCATAACTCTGCAGGGAAAGTCGGGAAGACAGCCTTCAGTATTTCACCGAGCTGCTTTCCTTTTGTAGCCTCGTGGACTTTTGTCAAGCGCTTTAAAATATTGTTCAGGATAGAGTCATTTAAAGTTTTTATGCTATTGATTTGAAGTGTGGAAAACCAGGAGAACCCAGACACAGCTTTAAAAAATAGAAAAAGTCTTGACATAGGAGGCATATTTTGTAGATTCTCTGTCTGAATCTGACATCACAGCACCCCGACAGCGTGTATTTGGCAGCTTTCTGTTCTCTTTGCTGCGGCCAGTCAGTTATATCATCAGCTTTTCTTATTTTTATTTTTTAAGTTGATTTTCCTTTCCTCTTTGACTTTCCCTTCCAGTGCCTGACTAATATTTTCTACCTCAGAGACAGAAATCTGGGGTTAGATGGAAATTGGCGTCATGTGCCTTGCTTCAGATGTCACTAGACTCTAGTATTAAACTTACTATTAATATTAGCACCGCTGCCTGTTGCCTTTACAGTGATGCAGGAACTCATTTAGAAGATGATTCACTCCCTTATTTGCTAAAATCCAGAGTGATTTAGACCGAGCGCCGTCATCAATCCTGAGATAGACTCACTGAGACCGTCTTCCTGTAAAGGTCATTCAGGCAAGTTGGAGTTATGTCTTAAAATTAAGCAGCTGATAGCAGTCATGTGAAGAAGTGCATGTAAAGTGTGTTCTTCTGTGGTCAGCTTTAGCTGCAACATTAAAGCTATCCACATGAAAACAGCTTTACCTTCTTTTACCTGCGTAACAAACAGAATAGCTTACATACATGCGTTTCATCCAGAAGCTACACAATAACATTACTGACAGACATATAACGCTGAGGACGCAGGGTCACGTGTTTGCTTCTTCAGCAATGTGTATTCTTTTATTAAAAGAGGAGAACGTTTTTTAAAAAGCAGTCGAAATCTTGCTGAAACACAGGCTGAAAAAATGTGCTCAAACATTTACAAGAAAAGCTCCCAAATGATGTGTTCATCATAAAATGATGAGCTGATTTCTGGTAAAATAGTCATTTTCTTGAACATTTCTAAGTTTTTTCTATTTAATTTTCAGTTTGTTCTCATAAATTTCTGACTTTAATCTAAAACATTCAGATTTTCTGGTAGTTCCACATTTTTTTTAAATCTTACCTTAACCTCCTAAGACCGTACATCTTTCACGGCATACATTTTTAATTTCTCTTTGCTATTTGGGCTGATTATAGAACAGTGGCAGTATAATGTCAGTGGATATCAGGCCCTTGTAGAGCAAAATTTAGTATCTTGGTCCAGACAACCCAAACTGTGATGTCCACATATGTGGATTCCAGGTCCTAGAAGGTTAAACAACCTTAATAGGCCAGTTTTGCTTTTACATTCAGGAGCTGATAAATTAAAATCGATTAATATATCATCGATGTGACCAGGTGTGACTAGGTTTTTACAGTTTTGCATACTTTAGGAGTTTAAACAACAGAAGACACAAAAGTAGGCTGATTTCACAAGCCAATCGAACCCAAAAAGAGTAAAATAAGCTCATTTCTAAACCACACAGAATGCATGAGAACCTCACCAGGTTATAGTCCAGAACATGCTGAACTGGGTCCTAAATTTTGCAACATTTTCTCTAATAATTGTTGTAAAAAGGTGTAAATTGCTTCATAAATGTCACGAGAACAAAGAAAAAAGGGTTTCTCACAAACCCGCTTAGTGTGTCCCCTCCAGTGCTAGCCCCTTCACTGTCATTACTCTTTATTATCTTGTCAGTCTGATGGGAATATTACCTTAATAAAATGGCTTTGTTGCATGAAGTCAAATGAAAATTATTTTAGGGTTGTCAGCACTTACAGATCCTGAAGGGCCTGTGATTGAAACTGAATATGGTAATAACATGAGTACAAATGTCTGGTGAGATTAATATAAAAGCAGTGCATCTGTTTTCATTTGGGCTCTGTTTTCTCTGAAGCCCCTGTGCGGTGGTGGAAGAAGCATTGCTTGGACTTCTAACAGCATTCTGCAGTCGGTGCAACGCGTGTGTGCACGAGCGGGACGCTGTTGACAGTGTGAGTGAAGAGAGGCCGCGCGAATTAACAAAATATCCTCGGATTCTAAAAATACTTCAGCTTATGGGACTCATTTGATGTGTAATGTCTCCAGACATGTGTGTGTGTGTGTGTGTGTGAGCGTACGCTCGTGTATGGCACTTTGCTTATTTTCTACTGTTTAAAGAGCCACATGAAAGTTTCCCTACGCTCAGTAAGATTGTCTGTTTTTTTCATCACAAACACAACCAGAAATATGTTGGCGCAGTCGCTACTATTATGGGTTTTTTTACTGATCCTGGTCCAGATTTTACATTATGTGTCCAGTGGATTTGAACTGTGGAGGTGTGTACACATTACTGCCAGCTGGCTGTAAGCTCAATGCATCAAATAGGAGTGGAAAAAGGTTTAGGATACATAAAGCACGCTTTTGTGCTGCAGCCAAACTTGTCCAAGTGAAAAGGTTCAGGACTGCAGTCTGGAAGAAGCTCAAGGAAAATAATGGTTGCTGAATGTAATGGAGTAAAGGCCATTATGTGAGGAGGAGGAGGAGGAGGAGAGAAGAAGAGTCAGTCTGTCCACTGGTCAAGTGGAGGTGCTTTCTCTAAAAGCACCTGCCGTTCTTTGTTGCACTAAAACAAGCAGGGTTGCCTCCCTGAAGACCTCCAGATGATGATACTACCACCTGGAGCTCTAGGCGTCTCCCTGCTCCACCTTTCCACTGTAGGTAACTTCAACATGCAACGCAAACAGCGAGCGACTTCCAAACAGCCCCATCTGCGCTCATTACTCGCTCTTTCTCACTGTTTAAGAATTCCCATGCGGTTTGAAGCTTTTCTCTAATGAAGCACAATTAAAATGAAAAGAAGGTAATGAAAAATATTTACCCCCAGTCCAATGAAGTGCCTTGGGAAGTTGATGACTGCTCTTAATAAAAGCCATATGCCTGTTCTTATAAAATCCTGTTTTTGTGGCACACATTTCTTAGGCGTTGGCTGTTGTGCCAGTAAGTGAATTAACTCCTGACAGTGGGTAGGAGAGCAGTAAAAGGCAGTTTATCAGAAGCAGGAGATTCGTGCTGCAGTCGTCACCGTGCCAAATCTCCAGCAGAGATAACCAGTCGCTGGACTTTATGGAAAGGCGTTCATTGAACTGAGATGTTTATGCTGAAGCGCTTCGATAAACACGTCACATTATCTTTTTTCCTGGTCTTACGTTAGCATATAGAACAATTTGGTAAACATATCTGAGGTGGCTCTGACGGGAAATGAACAGCTGACCTTGGCAGTATTAGAGGCATGCATTATTCATCAAGCTGGAGGGAAATCTTTTTTTTTTTCGTTTCAGGAAACATCCCAAAATTTCCAAAGCGGTGACTTGAAATACAAACATGCACATGAAAAGTGAGCAAAACCACAAATAAGCGACATACAGAAGGCGGGATAGAAACTACAGCCAGCCACGAGGCCGAATCTGCAAATCAGAGTTTTTCCACTGGCTTCGAGTTTACATTATAAACCTTGACCAATGTTTTAGTTCCTTAAACTATGACAACAGATCTTTTCATGTGACAACATGTTAAAATATCCATTAAAAATCCAATCTGGGTTGAAAGTTGATACTCTTTTCCCAGTACCAGGACCAGCTTGCAGCTGTTATTCAAGCACAACCTCCTGCCACTTTTCAGAAGCGTCCTTGCAGTGCAGTGGATACAGCATTGCTGTGCTCTGTTTATTGTTCCATGTGTATTAGAGGTGACAGCTTTTAGAACAGCCCAGTAACCATATTTATCTGGTCATTGTTTCACAGCTGTCATTTATTCTCTAAATTAAAGTTTTGATTAAGTTGAAGTTTTAAAAAAAACGTAGTTTTTAATACGTCACTGTGGTCATGTTGTTGTTTTATCTTAACACTCTCCTAAGTGTCTTTGATCCTTCTGAGCCCACAGCTGTCTGTTCTGGCCTTGAAGTTGTTAAGGTGTGATTGTGGTTGTTGTATATTGTGTACAGTTATGTTAAGGTAGTGTCGTAGCTTTAACAGTTTATAGTCACCAGTCCAGTGCACGAGTACGTTTTATTGAGCTTGTTGTAAAACTTTGGATTTCTTTTAGCTGAAAGAACTGGTTGATCTCTACTTGCCTTTAAATGAGGACTCAGTGCAGGAGCACAGAGAAGCCTAAACCACAGAGAGATGCTGCAGCAGGTGTTAAAGGTGATGGTGCTGTGAAAACTTAGGGGTAAAAATAGGCCCACAGCCCCTTTTTTTGTCATTTTTTATTCTTATGCCAGCACTGAAGGGGTGATATTTTCAGAGTGAGTCCAATGTGCCGAAACGAGCAACAATAAATGGTTACGTTGCTGTGACGCACTTCATGTGACAGCTCTTCAGAACAAATTTTGATGTGACATAATGTTCCTAAAATTCTGGATGGGAATTCACGATTCCCATAGGAAAAATGACTTGATTAGTGGATGTGTACTCTGCCGAAGTCACTGGTGGTCATGCTACAGCTATTCACCAAGTTCAGCTTCTTGTCATGAAACTTTAAACAAACATGCACGACTCCCTCAGGATTTCAAAGGGTTTTGCAGACTATATACAACTCCTGAGAGTGATAGCAAGAACAGTGTGAGCAATCCAGAACAGGACTGAGGATGTGGAAAACATACTGCAACATGCATGAAAAGGAACGTCACGCTCTGTGCTTGCTGTGTGGACCGCCTCCAAGTTCTCAGGTTTAAGGTTGCAGAGAGGCCTGAGTGGATTATGAAATTTACATGTATGGATACAGCCGTGTTCTTGGAGAACATGGATTCACTTTCACAGCTTTAGTGACTTTAAGTGAGGTCTAATCACAAACAACAATGAAGAGATTTTGTCCACTAAGAATCTTAAGAAAGAAACTTCTTTCCACTCGTCAGAAATCTGAAATGTTTCCACATGAGCTGCTTGACTGAAAATACTCTCAGTCTGGGGTTGAAGTGTCACCGTCTCAACATATCAGAGAGCTCTCAACGGTAACATGCAGCTGATATGAGAAGCTGTGACCAAAATTCTGTCAGAGGGGAATTGTTGAGAAAACAGTGAGGACTGGACCGATGGCAACATAATGTCCTTGTTTCGTTATATTCCCACGATGCTTTCACCAGAAGGCTCACACAACCAGCCTTCTGAACTTGTGTTCAGGATATTTTTAGGGGGAAATCATCTTCCTTCGGCTCCTTGAGAGCCTGACAGGGTCGCCCGAGCCGAGGCGCGCTCTCTCGGGCTGATCTCTGATCGGATCCAGATGCTGCTGGAGTGTGGAAGGGGACAGCACAGGAGCGTGGAGGCTTCACGGCAGCACTGATTGATAGGGGTCAGGATCAAGTTAGGAGTCACATTTCCTGACTGTGATCCCTCTTTCTGTCTCATTTTCTTTCCTCCTAATGCTCTAACCATACCCAGCCATCGCGTCTGCTGTCACGGTGTCTCCCGACGCCTGTGTTTTATGCTCTCGGCTGAGACGGCACAGAGCTCAGCGGGCAGCGTTACGCTCAAGTCTGGCACTTTGCCTCACCTCTGCTGAGCTTTAATGAAGTCTTTTACTTTCATTTAACTAGAATTTGTGGGTGCCCCAAACCAGTCTTTCAATGAATCTTTCCATCCTCCAAACTGTGAAGTGTTAATAATAGCAAAGCAAAAACAAAACAACGAGTGTAAAACTCCAGCTGTAGAATATTTTCCACAGTGTGATTGAACAGAAGAGGTTTAAAGCTCAGATTTGTCACTGTTGCTTGTTCCATCAGCCAGTCACATATGTAACATATGTCCACTGTAAGTCTCTGCTTCTCCTTCCCTTCAGGACCATGCCGACCCTGCAGAGCTCTGCCGTCCTGCTGCTTTTTAGCATCCTGATTGGACTGAGCTGCTCTCTGGACCCAAGAGACCCCAATGTGTGCAGCACGTGGGAGAGGTGAGGCCTGCTTAAACACACAAACAAACAACTGTCACTGCTATGATACAATGTAATCATCATACATTGCATATATGAAAAAATGCAATTTACTAAATTTAAAAGTTAAAGTGGTCAGACGAGACACAAAAACAGCCAAATAAAAAGAACATTGGTGTTATTTATGGTACCTCCTCTGTGGAGGCTCAAAGTCAACTTTCTAATTAAATTTCAGCATCACTTTTATTGCTATAGTCATTTGTGTTTAGGATAAAACTATTTGGGTGACTAACAGACCAATCAAATGCAAGAAAACAGAGTTCAGTCAGACAATTTACTGTAAAACAGATACATGACATGTCTTTACTAAACTGAGGCCACAGTTGTCACGGTCCGCTGTGACGGACCGAGTGGAAAGTGCGTGGAGGACTCAGGTGCAGACACGAGTGATAAGGAAGTGGACTTAAACAAAAGCGAGCCTTTTATTGTGGCTGATGAAAACACAGAAGCAAACCAGAATAAGGGCAGCACAAGAGCAATAACTAAACAGAAACCTAAACTGGGAATAAACTAAGGTAAGACTATGACTTGGAATATAATAGACCGGGCATGGAAACACGGAGGGTGGGAACACAGACGACGCGACACAGACTGTACGAAACACAGAGACTAAATACACATGAGGGAAGATCAGGGGAAGTGGATGCACACGGGGAACACAGGTGACACTGATAATCATAACAAGACACGGCAGGAGTGAACGTAACACTGATGGGAGATGGGCAAAGTAAAGCAGGAAGTACACAGAGGTTCAAACAGGAGGAGAGAGAGCACGGGGAGAACGCAGACATAACGGGCTGGGGAAAACATAGAATAAAGCACAAAGAGAGACGAGGGCTCATAAATACACAGAGGGGCACACAGGGGGTAAGAGTCACGAAGGGAAAACACATAAGGAACAACGTAACAGATCAACCCAGGAAGCATGGCCTAAATAAAGAACAAAATACAAAAATACATGAAAACTAAGAATACTGGGCCCACATGGCCCAGGACCATGACACCACCCCCCCCTAAAGGGCTGGCTCCCGACAGCCCAAACCCGAGAAACAAAACACAAGCGAAACAGAAAACACCCCACCCAGGGCGGGAGGCGGGGGACCAGGACGGAGGGAACAAAACGAACCAAAAACAAGGAGCACGAGAACAAAACTGAGTCCACAAATACACAAAAGAGTCCAGAACAGGAAGGCGAACGTCCAAAGAGGCCCGAAGGCCAACCCGAGAGGCGACAACACAAAAGTCCAGTCCAACCGTTCCGGAGGCCGGCCACGGGAAAGGTGGCCACGGCGACAGAACAGATCCGGAGGCCGACCGCGCGGAAGGCAGCGGCGGCGGCGAAGCAGTTCAGGGGGCCGACCGCGCGGAAGGCAGCGGCGGCGGCGAAGCAGTTCAGGGGGCCGACCGCGCGGAAGGCAGCGGCGGCGGCGAAGCAGTTCAGGGGGCCGGCAGTGCGCAAGGCGGCGGCTCTCCAGTGTCAGGCGTACTGGCCGAGGCCCGGTGGGCGCGGGACCAGACGCAGCACAGGCTGCAGCGGACGCAGCACAGGCTGCAGCGGATGAAGACTCTGAGGCTGCAGCGGACGAAGACTCTGAGGCTGCAGCAGACGCAGCACAGGCTGAGGCTGCAGCAGACGCAGCACAGGCTGAGGCTGCAGCAGACGAAGGCTCTGAGGCTGCAGCAGACGAAGGCTCTGAGGCTGCAGCAGACGAAGGCTCTGAGGCTGCAGCAGACGAAGCACAGGCTGGAGCTGCAGCTGACGAAGCACAGGCTGGAGCTGCAGCTGACGAAGCACAGGCTGGAGCTGCAGCTGACGAAGCACAGGCTGGAGCTGCAGCTGACGAAGCACAGGCTGGACCAGGCGTAGCAGAAGGTGGCTGGATGGGCTCCTCGGGCCCTCCAGCAGACGAGGCGTGAGGCCGGACGGGCTCCTCGGGCCCTCCAGCTGAGACAGGAGGCTGAACGGGCCCCTCGGACCCTCCAGCGGAGACAGAAGGCTGAACGGGCCCCTCGGACCCTCCAGCTGACGAGGAAGGTTGCTGAACGGGCCCCTCGGACCCTCCAGCGGAGACAGGAGGCTGAACGGGCCCCTCGGACCCTCCAGCTGACGTGGCATGAGGCTGGTGCGGTTCTCCAGAACCCCCAGCTGACGAGGAAGGTTGCTGAACGGGCCCCTCGGACCCTCCAGCGGAGACAGGAGGCTGAACGGGCCCCTCGGACCCTCCAGCGGAGACAGGAGGCTGAACGGGCCCCTCGGACCCTCCAGCTGACGAGGCTTGAGGCTGAACGGGCCCCTCGGACCCTCCAGCGGAGACAGGTGGCTGAACAGGCTCCTCGGGCCCTCCAGCTGACGAGGCTTGAGGCTGAACGGGCCCCTCGGACCCTCCAGCGGAGACAGGTGGCTGGATGGGCTCCTCGGGCCCTCCAGCAGACGAGGCGTGAGGCTGAACGGGCCCCTCGGACCCTCCAGCGGAGACAGGTGGCTGAACAGGCCCCTCGGACCCTCCAGCGGAGACAGGTGGCTGAACAGGCCCCTCGGACCCTCCAGTGGAGACAGGTGGCTGAACAGGCCCCTCGGACCCTCCAGCGGGAACAGACGGCTGAGGTAGAAGGCAGTCTGAGGCGGAGAGAAAGCTCACGCCATTCCTAGCAGGCTCAGAAGCAACCTGTACTGCCGACGTGTGGACCCCTTTCGCCGTCTCATGAACCTGGGCTTCATGTGGTGCGACTAAGAGAGCAACGCTAGAAAAAGTCCCAGATTTTACAGAGTCAAAAACATGGTCTGTGATTTCGTTGCGTGCTCCTTCAAAGCAGTCACACACAGTTCCTTCAGCTCTGGAGCCCAGCTCCGTTATAGTCTCCGGCCCCGGCAAATCAATGCTCGTCTCACTCTGTTTCATAGAAGGGACGTGAGGCACGGAAACGCAGTCACTCACCGGAGTTAATGCGGTGCAACGGCGGCGCCGTTTAAACAAAAGCGAGCCTTTTATTGTGGCTGATGAAAACACAGAAGCAAACCAGAATAAGGGCAGCACAAGAGCAATAACTAAACAGAAACCTAAACTGGGAATAAACTAAGGTAAGACTATGACTTGGAATATAATAGACCGGGCATGGAAACACGGAGGGTGGGAACACAGACGACGCGACACAGACTGTACGAAACACAGAGACTAAATACACATGAGGGAAGATCAGGGGAAGTGGATGCACACGGGGAACACAGGTGACACTGATAATCATAACAAGACACGGCAGGAGTGAACGTAACACTGATGGGAGATGGGCAAAGTAAAGCAGGAAGTACACAGAGGTTCAAACAGGAGGAGAGAGAGCACGGGGAGAACGCAGACATAACGGGCTGGGGAAAACATAGAATAAAGCACAAAGAGAGACGAGGGCTCATAAATACACAGAGGGGCACACAGGGGGTAAGAGTCACGAAGGGAAAACACATAAGGAACAACGTAACAGATCAACCCAGGAAGCATGGCCTAAATAAAGAACAAAATACAAAAATACATGAAAACTAAGAATACTGGGCCCACATGGCCCAGGACCATGACAACAGTATGGCAGACATTTACAATGGCATCGAGTGTTGTTGATGTCATCTACACCCAGGGTGTGTGCTTCAATTCTGTCAATTCCATCTTTCTCACAGACTCTGTGGAAAAGTGCATCTAATAGCTATTTAGATAATTCAGACAGGACTGATGATGATGACGAACAGCACTGCCACTCATAAAAAATCTCCTGTGAGTGGGTGTAGTATTTACACTGTTTCTGCTGTTCTGCCTTACAGCTTCACCACCTCAGTAAAGGAGTCTTACTTGCATCCTTATGACCAAGTGGGAGAGGAGCCCTGCTCGGATCCACGGACTTCCTACAAATGCATGCGCCACAGGTAGCTGAAGCAGAATGACTCATTTCCTTCCTGACTTCCTCTTCCTGCCAGGGGATAGTCAAAACATAATGTGCGCCCTATGTTATTCTTTCAGGATCACCTACAAAACAGCCTACAGGCAGGCGGTGAAGACTGATTACCGCAAGAGATACCAGTGCTGTCCAGGCTACTACGAGAGTCGAGGCAAATGTGTCCGTAAGTAGCTGTGGAAACCTTTGCACTCTTTGCTCTTACTCGTGCATCAGTGTCATGTTACTAAGACAGAAAGGTGAGACAAATCGGTCTGGAGAACTTTTAACAGAGACCAAAACCGACATTAAAGTTCTCGCTACAAGAATGAAACAAGATAGATGTGAGTAATGATTACACTGTTACATTTTTCCTTATACTAAAGATGTACAGCCACAGCGATGCTACTCACTGGTTTCACTTAACAAGGCAGCAAAGTTTAAAGTTATTAGCTAAGTGGAGCAAGTTACATACAAGTGGAGCAGGTGCGATGCACGGACACAGTTATCTTCTAATTGGTGTCTCACAACAGGCTGATAAAAATACAAGGCTGTGTCATAGACAGACATTTATTAGATAATTCTATTTAAGTGTATTTTGTTGCACTTCTATTTAAAAACAGGAATACAGCGAACACTGTGCAGAGAACCTCACCAGACAGCTCTCAGGAAAACTGCAGTTCCTCTTGTGGCCACTTGTGACTGGTTTGAAAAACAGCCCAATCCCCTTTGACTTAAAAGGGGATTCCCTTAAAAGGGAAAAACTTAAAAGCATTAGAAATCATGTGAACAGCTGGTGTTAAAAACAGCATCCCCCCCCTCCCAACCCCCACCATAATAACAACCGTATTATTGGTTGTATAACTCGAGCTTTAGCCGGCACCCTGCAAGGCCTCATCTTCAAATTCAAGTCACTGAATCTATCGAGGATGAGAGATTAACAGAATTATCTGAAGGCACACAGCTTATTGTGCAGCTTATTGTGAGGCACAGCCTGTCCAGCAGGTTTCTCAGGGACAAGATAAGTGTCTGTGCATCTGTACAGGTTGTGGCTGCTGCTTTGCTCTGCCCTGTCATCCAAATATGTCACCTTTTGTCTTTAAAAAAAAGCTGACGTGGAAGCAGCCAAAATACTAATGTTAAGGCACTGAAACGAAGAGTACAAAAGGAAAAGCATTCTGACACTGGCTTATAGACAAAAACAACATCAACCAAGTCAGTCAGTACCAACACACTGATTAGTTTGCAAGCAATACTGTGCTACATTTGTGCACGCAGTAACTCATTCACATTACTCGAAGAAAGTGTTTTATTTCCTCTTTTTCCATGCAGTGTGCATCGTCAGTATGAGCAGCACGTGGCACACAAATAACCAAAATTGTAGGTTCACTACCCACTGGAGTTTCTCATCCTGCTGGCAGTAATTGCTGGAATTTTTCAGAAAAATATATTTGATGTGTTTTCATTCCAAGATTTCACATCATTTTAGGAACTTTTGTTACAATAGTTAAGCTTCTGTTGAGTTCAGACGTGCGGCACTGCTGCCTCTGCAGCTCAAAGCAAAGAATGCTCCATATCAGTGTCATCATTTGTATGAATTCAGCATTTGATCAGCTTGTTTTCATGTATCATGATGCAAAAATAAAGTATGTAAGCTCATTTTTTAAATAAGTAAGTATTCTATATCCTATATATTAATTTTTTCTACTCTAGTGATGGTGGCCTTAAAGTAAGAGGAGCTAAAGCAGCTTGTTGGTAGCGGATGAACTGACGGGCTGCACCGAGACCCATTAAAACCTGAATCATACAAAGATTCTTCAGTAAAGTCAGAGAGTAAAAATATGACGCTGGAAATGAGTATAATAAATTCATTAAAAAAATTACATTATAGAGTAGTGAAGCAATTTTACCAATCCATTTTTACAGCTTCATTTTAATTAAAGTTAAAACTTTCATCCACATTGATTTGATTTGTGCCTCAGGTATTGTATAATCATGTTGTCTTATAATTGCTGTACATCTAAATGACCCCAACTTAAATATACGTGGAAGTATTTGGTGCTCTTTTAAATGCCATCACAATTTGAACTGCAAAAACAAAACAACTTAACAGGTAAACTCATAATCTCATCATTATCTAATGTTCTGCTGAAAAACATGGTTCTTCTTGCTCATGAAGATGTTACTCAAGGTGTATGTACACCTAAACAGTGTGACACGCTCATCACCCACAGCAGCCTCTCCCACCAGGACAGTTTGCCCAACAATGTAATGTAAATTGCTCAGAACCAGCTTGAGGAACATGACAAAGATCCCAATATGCCAAATCTGCCTCCAACCTCTCAAGATCCCCGTCTGACTGAGCATCCAAGGAATAAACTGGTACAAACCCAATTTTCTGTGGCTTCACATTGCAAGCCACACGACTCAGAAATCCACCATCCATGCCCTGAAGGGGCAGAGTGGGTTTGTTGGTACAAGGGAGACACAATATTAACCCCACTTGTAGAAATAAGACTCTGTAGGTGGAAGTTTGAAGTTATCGGCTTTTTCACACAAAGGTGGGGCGCCTGAGTTTGTCAGTTTATATTAAAAAAGTATTTTTAATAATATAAAAGTTGTTCATGATACACTCAAAACAATAATTCTTTGCCCTCATGGACACAAAGCAATAAATGTGAGTGAAATAAAACTGAAATATATTAAATCAAGTAATTAATCATTAAGGAAAATATGATTTGAATGTATACAAATCAAGTCAATTTAATTTGACCAGATATCATTAAATGTAACATTTTCCATTGTACTTATGTAACAAAATGAAAAGTTAGTTAAAGTCAGCATTCTGGGTTAAAATATTTGTTTGAGTGTATTACCACCGATGAAGAGACCCAACTGTCATCATACAAGGACATGTTTCTATTGGTCCAGACTCAGTATGTCAGCTCTCTGGACATACTGATATAATGGAATTCAGGCACGAAACACATTGAATTTAAGACATGAGTAAATATTACATAAGGTTATAGTACTTCTTTATTAAGAAGTATTCTAATGCAAAGGGCTAAAATTTGCAAGAAAGCAGTAAATACGTGCACATTTAAACCCTGATCTGCAAAGCAATTCACCCATTGTGCATCACTTTGTAGCTGATGGTTAGTTAGTAACCAACTGATGTTGCAAAGGTGACGCTGTGTAGTGTATTTACCACAGTCAACAGTTTCTTCAGTCCTGTTGGCATTTGCTTCAATCACTTGCCTGAAACATGACGCAAGTTTAATCGGGAGCTTTGTGTCTCTCTCCACATGGCTGCTACTCTCTTCTTGGCTGGTTTAAACAATGTGACTGATCAGTGTCGTCGCATAGGTTGAAACTGTTGCAGCTGTCAGCAGCGCACTGACACTCTCTTATTGCTTACAAACAGCAGCGACAGATATAAATAACACGAAACCACTCGTGAGGCTGCATGGTTTGAGGAAATTCTACAGTAGCTTCACAGACCTTCCCATTCATCGCTGGATGATCTTAGGAGTAAAGTATGATAATAAGAAGGCTTGCGTGCTTTGTGCTTGAAAAACTGACATTTTGTAGACGGATGCTTGTCGCCCAGCAGAGATAATATGCGTTTACGGTTGCCTATTGTGTGCCACCTTTAGCCCAACCTCTGATTTTCATGACTGACACGAGAAAGGCCAGAACGGAACCAGATGAGCGTGTTTTGAGCTTTGTAATTGAAATATCCTCCATCGACGTGTCATCTATAGCTCTGAACCCAGTTTCTGTACAATGTAGTGTTTTTTTTCTAAATATATATAATTACCTATAATTATGTTTACCTTGTTCGTTTGATGACATGTTAGATCCCCAAGTTTCCCTCCCCCAGTATCCGCACGCCTTCAATTAAAGGGGAAAAAGTAATCAGTAAAATTACTGTTTATTGAGTTTGAATTGAAAGAAAAACGTGCATTCGCAGCACGTTGCTGTCAGCAGAGAAAACGCTTTTGTAACAAAAAAATTAAAGAGATTTGTAGTCTCCAGTCATAAATGCATGTTTGAATTCACTTAATTAACAGCAGAGCCGTTTATGATGTTGGCTTGCGCACAGCTGAGAGACTCTTTTTACAAGGAAGCTCCTTGACAGTCTGAATGGCATCTTAACGCTGGAGCTTTCAATTGCATGGTTGAGCCCAGCTGTCGAGCTGGCAGCTCGTGCGCCGCTTACGATGGGTGGAATACATTTACAGGGAAATAATACAGTTGAATAGATTTTGATTGTATAAACAACTCGGATTTGTTGCTTTGAAATCTATTTCATGGTGTTTAATGATTAAAAGAACAAAATCATGCCGACATGAAGCATAATTAGTAACTCTGGAATCTTACAAAAAATGGAAATGGAAAAAGCTTAGCTGCAAGGATTAATCAATCAATGAACCAAGCAGTAGAAAATCAATTTGTCATTTTTGTGATGATTTGTTGCACTTCTGTTTTGTATCATTGCAAACTGAATATCTTTGGAGCTGCACAGAAGACGTCTGAAGATGTCGTCCCAGCTTCTAGAAAGTCATCTGTTATTTTTTATTTGTTTTACTTTAAAGAGATTTTGCAGACTTTTACACAATGATTCCACAAAATAATCTGCAGTTTAATTGTTTTCTTTTCTTCAGCTTGTTTCTTGCAGTCTTCAGTGGCAGACAGTGACTCTGACTCAAACTTGATTTGAGTGAAAGTGAGTTTGTTCTTTCAAAGCCAGGAAAAAGCTTTTTGCTGCCATTGATTACGACAACGTCTTATTCACATATCACTGCCATGTCTCTGTAAACCGGACTCATCACAGCGCATCAAGTCTAACTTTTAAACCAATAACTCATCGCCGTGTCCTGTAGTCTGCTGTTGGCCGGCCATCTCGCTCTTGAGTCATGGGTATGTTTTTATTTACGAGGCCATGCTGGACAAACTACCCTCATATCTTCGGAGTGATTTCATGGAGTTCATCGTCCAATCATAATCTCCCAAGACACATCTCCCGCTGCCTGTTCCAGCGTATGAAGAGAAAACAGTATGTTTGGTACTGCAGCCAGTATGAGTTTGCAGAAACAAATTGAGTTAAATATGTGGTATCCTTTAGGTAAAAGGCTTAACTAACCTGGACTGTATATAAAAGACGGACATAGGTAATGCAACATCACCAACTGGTTAATGGACTCTGGTTTTAAAGCCTTGAGTTGGTCATTTTGATCATCACCACCTCGGTTTATTGAAACCAAGCATGATAACAAGGGATACTTCTTTTTTTTTTTTCTTTTTTTTTGCCTGTCCCGTTTGGCTCTTTTGCCATCAGAATTGTTGTCTAAAGGCAAAGAAAGATGCCCAACGGATTTACTTTACCAAATTGACCATCCCAGCCTTGCCATAATGGTCCATTTGATTCACCTTTTATTGTTTATTTTATTTTCACTTACTGAATATGGGACAGACTTGACTGGGGGAAAGAAGGGGAGAAAGAAAGAGGGAAAGAGAAACAGCTGAGAAGAGGGACGGGGGAGAAGGGCAAAAACCAAAAACCAACAGAACGGGCAGAGAAAAAAAAATGCATATATCAATCACCTGGATCACCTGCTGAGAAAGAAAAAAGAAAACAAGCAGAAGAGAACAAGAGTAATAGAATAAACAGCATCACAATGATATATGGGAATATGACAGTAAATACTAAATATTAAACATTATTGTGCAGCACATAAGATCAACAGAACACAGTGTGCTTTGAGGTAGGAGCCAAAAAGGGTGTAGTTTGTGGGTGTGATCACCCGTGTGTACACCTGTGAGCATGGACGCGCTTGTTTTTTGTTTTTTTAAAAGGTTCCTTCATGTAATAATCTGCTAGAGGGTGTGGGGGGGGCCACAGCCCCGTCCTCCAGGGCATGAAGCAGGTATGGAGGAGATCAAAACTCCAGACATCCAGAGGCCCCCAGAACACAAGAGACCAAGGAAGACCAACAGAGGGGCAGCCGCGCCACTGTCCCAGAAAGAGCTGAGGAGAGTCCCAGATGAGGGCTCACTCAGCAGCCGCGGAGCAGAAGCCAGGGGGAGTTGCAGTGACGCGCCCGTGAGCTCCGCCGGCAGCCAGCTGCGCCTGAGTGACCGAGCCCCAGGCCGAGAGGCCGGGGGCACCCCACCTCCGAAGTGGCCCGAGCGAGCCCCAGGCTCCAGGCCCCGATAAGCGGCCGCCAAGGAGTGAGCCGGTGTGTACCTGGACGCCCATCCCCGGACACAAACAACCACCAACGCACCGATGTCTGAGGGGGTCCGCCACTGGCAGGGGAAGTGGTGGTAGGGGGAGATAGGCCTCCATACCTTGGAGGGCCTAAGATGTCCCCAGAGAGGTGGCGTCTGATACCCAACCTGACATATAGACACAGACATACAGGCACACACAGATACAAACATCCATTCCCACCCTCATGCTCTCATATGCACTTACTCCACACTCAACCAACGTGGAGACAGACATAAAGAGACGCTGTACACACGATCACACTCCCCAAGCGTACTCTAAGCCCCGGGTCTAGGTACCCTTGCCCCTGGAGGGGGGGAACTGCACCCAGACCCAGGTGGTGTTACCCTTTTCCCTGCGGTGGGGGGAGGCAGACCGCCCCGACTCCGCAGCAGCAGGGAGGCCCCACACTCCAGACCGCAGTCGGACGGCCAACTCCTCCTCCTAGCCCCCCCGCTCCAGCAGGTCGCAGAGAACGGGGGTGAGAGAAGACTCCAAACCTCCCTCCACCCGCTCATTGTAGTGTTGATGCATGTGTGTTCTAAGGTGCATTTAAAACCCAGGAGGGCTTGGAGCTACCTGCCAAGGAGCAGCAGGTAAGCGCATGGGGATACTTCTACCAAGGATACCTTGGCTGAGCTATGATGTGAAGGGATTTTGCAGTGATACCAGACTGACTGAAAAAAGCAACATATCAGACTATTAATTAAATAAATGGTTGTTTGCATGTGAATGGCTTCAGTCTGTACCATAAAGAAAGATATGTTTTTAGATTTTTTTAGGATCAGTTGTTTTGCAGTGATTTGAAAGGTTAAGTTGGAAGGTAACTTATAGGTCTATAATTTTTAAAATAAACCCCAAACCTTCAGTTTAGTTCAGTTTTATTTATATAAAGCCAGTTCACAACAATGGTCACCTTAAGGTGCTGTATATTGTCGGTAAAGCTCCTACAGAATTAGAAAGAAAACCTCAACAATCAGACAGTTTCATAGTGCAACACTTGGCCACTGTGGGAAAGAAGAACTCCCTCTCCACAGGAAGAGGCTTCCAGCAGAACCATGCTCAGGGAGGGGCAGCCATCTGCCACCACTGGTTGACATAAAGAGACAGGAAAGAACACACACGGTTGTCAGAAGATAAAATCTGATGATATCCAGTAGTAATATAAACACATGGAGAATGAAATAGGTGTGGAGAAGAAAAACCTAGTGCGTCATGGGAAGTCACTGGGCATGGCTGAATGGATGGCAGCATAACTACGGGATGGTCTAGGGTCATTATATCCAACCCTAACTATATGCTTTATCAAACATGGAAAGTTTGAAGGCTATTCTTTAGAAGGCAGACTCTCAGAGAGGGCGTTTGTCTCCTGAAACCAAACCCGGAGCTGATAGCTGAGCGCTCTGCCTCCCATTCCACTTTTAGAAATTCTTGGAAACACAAGCAGTCTGAGAGTGAAGTGTTGGGCTGATACATGGGTCTTTAAGATACGATGGGGCCTATTGTATGTGACGAGATGGATTTGAAATTTACAATAAAATGCAGAAGTCAAACCTGCCGCTGAGACCATAATCTGGTGTTTAGTGAGCGTCATTTTCTCTCATTTATAAACGGACTACTTCCTGCACCAGACTGATCACCCCTTGCTTGCAGATAGAAAGAATGCAGGTTTATGCATTGCTTTTTAAAAACTGCGCATGTCAATTTTTCATACACACACCTGTCTTTTAGTAAGTCTTCATTTTCTTTGTGCCCTCATACTTTGTAACCTGGTTTTTACAACAGTTTTATTTGCGTGCCTGATGTTGGATCGTCCTGATTGAAAGCACTTGGCGGGTCTCTCTGGAAAAAGAGGTCACCAGCCTCAGTGGAACCTGGTTAAATAAAAAACTACTGTGCTTTTGTGACATTATCCAATTTTCTGGCCAAAAGCTTGAGATAACGTAAACATTAAAGCTTCTTTAAAACCCTGACCCTTCTCCACAAATCTGTTTCTAATTCTGTTCCTTCTCACCAACAGCTCGCTGCACTAAGGAGTGCGTCCACGGCCGGTGTGTCGCTCCAGATCGCTGCCAGTGCGAGGGAGGCTGGCGAGGAGATGACTGCTCCAGCGGTATGAATCAGCCTTCCTCTCGCTTACAGACATTTCCTCACTCTCGTCTCTTCTCTCATTTGCTGTTTCTCCTGTTGCTTTCGTCTCTTTCCCTTTCCCTTCAGCTCCACAGAAAAAAATACACTTCACATTCACAACAGGAAATGAGCAATGGCCATTAGTCAAGTGGCTGATCTTCACATACACCTCTCCATCACACACTGAAGCCTCTCCAATGGAAACAGCAAGGGAGCATTACCGCATGCACAGCAGTGACTCATTTATATCAGACTCAGTCCAGAAACCAGTTTACTAGTCCACAAGGAGGCTGAGCTGAACCTCCAACGTTCGTTCACGGTTACTGACAAAAAAAGAAGAAGCAATGTCAAGTCAGCTTTTCTTAAAAAAGCAGACATGTGCTGTCAAAATAAAAGGAATAAAACAATCACTACCTACAAACACAAGCAGTGAAGAGGTGGTAAGATAAGTCCTGTTTCATGCACAGAAAGGAGTCCATAAAGAAGAGTTAAGGCTGATCCTGCTGCACTTTTTGGCTCCTGTTACAGAACTGAAGTCAGCAGAAATGGTTATATAACCACTGAGAGTCGTGAATCTAACCCTGTTTGCCTTTTTTGAAATCTTTTTAAATTTGATCATCCAAACAGTGGAGTGTGAACTCAGAGCTGCATTTTTAAGGGGCTCCTGTTTCCCCCGTTTTCCACTATATTCAGGCCCATTTCATCGCACTCAGCTGGGTCAACAGTACACAGCCCCCCCTCTTCTGTTTTCCCCCATTCGTTTGCAGAGAGCAGGAATTAGCTTTAGCGGGTAGCGGTTGATGCCTTGACAGTGGGATGATGGGAAGAGGAAATGGAAAATGTTACCCCACTCTCCTTCTTTTGCATGGCTCACTTCTCTCTGTCTCTTCTTACACCTCCCTGCTACCCTAACCCACACTTTAAGTTTCTTCTTTTCTTTTCTCCTCTTCCACTCCTTTTTCTTCTTGGCTCCTGTAATGGAGTCTTTCTTGGCAAAATATGACCCCACACTTCCTGGATGCCTGTGTGTTGAGCTAGTTAGCTGTGGGAAAGAGGAGAGGGGCCTAATGTTTTCATACTGAAAACATTCTGAATATAGAGACTAGATTTAGAAGGGGACATGGCTCAGCGTGACAAAAAAATAGAGGAGGGGGTTGGGATGAAATGGACAAACAGGCAATGAAGCCTCTGGTATTCCTCACGGATAGATTTTCTAGCTCCCAGCAGGTTTTTCAGGGACCCTGAAGGGTGAATTCCAAAAATCACCAGTGAGTGCTGCTTGTTAGGTGATCAGGAGATTATGTGGACTTTGGATGCAAGCAAAACCCAAGGCGCTGCTTGGACAATACACACGGGAAAAGGAAGAATGTTCCCATCGTGTCTGTCTGCATTCTTCATAAAGGACACTGAACACATGCCAGCTCTGAAGCGTGCAGCAGTTAGTGGCTTTACTTGCATGCAGTAATGCAGATTCCAGTTTGAATCACAGTAGTGGTCAAATTAATGACTCGTCCTGTGGCTAAATAGTCATATCTTCAACTCAGAAGGGAGGAGGATTTTCTGTTTAACTTTATTTAGAAATTCTTTTTTACAAGATTAACTATTTTTAATGCTGTACATACGCAGGGACAGAACGCCAATGAAACTGAAATATCAATAAGAACTCAAATTAATTTATAATTTAAGCTTGTTTTGTAGTTTTACTGCCACAAGTTGAGTAGCAAGGTTTGTTTTATAGGATCATTCATGTGTATGTATGCAAGTGTGAGGTGCATAAGAGCCGTGTGATCCCGTGAAAATCCATATTTAAGGTTTGCAATTTAGGATAATGTCACTTTGATTAAAAAAAACTGTATATATATATATATGGCTGCTTCCTTTTATTGGTCACCACAGGGGCTCATCTGCTTCCATCTCACCCTATTATTAGCATCCTCTTATGTAACACCAAGTCTCTCCATGTCCTCCTTCACTACATCCATGACTCTGTGGTCTTCCTTTTTTCCTCCTGCCTGGAAGCTCTGTCTTTATTATGCTTTGTCCAGTATATCCACTCTCTCCTCTGCACTTGTTCAAACTGTCTGTCTAACACCAGTCTTTTCTAATCTTGTCCATCCTGGTCACTCACCTCCAGCTCGGCCTCCTGTTTTTCTGTCAGCGCCACCATCCCCAAACCAAACATCACAGCAGGTCTCACTGCCATCTTGGAAACCTTCTCTTTCACTCTTGCAGCTGTCCTTCTGTCACACATCACCCCTGACACTCAGCTCCATCCTGCCTGCACTGTCTTCTTCATTTTTCTTGTGGACTGTCTGTTTTTTGGGTGGTTGATCCTAGATTTTTAAACTCAACCACCTTTACCAGCTCTCCTCCGTACCAACTTCATCCCAGCCTCCCCCGCCACACTTTTATTCTGTAGGATAAATTTCTCTAATCAAAGTTGAGAAAATGTATTTCTCAGATATTTCATAGTTCAAAATTGAAGGCCATCATTTCTGCATGTGTTACTGTGATAACCTATCAGGCACAGGGCAGGTTCACAGATGCAAACAATTAGAAAGGAAAATGGGCCTTCAATGCTCCCTTGACATCAACGTTTGGCCAATTTTGACTCTATTATAATGATTAAATCAGTGCTGGACATAGGTTGGCTAAAGTACGTGAAACAAACAGATGTGAATAATTAACTGATGAAGGACTCAGCCAGCTGGGAGCTCAGAAATCACATCTCCAATGAGGGAGTGATGATAAGATTTGTTTGATAGCATTTGATTCTTGTTATGTGTCATATTATGAACCGATTCATTATCATATTTGTGTGGAGAAGAGCCTGCTAACTCTCAAACTCGTAACACTGAGTAGAAACGGAATAAAAATGCTTCCATGTGAATCAGGTAAGCAGAGGCTCTACTGCCTACTACTAATGGCTCAGTTTGAAGTCATTGTTTTGCAATGTGCAGCTGTTGGAAAACTATGCCAGCTCTGATAAACGGAGGTGATAGTCTTGGAGTCATGTAATTCTCATGGAAATCGAGAGCTGGTTCCCAACTGGAAGCAGTACTTGATTCTAATCCATTGTTGTACTGCAAACTGTTGTCAGCAAATATCCAGTTGTGGACATCTACAGTTGCAAAATTACTAGACATAAATCTAAAGCATCCGTATCCAAACATAGTTTTTTAGATGTGTTTAAGGACATACAGAATCATGTTTTGGATAATTCTATTGGCCGCTGCAGGTTTGGCAGAGACTTGGTGGTGCGAACATTTAGAGTAACGGAGCCCTGTTTGGGCCTTTTGGCTGTTCTGTTTCCACTGAAACCATGTGTCTCATGATGTGATGCAGCAATACTGCAACAGCTTGACTGTTCAGTTCAGTTTAAAAAAAAGTGAGACAATTTAATAAGTTGTATTGTCGGTTATAACATCCAACTACTGTATTTGGCAAATGTTAGTGTTTGATATTACAGCAGCCTGCACTCACTGTTCTTTCACACCAAAGCAAAGAAACATTTTCACATGCTATGATTACATGGAAGCTGGGGAAATCCATATTTGTGCAAATTAAGACATGTCAACATGAGCAAAACATTTGCTGCATGTATGTCCTGAAAACCCTTACGCTAGGAGGGCAGTAAAGAGAGAGCAGAAAAAGAGAGGGTTCGGAGACAAGTGAGCAAAGTCATAGCAACTAATGTTAACATGTGAAAATATGTTTCCATAACTTGATTTAAGCTGTACTGGGTTCCCAATGCGACTGCATTCATGTGGAGGAGGATGTGATTACATGAAAGAAAGCTTTTTCTGAGTTTTCATAATCAGCGTTGAGCAAGACTCAGCAGTTTTGGGGGAAGCTCAGACATGCCTTAAATGGTGACTGCGCTTGTTTTCTCTCATGGCAAGAACTCAGAAAGAGGTCCTACAGGCTGGTTTCTGCAGTAAGAGCATGCACAAACATGCAACAGATGAAACAGTTTCCTGCAACAGAAACAAGGCCAATGTCTCCACTGAAGACATTTTTCTTTTTCTTTGAGCGAATGCAGCTGATACAGTAGCAGCACTATCAGACCACTGCATGTTTGATACCTCTTATACAGCTATATCAAGAATAAATTGTCCATATCCGATATTGAAAGCCCAAGTAACAAGCATGGCAAAAGGGATTTATAATCATTGTATCGAAAGTTTAAATTCACATATATCCAGATTACTTATCCTCTTGAAAATCAATTTCCACAGTAAGACTAATAAAAATGGGATTATAGCTTCCTGTTCACGTCCACTCTGGTAAATTTCATCCACTCACTCAAACAACTGCTGGTTGTATCAGCAGTCAGCTCTCAGAGCCCTTCAGTAAATCTGCCCTGGTGCCCTGGAGAATGTCTGTGTAAACATAATCGCTGCTCCAGCTGAGTTTCTCGTTACTCAACGTGACATACTGCCTTCTCCAATGCCCACACAGAGAACAAGTGAAGTTCTTTTAAACAAAAGAGGCTTCGAGTAAGTGCAATAAACTCTACAGTCTGTGGCAGCGCGATTTGCTCCACGACAAATTTGGCTGTACATGCTGAGAGTAACAGTCAATGCAGTTCCTTGTATTTTTCTAAGCCGTGCTCGGGCGTATGTTCAACACCGGCAAAGGTGGGAGTGAGACACGTACACGCATGGAGTGTAGCTCACAGAGCAGAGGATGATTCACTGCAGGTCAGCGTGAAATTGTTGGAAACACTTTTAGCTCTGGAGAAGATAACCGACTCCCATCCATCAGTTACGTCAGTGTTATTGGATATCACGTTTTCTCCGATGTCCAAGATAGTCGAGGTAATTGATGAGAAATTTTAAGAATGCACCCATGACCAATCTGGGTTCTCTCCATGGACTAAGATCTCTTCATCATGAACTGAAATCCAAACCTTGTGTGAATTTCCTCTGCGTACAAGCCTCGAGAGCCAATCACCAGGCTCCTGCATTATTTTCCATTAAAATCCTCTCCATGCAGATCTCCCTGCCAATTCCAAATTATCTGCCAGTAACGTAACATTTGCGAGCTAAAGGGATAGATTTGGTTGAGGAAGAATGGCATCAGACACTCCCTCTCTTGTTGTTGTTGAACAGGGCACAGAATCTAATCACATTTGTTTCTGTTTGTTTCCCATGACATCATATATTTGAGCGTACATAACAGTGTGTGGGGAGGAAAATCAATTAGGAGCAACAGAACGGACACAAAATCATCATACTTGCACCGTATGCAAGTTTCAATAATCATGTGTAATTTTATTTTGACTCGGTGTTTTTATTTCATTTCCAGCATCGCAGAGTAGCTTTGACTCACTGTTTAGAGAAGCAGGAGGTTTTACTGGAAAACGACTGGTTTAAATCACTGGAAAATGTGGGCAATGAAAGTGAGAAGCTCCGTCGTGTGAGTGTGTGCAGTCGTGTGACTGCACGAGCTGTGGGGGTTGTGGAAAAAAACAAAACAAAAGGACAACTTTTCTTCAGAATAAATACAGTAATGCGATGTCCTGTATAAACACATGCTCAGTCTGATTTTTGGAAAGACGTGTTTGAAAGCTGAGCTGAATCCTTTTTTAGCTGAGATCAATCAGGACCACTTCAGCAGAAAGAAGATCATCGTTTCCATCTGCTGTAATCGGGCCGCGTGGCTCTGCTCTGCATCCTGCCAGTTCTTCCTAAAGTCTCATCCACATATGAAGTGATTGCTTGTTTCACTTAGACTTTAGAACATCATTATGTATGTTGTACTTGTATTTCTCACCTCATCACATGCCAGTCAGTGGTATCAATTTCTCCTGTTGGCAGTTGCTTCAGTTGCTTCCCTCAAAGTTGAGAAGAACATATCTCAGGGTGTGCTCTCTTCTCATTGGTCAGTGTTACTCTGACTCATCTCTGCAAATTGGTGAATTTCAATGACATTCCAGGGTCTGTGGTCATTGAACAGTTGCTAGTCTTCTTCTTTCTGAACACCCCTCAATGCGCCATTTACGGTCCTGCGTCAGTTTGTCTTTGTCTACACAAAGGGATTGTGGGACATCAGCCCATGCAGAGACGAGCTTGTGGAAGTCCTAAAAAAGCCAGCGATTCATCCCCTTATGGTGAGAGAGTTATGTGTGGGTCAAATGCTCATGGCTGGAAAAGTTGGCTTGAAAAGGGGAACAAAGATGAAGCATCAAGGATCAAAAAAGTTTTTAACACTTGGCCTCACTCCACTCCAGATGAGATCTTTTTATATTCCCCAGAGCTAAACACCAACAACGGCACAAACACAAAGAAGAGGAGCCCATGTTGCAGGTTCCTGTATTTATTTCGTTACTACCCCCCTGGCTGCAGTTAAGAGCTATAGAAAAGCTATGGTCATACGTGGAGAGCTGCAACAAGAGCCCCAGTAGATGACAGAGCATGCATGGCAGCAGACGTGACATTAAGTCAGACAATTACAAGGAGAAGCTGTGCAGCAGGCTGAAACAGGTTACATGTGCCCCATATGAGATCTGAAGGTATGATCTGAGCAAGCCAATACCATGATTGCGGTATAGATCTATATAGGAACTAACTCTTTCAGTTTGAAACAAAATCAAAAGATATATAAAAATGTTGGAAAAGGCTAATGTTTTACATGATTCAGTATACTGAGTTTGCCCTTTGACCTTTCAGACTGTGACGATAAACACTGGGGAGCGAACTGCAAGCAGCAGTGCAAGTGTGAGAACGGAGCTCTCTGCGACCCTGTGAAGGGATCATGTCGCTGTCCTCCAGGGTTCAATGGACGCTACTGTGAAGAGTCGTGTCCAGCAGGCACATTTGGGAAGCGCTGTCTGCAGAGGTGCAAGTGTGCAACCGGAGGATCCTGCGATAAAGCAACAGGAGAGTGCATTTGTCGGGATGGATTCACAGGGACTTAGTAAGTCCAAACAAACAAAACAGCTTAGCAAATTTCTAAAATCCAACACTGACTTTGTAAAAAGTGATAAAAATTTACAGACATTGGCAATGTTTCTCTATGAAGAACTTACTTTTCAGTTTCATTCAAAATCTGACTCTTGGGTGAGATTTGCATGAGGCCACCTCACAGACACCACAGCTGTGCAAGCACGATGATGACAAAATGACAAATCCAAAGTGCCGACATTAACCATATTCACCAGCTTTCCTTCATCTGTTAATGCTAACATTTTCTTAGCAGCCGAGTCTGTACTTTGTATATGTATATATTGCATACTTTGACAATTATCTCACAAATTCTGGCCCCATGATGGTGCTGGATTAAAACTCAAAGGGTAGGCAGTTATTTCACATTTCTGCTTGGGGAATAAATATTGAAAGCACATCTAAAGTCTGTGAGTAACCTTGTGGTGACACTAGAAGAAATGTTAGTAGATGATTATTGGGAATGTAAGGTACAAAAATCGACTTTCAGCTCCAGGCTATGGAAGAAATTCTGATGGAGAAATATGGTCAGATTCTTGATTAATCCTAAGAGTCGAAGCAGATATTCATCCTAATGTGCTGAAAGCGTCTGGTGAGCAAAAGTAAGATCACACTAGACATTTGTGGGACTATATTTAGGTTATCGGATGCAAGAAAATATACAGCTTGAAGATTGATACCTTGTTAGCAGTTGTGTTAGCGGTAACCAAGAAGTTAATCAAATCAGAATGATGCCTGACACACTAATTAGAAATGCTGAAGAGATGCACACCAAAATAGCTCCGACCCCTCGGGGCCTGGACCTCTGTGAGACGTTGGCAGCAGATTTTTTGGGTCCCGTTTATTATGGAGGTGCGGTGGGATGAATTTAGGATTGGGAAGCCATGAGTGCCTGTATAAAATTAGATTGCAATCCATCTAACAGTTCGGATATTTTAGCAGCCTTCTGCGAGTCGCTCTTGCTAAAAGTTAACAGTGTATTTTCCTTTTCATTAGGAGCCATTTTTAGAATATTGTACTTTGTTAGTTATTTCTTTTGGGAGACATTTATTACAGCACTTGATTAGACCCTACTTAATTACCCGAATGTTCTCCAGAGGTATGTTAGACCCTCATCTTCCTCTTTGCTGATCCATCTTTTTATTTGTTTCCGTGAGTTAATTCGAAGATTGAAAAGAGACCCCGATGGTCTACTCTGTACTCCATGAGTCATCTGTTACGCCCTGTTTTTTAGATGCCCCTGAGGATGAGTAAGCAGTAAAAACATTTCCCCACTACACATTAGTGGAAACTCTCATTCTGCCAATGTGAAAGCACAACACTCCACTTTGAGCTAAATAAAAAAGGCGGCTTGGCAACAGAGATTAGGGGATAAATCTGGGTCAATAATTGTGTGTATTTGTAGCGTTTTCATATCATCCGTTTTAGAAAATGTAATATCCTTGCGATGGTTGTAATCTCTAATGTGATTGGTTAAAGACACATTCCGCATTACCGGAAGAGGAATTGATGGATCATCTTGATTCTTTTTACATATTCAGCTACTTTTAGACATAAAAACTGCAGGAAACATTCTAAAATTGAGTCCAGAAGTTGATCTATTATGTTTTTCTGTATTTTCACAACTTGTTACAACAAAAGTACGCAGACCAACATTTCACAATGCACAACACACATGGGCTACAGCAGCAGAAGACCACACTGGATGCCGCTCCTGTCAGCTAAAAACAGGAAACTGACCCAACAAAATCAGATGACAACAGTTTGGGAAATATTACCTGATCTAATTAGTCTCAGTTTCTGTTGTGACATTTGGATGGCAGGGTCACAGTTTGGTGTAAACAACATGAAAGCATGGATCCATCTTGCTTTGGATCAAAGCTTCAGCTTGTTGTTGATTTTGTAATGATGTGTTGGATATTTTTCTTGACGCACTTTGAGGCCCTTAGCATCAAGTAAACATCAAGTATTTATGAGCACAGTGCAACCTTCTTTTGACGACTGCTTCCGGCAGGATAATGCACCATGTAACAAAGCTCAGGTTATACTGAGCAGCTTTTATTTAGCATAACAACGTTTAAATGATCCCAAGATCTGAGTCTAATAGAGCATCTTTGGGATGCAGAGAAACGGGAGATTTAAATCATGGATGTGCAGCTGACAAAACCACAATATAAAGAACATGCCTGCAAAGTGTTTCTTTTCTTTAAGTTGAAAAGAAACTTAAAGAAAAGAAAAAAATATTCGCCAAGATTAAAGAAAAAAAAAGCTGGAACCATAAGTCCAAGTGAAAGACGCCCTTTAACCCATTTCCGGTGAAATTTGCCAGACGGCAGAAGGTCCTATAGCTTGTGAAATATATGTTTCTTCTTTATTGAGCATCAATCAGTTTTCAAAAGGATGAATAAACTAGCTGCCTTTTTCATCTCAGTTCTTCCACATTCATGGAGTCTGCAAGTCCACCCTGGAAAGTTTAAAGATTGATAAGGTTTATTTTGAACTGCGTAATATTCAACACCGCTCTACAATTTTTTTTAATGGAGCTGAAAATGAGTACTGCAGGTTTCTGAGTAATGTACCAACACAAATGCAGTCTTTTGTCGCTAAAAGCAGTTAATTGCAGTCAGGAGACATTAAGCCATCTTTTTTCTCCCCCCAGCTGTGAGACCTCGTGTAGGAGGAAATGCCAGGCGCGATGCCCGTGCCAGAATGGTGGCATCTGTAAAGGCAAAGGGATCTGCGCTTGCCCACCTGGATGGACGGTATATTTTGAGGCTTTCTGTTACTCATGCAGGTTGCCAGGTTTTAAATTAGCTCGTGTTTCATGTTCCAGCTGGCTTCGAATTCTGGAAAAACAGTCACTTTTTTGTAACACTGACATTTTGAAAGGATGCACTTGCATGACTTGCACATGTTGTTCTGATTGCGAGCCCATCTGACAGCACATTATTTTCTCAGTGAGTGCAGAAGCCGATGGCATTTTAGTTCATATTTTTGCAATAACGCATCTATATCCATTTGTCTTTTTTGTTTTTCTGTGTGCTTAATGATTTTTCCATTCTGCTGTTCAGGGTCCAGTCTGTACCGAGCGATGTCCAGAAGGAAGGTTTGGGCCAAACTGTACTGAGGAGTGTGTTTGCCACAACAACGGAAAATGTGACGCTGAAACTGGACAGTGTCAGTGTGCTAAAGGTTTCACTGGTCACAGGTAAGCAAGTGAAAGTGGATCTTTGGACAGCATGTGGTTGTTTCCGCCTTTTCTTGCTTTTCCTGTGCAGGTGCCTCTCCAGTATGCTTACCGGTGCCACGTCTAATGTTTGGATTAGTCACCGACATTTTTTTCGTCTTCAAATTAAAAGGCAGCCTGGTTATGATTTCTTGTAAGTGAACAGGAGTAATTTAAGCATGTTTTTCTCCAAAATTCAGGCAAAACCAAACAGCAGAGGCACAGGAATGCAGAACGTTTAGATTTGGTTTGTGCATACTGTGCTCAAACACACATTTGTATATTTTATCCCATTGCCCCAGCTTTTTTCTGTCTGTGTGTTTTCCTGCATTAAGGTGTAAGGAGGAGTGTGCTGCAGGTAGTTACGGACAGGACTGTAAAGGCGTGTGCGACTGTGCTAACGGTGCGCGCTGCTACAACATCGATGGAGCCTGTCTGTGCGAGCCGGGCTTCAGCGGTCCGCACTGCAGGGACAGGATGTGCCCAGACGGCATATATGGCATGCACTGTGAGCGCACGTGTCTCTGTCAGGACAAACACACACTCAGGTAAGAGCAGCTCTTACATGAGTCTGGCAAAAGCTTCATTTACTGCTTTGAATAGTGATGCATGCAGTGTGAAGTGAAAAATTAAAAAAACATTCTTGTAATTTGAATTCACATATTTGACGCTACCCTTGTTCTACACTTTATGTTGCGCTGTTTAACCAAAGGGTGGTTTTTTTCTTCTTCTTTTAATAATGTTGTAGGTTTTACAGGACACACAGTTTTATTAATTATATAGTTCGTGTTCACAACACTCTCAGATATTTCTCAAAAAGATCCTGAACAATAATATTATAATAACTGGTTCATAAATATGTGTTATTTACTTTATCTGCATAGTATTGCACCATTTTAACTGAGGCTGATGGCATGTTATTTATATTATCCAACCATCCATCCATCAGTGCTTATATTAAGCCAGAAAGCCATGTTTTCCAAGTCCTTCTGAGGGATCCTTCCCAAATGAGACCAAATGAGATCTCCTATAATAATCTTGTCTATTCCAGGATCTTCATCCAGTTAGGTTTACCTGGAAATTCCCAAGTATAGGTTAAATGTTATCATATTGTATCATAATGTTGCAGCACAAAATGTAATTAAAGAGCTGCTTTAAGCAGACCACACAGCCACAGATGTTTTCATTTCTCAGGCCTTTGTGGGCATCACGGAGCCTGATTAACATCTTATGCTGCAGTGGCTCCATCAACCATAAAGTCAACCAATGAGATTATTCTCCAGCTCAGAAAAATGGCAGCATCAAATATAATTTCTTTAAAGTGGTTTCATGCCCCTCTGCAGTATGAAGACAAGTACTGAAGTACATGTAGACAGGCGCTGACTGTGGGTTTTCTTTGGCATTAGGTCCTCTGTTTCTCACTGCTCCATTCATATTTATGTCTGCTTACACTCTCCAGCTGCCATCCAATGAAAGGAGAGTGCACATGCCAACCGGGCTGGGCGGGACTATACTGCAATGAGACCTGCGCTCATGGTTTCTATGGTCATGGCTGCCTGGAGCCGTGTCTTTGTGTGAATGGAGGGGTGTGTGATGGGGCCACAGGACGATGCCATTGCGCCCCGGGCTTCACGGTCAGTGGTAGAGTAGATTAACGACTCATGACTCACTTTCTATACCTGTTGTGTCTTCATGTAAACCAAACTTTGGGGGTTACTGCAGGGGCTTCACTGTGAAAATCCCTGTAAAAGTGGCACCTATGGCAAGAACTGCTCCCTGGAGTGCTCCTGTAAAAACTATGTGGACTGCTCACCGATTGATGGAACTTGTTTCTGCAAAGAAGGTGATGAGTAAAGAAAAACAATCATGAAGGAAAACTGGCCAAAAGGAAAACAAAGACTTACAGTTGATTGTGGGTCTGCAGGCTGGCGAGGTCCGGACTGCTCCATCCCCTGCTCCGAAGGAACCTGGGGTCCAGGATGCAATGCCACGTGTCACTGTGCCAACGGAGCAAAATGCAACCCTGCAGATGGATCCTGCACCTGCACGGCTGGCTGGCAGGGGGCACGCTGTGACCAACCGTGCCCGGTGAGTATCTGGAGATACTGGCAGGAGTTATATATAATATTTACCCTTGAAGTTGTAAAAGATGTTGGAAAACCAGGTATTAAATAGATTCATCCTTTTACAAGACAACAGGGAGCGCTGTTTTTGTGACACGTCTGTCCTATACAGCAGTGTCTTTAGTCTCAGACAGTTTTCTCTGTAGGGCGACAATAAAACAGCCTTGAACCTTGAATACGGATGTTGTCAGACACCATACCTGCACACAAGTGCACAGAGTAACAGCAATAATGCTTTTATGACTCAGCTCGATGGGGAAACTGGAATGTAAACAAATATATAACATATATTGTTATTGTGTATTTAATAAAAATAACCTGTCACAACAAATCAGCAGATAAAGGTAAATGGAGATCTTAATTAATAAGTGTGCAATAACACACTGAATGCATATAAAATATAAACAAAATAAAAGCAGTGGTTGTCACTTTGTCACAGATGTCACTTTGTCACTGTGTAACATAAATGCTCTCCAAGATAAGAAAAGTCTGGTCTGTGTTTAGTCCATGTCACACTGATGAGACGAATGGCATCTTTGATAAGACTGACACTCAAATCATACGGCTGATAATTCTAGGGGTTGTCTGTTTTCTGATTAAGCAGCCCGTAGAAGTGTCCAGCTTTGAATCCCTTACCTCGCCCTCTGTATGCTTCAATCTGCATTTTGGAAAAGTACCCCTCTTGTCTTTGCGATGCCAGCCCACCAGGCTGTCTACACAACATCACATTGCCAGTGTAGTATTTTGTCTCACTCTGACTGGGCTGGCCGAATGTGGAGGAGATTCCCCTGACAGTTCTTTGCCCGTTGGCACTTGTTCATTGTGCAGATGGGCACGTTTGGGCCTGGCTGCCTGAAGAGGTGTGATTGTGTTCATGCCGACGGTTGCCAAGCTACCACTGGGGAGTGCCACTGTCTGCCAGGCTGGTCTGGTAAGTGATGACGTCCTGCTTATGTATCGCTGCCAGCTTGGCTTTGGTGTCACAGATGAGTCTGGTCTGATAAACTGTGAGCCACAGGTTTTAAACCATCCTTGCTCTCCTTTATTCTCATTGTTGTGTGACTTAAAGAAAGTCTAGTTGTAAATGTAAGCAGTGTCAGAGCCAATCAGATTTGTACAATTAATCAAGTTTCTTACTATCAGATATCATACTAGTTACTAATCTCTGTCTCTCTTATCCTGTCTTCCTTCTCTCACCCCAACCGGTCGCAGCAGATGGCCTCGCCCCTCCCTGAGCCTGGTTCTGTTGGAGGTTTCTTCCTGTTAAAAGGGAGTTTTTCCTTCCCACTGTCACCAAAGTGCTGCTCATAGGGGGTCATACGATTGTTGGGTTTTCACTGTATTGTAGGGTCTACATTACAATGTAAAGCACCTTGAGGTGACTGTTGTTGTGATTTGGTGCTGTATAAATAAAGCCGAATTGAACTGAATTACTAAACACCAATTCCTTCCTCCTTCTTTTTCATATATGACCATTTAAAAAGGGAAGGCGGTGATCTTAAACATTTGTTGCCTTACTCAGCTGTCCAGATGAAGTTTTTTCAATCTGAAATTCATTTTTCTGATTGTCGCGACACCACCTGACTCGACCTGTGAGGTCTAAACTGTAAGCCTTTGAAAACAGAGCGTTTCATTTGTGAATACATTTTTCTCCTGTGTTTTAACAAATATGGGACAAAAACTAAACCTTCTAACATGCATGAAATATTTTTTACATTTGTTCCAAGAAAGTCATTTTTTTGCTCTGTCTAAGAGATATGATCTGGCTTATGTTTATGACCTCACAGGGTTAAAGTCATACATATTGCACTCTTATTGACCTCCAACAATTCTTCTGTTGACTCGATGAGACTAATATTTTGGGGGTTTAGAGAGGACTCTGTTAACCTAACACGTGTGTGTTTCGTGCTAGTGAAGGTGAACATTGACATGCTGATGTTAGTGTTTCACTCTTACGTCCATACCCCAGTGCAGCCTCGTAAAGGCTGCTAGACTGGCCCAGTATGAAAAGCACTTTTTTCTGGTTTTGCACCTCCCATCCATGCAAATAAAACAGGCTCTTTGTGTTTCGGGGAAAACGTGTTAGTTACAGTTTTGAAAAATCTTTTTGGTGAGAACACTAAATTACCAAATATTTCAGAGTTGGCTGCTCAGCAGCAACATTTCTGAAACTGTTAACCACTAAAACCCCTCATGTTCCCATTTCTCTCTGTTCCTGCTTATCATTTCAACTACATTTTTATTATACAGTTATAACCATGTTTTTATGTATTTAGATCAGTAACTGATTTACACTTGGGATAGTGAAAGGCATTCTGCTCTTTGCTTTAGCAGATGTAAAACTGTAGGTCCTTTATTAAACTAAATGATGTGATTAGAGTCAATAAAAGTTGTAATTTCCTGCTTCGTTTATGTGCTCACTGCTTCATTTCCTTTAGGTCCCCGCTGCAGTGAGCCGTGTTCAGAGGGCCTGTGGGGGCGCCACTGTAACCAGACCTGCTTCAAGCATTGTCCAAACAGCGACACGTGTTTGAGGGAAACTGGAGCGTGTGTGTGCCGCCCAGGCTACTGGGGAGTCACCTGCCAAAACAGTGAGCGTTGTATCTGATGAGTTAATAAAAAACGACTTAAAGACTCGCTCGCTGTATGCATTGTCTAATATCAGCCCTACTGTTTCCCTCAGAATGCAGAACGGGTACGTACGGTGACCAGTGCAGTATGACGTGTCAGTCCTGCGGCCAATCATACCGCTGCCATCATGTGACAGGAGAGTGTGACTGTCTACCTGGATACACTGGGCCAAACTGTGACCAAGGTGGGCTTTCTCACTAATCAGCAGTCATCACAAAAAGCCGCTGATCTTTCATTTACAAGTGAGTGCAGGACATTTAGCAGGTTCTTTTCTGTGGTTACAGTTTGTCCAGCTGGCTACTTTGGAAAACAGTGCTCTGAAGTGTGTCTTCCCTGTGCCAACAACTCCACGTGCAACCACCGGAACGGTCACTGTGAATGTTTACCAGGCTGGACCGCTATCGACTGCTCCAAACGTGAGTGCCACAGGATTTCATGCAGAGATGAGAGCGTGGACAGTACGGTGCTTTTGATTTGTTTAGAGTATCTACAGGGTTAGAACTTGAAGTGGTAATCTGTTGATTAATAATCACTATTTTAACTTCCCAGCAGCCAGGGCCTTGCTTTTATCCATAGACCCACTCTAATCATTGGAAGCAGCCAATGTGAGGCGTTGATCTGAGCATCTTGCTTTGCTTTAGAGCTGGAAGTGACCATATTTAAACTACCAGCTGTTGCCAGTTAGCTTAGTCAGCAAGCAGCAATCATAAACTTTCCAGATGCATCACAGAGAAACAAACACCTGCTAATTAGTGCTCGACTAACAAAATACTAGAATTTTCACCAGAACAACTGAAACAAAACAGATATTTGCATTAAAAAGCAGCACAAACACAGGACCAGCTCAGTGACTCAGATTCGCTGAGATGAGGCCTAACAGAATAATAGGAGCAATCAAGTGAGTCCTGTAAAACGTCAACAGATATTTCATACAGATGCTGCTGAAGGGGAAATAAGTCAGAGAAATGTACTTTGTTTTCCAGCGTGTGATCCGGGACGTTTCGGCCAGCTCTGTGCTCAGACCTGTTCCTGTCCAGCCAACCTCCTCTGTGACAGATTTACTGGAGACTGTGTGTGTGAAAACAGAGGCGAGGACTGCAAGCAAGGTACGGACCTCATGTTAGCAGAAGTTTGGGAGTTATAACACTGACATTTACAGTACCGTACAATATAAAGCTCCTTGAGGCGGCTGTTGTTGTGATTTGGTGCTATATGAATAAAACCGAATTGAACATGTAACCTGTAATGTGTTCATAATAATAATGAATTAATCATGAAAGCTGCTCTGGTTGTTGTACTTGAGCTCTCCTTCCACCCTCTGCTTGTCAGACTCCTTTCAGCAGACGGGGAGCGTCATGAGTCGTCTTAATCCTGGAGAGAGGGAGTCGTGGGGGGCCATCGCCGGCATCGTTGTGCTTGTCATTCTGGTGGTCCTGCTGCTGGCTCTGCTGCTGCTCTACCGCCGCAGGCAGAAGGAAAAGCAGAACAACACCCCGACTGTCTCCTTCTCCACCAGCCGCACCGTCAACTCTGAATATGCCGTTCCAGGTACAGTCTGAAGATGCTTCTGTCTGCTCATGCAGAGAATGGCTCATCCCACTGAGCGCTGCATGCGTAACATAAAACGGACACAGATTCAAAGTAAAATCTGACACATCCAGTCAGACTGTTCAGAGTTTGAAACATCAGAATCTCAACACAGGATTCATCTCCTGTGGATATGAGGTTGAATTACAGCAACAATAATTTAGCACTGAACTTAAACCTACAATGTGGTAGTGTGTAGCACCATGCAGTTTCCAGTAAGGTTTGGTAAGTGCAGACGGGGGGTACGAGAACATCGCTGGATAATGACAATCTGACATGTTCAGTGGGAACAATCACCCAGTATTTTACTGTCATGCTGGAGCGTGCACAGGCAGCTGCACCTGAAAATCCAGTCACCTTAGAAACTGCTTTCATCTTTACTTTCATACGTTTGCTCTTCTTTTTCCAGCACGGCTAATAACACACTTTATGCACTTTGTGGCAAAACAGGAGAAGTAATGTATTTGTTCATGTTCTTGGAGACGAGTAACTTTTTTTTTTTTTTGCAGTAAAGCTAACGTGTTTCAATGAGAAGAATGTTTTGTGTCTGCAGCACGTATGTTGTTGATCCTGTCCAGCTGGAACACGTCACCCCGGCACGCAACAAACCGCCTTTAAAATAAAATCGAGTCATTGTATTTGAACCAAAACCAGGGTCTTTTTCTAAATCTTACCCTGTGCAAAATCGAACAGTAGTTTTTGATCTCTCGTGAGGGACCAGCACTATGGTTCTAGTGGTTTCCACCAACATAGGTCACATCACTGCCAATCACTCCACCCTCAAACGTGTGGATTTTTCACTCTTTTGGAAAATATTATATATTTTGTGTACATAGACATAAATTAGTAGATGGGAGAATCGTCATTGCAGCCAAAAAAAAGGAAAATTTGTGTTTGTGGATATAAATTTGACTCTTTGATTAATGTGTTGATGTGACGGCTGATTTTCACTTTTTGACTTCCCTGCTGGAGGTTTAAACTGACACTAAAACACTTTTTAAGCCTTAAAAATATAAAGCAGGATGTCAGAAATCAACATAACTATATTTTTAAAAAAAATATGTTTTCTTTTGGTACAACAGTTGATGACCGAATGTGATTTAAGTGGACTTGAAGGCCACCTGAATAAGGTTTATTATGAAAATAAATCACTGAACAAATTTTTCATATAGTATGTTAGAATTGGAAGAAGAAGGCATGGTCAGATATGTTTCAAACTTCCATTTAATTCAGCCAAACGTATTTGATTGTTTTACAAACTGGTGCAGTAAACTAGATAGATATCATGCTCAGTGTCAGCCATTTATTAACTGCAGTAATTGAAGTCATCTTATACATAAGGGATAAATTAAATGTTGCAACAAGTGGGACTGTGGCAGATTTTGTGGTGTTGTTGAGGATTCTTATTGAATCCCTGTAAATATTTATATTTGTGACTGCTGTCACTGCTGACTGCTAACATGCCTTTGCAGAAGAAGATTCAGCCGGTCAGTGATCTACGCTGGATATTGAGTATTTTTGGAGAACTGTGATGTTGATGTCGTTTGTATGCACAGTGCGGTTTCATGTCTATCTCACTCTGTGTGATTGTGGAATGCATTTTATTGACCTTGAGGTAATTTAATAGCAGCAGACGTGATGCCATGTGTTTGTTTTCGTCCTGCAGATGTTCCTCACAGTTACCACCATTACTACTCCAACCCCAGCTACCACACACTGAGCCAGAACAGGCCTCCGCTGCCACACCTCCCCAACAACCACGACCGCACCATCAAGGTGAATGTCATCTCTGATATCTAAGGAGAAAGCTTCATGCCTCATTGCAACTGAAGGGCAGCAATGGGAGGAATATGTCATTTGGACAGTCAGCAACAGCTGGCTATGTATTCAGGGGGTTGTGAAATCATATGATACCAAAACGTGTAGACGCAGTAGGTCATTGGTCCTCAGCGCTTCATTTGGCTTTTGTACATTTGCGACGGTTTATCATTTTTCCTGCCTTACAGAACACCAACAACCAGCTGTTCTGCAGTGTGAAGAACGCAGAGAGGGAGAGACGAGGTCTGTTTGGAGTCGAGACCAATGCCACTCTGCCTGCAGACTGGAAACACCACGAGCCTCGCAAAGACTCAGGTCCGTCTAGGTGACTCTCCACTGCGTGATTCACATAAGGATCATTTAGAGGGCACACCTGCAGCTGTAGACTAGAATAAAATGAGCACATTAACATTTACAAGCTTATAAAAGCAAGAACCTGGTTTCCTGACCTTCTGACCACAGCGGCATTAAAGTAATCAGCAAAATCTGCAACTGCTGGCTGGCGGTGAGGGGTGTGTGTGTCTGTGGTGGGGGGGGGATGTTACAAAATAAGACATTACTGTCATCACATTATCTTTGCCTGTCTCATAGTAATATAACAGAGTGATCAAATTGTAGTCAATAATTAAACAGTTATGTCACTTAAGTTAAATGCATTCTTTAATTACGGTCATAACAGGTGGAAAGAAAACGTCTTGTGCAACATTAATCAGAGTTCATGTGGGATCAACCAAACGTCTTTATTTTCACTGAAGAGCAAGTATGAAGCTGAAGTGCAAAGATCTCATACGTGTCCTTTCTTAGAAGGATTTGTGCAGACTTCTGATGATATTTAAAGTTTAATATTATATCATTATGACTAAGTGGTGACCTCTGGCAAAGTGAGAAAGCAAAGAACTGCTGTTCCTCTGATGGCCATGTCCACAGAGTTAAACCTTTTTAAACTGTGCAGCAAGCCTCTAGTGGGCTTGCTGCACAGTTTTGCTGTCCACCCTTATATATGAAGGGGGGGGGGGGGGGGGGGGGGGTGCTATGTCATGCTTTTCTCATTTTCTCTCATGTCCTGATGTTAGATGATTACAATCATGATCAAAGTTTTAAATTATGAGGTAAATGTAAAATAATCCCTGCGAGCCAAAAGCTTTTTTAAAGTCTGACATTTTCTTGTAATTTTGTGCTGAGCTAACATCAGCTCAGTGTGGTCTTTTTACACAGTCATCTCAGGGACACCAAAGGCACATGAGTAGAGAAGCCTGGCTTACAGGCACCAGGGTTCTGGTTGCAGGAGAGAGGAGGGGCAGCCAATCAGAAGACAGTGGGGTTTTTAGGGAGGGGAGGCCTTTAAAGCGATAGGAGCTAAAACAGTTTGTTGACAGACCTGGAAATTATTGTTTGAACAGTGAAAAGTATTTTATTGGTATCTGAAAATGAAAAATTGGAATATAAATGAGAAGAATAAGTCCCTATCTATTTTTGATCCAAACACATCTGCTGTAGTTCCTCATTGGTAATGAAAGAGTTAAAACATAGCTGATAATGGAGAATAACCTCGGTAAGCTGAACTGTCAGGGATCAAAGTGTCTCAGTCAAATTTAACCCTTTTTTTAGGGTCTTGATCAGAGTTGTGCGTGAAGCTTGGAGTGGAGTGCAAAAGTTTAGATTTCAAATATTTCTTAGGCTCTTTTCAGTAACTGCGCCAGCATAGCTGCTTAAACAGGTAATGGCTGAGAGCCTCAGGCCAGGAAGAAGCTTAAGTAGTTCCTGCTTATAATCTCGAGCAAAGTTTATCGACCATCACATTTCCTAGTCAGCGGGGCACACTCGATATGAGACTATAAAAATAATAAGGACTTCGTAAAAGGTGAGAGTTGCATTGCCAGCACCTATCACTCACCTGGGATTGATTTTTACAGGTTTCCACAGCAGTTTATCTGCTTTTGATTAGCTCGCTATAAAGCAAAATGAAGACGTCTGATTTGTCTTTTATTGTTAACAGGAGCTTTTGGCATCGATCGGAGCTACAGCTACAGCGCCAGCCTCGGAAAATATTACAACAAAGGTAGTTTATCACCTCATTTTCTCTCTTTTCTTACTTACTGCTGAAGTCTGAGGTTAGCTGTGGAAAAGCTGTCCAAAGTATGCTTACAAAGTATGCTTTATTTAGACAGTCTATGGATGACAGTGTTCTCCACCGTCACACCTTTATCCATCAGATGGCTTTTCATGAATTTTACACAGACATTCATGGTCCACAGAGGCTTTAACTGTGGGGACTTTTCTTCTAACACCCGTGTAATTTTTTAACAGCAAGCTTTGAGTGAATTAGATGTCCATGTAAATTGGTTTCAAAGGCCCCCTCTGGGGGAACTCTATGTACTTGTGGAAAAATGTAGCGTTCGATCTCTCGCCGCCATGTGATCACATTTTTTTTCTAGTGCTTGTGACATGTTGAATGTTTGTTTTCCACATTTTTACTTGCATATTGTTGTTTTAATTTTTATTTGATCTTATTCCTGTTTCCATGTTTTATCACTTCTATTGCTTAAATGTTATTTTTATATTTATATTTTTTTATTTATTAGTTTCTATTATTTTCTGATAGTCTGGGTGGAATTGGACCCAGGCCACACAAAAGATCAAGCCTTCTGTCATGATTTGCACACTCAGTCAGATTTTATCTTCTTCATTGTTTATTTTCTTTGCATTTATTAAATTATTTGAATCTCATTCATTTTACATTATCTGTAGGTTGTTTTGTTTTTTTTACTCACCTCAGCTCACACTTGACCTTGAATGCCACGTCGAATCAAGTGTGCTGTACAAATAAAGTTTGGCTTGCTTGTTTACTGATGACATTCCCATCATCCTCAGCTGGACTGTTTGTTTAGTCCCATTTAGCAAATGTTAAAATGCATGTTAAACAAAGACAGTAAGCTCATAACATGCTCGGCCGTGGGCTGTGTGTAGTGGTCCTGAGAGCTCCTCGTAGCGCAAACACATTTAAGCAGACTGAGAAAACATTTTGACTGGTCTGAAAACACAGACGCAGCAGACGGCTGAGACGTGTTTGTTGCAAAATTCAGTGACTCATGAAGCGAGTGATAAAACAAAGAAACCATCAGACAAACCGTAAGCTTACATCCATTTTTTTATTGTCCCCTGGAAACATTTCAGTTGTAATTGGTCTTTTTTCAGTGTCTCTGTGTTTGCGGCTCTTTAAATGCTGCACCTCTGCTGTCACTGGGGAACATTTTTTCTCATCTTGTTTGTTGCTAACACGGCATCGTTCCATAAAGAGACAAAGAAGTCTGAAGCTGCTTTTTGGATTATTTAAATATCATTATTGAATATTGCTCATGGAAAAAAACACATTTCGTCTCAACAGGCTCACTTACTTTAGGCAGATCTGTTAAGCCTACAATTTCATCAGCGTACAATTAAACTAAAGCTGATTCCTTATTGCTGTAAAAGATCATCAGCACTTTATAAAGAAAGCTGAAACTTCAGAAGCTGTCGTCGTCCTCTACTGTCATGATTTGTCTCCTGAGCCCAGAGGAATTCTCAGGCTTGTAAAACTGCTAGAAATTTCAATTTCCATGTCAGTACTCGACAGTTACTGGAAGTCCTTTGTGCTGCCTACAAATTTACGTCAACAGTCATTAACTTGCAGCTGTACAGCAATTTACAGAGCTGCATACTGATGAAAATCTCACTTTTCATGGAGTGAATGCTTCATCTAGTAGGCTTAGGCTTTAACTCTCAATCATGCTCCATTCTCGCTCTGCATGGACTTCATATGCAGTTAATCTCTCAATATTTGTTTCCTGCAGAGCTGAAGGATTCGGCAGCCGTGAGCAGCAGCTCTCTGAACAGCGAGAATCCGTACGCCACCATCAAAGACCTGCCCGGGCTGCCCCTGCCCTTCTGCCCCCCGGAGAGCAGCTACATGGAGATGAAGTCGGCCGTGCCCAGGGAGCGCGCGTACACCGAGATTACGCCCCCGCCGCCGTTCCACACGGCCACCTTACGCAGAGGTAAGCAACACTTCTGACCTCAAGCAAGTCCGAGGAGTGTTTTACACTTCACCACAACCTTCTTAGTTATTGTTATGGTTAAACGTCCAATATTTCCATCATACAAACATCAGTGGGTCTGTTTGTGTTTTTGAATGAACCAGTCTATTTGGATCCAGCTACTCTAACGCTAATTTTAATAAGAACTATGAGTTTTTAAAATTAGGAATTGTAAAGTAATCGTAAGGTGGGAACTAACTGCGATTTACACTATAGGGACAAAAATACTGGACCACATTACACCTACAGCAGCTGAAACCTGTGCCGTGCAGCTCCTGGTACAGTCTTTGTGCTGATGTTACTGCCAGAGGAGACGTGGAACCCTGCAGAGCGTTAGCACTTGCTGATCCCACTCCTTAATGTTATGAATTTTTATCTGTAGAACAATCCGTTCTTTTGACTACATGATTTTATACAAGCGCGGCAACAGGACAAAAACACCTGAATTCAAAGATTAAGAGGTGTGGCCCAATATTGTAGTTGATTTTACATAATTCTTTGGATTAACTTGAGTTTATTAGGCTACAGTGCTACCCACGGCACCATGGATCCACCCGCTTTGGGAGAAAAAACAAAAAATAGCAACTCTTTTAAGGTCCTTATCAGTCAAACCTTAAAACAGGTCTGTGGCCTGTTAGACAGCTGGGCAGGCCAGACTTCCTCAGGTCATGGACCAATGAATCAACATCTGTTTGCCACAAATAAAAGACTAAAGGAAGAGGAAGGGCAGGGGAGAGGAGAGGAGAGGGAAAAACAGGAAGCCGAAGGATTTTCTTCCTAGCTTTTATTGTATTGTGGACACTAGTAATGCATCAATATGCAGTCAGAGGAACGAAGTGTAGGTCTGCGGGATCAAATCCTTACATTCATCCACATATTGGATTGAGTCCAGTCTTTTTTTCTTAGACAAATCACTGCAATTTGCATTCACTCTACCTGAAACAGAAGACTGTGGTTGTAATGACAGAGCCAGCTTTGTGGCCGCTCTGTTGTTTAAATCACTGATTCTCTTCTCTGTATGACTGCAACATTTGTAGCTGGTTTTTAAGATCTGACATCCAGACAAGACTTTTGAAATGAAGAAAAGCAAAGTGCAAACAAATCCAGTCTAGCCTAATTTAACTAAAATTGATGTTGAAAATTAAGCTTGGAAAAACTTTTTGCGTCAGCACATTTTGCAGCTAAATACAAACGATTGTAGATGAGATGGATTCTGAGCAGCAACTTTTTCTGCAGTATATTCTACAATAAGTACGCATGTCATAATAAACGAAATTACCTTTAATGTCTTTAAATACTCTGGCATGGATCCAGAACACAATGACTAAGAAAATGAGTCATTTAGAGAAAATACACACTTCATGTAATAAAGGGTTTATAAACATAAAAGGAACAGTAAAGAGTAAAGACAGGGAGGTGTTTCCACTTCATGGCATGACATCGACGTGATTATGCGACACTGCTGTTTGTTACTGATGTTTTTAGTTTATTTGCTAATATCCTCGTTCAGGGTGCCCACATCTGAGAGCTAGACTCTTATTAAACGATTTATAGATGATGTTATTTAAATTTAAACAGAGGGTGAATGCACGCTTTTCCACCCTGGAGTGTGTGGGCTTTTAAAAAGCTTTATTTAGGACCGAGTTCAACAAGTTGAATTAAACACTGAGCACAGAGTAAGCTCAGACTGTAACGCCAAACCAACTCATCCAGTCAAGTCCAAAGCAGCAGGACTGAATGCACAGATGGGTTTTTATTTAAAAAATAGAGTCAGCATATTTTCCAGCACTAAAACAAAGAATGGCAGCCTGTTTGGTCCTCACAGCGAGTTCTTTTCCCCCTCAGAGTGTCAGAGCTCCCACGGCCACGCTCCTCATGAGGACCCACAGAGCCACTACGACCTGCCGGTGAACAGCCACATCCCGGGACACTACGACCTGCCACCGGTGCGCCGCCCCCCCTCGCCCTGCCCCTCCCCCAGGAGAAGCCCTCAGTGACAGCGTCAGAGCAGCAGAGCAAATTGTTCCCTTCTGCTCGCTCCGGGGTTGATGAAGAAACGGCTAATTTTATCTCTGAAAATCAGAGCTGCAGACCACCAACACAGCAGGGGCGAGGAGTCTGTCCTGCCAGACGAACCTTTGTTTACAGTGGATGCTTTGCTTTCAACTAAACACCGCCCCCTTGTGTGCGCAGAGCGGTACTGGCGTCTCCGTCACAGACCTGTCATCCAGACTGAGGAGCCAGCAGGCTGTGTGGTGACGCCCGCGGGGCTTCAGCTGCTTTTAACTCCCGAGGGCAAAACCCACCAGAGGATTTGATGGCTAAAAGCAGCGACTTGGGAATGTTTGTGTGTTTGAACTCTTGTAAACATGCTGAAATATTTGTTTTCCACACCCTTTGCGTGCTGCTGATGCATTTTTAACGGGCCTCTTTTATCAGAGCTCGATTTTTCCTTCGTCTCGCTTTTCAGGGTTTTTATTTCGAGTTGAATTTCAGTGCGTTACATTTTCAACATTTTCTCAGCTTCAGCTGAGAAAAAATTCGTCTTATGACAAACCAAATTTTATAAACAGAAAAAATACCACAGATTTTTCTTTTTTAACACCTGGAAGCCAAAGTGAGCAGCATTTTACAAAAGTTCATGTTGTGTTTTTTCAAAAAATAAATGCCATTTAAGGACTGAAGTGTGTTTCTTTAAAGAAATGTGGCTTATTGCTGCTGTCTGAAGAAAACTGTGTAAATACAGAAATGAATATATTGTCAGCCTCTGAGTATTGTTGAAGCGCAGCTCTTCTGTTCAAATAAAGATGCTGTTATGGGTCTCATAGGACACCTTATGAACTTCTTGTGTATATATTAATAGATGTTAAATGGTCAGTGTGAGTTTGGGCACAGATATTATGATAAAGCCATCAGTGCAGTGCCTCTTTTTGTCACAATTAAAGGGCCATTTCACCCAAAACACAAAGATTTTATTATGTTTCGGTTTGTTTTTTTAGACCTGGTGCCTGTGTTACCCATAATGCAATCTCTCTGAATGGATCGCCTTTTGAAGGATAGCCACCAGATACTCAGGCCAGGTCTTCTGCTGCTCATTTTTTACACATGCAAAGACAAAGATAATAAAAAAACTAAATGTGTTGCTGGCTGACAGATTTATGAGGCTGCATTTTGGGGAATTAGTTCGTTGACTGTTTATTGTAATTGAAGCACAGCTTGCTCAAACATGATTGGTCAATACAACTTCAAGAGGACTAGAAATGGAAACCTCAACATGCTGGGTACCAGAGCTCATCGTCTATAGATTTTACAGTCATATTTAGGTTATGGACGTTACCCTACTATGAGTGGATTGTGCATAGTGATTGATGACTTGACAGCTGCCTTTGAAGTGAATCCAAAATTTTAAGGACAAAGCATTAAACATTGGGAAGGCTGGGTTACTGAAGAGTGTGGGCCAGACAGAAGGCCTGAGCTCTATTGTCTCCATCGCTGGACAAAACTGTGGAGACTTTGGGTACAAAGCGGTGTTCAGAGATTCAGCGTCACGCGGCCTCCTCTGCTGCAGTTAAAGGTTTACAGAGTATTTGTCCAAATATGCAACAGCTCACACCCATTCTTAAGACGTCTCCCTTCACCCTGACCTCACCACCAACAGGTTTCAGTGGAACTACTTTTTGTCAAGTTAGTCCGATAAAAAAATCATTGACATTTTTAATGATGAGAGTGGAAATGTAATGTGATTGGCTAAAATTAGTGGCGATTATTGAACTCTGTGTGTGTGTCTGGGGAGCAGACTGTAGTCCCGATTGTGTTGTGGTTCAGAAATACTGAAATTGGTGTATTAATGTAAAAATATTGACCTGTGAAGTTCATTTTCCTGTCAAGTTGTTAACAGAAGCCAAACAGAATGTACGTCGTGCTTTTAGTGCTACAATATTGTGCAGTCATTTATTTTTGAATGTAATCCTGGGAACATGTGTTTGTATGATGTAAATAAAAACTCTCTGCACTTTTCATGGACTCGACCTTTTTCAATAACAAGGAAATAATCACAACCGTCACTCATTGGAAAAAATACTTTTTACTCAGCATCGCTTTAGAAAATAAATTGCATCAAAGTGTGGCTTTAATGATTTCATGATCTCACACAAATCTCATTTCAAGAACCTTTAACATTAATGGCTTTGGGTGATATCTTTAAATCTCAAGCCCTTCAAAGGATTCATGAGATCTCCACCAAGACTCGAGGAGGGCCGGAGTTTACAAAGACCTCACAGTGTGTTTGTGCATCTGTGGTTGTAGCGAGTCCTTGTTACTCTGGTTCTTAATTACACCCTTGACGTTTCGATGACCTGATCTGAAGCATTATGTTGTGAATATACTGCACAACTACAGTTATCATTTCTCATCACTTTACATGTAGACATTTGACAACTACAAGATTTCTGTTAATACACATTTATACTGTAGACGTCATTTCTCTGATTGTCAGTGACTTCATGAGACACGCTGAGCATCAAACTACCTAAAAAGCACAATTCAAACCATAGTTAGGTTTACATATTTGTTTTTCTCCTGCCTGTAGCTTTTCTGTGCATCTAGCCCAGTTTTGAAGAGATATCAGACTTCTCTTCAATATGTTGAAATTAAAAGTGCCAAAAAACATTTGAAAATTCAGCATCAATGTTTCCAAAAATCATGACCGGGTCATACTACTGAGCAGTTTGATACAGGAAGTTCTTTCTTTGTACGACACTACATCTGATGCTTTCCTCACTCTGCTGGATAAACGCTGCATCTTCCACTGACGAGCAGCTCATGTCAGCTAGCTGCACGCTACTTTCGGTTGGTGGATGAAGTTAGAAAGAAAGTCGTTCCTACAAGAAACTGTTCATAAAAGGTCTGTAGATTTTTTTTGAGTACCAAGGTCATGATTTCTGGTTTGTTCAAATGCATTTTCCAGTACTCTGAGCACCACAACATGAGTTGCATTATATTAACAAGAAGGCGGACATCTCTGCAGCCGTCTCCAACCCTGGAAACACCAAGACAGCATTAAAGGGCAGAGGACACAAGTTTCATTTTAGGGGTGAACTGTCCTTTTGTGGCCGAAAAATTTAAAAAATTAAACTTTGCAGAAATTGCCTCTTTTTTTCTTTTTTTTTTAAGTATAAAAAGAAAAAACCCACACAAAAACAATACCACGACAGCTATCAAGTATCTTCCACAAATGCTTTGATATGCTTTCCACTGGAGTATAAATGAGTTAAGCTGCCAGACTAGACTACAAATCTACCTGCTGTGCATAACTGGCAAAAAGCAGTGCATGAAGCCAAAGCTACAAAGTCACACAAACCCCTCAATCTGACAGAGGTCCCAAAATCAGATCAAGGGATTTGCAAAGTCGGTAAAGCTTAGAGGAAAGAAAGAAAATTCAAAGCCCTTATGACCAGCTTTTAGGAGCAACACGGATCGGAGGACAGCTGACGGTCACAAGACTCCCATATGAAGCATGTGAGCGGGAAAAACAAAAACTGCAGATGTTGCCTCTGAAGGCACATCTGTATTTCTAATCGGTTAAACAGTCATGTCCAAAATCTACTGCAAATAGAAACAGAGCCTATTAATATATACTCTCTATATATGGCACCCAATCTATCAAAAAACAGTACCTTCTGCTGACATTCCCCCAGGTACAAAATAAACCTCTCCCATCATGATTAAACGCACTCAAAGCCAAGAAGCACTTAACCAGACACATTACCCAATAATTCCCTTCTTTCTTTAAACATTCCAAAAACATAATGAATACATTCGTTGGGGAGCGAGCCGTGTACATATATTCATCTCAAGTACTCATTTTCTCTGTGTGCACCACAGCTGCCCGACAGCATCACATAGAAAACATATCATCACCCCGTTTGTTTAAGGCTAAGGTGAAAAAAAACAAACAAAAAACCCTGAGCTTACATCGCTTTGGCTTTCTCTGGAGACTTTTCCTACAATATTTTATCCATAAATATAGCACAACACTGCTCCAAAAAATGTTTTAGTTGTAAACATTGGCTTTAAACAAAGAATTGATCTGTTTGATGGGAAACAAACATGATTAACAAACTCCAGAGGAGCCATCCTCCTCTCGCCTGTACGGCTGTTTTCCTGATAGGGTCCACTAGCTGTGCGTGTTGAGTGTTGACAGCCTGGCCATTAAATGTGAAACCCCGTCTCGGATCGAAGCACAAGCCCTGGTCACTGGAGCTGTGTGTGTGTGTGCGTGTGCAAGCAGAGCGGAGAACAGCACGAGCAAACAGCAAACATGCAGTAAAATAAGCTGAATATACAAACTTGAAAGCTATATGTGAAAATCCTACGCCCTCTGCCAAAACCTCAAAGCAAATCTAACCCGCAGAATAATCTGAATACAAAATAAGACACAATCGTATAAAAAAATAAAGACAAACATCCCGACGGTAGAAAAATCATTCTCCCCTGTGGGCTGCAGGAGGTGCTGGGTTCAGGTGAGGTGCTGTCTGGTTTTTACATGATGGAGCAGTTCTCCGGCTTCATGCGGCCCTGAGGAGGAGACGACAGGAATATTTGATTTTTGTTTAACAAAAACAACTATTTGTGTAATTCGACACCAAATGCTTCATTTGCGGTCCTGATGCTTAGAATACAGATTAATAAAGGTGACTTTTTATTGATAGTGAGTCTTTACGAGGCGTTAAAATGGGAGCTGTGGGGAAAACGAGCGCCGTGTTTCTGCACTGAAATTGTGCAGCTGAACTTTAGAAATGTCCTTTTTTAAAAGCCACATGTCTCAGTTTAAATCCGATTTCGGTTTCGCCTCTTGCTACATTATCTTCTGAAGCTTTTGGTAAATTGGGGGAAACAACCGTTAAAAGTGAAATGAAAGAAGCCGTTTGTTCAGCCCTGAAGTGGTGGAGGACTTGTGTTCATCATTCAGCATGGGTGGGCATTTCCAGGCCTCGAGGGCCGGTGTCCTGCAGGTTTTAGATCTCACCCTGGGTCAGCACACCTGAATCAAATGATTAGTTCATTATCAGGCCTCTGGAGAACTATAAGACATGTTGAGGAGGTCATTTAGCCTTTAAATCAGCTGTGTTGGATCAAGGACATCTAAAACCTGCAGGACACCGGCCCTCGAGGCCTGGAGTTGCCCACCCCTGGTCTAGAGTAACAGAGAGATTGATACAGATTGATGCATGTTCAAAGTCTCCATAAGCTTACTCTGCTCCACCACCACCACCACCTCCTACCTGCATCTAGGATTCTGCTGCTCTGAGCACCATCATGAGCAAATCCACACACATCCTGCTGTTTCTGTGATCATCATTTATGTTTTTGCATCTAATAATAATTCCAAGTCTGCAAAGTGAAAAGTAACATTTTTTTTTTGCTCATGTTTGATGTTTGGGAATCTGTCAAAATGCAGCGCAAACCAAAAATTTTCTGCGACTCTAAACTGCACTTTGTATCATAAAACAGTTCTTGGGAAATAGAGAGAGGGAGTATTTGCAATCTTGGATCCCATTTAAACTCCAATTTTGTTGATTAGTAATTAAATTAACTGCAGATGCCACACGCCAAAAGTCTGTTTCAGATGCTTAAACATCTTACAGTACAGAACTCCAAAACATGTGGAACATCTGGGCATTATTGTGCAACAGGAAACTCTAAATTTATAGATGAATAAGCAAAAAAACCCACACATGTTGTCCGTTTTCTGTGCGTAGTCGCCGCCAACAATTTTAATCACTAATAGAACCAAATATTATACGCTTTGATCCTAAAACACAGTTATTAATGATGCTGTATAATTGCTGCAGGGATGTTTTGACTGTGGAGTACCTGTCTGGGCTCATTGGTGCCCATGAAGTAGGAATGTCCTGGGAGGCCTTCAGCTAGACTGCTGCAACCACCGGCGCGCTCCTTCGGCTGCCCGCAGGAGTCGCACATCACCTTGCGGCTGCGCAGGTTGTACTCGTTGTCTGCGCCGCTTGTGCTGTGAGCTCCCTGCAGAGGGCGGCACACATCAGTTACTCAACTGCTGCTTAACTGCTTAGTGGTCAGGTTACTATAGACTGTATATAAAAGATGGGCAGAGTGTTCAGGTCTGAAAAGTGAAGCTTAAGCCTTAAACCTGCATCCGGTCAGCAGGGGGCGCCTCCTCTGGTCGCAACAGGAAGTCGGATTGTTTTGAGTCTTATTTTATGATCTCGGTATTGTTTATTACATCATTTTTAAAATTAATACAGAATAAAAGAAGGTGGGGTTAAAGGCGTGGCAGCTTTGAGTAACATGCTGAACAGAGTAACACAGGAGGAATTTACCATGTCATCATCTTCATCATCGTCACGGAACAGGGTACGGGTCACTTTCCTCATGGCCATTTCCTGATGGCAAATCAAACTCAAGTCAGACACTGCAGTTAAAAAGAAGAAGAAAACTTTACAATACAAAGTGAGTGAAGTCGGACCTCTCCATTAGCACTGATGAGGGAGGTCTGCAGCAGGTCGCCAGTACCCCAAGAGCTCTGGCTCTTCCACACCAGGTCAGTGGGTGGGTTGTGGGTTCCACCACCAGATGCAGCCCAGACCTGTAAAAGTCAAACATCAGAGAATTTGTAAACTGCACTGAACCAGTGAAGGACTGAAAAAGGAAGCAAAAGGAATATCTGCCAGCTATTTTGTGCTTTTTGAGGTGATCATCTCAGTCAAATTTCTACTTGTCTTGATTTTCCTTTGATACATTTACACTCGTTGAAAACTGAAATACAACTTTACTGTTTTGGGGCTTTTATCGATTGTGTTTGCAACAACAACTGCTGGCTGTTTGTAACCATGATGGATTCCACGTGTGTCACCCATTCTGCTCATTTTCAGCTCCATATTCTTATTCTTCAACTCCGCCAGAGAAGCTTTCGACGATTTCCAGCTTAACACGTATTTAATCTCATATTGAGCTTTTTGGTGCAGACCTTCATTTCATGCATGCACCAGTTTGTCCTTATATCACTTTGTTTTTACTTCATTTATACACAACTGGTCTCTCTAAACTGCTAAAATGTTTGTGAAGCATTAAACAGAAATTCTTGTGTTGACATTCAGTGTTTCCCATCTTTCATTTACAACATTTTGAGCCACTGGCAGGAAAGGTGAGAAGTAATTCATCACAACATGACTAAAACAAAAATGGCACCTTCGAAGCATCGCAGCATCATTAGTGTCCAAACATATTCACAGAGTCTCTAAAAAGAGGCAAAGAAAGGAAGAAGGCTTGGTGTAACGTACAGTCACAGTCCCGCCGGCCTTCAGAGTGAACTTGTGGGGAAACTTGTAGATGATTGGGGTTGAATTCCCAACCTGTCTCTTCACTTGCCAATTGCCCAGTGATTGGTCCTGCATAAGAGAAAGTTGGAGAATGATGATTAGGCAGAGTCACAAATAATTCACCTAAAGACACTGGAAATATTTTTTATAGCAGAGGTGAGGAACTCCAGGCCTCGAGGGTCGGCGTCCTGCAGGTTTTAGATGTGTCCGTGATCCAACACTAATCATTTGATTCAGGTGTGTTGACCCAGGGCGAGATCTAAAACCTGCAGGACACCGGCCCTCGAGGCCTGGAGTTCGCCACCCATTTCGGTGTGCTTGTATAGTAATGCACAATCTCAGCTACCTCATCAGCCTTGTTGCTGAGACGGATGTATCTTCCCTCCATATCAACCTCGTCCACCGTGATGCGTCCACTGGCCGAGGCTTGCTGACTGATGCGAGTCTTGGTCACAGTGTTTCCTGTCACGCTGGAGGTCTCGCTGTCATTGTCGTTGAGGCGGCGCTTCTTTGAGACGCTCATCCCAGAGGAGTTGCGGCTGCTGGAGGCAGCGGCGGCGGAGGAGTGGTGCACCCGGGTGGTCTGAGAGTGGCCTGAGCCAGAGGTCCGTGACACCGTGACTTTTGTGGGTGGAGGACTGGGTGACAGACGCAGCCTGGGGAAAGATGGTGGGAGAGGATACATACGAGGTGAGTGAGTGTGCAAATGCACCTGCTGGTTAAGTGCCAGGATTACATCCTTACTGCTCGGGTACTCCATCAAACCTCATCAGGTTAAAGACAGTCAACAGCCTCGTGTCATAATCGCCATATAATTATATCTCTCACTGATTCTGCACCTTGTTCTCCGTTTGTTTTTTTATGATATTAACAGACTGTGGTACCAATGCCAACAACACCCTGAACTCATATGGTCCCATATCGTCCTTTTTACTTTATATGTTGTATACTATAAGAAATAAAACTCGTGCCCAACACCATGAAATTATCAGAAAACTGTTTCCTGAGGTCACGGATAAAGTGAGCAGCAGGGTCATTTTCTCAAAAACCTCTATACAGTTTGCCTTGTTTTCATAATCACACATGCTGCCCCCTGCTGGCCATCAGAAATAATACAGATTTTCTACACGTTATTAATAGGTTTTGTTTTTTTATTTCATATTTAGAAAAACTTTGTTTCTGGTGCAAGCTCTTCACATGTGATACAAACGGCTGCAATGAAACAGATTTATTCCAGGATGAAATGCGGCTCTAAACTCTGTCTGTTAGCAGCTCTCCACAAGAGACGCATGTCAAGACATTCAGGTCAGCCCTTCATGAGGAGGAGCCGATGAGCTGTATTGGCTGGATAGCAGTAGGTTACCTACAGCGACATAAAAGCCACATTAATTTTGATTTGTCATTAGAAAAAAAAAAACAGGCCCAAATCACATTTGAAGAATATCTGAGTTATGCTCTTCAAACTCATGAAAAACTTTCATGAAAAATCCGAGTCAAATAAGAAAATGAACAATATATAAACTGAACGAAACAAACTGAGCTCTCATGCAGATATTTGTGACTGTAAATATACTTCGGTCAGTCACGTTTCACCGGCGTTGCTGGCTGCACGCCATTAACTTTCTCTTTACCTTAGTTATGTTTTGTCCTGTCTGTCGTCTCTTTGTCCCTTTTTCCGCTTGTGTTTTCTTCTTATCCCAAACAGATGGCCGCCCTCCCTGAGCCTGTTTCTGCTGGAGCTTTCTTCCCTTTGAAAGGAAGCTTTTTTTCCCCTTCCCACTGTTGCCAAGTGTGCCCTGTGATACGAGTGGCAACCTGTCCAAGGTGTACCCCACGACCCTCCCTCTGTGGGTGTGGATAAGTACTCGGATTCCTATGTGTCCCTGAAACTCAGCTGTTGTTGGTAGTTAATTAAAGTCAATTTGGCATTTTTCTTGGTTTTTGTTTACTTTATATATCACGTCACGATGCACCTCACAACGCCCGTACTGAATGCACTGATAAACACACTTCATATTTATAATAATATTCTACTTGCATGAGTCCTTGTGATATTTGTTTCCTCCGCACAATCAGCCAACAGTCCCGCTGGATGATGAAGTAAGGCTCGCTGTTGGCATTTCAGCTCAACCAAATGCTGCGGTGCGTGGTGAAACCATTTTTTATGGCTCTGACGAGGTGTTTAAGGGCAGGGTTTTAAAATAGAAAGAGTACTTTCCTCAAAGTTAGAAGGACTCTATTTACACCCTCGTTACGCTAAAAAAGAGAAAAAGGAAAAAAGAAAGACAAACAGCCCCAAAGCAAAAGCACCAAAAACAAAATGAACCCAAGACTGGTCCACAGGTGTCCACCTGCAGCATGGCAGTGACTCTAATTGGTTATTTATTACACTGCTTGGAGCACAGAAGTCCTCGCCGAGGTTATGGAGCGCTGGGTTCAGTTTTCACTCGTTATCCCCACAAACCAATTTTTCACTGACTTGTTAGTGCTCCCTCTTTTCCCATAACAACTTCTGGCCTTGTGGGCATCTACATGGTTGTAGAGCTGTTTTACAAACAACCTCACCTCTCCTCCTCTCCCTCCAGCAGCTTCCTGTAAGCATGGATCTCCATGTCCAGGGCCAGTTTGACGTCCAGCAGCTCCTGGTACTCATCCAGCTGCTGCTGCATCCGGGTTCGGATCTCAGTGATATCCCGATCTTTGTCCTCCAGCCGTCGCCTCATCAGGTCGCGCTCGCGTGTCAGAGCCTCCTCAAGCTCCCGCGTCTTGGCCTCGCTTGCCGACAGCTGATTCAGAGAGAAGACGCACAAAGGACGCCCAGTTACATTTTCACCACTGCTTTGTCTTGGATCCGAGAAATCCACCTGATGGTTAACAATCCACTGACACGCTGCGAGTGGAAGTACCTGTTTCTGCAGCTGGCTCAGCTGGCCTGACAGGCTCTCCATTCGGATCCGGGTCTGCTGCAGCTCTTCGTGGGCAGCTCCCACCAAGCTGCTGTTCCTGTCAGCTGAATGACGGGCATTTTCCAACTGTCGGGCAGAGAGAAGAGGCAGTCAGCTCCCAGCAGGGCTCAACTACAGCAGAAAAACTACACTGCTTCAGTCTGACCTTCTTAATAAAGCTCGAATGAACAAACCCAAATAAAGTTATTTCAAAGTAATGGGATGAAGGAGCATTACTTATAAAAGAAACTAAACCACAAGGCCCGCCATAACCACGGTCACAGTAACAGGACAGTTCACCCTTTGGTCTGTAGTGCTTTAAATCCATCTGGGTTCTTTTTGTATGAGTTGCTCAGTTTTGGAAATATCAGCTGTTACAATGTTGACCTTTCCATCTAATGAATCTGAGTAACACTCAACTCGTGGGGCTGAAAAGGTAAAAAGAATGAAGTATAATAAATACGACACACACCCCACAATAATGTAACAACCAAAAAAAATGTGTCTCTTTCCTTCTATCTACCAACATCGACAGTTAAAAGCTCGCCAGCAGAGCCGCCTGATCTGTGCAGGAAGCAAACTGAGCATCTGAAAAAAACACTCCTACCTCGTGTCACACCTGGAATTCAAAGGGGATTTTTTCCCTCATAGTGTTGCACTAAAGTAACTGTTACTGACCACATGGATGTTATTTTCATATCAACAGGTGTTTTCTACAAACAGGTTTTCTTTCAACTTACTGTTAAGATCAATTTCTGCGACTGCAGAGCCCTCAGTTATCTCAGTGTGTGTGTGTGTGTGTGTGTGTGTGTGTGTGTGTTACAGAAATTTGTAAAGGTAAAGCTTAAAGTTGCAAATTATGTTGAAAATTGGAACATTAAAATGATTAAAATGTGATTTTTTTCAATATCACTAATAACAGAAAAGTACAATATATATATATCCATTAAATAAATTTAACTTTAATTTTTTTTAGCCCTAAGCATCTTACTGTTTTGTTCTTGGATGTCAAAGTTCATACAGGTTTGAATGTAATGTCCTGTTTTTATCTTCGTTCACAGAATCAGCAAAATCTTCTTCTACCATTTTGTAAGAAACAAACATGATCTGTTTCATAGCTAACAAAACCAAAGAGATCTAAAATCCTACAATGTGTTGCAAACGTCTCCGACACATTTCTCAGATGTTTTATTTAGTTGCTGATCAGCATGAGGATACTCCACCTCTGCCCGTGTACAGGCCACGATGTGTCATTTCTTTTAGTGTGAAAAGAAAGAAATTGTACAGTTTGGCCATAAATGTTTACATCCTGTCATAATGTTACAAGCATGAGCATCTCATCACAGGTAGATATACCCTTCCTTCTCCACAGTGATGCGATTGGTGGGTAAAAAAACAAACAAAAACAAAACAAAAAAAACAGGTTGGACCATGACAACACAGACGGAAAGCCTTACAGGCCAGATAAAAAAAAAAAATGTTTCATTTCGGCTTCGCTTTTAATGAATATACTTGTACACAAAAATGAAGCATTTTGTACGCTAAGATGGTGACAAATGAATTCTTTGAATTATATGAAGTGAAAATGATGTCATACTTTGACTCTAGGTGGTGACAGAACCGTTTTCCCAGGCAGAGAGCAAATTACCTTGGAGTTGTAGGTCTTCTCGATTTCCTCCTTGTAGAGGCGGACCTGCTCCTCGTGCTGGCCTCTAAGGTCAATCAGAGCCTCGGCGAGCTTGCTGTCGAACTCCTGCTGCCGCCCGCTGTCAATCTCCACCATGCGGGTCTCAAAGCGACGCTTGGAGTCACGCAGCTCCTGCAGACAGAGGCGACGGTGTATGATACAAACACATGTAAACTCAGAGTGGCAGTTCCCATCCTTGTTTGATTTTGTCACGCGACTTGTATGAATGATGCTCGAAAAAGACTGATCCGCACTGATGTTTGGTCCATGCACCATAAACAATAATACAGTCACCAACTGTAAAAAAAAAACCAAAAAAAAAAAAAAAAACTGCCCTTGTCAATTAATGTAATTGTATTAATTAATTGGTTGCTGTGCACGAATTCTTTGTTCAGAGGGCCAACAGAAAACAAATCTCCAAGATATTCCTCATTTGGAAAAAGCACAAAATTGCCAACTTTGGGAAATGAACATTTCAGCTCTATTATGGCATCATTATATCTGCTCTTTCTGTGCAGACTTCTATCTGTTCTGCATTACTAGAAGGAGAAGAAACAGCTCTGAGACAGATCTGAAGGGAAACATGCAAAAACAACAAGTAGGTGGTTGGAAGCAAATCAATATCCTGTGGAAACGATGAAAAGTAGGACAGATTACTGAGACAGCTCTGTAAAAATAGAAGTGCTAAGGTGAAGAGCGGGAACCTCGTTGTAGATGTTCTTCTGGAACTCCAGCTCCTCCTTCAGGGTCTGCAGGCGGTTCTCGGCGTCCACTCTCCTCAGCATCTCATCCTGCAGCTGCCTCTTGGCATCAGCCAAGTTTACTTCCAACTGGAAAGGACACACGAAGAGAGAAACGAGATGAGAGAAATGATTTTTAGACGAAGCATGTAAGCACACAAAAAGAGATCTAATACAGAACAAGGTCCAATCTGTGCTGCTTAATCTGTGAGCCTCTCTTAAAGAAAAACCTTTAGTTCCTTGATTTGGCCAGTAGGTGGAGCAAGGTCACAACCTCAGGAGTAACGTTCATTGATAAAACAAATAGCAAAAGATGCAATTTTGTCTGTCTCGCCTCCACATCCTCATTCATAATCAGCTGCTGGAGGGTTTACATAAAATTACCAACTCCACTGGGGTATTTCTGCTTTGAGATCAGCACCACACAGACAGCCAAAGAGGCTCTGCACTCCTCTGACTGCTGTTCAGCTGATAAATAGCTTTAAACAATCCGTGCAGGTCTGCAGATATTAAAGAGCGACTCCTGCTTTATCGGTGCAAAATGAGCAGTAAATATCCAAGCAGCCTGCACGGACATCTCTCTTCCATTTGCAAATTTCAGGCTAAGCTTCAAACCGCAGTCTACTTCTTTGCCTATCAAATCGCAGCTCAAGGGGGCGGGACAGAACGCACATTGGTGTTTGTGGGATTTTCCCCATTTGAGACCACGAATAAACCACTTCTGAGAGGTACGCTAAACCACAGGACCACGAGGCTTTCATTGTCTTTCATTAATGTAGAGGGAACTTCTTTTACTTTGATGCTAAAGCAACAGAGTAAAAGAAGAAAAAAAAACTGAGCAGTAAATAACCAACAATTCAGACTCCATAAAATGAAATGTACTCGTCCTGCCCACGTTAACCATGTAAGACTTAAGTTTGGATAAAAATGTCTTTTACCTTCGCCAGCTGGGCCTTGAGGTCCTTCACCTCTGCCTCCAGGGTTCGCTTCTCCCCCAAGGCAGTGCTGAGGGCAGCATCTTTGGAGTTGAGCAGAGCTTCTAAGTCCCTCAACCTGACCAGAGCTGCCTCCAGGTCAGACTCCTTCTTGGTGTTCCTGTGACGATAAGGATGACAGGATGTCATTTATAGATTTTTTTGGTACTTTATGTGTCGTTGTTATGTATTCTAACTGTGCTCATCATATCCCTGCTGATAAATGTAATTTTATTCCCCACAGACAAGCATTTTATCAGCCTTATTGAAGCACTACAAGTGGCCGCATCCAGTACTGAGAAAAGAAGCTAATCAAAAATGCCAAAAACTGCAGTTCTGCTAACCACCACTTGAGGCTGGTCCTGAAAGTGAGTCGATCCCCACAGATTCTCATGTTGCAGAAATAAACACAAGTTAGCTCTCCATCCTCTCATCTAAACACTCACATTAGGTCTACAGCCTCTTATAATCTAAATCATTTTAAAAAGGTGCAGCTGTGTTAGAGGTGCTATATAAAACAAAGCTGCCTTGCCATCCATGGAACAGTTTTTGTAGGTGACCCAAGAAAAAGAGGAGAAATAAATAAGAGAACAAATATAAATGCTTTCTATAAATCAACTTCCACTTAGGCTATTGTCTGTATTTCAGTGGAGAAGGTGAAAGAAGGTCCTCACCACAAATCCTTCCATGTAACAGAAGGTCACAGGCATAACATTAAATCCAACATATTTTTTTATTAGGCCATTTATTTCTCTATGTATTTATTTAGCTGTCGACTGGTTTATTACCCTCCATCAGTCCATCAGTTAATGTATTTGGTAACTTGCAGTATAGATTTCCTGTTAGCTTCCATTCAGGTTAAAATCTACAAAGTTATAAAAGGAGAATCTGTTCTTTATCTGTGCCGAGCGATAAATAGCACCAAAGTACACGGCAGTGAGAGAAGCTGTGGATGACACGCTGTGCTGTTATTGGACTCCCAAACTACACATGAACTTCTCTCTGAGACAACCTGTGGCGTTTTTAGAGAACTCGTGTTTGTTCAGAGAACTGTGTGAGGGGAAAAAGTAAAAGAAATCTTGGAACTGCCTGTGGAAAAACTATATATTTCCAGCACAACGTGAAGACAGGGGACGGGTTGGACAGAGGCTCATGCACGACTGAGGAGGAAATGGGCTCCCTATTATTCTATTTGGCCCTGTGGGCCAGGCTTCATTGTCACTAATAATGACCATCTGCTGCAGGAGAAGGCTTCCAGGCTGCTCACACAGACCTCAGAGTCCTCTAGTCATGGACTGCAGGCTGTTAGGAAAGCCAGTGTATGGAGAAGCAGGCAAAAAGACACACAGATACCCCACAGCAGAGTGAACTGACGGATATAAACTCCAAAGCAAAAATGCATTTATGACACAGCAATCAATATCCGTTACTGCTTTCAATAAAACCCAGGACTTCTTTTTAAGAGGATGAAAGCGAAACTTTGTTTTCCTGAAAAAAAGAGCCAAAACAAACAGCAGGCCAACCGAAAAAACATGCATCACAGGCAGAAAGTGGAAAACCGAAGCAGATTTAGGAAAAAAAGAAAAAAAGAGCCTACAAGACTGATTATGTTCAGATTTATAAAAAAAAATTTTAAAAAGGGAAAAAAAGAAGCAGGAGGAGGAGGAGGAGGAGGAGGAGGAGGGCCGCCCAGTTTCTGATGGGCCCAAATCAAATCAGCGTCCTGGCTCGGCCTGCTCACAAACACAGACATACGCAGCTCAGGGAAGAAAGCAGAGACTGATTCACACGTGCTCTTTAAATAACACTCTGGGAAAAAAATAATCATCAAAATTCTGCAGCACAACATTTTTTTATTGTTGCTCATGAACACAGCATTTCATTCTTTATGAACAGCTGAGGAATCAAAGAAGATTTTTCACTGTTTTCAGATCTGTTGGTTTTTTTGTTTTGTTTTTAATATTAATAAAGATATTATTGAACTGAAGTGCCTGATGTTCAGACCACACATCGCTTTCTATAAACATCACAAATACTTGCTGGAGTTAAAAGCCTTGCTCATGGGCAGCTTGCCTTTCTGCCTTTCTTTGAATCAACCTCTGTTTGATATGACTGCACCAGAGTAGGAAGGAAGAACGATATCGGTTCCTGCTTATGTGTCGCAACTATTTGTCATATTTGACTTGTCAAAGAATGACTTCATGGCTCAGGTGTAGTGCAGCACAAAATGCACTATTAACACCTACAACAGTTGTTGGACCAACAAAGTTATTGCCTCATTCTGACATGTCAGTCATCACAGAGCTCCGAGCTTCTCCCACTGGACAGATTAGTAACTCGTGTAAAAAGAGACGTGACAACTGCTATAAAATGTCTTAATGGCTTATACTGTTGTGACTGTAATAACAATAATATAGCTTAACAACATGAGGAGGTGCCATGCTCCTCGAGGCTCATATACGTTTCTGGAAACTTATTTACTAAAGTCGCTGCTTTATGTTATTGTGGGATATTTTAAATTCACCGCAATGCTCATTAACATACCCAGTGCACGTCTATAAAAGAAAGAAAAATAACCCAAACATGGCTGTAATGAGAGAAGGAGACAATGAGAGGTGTGTTTTTCATTTCACTTATAAACTCATTTGTTTACAGCTGGAGATAAACATTACCAGAAAGTATGCAGCTCTTTGTCTGGATGTTAATATTTTCTCCAACAGACTGTTTTAACAGTGTGACTCTGCAGCAGACGAGTGTGTGTGTGTGTGTGTGTGTGTGTGTGTGTGTGTGTGTCTGCTGTGACATTCATTAAGGCTAATGGGCCCAGTGGATCAGCTTCAGCAGTGAATTAATGGATGGATGTGCCTCTACTGTATCAACATGCTGCTTTGCAGTTTGTATTCTCCTCGCACATAAAAGAATAAGAAAAGCTTAGAGCTAAAAGACTTGCAGGCCGGGTGTTTGATATTGTGACTTTATACTATAACTAGATTATATATGAACTGGGGTGATTGTTAAGATGTTGGGTCACCCTGTGCAGCCAAGTTGTCACAAGTCTACTGAAAGTAGTGCTCTTGTTTTGTTCTGGTTTTAATCCCTCGTAGACACAAAAGCAGGTCAGTGCTGACAGCATCCATGCTGATGTTTAAAAAAAACACAAAAAAAAAAACAATGATGATTTTTTTCCCAGTTTGTTTTTGAGATCCTCAAAATCAAAAACTTCTTCCTTAATGTGAACAAATAATAAAAACAAAAATAATTTGACATAACAGATCCCAGGTCCCTGATATCTGTAAATGGCATTTAAATGTTGATATGAGTCAACAAAGACAATAATGGCTCGGTATATTTATAAAACGCATTCAAATAAAATGTTTGATTAAAAGGAGAAAACAGACGTTACAGAAAAAGAAAGCATTTTTAAACTTTGTACAGTTTGACTACGTCCATCTCTCCTTCCAAAGAAAGGTTCCTTCTTGCAAACAGCTCAAATTCCTGACATTCACATTCCTTCAAGCAGACACTAAATAGGGCACAGCAGGAGGGGAAAACTCAGGAGGTCACGAGCACGCTCCATCCATCATGTAACGTACGGGTCCGTGGCTTAACCTCTCAGGACCTTCCTATAAAAAGGGAGACCAGCACCAACACGGACACACATGTGGTGGTGTTGATGTTTTTATTATTACCACCCTCATTAGGTGTCCTTAATTCGTTTAGAGACTCCTCATACTGTATGGATGGAGGCATATACACTCAAACCAGGCCAAAAGGATTGTTTCTAATCAAAACAGTTCAAATGTATGTTCTTGATCACAGTTAAGTCTTGTTTGATTGTTATTGATTTAACGATGGCCCTATTTTGTCTCTGATAAGCTGACTACATGTGAATGCAGTGTCCTTTGACTTTCAGTCACATCCAGCCAAGGTGCTCAACCTAAGCTTTCAAAACGTGACCAATGGCTGATTTCACCGTGTCGCCATCTTTTATATACAGGCTGGAGATCAAAGTCTGCAGGCTAGATGTGGCAGAATGAATTTAATCCCATCTACTAGATAATCGAAAGATACCCTTCACAGGCTGAATGAAAATTTCTGCTGGTAGCACTCTGAAGCATTTCTGTACAGAAATTTCACAGTAATCCGATTGCTGCTGAGATACTTCAGTGTGAAGCAAAGTGGTGGAGTGAAAAAACATACAGACACTCACGAGAATCCCTAATGGCTTGGGAAAACCCACTTATTTAATTACTTTATAGCAGCTTCTGTACTGTGCAACGCTTTGAGGGACTAAACCAAAAACTCACAATAGGATCGCATTCAATAACGGTTTTATTAAATGAGTATTGTCAGTGGCTTTGAACAGGGAGGTGCAAAGGTGCACATTTGTCTGCAAAACTGCAACTACTACTAATTTACTCACATTTCTCTGAACGTAAAAACTTCGAGCACAATTTCAGCTTTAAATAGGCAAAAAAGGCACGCATGTGAGGTAAAGAACGTTTGAGCCGTTTGCACTCTAACTTCACTTCCTATTATATGAACTACAAAAGAAAAAGGAACTAAGTAATTATTTTACTATAAGTCAGGAACATTAGGACGCAGGATTAAATGGCACGACTGACTCATCCCGACTACAGTTATTATAGTCAAACTCTAATCTACGTATTACAATTAGATGAAGTTAAGTGAAACAAAGAAATATATAAATAAATAAATTACATTAAATAAATAGAATGATTTTATGAACTACAAAAGGAAATTTCTTTAGTTTTAGTCTTTGTTAGTTTTGCTAAATTTTTCAAAGCGACCTGTATAAGCAGGTTCTCATGGATTCATCCCTGCTTATAAATACTGATTTGAGTGCATTATAACATCAATTCTGAACTTTTTACATTTTGCATCTGCAGAAAAATGAAAACAATTCTATGTAGAATTTTTAAAAATGCCAAAATTTCCACTGACATGAATGAAAAGTACAACTAAAAACATTTTTAATGGTAAAAACTGAACTAAAATGAGAAAACCCATCTGGGAAATTAAGTAAAAAGAAACTGAAGTGAAAATAAAAATTGCAAATTAAATACACTCCAATAACTTTGCTCCTGGGAGGTAAGATTGGCACCTTGACTATAAGCAATTTTTTAAACTGAGAAGTTCTGACACACAAAAAAAAACGAAAATATTGCAAAAGCTATTTTTCCCCCTGATGTAATCACAAAATCAAAATCACAAACTGGAATCAGAAGATTACTGCATTACAAAACGCATCTCAATGATGCGCTTCTCTGACTGGGACCTCTCCAGGATGCTGTTGCTGGATGTCTGCTAAAACAGCCAGCGGTGCCTGTGGAGGATGGAACAGCATTGGAAAACCTCATCTGTGTGGCTTTGTGGAGTTTAAGTCTTCTGCAATGCAAAAATTGCAAACATGACAGAGTACGTGCATCTGTGGACCCAACGTCTGTATATACGACCTCAGTGTGTGCTAATGTGAAATGTGCATGCCGGTCCCTCCACGTTCATGTGCGATCTGTCGTGTGTGCTCTTCATGCAGCCGTTTGCTCAGAATTACAGGTTCATATATAAATTAGACAGCAAACACATAAATATTCAATCTCTGAAGACTCAAATTGTTCTCAGGACACATGTGGAGAAACTCAGCAGTTATTTTTAAGAAACTTATAATTAATATTTACAACATCATCAGCAGGGGAATAAGCAAGGTGGTACTGATCTAACAGCTGAGCAAACAAATGCAGATTCGATTAAAATTAAAAGTTTTATATTCTGCAGAGAAAAAACAATTAGATCAAAAACTGAATTTTGTCAAGCTTTCTTCTTGTCTCTAGACAGTAAAACACTTCTTTTTATTTTATTCCACACATTAATACCTACAGCCTAAAGAAGAAGGGAAAAACATAAAATCGTAAAAAAAAAAAAAATGGTATTGTTTACGTTTCAGCTCTTTGGAGGAATTTCATTACACATGATTTAAAACTGGCACATGCTGAGGCACAGAGACAAAATGGGAGCTTTTCAGTGGAGTTGGTGTGAGATGGGGGAGAGTAGGAGATGGTGGTGTGAAATGGAAATACAAAAAAAAGACTGAGACAACAAGAAAAAGAGAAAGAGGGGGAATAATGGAGACAAGAAATCTGAGGAGGAGAAGGAGGAGGAGGAATGTGTTGGCTCCGCTCCGAGCCTCGAGGATGACTCACAGCTATCTTTGTCCACCCCAGTAACAAGAAACGAACTCCGCCTCACGGAGTGAAAGAGAGAAAAAAGCCCGCCGTGTCTCTCCCTCCTCCCCTGTTTTGCTATGCCGTTGCCATGGCAACCAAGGCCTTGTCGTCAGGCCTGCTAGCGTGCACATTTCCAGCACGCTGTGGACGCAGTGGAATAAAAAGGTGTAGAGTTTTCTGTGCAGATTTTCAACACACCTCAGGACTTTGAGTGTGGTGCTTTGTTGCGTGCAGCCCCGAAGGAAAGTCTAACCTTCTATTCCTACAAGCTATGAAGGAAAAATGACTGTGACCAGAGCCAGAAAAGAGGCTATGCAAAGACCTTTATGAGGCCTATAAATCTGGAACTTAAATTTAGACATTTTATAGAAGAAACACATTTAAGTATGGAAAGAATTTGGTTTTTGTGGCGCAGTGCGCAAGATACAGCACAAGCAGTGTTTCTGTGTGTCGCTTGCAATTACTAAAAGAAGGCAGAAAGCTCAGGGACCAGAAACTAAAGCCAAAGCAGAACCTGCAGTACCTCCAACAGCCACTTGAGGCTGCTCTGGAGATTTTAATTTTTTTTTAAATTAACAAATTATAACCCAGCTGGGGTTAGTCAGGCATTATTATGGTTGTGAGAGTTAGCTGTCTGCTAGGCTTCAAGTCGCACTTGTACTTCTGATGTCCTTTAAAGCGCTGCTAAAACAACTTTTTGGCTTTTAATTTGGCTCCTTCGGCAGTTGGTGGGTGAGCACCAGGTAACAAAGCTAACACTTTTTATTCTATCTTTTATTTACAGTTTGTAGTGTGTAGTAAATAAAAGCTAATGCAAGTTACCCATGTGTGCAGAATGTGCTGTTTTAAGAGACAAAATATTTGAGACTGTACAACGTCATTGTCTAATCTCTCCATGAACTGAGCCGCCTTTGTTTTTCCTTCTTTGCAGTGATCTGGCAGCCTGGATCATTTTCCTGGCTGCACACAATCAGATTAAAAGGTTGGGGGCCTCCTCATGCAACCCTTTCATCCATCCATACTGACAGTTCTGAATTTGTGGTTTCTGTAGTATTGGAAAAATTTAACAAAACAAAAAAAAAATCCATAACATCCGTTTCCAGAAAGTCTGGCTTTCATCTGCTGGTAGCACACTCTGTGTGTGTTCATGTTTAAATTAATGACACAAAATCAAATGGTTACTAAACTCTAAAAACAAGATTTTTTAATGTTATTTTTCTGTCATTTGTGCTGAAGAAAAAAAATATCCACAAGCCCTCCAAATTCCTCGCAGGAAACCTGGCCAACATATTGCTTCTATGTAAAGTAGCTGCAGAGGCTTTAGACAGCAGCGTGCACACACCGACAGCTGGGAGCTGCTCACTACGACTGCAGTGTTTACAGGAGCAGCTCCCCTGCAGGAGTAGGGGCTTCAGCGCTTTGCACACGTGCACATCAGAGGCTGCAGGAGGAAACCCACTGAGGTTTTCCCTGTTTAAACCGCCAACTTATGCAAGTGTCCACCAAACTATATGGTATGCTGCTATATAAACACAGACACACCCCCTTCTGCAAAGCTTGCTACGGTCTGTGTGGGTGGGGTTTCCTGATGACTCACTGCTCAAACACAGAGGAGAAATTGGGGGGCAGGAGGAGGGGGATCTTCCACATTCCCTATAGGCCATCTAAAATGTTCCCTTTTCCTTTTATAGCCCAGTGTTTCCTTTTTCCAGCTTCACCACGTTTAGTTTAGCAATTCACAAAGCCACTTTATGTGGAGAGCACTGTGGGGAAAAGGTGACTAAGAGGAAGGTTGGTGAATAATGAGGCACCAGGAAAACATGCCAGAGTACAGCATGATCCTCTGCTAATGGCCTTTAAAATAAAAACGCTTTTTATTATAGCGCCTGTATCCAAATGTGCTTTTGGTTATGACTTACTTTCAGAAGTCAAATGTTAAAATAGCAACAAATAAAAATAAATAAATTGTTTTGTTCAAACAAAATTTAACTGCATAAATTATTCTCCAAAGGCGACTTACTCATCACAACAACCAGCTGAATCCCGGCCAAAGTCAAATCATTTGAAGTTTCCCGCATCACTGAGGAAACAGTTTCTCGGTTATCCAGCACAAAACAACACGCAGGTAAAAATCGAAATAAAGCCCGATTTCTGCCTTTAGCAGACATCAAAGAGTTGTTTTCATTTCTAGTCTTGTGCACAATAACTTAAAGTGTAGAAACGGTAATTACAGTAAATCCACACACATTTAAGAAGCTGGAATCTATAATTACAAATAATCCATCAACCCATAAACAATTTCATTCTTCTGCCTTACGTCTCTCACTGACTGTCATGATGGCGGCCGTCCTGGATGTGAAGCAGTGTGTGTGAAACCGCATCCTGTACTCATCCTTAAAATAAATCAAAACCTTAAATATTTTGCTCATTTAAATGAACTACAGATCAGCAGAAATGCTGTGGTGGCCGTTACGCGCGTCCCTGAAATGCCCAGCCCAGACATGACATGAACTGCTGAGGTAACCACAATGAGCTGAACCACAATCACATAACATCAGATATGGTAAAAATGGCAACAATGCGAACACAGCACCTATCATTTACTGCCACTCATCTGCCACTCTGTGGCACTAAAACTATGTGGTGCTACACCTAAATGAAAAATGCACCAGTGCAACCAATGTAAAAAGTTAGGACTGGAGGCCTGATTTATTATACGCTTTTAAAACACGCACTAATTGTGGACATGTAAATGCAACTTTGAACAGGTTTGGCGTGTGTGAGGAACCAGACGGTGTTCTGACACGTTCACACGTATAGCAGAAGAGTTTCCCTGCAGGCTCTGAGATGATATCAGATACGACGGTTGTTGAAGAGAACCTCGAGTGTGGCCTGTGAAACAACAAAGAAAAACTCTGCAGCCTTCAGCCTGATGGTTCGAGTCAGCTCTGCAGCATTTTGTGAAACTTTCTATTGCTGCATTTTTCAGTGAAACAGGCTGGTACTTGACTGTTTCCTGTGTCTCTTCTGGGATGAAGAACACAATGACAGGGATTGTGTGTGTGCGCGTGTGGGATAAATCAGCAGAAACCGTCAACAATGCGGCCTTTGCCAGAGACCGCCCGTTCGCATCCACATGTGGCAGATGGAAACAGAGCTTTTAGTGTTTGCTTTTTCACAGCAAAGCAAATGGTGACCATGGCTAATCGGCTTCAGAGCCAAGAGACGTTCTCTCGTATCAAACTCGGTTTTGTTTGAGCTGTCACCAAAGCAAAATTTGCACGTGGAAATGAGTTCCACGCACTCGCTTTGTCTGATTCGTGCCTGCAGAAATTTGCATTCGCTAAAGCTCAAACACACCATCAGTCAACAAATGAAGAAAGAGAGCGGAGTCCCGCCCGTCGACAGAGCCTGTTAGAAAGTCTGTGTGTGAGACCGCAGACACCAAAGAGCACATGAAACGCCTCTTGTTCCCCTTTGCACGATTAGTACATGACTCATCAGTGGGTGAGTCAGATGCTGGTCGCTGCTCTTTGTGTCAGCTTTTACGCTAACTCTTCACTGGTGTTGAATCAGAACAACTCACACGATAAAGAGCAACGCTGGTACACGACTGCCTCTTCTGCCCCTTGCTTTCAGGGGTTTTTGCAGCCATCATTAAACAAAAAGCTAAATAGATCTTAAGATAAGATTACGAAGAAGCGTTCATGTTCTTTACTATTCAGCGCTTCCTGTTAATCAGACCTGTTAGACGTGTGAATTCCAAGTAAAAAAAAAATTAATAAAATCACAGCAGTCCTCCTTCATTAGCTTGCAGGCATTCTGACAACAGGTTAAAGTGCTTTGACTAAACAAGACTATCCTGCTGCTTCACAAGACTTCTTGCAACAAGTCGATCAAACACTTTATTGCATCCAGCCCGAACTGTGCGACAGTTATCATCCGGCTGAGTCCCATTTTAAGTAAAAAGAAAAAAGTCTCAGCCTCATATAGGCATCAAGTTGTAACAGCAGGCTGTTTCTAGTTGCTTCTCCAGCTGCACTGACTTACAACGAAAACGCCAGAAACAGCTATCGTTAGCTTTGAGCTAAATAAAACCCATGTGGACTTAATGAGTCAGGGTTCTGTAGCTTGTGCTAGCGTTTAAGCGGGTAAAAAAAGAAAGAATTTATTCTTGGAGTAAAACCAAGTTGAGGTTGTGGGACGAGTCTAGCGACTGGGTGCTCTCACGCAAAACAGTAAGAGGCTGGTACCGTCGGAGAGGAAACACAGGAGCGCTCGCTGTGAGTGTGCAACAGATCAAAGTGACAGAAAAGGAAGAAAAGGCGGGTTTGCTTCAGGAAGACTCAAGTAGTGCCAGGTGAGCTCTAAAAAACAACTCTGCTTCCAGTAATTGTGTAAACTCTGATGCTAGCAAGCCACACCCATGTGCCACAAGTTACAAAACACAAACCAAAACATGCAAACTATTTCCCAGTTTGCCAGAATCGTGTTTGTAAAAAAAAAAATTTAACGGCCACTTCTGTCACACGCAACAATGCAAAAGCAGTTCACACATACGGAACACAATTAATGATACTTTTAAATGAAACTGGGCAGCTTCTTGAACAATAAGAGCACTGCAAGCTAAGATAAACAAAATCAAGATGGCAAAGCTTGGCTTCCAGTCAGTCCTGAGTCCTAATAAACAAACGCAGCAGTTAATGCAGAACATATGAGCCTGATAGTTGAACGAGATCCCTCACAAACTCAGTGCCCTGCTTAGATTATACAGCACAACTGCTCCAATTTATGTCAGAGAAAATGAGATTTTACAGGTCTGGAAACTGAAGCATTGTTACATAAGTAACCAGGTGGGAATGGAACTGTGCAGGATGAAGAGCGGCCACTCAGTCTACGTCCCAACGGGAAAGTCTTTGGGCAGAGAGAGAAAGCGAGCTAGAGACACAAAGACACAGAGAGAGAGCGAGAGACTCTTTGGTGTCCCACCATCTTAAAGCGATTTAGCCTGTCCATGTGCGAGTGACTCATCGAGGGTTTGGCTGCCTCTGCAGGCTCTGTGGAAACTTTCATTCTATAAACATCACTAAAACACACAGAGTACGACAGCCTGCCAAAATCTCAGTTTGGTACCAAGTTCTGGTCCACTGAAGTCCAAGGCCGAGTCTCTCATTACTCGCACACCAATAAAGCCAGCAGAGAGCTGTGTAGAGCGCCGTTCAGCACATTTACAGGCCTACTGCATCTGTTTTCCATCACAAAGTATTCTGCGAGGGCCCGAGAGAACAAAACACCACCAGCACTCACAAGCTTCATCTGCAGAATATCTGCATCAGAAAAAATGCAAATTTTCAAGAAGTTTGTCACTTTTCTGATCTATGCGATTACACATTTATGGGATTTTCCTACTTCTCAAATGAAAAGTTATGAAGCTTCATATCAGGGATTTGGGAGACTAATGATTTCACTGCTAAAGCATAAAATATGGTTTTGTCAAAGTCGCTGGCACTGCGTAGCTGTCCCTTCACTTCAGCCCACAACACACTAGACTTGGCAGTACTGGGATGCTCATAAATACTCGTCAGCATCACGTTTAAATGCAGGACAAAAGGGTAATGTTGTAACAGGCCGTATTTGAAACCAAACCAAGATCTTTCCGCAAAGAAACCATTCAGTTTTTAGTGCCTCGACCAAATCAGACTGAGTCAAAAAAAGCAAAACAGGAAGTGTGGCTGTAAACAACCACACCTACAAACTCTACTCGGGGCTCTTTAAGCCTCTAAAGGTGACTTATTATGCTCATTTCCAGCGACGTGTTTTCACTCTTCTGCTTTGCATCATTCACAGTTCAAACTAATCGTGTTTATCATTATACTTGGTGCAGGTCCTGAGCCAAGCCGTTTTAGCTCTCTTCCCCTTTTAAGGGCATGCTTCCTTTATACCAACCTTCTTCTGATTGGCTGCCCCTCACAAATACAAGATCTGAAACGTAAGAGTGAAGCTAATGTGCTCTGTGTCTAATATGACCACATCAGAGATATCCCATCTCTGCTGAAACGGAGTGTTTCGATTATTTCTGGCTCAGCGTTACTCACACATACACTGAGCTCATTATTTGACACTTTGGTCAGCATGTCTATACACCAGTGTAACAGTCAACATGACAGAAACACAAAGGATCCCAAGTTTTCTTTTTCCAATTTATGAAAAAAAAAAACAACAAAAAAAAAAAACACTTTAGATTAATCAATAAGGGAAAGTGTAAATTATTGGCAGAGCTGACGTTTCTCCTGCTTTTTATGTGCAACTTTTCCCTGAGTGTGTAAATATGACAGAGCTGAATATAGACTTTAAATGTTTACAGCTAAATATAAAAAGCAAGTCAAACACACAGGATTAACCATAGTTTAAAGTATTCTTGATTAATCAAACTAAAAAATAAAAACACAAATCTCTTAATCTAAAGCAAGTAAAATGAATCAAAAGCTACTCCTGCTGTTTGAAGTCAGCTTAAATGGAAATGCCCCTCAACGACTACGTCTCTTTAGGACAGCTCAGGTATAAATGAGTTATGACTCTCGGGCATTTTTGGGGCGTCTTCAGAGCTGTGACACAGCGACACAAAGAGCTGCATGATCCAATTTACATCCCTGCTGGAAGACACCCAAAATCCTGGACTGCTCTCCGAGCTCTTATCTGCCCGGCATGACTCAGTGTGACAGACGATTGTCCGCTGTCACGTAATACAAGCTGAGATCATCACGAGGGAACGCAGGGCTTCCCCTCGAGGCAGCCAGAAGAACAGAGGAGGATGTGATCAAACGACATGAGAAAAGATATCGAGCAGTGAAATCTGCTGCGGGTGCTGGATGGTGGTCCGCTGCCCGCTTCTGGCCTTAATACAGCGGAAAACCTTTCATATTTTTTTTGAAAAAAAGGTTTCTGGAGAGATGGATTTGAGAATTAAATGCATTTATATTCTTTTATATGACGAGTTAAAATGTCTGCTGTAACAAAAGGTCCACTGATGCACTGATTACTGAAGCTCATGATGGAGATGGTTTGTAATGGCAGCTGCGATGGTGTAATGGTGATGCACTCAATTATGAATGAAGAGGTCAGACCTCGTGCTTCTCTCTTTGTGTCCAGACACATTCGAGAACTCCAAAATGGGTTTTTCCCGAAATTTAAATAGTGACATGAGCATCAAACCCTTTTAAAAAATAAAATAATCCTGCTCTAACCTAATAACAGCACATTAATGGCATTCATTATTAACTAGTCTCCATAATCAGTCTTTAAGAGGTTGGGAGGGGAATTTTGGGTCTTATTATAATTTTCAATTTTATCCTTTGTCTTTTGGTAAAAGCCCAGTTTTAAATTACTGCAAACAGAAATGTTTAAAGCATTTGATGGTTTTTGTTTTGGGGTTTTTTATATTACACTGTGCATTTTCAAACCTTTCAAACATTTTTCTTAGCTGAACATTTTAGAGATTGCAAGGAACATTGAGAAAATATATATAGAGAAAAATCAGCCGCAACATCCACATTTTTAATATTTAAATCATTTAAAGTAACGATAATAAAGAAAATATAGTAAAGATGAAAGAAATAAAAGAACTTTCTGTATTTTTGAAAGGATTTGTCATTTTTCTTAATTTTTATTTTGAGAATAAAGTCAAAAATGTTGAGAAAGGAAAACTGCTGTGTTCAACACATCACCGACTGGCTTCATTCTCTACTTGTTAATGAAAAATATGATTTAATGATGATTTTTTTTTTTTTTTTTTTTATTAGGTTTGACTATAAAATCAAAATAAAACTTATTCTCCACATTTAATTCTTAGAATCAAATAAAAAAAATACATCTTCCACCGCACGAGCCTCCTGACAGGCTCCTGCTCATTCAGCAAACCAATAGCTTAATGATGGTGTTTCAAGCAGACAACTAAAGAAATTAAAGGCCCTGAAAGGCTGAATGATCTGGAACAGATGCTCTTTTCCATTTTAGGAAGGAACTTTTCCAGCAAACATTTTATCTCAACAAAGCTGACAGGAGCAGCTTGAATGGATCCTCCTGTTACACATCATCACCCATTAATAGAGCGGATGTATAACACGTTACCTTAGCGACAGGTTTAGAATTTACCCCGAGATAAATATAGAAACTTTACTCACGCGAACTCAAGCTGTGACTAATATTAGACGGCTTCCTATGACGTCCGATACTTGAGCGGGCTCCCCCTTTCACTTCTCGTTTTCTCCTCACAGGAGAGAGTTTGGTCAGATATTGAAAAGCTTCTGTTTATCACACTGTTGTTGCTCAGGGTGCTGGCATGTACTGTGCAGCTATGTGACATGTTGCACAGGGGGAAACAACAGCGCCGGACTGCAGTAAATACAGCTTTGAATCTAAATGAAGCGTAACAAGGAAATTTAGTTTATCAGAAAATAAACAAACGCCTAAAACTGACCATAAACATAACAAATGTCTGAAACATGCGCAAGTCATAGTTCATAATACAGTAGGCAAATTGTAAAAGAAAGTATTCACAGTTGAGGAAATGGGATGTGTGATGTGATAAGTGCATTTCCTGCAGTGCAGTCTGATAGCCGTTCTGTCATAGTTGCGCTCAACATTGCACATCAGTCCATGAATGCAGTGTTAGTGCATCTGCTGCATCTTTGTATTGTACTGCCTTTCAGTCTGCAGCTGCTCCTAGACATGCTCAGCCACGTCTGCTACAGTATATTTAATTGATTTTTGTACCGTTTCAACAGACTGCAGAAGAAAAAAAGAAGTCTGAGTGCTTCATCAGTGTCTGCCACATCTTCACGCACATCGTTCAGACAGGTGGGGCAAACTCCTCCATGGAAAATCCCTGCTTTGTGTCTGATCCTGAAAAAGGACTTAGCTATTTACTTTCAAATGCTGCACTGGTGTCTGAGCAGCTCAAAGTTGAGTGTTTTAAAACGTCTGTTAAAAATGGCTGCTGGTTATGCTGGCATAATGCTACAGCTACAATCACAACACTCAAGCCTGTGCATGCAGAGTCAGTGCATTTATTTATTATTTTTTCTAGTTTAATTTCTTTCCTCCACACTTGGATTTACTTTTCATTTCCATTTCACTCCACACTAAAACCAAAGGACACGCCCAGAGATCCTGTGTTAATGCTATTACCGGTATGTTGGGACAATATTAGGTGGTGTTTCTTTAGTGTCGTGGCCGATGGGTGAATATAAACCTTACATCATTACAGTTGACAGTATTTAAAGTTGTTTCCATATAAACACTGAAAAATGGTTTTGTTGGCTGTAATAACTTCTCCTGCTCTTACAGCAATACAGGAGAAGAGCCTTCGTATTGTGGTGAGTAATCATTAGTAAATATGAGCTTTATATGAGGTTTCATTCACTTAAGTTTAAATCCACAGTACAAAATTCCCTCTGTGTTTTCCTGCAGCAGACCAAAGACCTGACGCTTCAACTTAACTCAGAGCCTTCTGCTGTTCAGTGTTAAAACACAATTCCAGTGTTTGTCTTGTCAGTTTCCACTTGAATGGCATTCTGAAGCAATCTTTTAATGGATAATCGAAGTTCAAGGGGATAATCGTGGATATCTAACCTCAGGGTCGATGACTGTATTTTGTTGCCCCTGTGAAACACTTTGTACTGTGGATTTTGAGAGGTCGTCTATAAATAAAGAGCTTATTATATAAATGCTTAGATTAGTGTAGTTTGCATAGCAGCACAAAGCTAAAATAAAACGTAATATGATGACCAATAATTCCTTTATCAGCCTGGTTAAGGATTAAAAATGACCCTGCAATAACACCCTCATACAAACAGCTAGACTTTAGACTCTACGTGAGACAACGCAGGCGCAGTGCTCCAAGTATTCAATGAAAAAGACCTTGACAGTAACGTGTCTCCTCTTTAGTGTAGCTTTGCCTGGTTTTCAAACCTGAGCCATTTCAAGTGGCTCCAGGCTTTAAGTTTAGACCTGTTTTAAAATTTCCCTCACACCTGCTTTTCACCACAATTTTAAATTATATATGAGAGAGGTTGTCGTTCTGACCCCTTGTTGCTTCGCTTCAGGGGATGAAAGCATGTGTCCCCTGCGGTTGTTCTGCATACAAAGGCGTGTGTGTGTCTGCCTTTGGGCTGAACAGGCGTGTCCTGTCAGCCGAACTGCACTGAAGGCTCCACCTGTTGCTGTGTCATGTTTGGCAGCAACAAGCAAGGACACCAGCGAAAAGTCAACACATTGTGAGACTTAACAGCCGCATGTTCGTTCTGCTGCTGCTGTCGCCGCCTGACGCTCAGCCCAGCAGCGTCACAGCAGCCCGTCGGTGTGTATTAATAAAGCCGACTTCCCGTCACAGAGAGTCCACTCAGCCCATTCCAGAGGCCTTGAAAAAAGGCTCTGAGTCACAACCCCGTCACACAGCCGAGCCAAGGCTCCCACAGCACCATGGAAACCAAACAGCAAACACGCCACTTAAAGTCTAGCAGATAAAGGCAGCTCAAGCCGGACTGAGTGACTCCAGCACACATGCATCAAAAGAATCTGCCTCCTTAGGAAAGTAAAACTGCTGTGGGAGCCGTGGTTGCTCCTGCAGGCAAGAAGCACCGTGATAAGACTGCTGAATGCAATATGTATTAAGCTGATGAGCTTAGGACCACTCAAAGAAAGGTAAGCCACACTAAAGACGCATTTCTCGCAGAGTTATGGATCTTATATTACCGCTGCTGTGGAGGTTAGCCGATTGATTTGTGTGCTTATTTTTCCTTTTAGCAGGATTTTTTAAAAACTTAAGAAGGGACTTGTGTGAAACGTTTCAACAGGACCCAGCCGAGACCTGATGTGCTCCCAAACTTTGGGAGTTTATATGGAACTGGATTCAGAAAAACTTGCATTTGTAAACATATTTCTACAAACATACATCAAATAAAAATAAGGGAAAAAAGGGAGACACACATCAGAAAATCATTGATGTAGATATTCTACTAGACTCAAGGACACCAGTCACGCATGGTGTGGAGGAAACTTTCAGCCTTGTTCTTGTTTCTCTTTGCAGTGAGCCGGCAGCTCAGGCCACACCCACAGTCACACTGTTTCATAGTTCAGATCAGTGTTGGTCAAGTTACTTGGAAAAAGTAATCCCGTTACTTTACTGATTACTTATTTTCAAAAGTAATTAGTTACTTTTTAAAAACATGATTTACAACCTGAATAGCTGATAAAGCGATAGATCTTTCAGCCCAATTCTACTTCTGCATAATCCATCATACAAAATGTAATCAAGTTTAGCGGTTTTTCGCTGTAAAAAGAAGTTTTCTTCTCATGAAGTGAACAACGGACGCTAATGTTTTTGTCACTTTTTATGGACTCAAACTCAAAGTAAGGTCAGTACTTCCACGCTTTAAACACTGCAGCTCATACTCTCTCCCGCAATCGATATATGATCCATTGTTGATCTGCACACAGCTGTTGCTACGAACGTCGCACTCGCTTACGTCACTGTCATGAGACACTCTCGCAAAGAAAAAAAAACAAAAAAAAAAACAACCCCCACGGCTTTAGTAACACAGTAATGCAACGTGCTTACAGGAAAGTAACAGTAATCCAATTACCATTTTTTACAATAGTAATCCCTTACTTTACTCGTTACTTGAAAAAAGTAATCGGATTACAGTAACACGTTACTGCCCATCTCTGGTTCAGATGCAATAAAACGTCAAGTCTTTGAAAAGGAAGCAATTAGCAACTAATCAGATCAAAGGAGTCATTAAATTTGTGGTCACACACACACACACACGTGAAAACGCAGCTACTTTATTCCTGAAAAAATGATTTTGGTTTGAGGAACAATCAGGAAACAAAGTGCTGACTGTAAAGAATTAGAGTGCAGCGAGTCGGTATTTTGCATTTTCTCTTTCTCTAACATGAACTTTGCTGCCAACACATTCCTGGGCAGCACTGCTGGCCGAGTCTGATCTGCCGACAGACTCCCCCAACATCTGAAGACGCGCAGACATTCAGTAAGGCACCGAGTCGGAAATTTTGTGGACTCGGGGCGACTTACAGGGGGAAAAAATCTGCTCACAATCCTAATAGCTCCTCAGCTAGCTGAAGCTGTTAGAGCTGCTTGATAATGTGGCCTCGGCTCCAACACTCCTCCAATAACACCAGCCTGCATGCCAAGCTACACACAGGGTTTCCTCTAAATGTTGTTTTCAAATAATGAATGCAGCGTCAACCACCTACTGTAATGGAACCGTTTCCATTCCGCTTCCTAACCTCATTTAGATGTAGTGACGAATGCTGTAGCCTAGCTTGATTAGTATCTGGGAACAAGCAGCCATGGATACCGTTTGCTCAATGCATCATTGTAAATATGACACAATGCTAAATAATATACCAATATGTACAGAAAACTCTTCATTTTAGTACAGAGTTGTGTAAGTTTTGAAATAATGACTCCCTCTCATGTGCCTCACAGTGGTTTGGTTCATTGTCCACCATTCCTCCTGTGCTTTGAAAGTTTCAAATAAAGGATGAATGACAGACATGCGTGTTCTTCACTTCCACCACGCAACAGAATTTAACAAAACAGAACAAAAACAGTAAAATTAGACTGCATTTTCATTCAATTTCATGCTTCAGTACGAACTCAATTCACAAATGCCAAAACTCTAAAGTCTTTATGCACCTGTGCAAAGTAATCTCGCCGTGTGTAAAGCTGTGAGTCGACATTCTGTCACGGGGACAGTGATTCCAGCTCAGCAGAGCAGGCTGTGTTCAGCCTGTTTGCCTGGAGGTGTGTCCTTTCCTTCAACGGGGACTGAAGTGACATGACTGCACCTGAAAACTGACAAACTCAGGAATGACATTTACAACCCTGATGTTGGATCTGGCTGCACATCTCACACCGCATTCCACAGACGACAGGGTGTTGCACCTCCTCAGCTGTTCATGCAACACAGGGTGTGAATTCAAAGTATTGCAGCACAAAAGGTAAAATCACAGCAGCTGCATCCACACGTTCACATCACATTCACTGTAGTTTAACCAGCTGCTACGAGACACACCGACAGGGTTTGAAGACATATTTTAAAAGAAGACAAACCTGCGCTGGCTGACGCTCAGCAGTAACAACGCCAGGGAATCCTTAACGCGTCCCCATATAACAATCTGATTCATCGTTTTTTACAGCGCCACAAAGTAAAAATTGCTGACCTATAATCTGAAAAGCATCATTCTTATGCAGCAGGAGGAATACGAGAACATATCAAAGTTACTGTGGAATCACTTGGCAGAAAGTCAGGGAATTCCCCCACACAGATCCCACACAACGGCAGATAAACGTTACATCATCAGTGTGCTGCTGCTTGAAAGATTTATGGATCATTCCCAGTGGTTCCCCTGACTCTGAAGCAAAACTGCATCAGTGTTTGTTTTCATCTGTCCTCTGAAGAGAAATGACACATGCACAAAATCATCAGTGTGTGCTTCTGATATGTTAACTTATTTACACATGAAATCAGTTACAGTGTAGTTTACATCCACAATGTGATGTCAGTACAATAGCAACTGTCTGATAAATGGGTGTAGCTATCCCGACCAGCTGGTTTTTGAACATTTGTTTTGAAGGTTGCATTTTAGCATTTATTTTTGGTCCTTCTTGGATCTGACTAACAAGGACTCTGCATGCTCAGATGTTAGTAACAAAGTAGGCATTTATTCCCACAACAAGCGTGATGCTGTATCAAATAGGACTTAAAATCAGCGACTGGGAACATAAACAACAGGGAAAAAAGTGAGGGCATGTTCTCATAGACTTCTATACAACTGGACCAATTCTTGAAACCAGGGCAGTCGCCCCCTCCTGGCTATTAGGAAGAAAGTCCACGCCCATTTGCTCTTCTTACCTGGCTTTGAGCTCTTTGTGCTCCTCCTTGATCTTGCTGAGCTCCAGCTGCAGGCGTGCTCGCTCCTTGGCCACCTGGTCGAGAGTCTTGCGGGCATCCGCCAGCTCCGTCTCATAGGCCGTCTTGATGCCCGACAGATCACGGGTGACCGAGGACTCAGACTCGCTGATGCGCAACCGCAGCCCGGCGTTCTCCGACTCCAAGGAGCGCACCTTGTCGATGTACACGGCCAGCCGGTCGTTGAGGTTGCACAGCTCCTCCTTCTCCTGCAGCCTGGTGATGCGGGCCGGAGAGACGGCGCTGCGGCTGGTGCGTTTTTGGCTCGGGGTTTCCATGGTAATAATGGCTCAGCAAGAGACGCAGATGGGGTGAGTCACTGGCTGTGGGAGAGGAGGAAGACTTAATGAGAAGAGTATCAAGGTTGCCTTCCACAGAAACACACTGCACTGATTTAATGGCTGAATCACAAGTTAAACTTTAACTGAGGTGAAAGCGAAGAAAGGCTCCAGTCTTGCACCACAGTGATTCTTATCTGTCCGCCTCCAGTCCTCCGTCTGCTCACAGATTTGTTTTATTAACTCGTTTTGATTTTTTTGGGAAGCATATGCTAAAAAAGATAATGCTGAACTTATCACAGCTACCTTTTCACTTGTTTCCTGCTCCCTTTTACATTCATGTCGATATTTCCAAAACAAACTAACCCACTGTGATAACCTCACCGTCCGCTCTGCTTCAGCTACATTAAACTGCTGTAGGTGCTGTTAAACCACTTTACGCAGCTTGCTCAACACATTTCCCACAAAGACCAACCCACATACCTTTTGCAAGGCTGTAAACACTCTCATAATTACAGTGAAAATATGCAGTTGTAACCAGGGACACTAAAACAAGGCATTACCATGCTGCTCTGCCATCCACAGAGACTCTGGTAAAAAATGCTTTTATTTGTTTAGAGATCAGAATGTTCAGTGGTGATCATTTTGCCCACAGCCACTAGCAACAGCGCTCAATATAATTCCAAAGTGTTGACTCATAATCTAAACGATTGCTGCAGGATGCCCTGATATGGACAAGTATCCATCCTAATATGAGGAGTGTTACATCGAAACCTTAAAAGCTTCAGAGCTTACAGTTCACTGGAAAAGTATACAAAATGAATTAAAATAAAAATGCATGGAAGCAAGCCACACCCACACACAAATAAATACATACATATATAAGAGAATTTTACAAACGAAACACGCAAAGGGAGAAGCTCTACAAATCAAATTATGAGGCTTTGACGAAACTTCTCAACGAGACTTATCAGCACTGTTATCAGTAACTGTGGCCAAACAGGTGAGACTGAAAACTACTCTACTTGTCAGCAGTTGCTCCACTCACAGCCTAACAAGCCTGTCCCACCAAATGGCGGGAATGGGCTCTCCAGATTGGAGTGGGTGGACACACCAAACTCTTCCATCCATCCTCTCTCGCTCATTACCAAAAGTGCACGCGAGAACATGCACGTGGGTGGGATGCATGCACACGCCCACAGGAGCACACACTTACGAGTACTCTCTCTGGACTGACTTTGAATAAATGAAGCATCATTTCAGCTTCCAAAAGCAGCTCCTGAGCATTAACAGGTGCTGTCTGATGTTCAGCTCTTCAGCCACTGAAACGAGCTACAACTTTGACAAAGTTATGCCTCAGAAAAGGAAAATGAAAGCAGCTTTCAGCTGACTGAACGAGTTTAACCAGCTCAAAATGACAAGTATACTAGAAGCACAGACAGCAGCAGTGTCAGTGAGACATAAAGAAAAAGCCTCACAGGAGACAAACATGAGGAAACTCTCTGAAGCTTACCTTAGCTGTGTGAGAGCCTTTTGACTGCAGCCTGCTGAAGGGTGTAAAAGTGCGAGCACAGGATCTTTCTGGAAGTTTATCTGCTGGTTTCAGTGCCTCAGATGATCGCAGTCCCAGATCTGTTGAAGAATGCTGTCTGCTGGTGGGTGTGTGCTCCTTTGGCTCGTGCCCTGGACTGCTTTCGTAGCCGAAGCTCACTGCACATGTACCTACCGCTGAAGAGGGAGACGGGGCGGGAGCACAAGAGAGAAGAGGGTGGGGTAGCGAGGAGGAGTCAGGCTAGGACAGACTGTGTGTGTGTGCATGCAGAAAGCAGCTGCTGAGCTTTATCTCGCTCTGCACTGGCCCTATCTTTTCCTTTCTCTTTTCCCCTCACACTGAGCCCTCGCAGACACACTGACCTCAGCAGTTGGTGCAAGTGGTCTGTCAATAAAACGCTGCGACACTGATGATACCGAGCAGCTCCCAGGTGGGTGAAAGTGTGTGAATGTGCGGATTACACCCTGCTCCTCCCTGCTGATTTGAAGAACACATTCTTTCAAGCTGAAAGGCCAAAGACATGAATGAAGAATTCCAGTTCCATCAAGAAATCCTGCTGCAGAACGACGCAGAGGTGACCTTGAGCCCTTGTAACGCACCATAAACACAGGCAATGAAACTAATCCAGAGTACATGCATATGATTCATCACCTTTGTCCACAGTTCTCGTTTTACCCATGGCAGAAAAATAGCCTTTCAGCAAGGTTATCCAAAGGATTAAAGGAGGAAAACGTCCAGGGAATTCTCATATTATAACCCCAGATGATAAGAGAATAATTCCCAAAAGGCATCTTGACAAGCTAAAAGTCTGACACTCAATCCGGAGCTCATCTGGACTTATATTTGTTTCGGCGGGGTGGAGTTAATGGTACCACAGGTCCAATCAAGCTCTGATATTTTCTGTGTGTCTCTGTGGGTGCACACATCTTCTCACCATGGAAATAAACGTTTGTCCATTCATGTGTGCGTCTGTGTATGCGCATGTGGTTAGACGGGGGCAAGACAGCACCTCTGTTTTTGGGCATGGGGCAGGTCCAGTAGCTAAGGGAGTATCCCGGCTACAGCGCGGCCTTCCAGTGGAAAGCAGCCGTCAGAGTCTGAGTCACACGTCCCTGCTACAAACAGCTCACATTTTTAGCCCTTCTTTCCTTTAACCCTTTTTCTTTCTCTTTCTCTTCATCATCATCATCATGTCCACATTTCAAGTTTTTCAGCTCTCATGTTTCCATGGAAGTCACACAAAGATAGGAATGCATGGTTGGCAGCCCAGATAGCTTTTCAGTAAGACTCTTTTCTCAAGGGCACAAACAATAATAGCATTTCTCATTTAAAATGCCATCACATGGAAACATGATGACAGCAAAGCACCCCGAAGCAGAAAAAAGGTCCTAACTGGAATTTCTTTTCACCATACCAGAACAAATCTGGAGATGGGTGACTGATAAGCACTTACAATTTCAAAATCTTACAAAATTCTCAGCTTGTTAATACTTGAAAACAAACCTAATGTTTTCTAAGTGAAAGTTCACATGTAGCAATTTCATCAACTTCTTTTCAGCGTCTATGAGCAAGTCAAAAATAACTGTGTAATGTGCTCCTTTGCACATGTGCAGGTACCAGCACTGGATCAGATTTAACCCCGTGTGTGTGTGAACAAGCCTCAAAACTCATTAATGGTACAGCGGACATTGTTAAATATCTTATTTATGGGGCTATGAGTTAATTTCTTAAGTAAATGTGGTGTCAGGACATTTAGGAGAATTTTTAATGTATGAAGAAAAAAAATACATGACTCACTTAGCAGTTAATTGTACTCACAGACCACCCTGAAGTCTGAGCCCCATCTCTGGTAATTTTAGCTTTTTATCTATTTCAGTTATGTCACAGTAATTAAGTGCCTCCATCTTACATATACAGTCTATGTAATACAAACAGATGACACTATTCTTTTATAAATGTGGTTTGGACAAACCATCATGTTTACGCCCAGTAAAGCACACCCAAAGCATTTAAGCCTTCATCCCCTCAGCCGCTGACTGGTGCACAGTTTGATTCCCAGATGCATTCATCAAGTCCAAAAACAGGAGCTAGCATGACAGACCGGGATGCAACTCAGCAGCCAAAACAAGTACAGAACAATATGTTATCAGTCAGCTTTCCCCCCCAGACTTTACTCACTCGCGCTCTCCTTTTCTACCCTCACCGCATTCCATGCAGGCGCACACACAAAGACAGAAAGAAACCCACAAGGCATGCCGTCCCATTGTGCAATCCTGACATTATATTTCCCCATCCTGAGCTACTGACTTACTGCTCTGCTAGGAGAAAAGAGCAGCAATGAAGAAGAATTTGAACCAGAGAAAATCTGGCATGGGAACGAAAGGAAAGCTACTAGATCGTTTTCATTCCTGTTCCTCCAACTGAGGAACGCATAAAACATGCACAGCAGTACACACTAATGCTTCCTGGGGTTTTTTTTAATCGCACTACCTGCGGAGCACGTCTTGGATTGTGCACGTTTAAGATAATGAAAAATAACCACACATATTTTATATTGTTTGTTTTTTTAGCCAAAAATCCCTCACCCAGAAAATATCCTTGACTGTACGCTTCATTTTCATAACCTGGTTACATCATTTTGAAGCTGAAAGTTTGCATTTTCAGGGACATGTTTGCTACATTTTACAGCATTTTGATTGAAATACTTGAAAATTGTACAAAGCACCTGTGCTTGTAAAATTCTAGCATTTATTAGCACGTTAAGGCTAATTGGCAACTATACGCACCCACACAGTCTAGGATGCACCTCAGTAACTGAGCTTGCTGACTCGGCTGATGACGCTACATTTGTTTTTAAATGTGGTCAAACCACATTTGGACACATTAAAAAGAAAACGAAGACAAATTCTCACTCAGTGCTTTAAGGACCAGCATGTCACATCATCGTGTCCATCTTTTACATACAGTCTGACGTCATCTCTGCTGCTTAAGAGATCATTGTTCATCTTCCTATTTTTGCCTGAATCATTAACAGAAGACTGGTGCCTAATGTTTCTATCCAGCGTAGACGAGCCTGGAAATAGAATAATATTTATCTAAATTCATTTTTTCAAATCTTTTAAGGCAAAGCTGAACGTTAGTTTGACATTTTGTTTACAACTACAGTGCAACATCAGCGTCATGTCAAACAGTTGTTTCTTTATGAGCCTCTGTTTTGCTTAGCGTGCAAATTATCTGAAAGCCTTCAGTCTTATGTAAATTCGCCTCGTGATTTTTCACAGTGTGCTGGAGATGTGAAAAAAATATTGCCGAGACGGGAAACACGATGCGCCATCTCTGATGAGGGAGTATTCTAAACAGATAGAAACCACCAGGAAGATCAAAAGCTTGACTCATTATTTCAATCAGCAACATGAGGAAGTAAAACTCCACCGGGGAAACTGCAGATGACACACAAGTCGCTTGGAGGCTGAATAATCCTCAACTACTGCAGACTTAACAACCTGATGTCTACAATGGACATTTCTGTCACCGTGGGAACAACAACAACAGAAAATCTTGCTATGGAGTCACATGTGTTTCCACCAACAGCTTTACAACAGTGTCTCCTGTTACCAGCAGAATTAGTCCCATACTTCACTGTTCTTACAGTACAGATGTACCATCATTTCATTAATTTTATGTTCTACACTTTTAACAACGTAGAACACATAAATCGTTCTTTTAGTTAAGCTGATGTAAACGTAATCAGACGTACTTAAATAATCACATGCCTGCATGTACAGTAAACTACGAGGGCCATGATCCCCTCCATCCTCCTGCCACGAAAGATCCCATTGTAACATGGTTTCAATGAAAAAAGTGCACGTTCATGATGCAGCAGAAAAAGCATCTGTATGTTCACTGAAAACAGATTCAAATTCAGTCAGACAAATGAAAGAGCTGTTTTCAATATACACTGCCTTCTTGTCGCTCTGTATATTCATCATGAAATGTGCACAGAAGTGTTTCCACAACAGTGTTTTCAGCATTTTATCCTGAATTTGTTCTCTGTTACCAGTGTTTCTCCTACAATGAGTCCAGCCTGCTCCACTCTGTGTAGAAAGAAGGACTCGTTTAAAATACAGCCGGGCTTGTTGGACTGCCTCTCAACTCAAGGTTTCACCATCTCATTTAGCTTCCAAACGCTTATCCCAACCTCAAATATAACCCTAAAATGAAGCGTTAAGCCTCAAACAGGTGTTTGAATGGATGTGGAAAAACGAGAGCTGGACAAAAAGTTGTCAGTTTTACAATATGTAATCTCTCTCACGGTCTAAGACTTAAACTGGCTCTCACAAAGATGACAGAACAAGTTTCTATTTAATTTCACGGAGGAATGATTCTCAAGAAAGCTGCAACACACTCCCTGTGCTGCACAGCCACAAAAACAAGTCCGCGCACACACACTCGCTCTCACAAACACAATATATCTTTTTAGCTGTCTGCTTTTCAAAATAGCCTCTTTGCGACTGCCTGTGTGAGTCATTCAGGAAAAATCTGTAAATTATAGCTGTAACAAAATGTCCTGGATTAAACTCTCTCCAAACAGACTGTGCAATGAGCTGCTTCTAAAATAGAGTTGATATTTGTCTCTGACAAGCCGTCTTTTTAAAAATCAGGAATCGGCCCAAACACAATATCACACATCATGAAGACCCTGCAGAGCCTCATCCTGGACCAGTTCACCTGCCGACCCTGAGTTGGAGTTGACTGAGGTCTTCATCCCCCCCTTCCTCTTCAGCCTCTACATTGCAGACTTCAGCTACATCTTCAGCAGTCTCCTGAACTCTGCAGCAGTGTTACGTATCAGAAGCAAGGAGCACGGGGCTGTGGTGGGTAACTGTAATACATAGTACAACCAGAACAGTCTTCAGCTGTTTGTGGACATTAAGAGAATTACAGCTCTATTGGCACCGTTTCCATGTGCAGACACCGGAGGCTTACAAGTACTCTGTGTTCATCCTGATGCAGAGAATGGCACAGGAACTCATTCCTGCCAGGAGCCATCAAACGTTACAACTACCCACTATGACATCTGGACTGTTTAGACTCGCCATATCTTGTGTTTATTGTCTGTAGTATCATTAAACTTTGGAGTATTTATTTTAACTTACTGTACCTTGAATGTGGCCCTTTTTAAACGTATTTTCATATATGTTGCTTACATTTTTCTAGCTTCATATTTTACATCATATTGATATTTTCATTTATCCCTCCACCTCACCCACACACCGTGATTAATAAAGTATTCTGATTCTGACTGATTTCACAGCGTGGATTTCTTTGGGATTTCCCCGGTTCACGTCGAGAAACAAATAACAAAACTGAACAATCGATATTGACTTCGGTTACCGGTAAACCTGTGTGGCTTCTGTTTTCTGAGCATCAGTATGAGTGCAGATTTTCCGGAAGTCCCGGGTGATCAACAGGTTCAGGAAAACTCAAACCAGGACAGCTGACACAAACCTCACATTTATTCCTATTTTCTGGAGTATGATGTCATCATTGGGCGAAGCGGGTGTCGCGCACCGCTCTGCTGCCGCGTGATTGGCTGATTCTAATGTGGTTTCTAACAAAGCGCTCACTCGGTGTACATGCATGCTTTCGTCACGAGTTATGAGGACGCTCTCACTCTGTGCCTCTCCGGCGCCCCCTGCTACCACTTAGTACAATGACATAAATAGAACCCCACAGCCTTCCACTGAAGTCATTCACAAGCACAGCACATCCACGCCATCCACTGGCTGACACACTGAATGGAAACTGTCAGCATGGGTCACGGAGTTCATGCACTGATTGAACTCTCTGCCTGCTCCCTGTTAGAAACTATAAGAAGCAGAATAAATGCATTTCCAGCTGAAACACATTCAGCTCTCCGTCCTACCTTCGTCTTCTTCTGCCTTTTCTTCTGCAGCGCTTTAAAACGCGTCTCCTGTCTCTGCGCTCACGGGTGACCTTTCCAAATGTCGCCAGTCCCAGTTAATCGCGATATCATCCGCTGGGACGCGTTTCCTTTGAACAAATCGGAGAGCCGCGGAGCTCCGAGTCGAGTCGACCCGGGCCAGCAGCCACCTGCAGATCCACACACTTGATTAGGCTGCCAATCTCCGCTAATTACAATGCAGCCTGCAGGCGCCACCTGGCGACCATGATTAACGCTTCGGTAGTGGCAGTATTTTTAGCTGGTGAGGGCTTCAATCGAGCGAGGAATGTTTGGAGAAAATAAACCACATGTGTGTAAGGGGTGACTAATACTGGGGGTACGGAACAGGGGTGTGTCCAGAGGGCCGGCATGAGGGGTGGCACAGCCCCCTCATGGTGCCCCCCACTAAGGTAACTAGAGCAGAGTAGTGCTGAGAGCATGGCTACTCTGTTTCTGTATATTATGCTGCTATCCTCCTCTAATCCAATATATTTTGGATGAATTCCTTGCACTGTGTACTCCCTGCCATGTATTTTAATGATTTTAAACTATGATTCTGCTAATACATGATGCTGGGTTATTGTAGACAAAGCTACCGAGCGTTGTATGTGATTAAAACAGTCAAGCTGCAACAACAAAGTGATATACATGGTTTTATTTTAAGTACTTTAAGTACATTTTGAAATGATGTGTATGCTAGTATTTAAATGAGGACATGACTTTTACTCGAGTCACGTTTCTTGTTCCTGGAATAGCCCATGCAAACATCGCTCGCAGAGCACGGATGGCTTTTTTCTTCTCCTCCTGCTGAACAGCTGATGATAGCACCACTGAGTTCAGGTTTTAAAGATTAATGAGAGTCTGCAGGATGTTGTGCTTTATGTTTGTGTTTAAGTGCTGCCTTAATTTCTGAATTCATCTCCAACAGTGACACAAGCAAAATAGAAAGTGCTTGTACTGTAGTTATGCTGTGATATGAGAGTGATGTAAACTCAATTTACTGCAAGAGGCCAGATGGTTGGAGTGCCAGTGAAAAAACAAGTTAACCCAGTGGTTTTCAAATAAACGTACACTTTAAAGTAATCACTTTGCTGCTGTGTATCTGAACATGTTACTTTTTTGTGTCGTTCACATTTTTACTGTCAGGCATCATATTAGGCCTGTTTAGACCCAAAAAGCCAAGATTACGTTGCTATAAGTTTAAAGTAAAATATTAGATGGCAAAACAAATCTTTAATACCTCAAAATCTCTTTTTTTTTTTCAAAACTTGAAATGGCCCTGATTCTTTTTCCACACAGGATCCCACTGAAGCTTGTTTTGGACTGAAGCTGATGCTCAGGTAAAATTACTTCACATCACACTTCATACACCTGTTACTACAGCGGTTAGCAATACACTTTTAATGAATTAAATAACTGTGGTTTTCATTTCACTTGGGACCCCCGGAGAGCCCTCAGGGACCCCCCAGCTCCATGGACCCCACTTTGCTAGTGATTGATACACTGACCTGTGCCGGGCTTTCCATGAATTGATAATTTAATTAAAGTGGCATCCAGGGAGCATCATACAAGCCTTCCTCAAGGCGACTATAGCAGCACGACTGCCATCATCAAGCTGTACAGATGGCCCAGTTGAATGTTGCAGTCAGTTTAATTCCCTGCGATCCCAAACTTGTTCTAAATACAAACAAAAAAACACAAAGTAAAAACAACTCGAGTGTACTGCCGAAAGATATTCTACAGAGCTCTTGGTGGGTTTGCTTATCATTATGTAACGGCTGAGCATGAATTTTACATGACCTATGTTACTGAGCTGTAAATGGTTTGTTTACATCTGTAACGTTCATAAATGATGGAATAGGACTCTGGGTCACTCGAACGCATCGTGACACTGTGATGTAGACTCCTCTGGTCTTAATGCTGTACCTTATGGGTGGCATATTAGTTATATTAATTCAAATAAATTATTTATAAATAATATAGTTGAATCCAGAAAGCACTGAAAATCATTTTTATTAATAAAATATTCAACAATTTCCAGTTTAAAAGTACTTGTTAGGTTAAATGGAAGTATTAAATGGAAGAGTTACGACACTTTTATTAATAAGATTAACAAGAATTCAGGTGGGGGGGGCAAAAGGTGGGGTGCATCCTGGGCAGGTCATCAGTCCATCGCAGACAAAACACACACCTGCGCGTCCACGTTAGACTCATCAGCAAACCTGCAAAGCACGTCTTTGGACTGAGGAAGGAAACTCCTGCAGCAACAAGGCGGACATGCAAACTGTACACAGAAAGGCCCCACCCAACCGGGAGGTTCACACGGGGACAGACGAGATGACAGCGTTAACCACACCATAATCAGACTGCTCCATAATTAAATACGTCCAAAATAAGATCATTAAAAAACTGCTCAACAGGAGATCATAAAAAAAACTGCCACATATCAAACATCCATAAATGTCTTCTGTTCAAGTTCAAGTTTTTCTTTGATTAATGACAAAGGCTTGATCACCTCTGTTAACTATCAAAGATCCGTAAGAAAAACCAGCAGTTAAGAAGATGGAAGCCAGTGAGTTACTTTGTATGATCCTTTATTTTCTTGTACTGTGCCACTCATGCAGTCACTCGTCTCATCCTGTGTTGCAGCTTCCTTCATGCTTCCTCTAAGCTCATTTTCTTCTGATTGGCTGCCACTCTCAAAAAAATAAAGCAAACATCAGGTGATTTGGGCTTCTGTGCTCACCGCCTGAGCTACCTGCCTGACGGGGGTATTCACTCTCTGAGACCTGAAATGAAAGAATGGAGAAAATATCTGAAAGTGAGTGTGTAGAGCAGTCTGAGCTTTGGGCTCACAGGGATGATTTATCCTCACATTTAACTATTCTTCATATCTATTACTGTAGATATGAAACATGGCTTACATACCTTGCAATATGAAGGCAACCATTGTCATAATTTGGTGTTATATAAATAAAACTGAATATGAGCATCCTCCTTATATCAGTATCTATGCGACAGAAAATAAGGAAATGCATAATAGATCCCTTTACAATTCATAGACTTTTCATTTTACCCTTGAATAAATGTTAAAGTGCATTCAAGCTTCAACTTGAGAGCCATCCGACGTGAGACATTTTATTTGTATCAAGCCATCATCATTTTTAATGAAATTTGACCCAGTTTGTGACTCTGCCCTTCTGCAGATTAAAAAGTACAATCTTTCATTGTGAACAGTAAAAGCAATATCCAAATCACCCAGCTGTCTGCAATACATTCAATAAAATGAGACATTAATGCCAAGAATCACAAGAAGGCCAAGCAGGGCTCCTGAGTTCAAAGCGCTCTGTGAGATCACTGCCATACGGGAAGCGAGCGGTGAGGTGAGCCTTACTCATCACTAGGCGTGTCACTAGCTGTACAGCATCAATATGATTAGACACACAGACGGGGGGAGGGGAGAGGCAAGAGGGAAGGGGGTGGAAATAGGGGAAAGTGAGGCAGAGAGATGACCTAATACCCGTAAAAAGAAATGAAGTCATACTAACCTGACTCATATTCCCAGCTGACACCAGCTCTCCCAATCACAGCATCCCCAGTGTGTTCGTTGACAGAGGTGTGTATGTGTGTGCCGGTCAACAGCTTCATTATGCATGTAAGCTTTTCACAGCAGGTGAGATGACTGTACAATACTTTTGTGATTGATTTGCACTTTTGTGATTGCAGATAGAAATAAAGTCTGCTGTGTACACGAGAAGGCTGAAACACTCGTTGGGTTCTGGACAATTTGTTGGACAAAACAAACACTTTTAGTGAAGCTGTGGAAGGCTAAATGATTAACTGGTAATAAAAATAACTGACATATGAATCAATAATAATTTTGTTGGCTACTTGTGTGTCACACTGCTCACTGAATAAATCCCAGAGCACTGCAAAAAATAAAAAGTAGCACAAAAGAACAAATAAAAACTTCCATTTTAACTTGATCCAATTTAAATGAGACTGATTTCAAGTTCAAGTCCTGAGCAGCAACCACACAATTTTACAGCTAAATTACCACAAACGTCCAAAGATGCATCACAGACTCATTTTTTAAGTGGGAGGGTCATAATATTATTTTATTCTAAATAAATTAAAAAAACTAAATAAACCAATATTTATGAACACAAAGCTACTTTTTGTAGTTACCCTCTACAAAATGTTCTATTTCTCACCACCAGGTGGCAGCGTGTTAGTAGCAGGTGCCTTCAGAAGTCTGTCTGCGTGCTGCTGTTTAATTGTTGACGTTTCCTTTGAGCTGCCCCAATTTCATCAACATGCTTTTTCTTTTCCCAGGTGTTAAAAAAATAATGTGCTCTTTATGACTGTTTGTGTTTAAAAAAAAAGTCTAAACTGACTCACTGCGCCATCTTTTGGTACAAAGTGGTGTTGCAGCAGTAACGCAGATATTTCTGAGGTCGCAGCTGTCACCTCTGTAAATCGGTTTAGTCAATTTTGAAAGGTTTTAAACTATTTCTCTATAAGGGAATTTTACAGTAATTATCTTCAAAGAACTCAAGCCTCCTCAGAGTTGTTTTGGTTGTCTTGGTTTGTTTGGATTTATTGGACACCAGTATTTCAATGCTACACGTACAGACCTGCTGCAGCATTGCCTGCTCTCAAAAAAAACACACAAATTAGCAGACGTGTAAAGAAAACTTACAAAAAAAGAATAAAGCAGGGAAGAGTAGCCTCTACATTTAGCATGTTATTTATTCAGCTGATCGTCTTCAGGGCTCTCGTTGGCTTATGAACACAAGATGTGGTATCATTTGCATGAGGTCTTACATCATCCCAGAGTGCCCGTTCACTGTGGCATCAGCACGTGGTGCTTAGCCAACATGTCCCTTTGTGCTCGCAGAAGCCTCATTCAAGTGACAGCGGGGCACCAGAAAAGTCTTGAAAAGGACATCTGGCCGTGGAAGTCAAAGGGATGTCCTTTAGGGATTCTCGGACATGTCTTTACAGCCTTTTAAGCTCGTCCTCCGAGAGAGACAGATACTGTCCATAGGTGAAAGCAATATTTGCATGAGCTCTTGGACAAAGAGATGGGTGTGCAGCACACAAAACCACAGCATCTCCCCAAACATGCCAGTCAGCCTTTCATTAAGCACAGGGAGGAAAAAAGGAAAAAGGAGAAACAGCACTACTGTGACGAACAGATGGTCAAAATCATTGAGTTTTTTATGTGCAAGTAACATGACCTCAGCACTCTGGGTTTCACAAGTATCCTGTAGCAAATGCACACACACACACACGCAAGCACAAAAGGACAAATGACAATTGTAGCCTACAGCTGAAAGATGTGAATGAAATCTCGACCTGCTGCGGTCCATTCAGAGCCAGAGAAGATTTCGTTTAGGGTCATAAAGATTATGTGATACAACAGCATCACCAGTGGGCAACACCCAGACTCACACATTCAGGCAGAGATGGGTGTGTGGATGTTGGGGGGGGGGGGAAACACTATCCCAGATCCATGCTTTTTATTGATTGGGGCTCTGGACTCCCAGCAGACCCCTTTTAATGGAGCCAGACGACCTCCTGGACGCTCATTGAAAGGCTGGTCCTCGTGTGGGTGCTTTTCTCCATCACAGCCTCGTTCTCACCCAATCCTCAGCGTTCTCCAAAGGGTGGGGATTGGGAGCAGACCCCCTGGGCCTACACTGTGGTCCTTCATAGATCACGCCATCATGCTCTCCTCCTCCTGCTGGTGCTGTTTTTTTGTTGTTTTTTCCCCTTTTCTCTAACCACGTCGTTGGCTGGAGTGGGGGATGTTTTAATCCTGGCCTCATACCAGGAGTTGTCCTGTGAGTTCTCATCTGCAACACGTCCTTAGGGAACAAACCCCTTCCTGATTGGCACCCAGAGAGCGCGTCTAGACTATGATTACACATGTAAATACACCTGCCGTATCAGTGTGACAGAGTCTTATCACGACACCGATATTCTTTCTATTCTCAGACCTGTTGTTTGGATATTTGTGATTATATTATTGCTCTGTTCTACGTGTTATTAAAAGGCAGAAGGCATTCTCACTAGAGATGCAAAAATATTCATGCTGAAGAGTCACATGCCATGCTCAGCCTGTCACTTAAGACTGTTTATTTCATTACAGCTGCAGCCCAGTTGCAGTCTGGGAAAACACCATGAACGATGGAGAATAAGAAAACAGTACATTAATGGTTGGGGTTAAATGCAGAATAATCTCCACAGTGGGAAAACTATTAGACACATCAACAGACTTCACTGGAATTTTACCCATCAGCTGTTTCTTGTATTTTCAAGTGCTGAACCTGAACTTGCCATGAACCCACAGGCCAAAGATCTGAATTACAAATAAATTATTGTGGAGTGGAAATAAAGCAGAAGAGCAAACATCCCCATAGTTCGCTTTGTCATTCAGGTAGCCTTACGCAACACATCCTCACTGTACAGCCCATATATGCACAGATGGTAAGGACAGCCTGAGTTAGACTGACACTCTGAGGAAGCTGAAAACATGGACATCAGTTGCTGCTCAGCACTGTACCGCGATTCAGACACCAACAACTGACACAACTTAAACAGCAACGTAGAACTTTGCAATAAAATAATTATAAATCTAAACGGGTTCCCACTCATCTCATTGGCTTGTTTACTGTGGATATCTGTAAAAAAAAAAAAAAAATCTGCTTTCAGCCTCAATCGAATTAACTGAAGTTGCAGGTACTTTGCTGAACCTTGAGTGAAACATGAAACCTTCACAAAGGAGGGAGGAAACCGATCACGTGGGGTGTGATTTCAGTTTCAGGATAATGATTTGATTTCCTATCGCTGCAGTTGGGATCTTTGTGCTGCGCCGAGCTACAAGCGAGCCGTCGGCGTGGCTTCAGTCGAGGACATCTTGGGGAGTCGGCGCGGTTCTTTGTTCGCGGCGGCTCCGTGCTTTAAAAACAACACAAGGGGAAATGCTGTTCTCATGTTCCCCCCACTGCATAGGGTCTGCAACGCCTGTCTGACAACTCCCTCTCCTCACCCCCCAACAGACGCCCCCCCACCCCACCCCCCCGCGCCTCCTATATAGCCTACATAACATCCTCATGCGCAACGGCGCCGGAGACAACAGCGCGGTGACCTGCCGCAAAGCACGGCTACACCGAGGTGGGCGGACCCCCTCCCCCCCCAAAAAGAAAAGAAAAATGCCACCAACTCCTTAAATTCATCTCAGATGCCGCCGCTTTTTTCTAAAACCTCCTCATCATAAAGTTGACATCATCCGTTGAGCGCCATGTGCGCACTGTGCCCGCACCTTTTAATACGCAACTGTTTACATCCCGGCTGCCCGTCCTTACATAAGTGGCCAAACAAAAATGCGGCTCTCGGGCTACACTGCGGCTCCGGAGCCGTACCTTTCCGCTCATGTGATTGCAGTGCGGGGTTGTGAGGCAATGAGGAGCCGAGTCTCTTTCTTTCTGCTTTCTGCGTGGAACGCGAGCTGCCACATGTTCGTGAACCTGAGACTGAATGGTACAACGGGAGGGCGGCTCGTTTTGTCTCGGCGAGGAGGGGAAGCTGTGTAAACCAGACTGGGTGGAGCAAAGCATCGCCCAGCCCCATCTGTGTGCAGACGGCCTTGTGTCCCGTTTGCCCGGAGCTCGGAGAGAGACTACTGTACCGAGAGTCTGGCGGATAGAGAGAGAGGGGGCCGGTCTATGGGAGGGGCTAGCGCAAAGGGGGGAATCGAGAGGAGGAGGGGGCGAGGAGGAGGAGGCGGCACGGGTGCTGTTTCTCCAGTCTCTTTCCCCTGTCTTTGTCTCACACACTCTTTTGTTAGCCATGCCTAGCCTGCTGGTTCTAGCAGGGATCATGGAGAAAAATGGGGGCTACGGCAGGGATCTGGCCGGCTCCGGCTTCGGAAGCGAGGGTCTCCTTGTGCCGCCCGACGAGGAGGAAGACGACTCCCGTGCCCTCAGGGTCGCGCTGGGCCAGCTGTCTCTGCTGGGGCTCGGGGAAGGCGAGGACGGCGGCGGAGCCCCAACAACAGGAGTACAGGACCGGAGCAACAATAACAACAACCACCACAACCACACGAACAGCGTCGGCGGCGGGGACACGGCGATTCTGCAAGGCAAGAGCAAGTTGTGCGCCCTGTACGAGAGCTCCTCAAGTGAGACGAAAGGACGAGGCTGCAACATAACAGAATGCGTCCCAGTGCCCAGCTCTGAACATGTGGCCGAGATAGTGGGGAGACAAGGTAAACCGCTGGCTCGCGGGTCATTTTCCCTCCAAACTTGAGCTTTTATCAGACAGCAGTGCATGCGCCCCGCCGTGCGTCCCCGTGTGCTTTGTTGTTTGTTCTCCAACTGTTACCTGGTGTTATTTGACAAAGAAAAGGGAGTGGTGTGTCTGTGTGTGTGTGTGTGTGCGTGTGTGTGTGTGTTTTTTCCCTACTCCCCCGAGACATCAGCCAGCCTCCCACTTTTCCTGCTTATATTGTTACAAGTTCTCGTGCACTCATGATTAGAGTCGGAAACGAGGCGTTTCGCAGCTTTAGCCTCGTTTTTCTGGACTAAATTTGCACGAGAGGGAGAGAGCAGGAGAGAGACCCGTTCCCTCCCGGGCGAATTATTCTACATCCACGCCATCAATGTCAGCGCACAGACACACACTGGAGCAGGGAGAGCACTTGCTTCCTTTGTCGTCTGAGACGCGCCAGACTGTTCAAAAAGGCAACGTGCGCCTGGTGTACACAAGAATGTCTCTCGGCGCGAGCCGATGGCCAGGAAAATCAGCGAAATTACACATCTGGCCTCAAAAATCGAGTGGATGTTTTCCCCCCTCTTCCTTTCTAAATTTATTCTGCTCGTTGTTTATGTTGCGCACTGCCCCAGTGACACAATTGGACAATAGAGCGAAGCGTGGTCACCGTTTTTGTTTTTTGGGTTTTCTTTTTCCTCAGATGAGGGAGTTGGAAAGTTCAATTCCAGACACGTTGCAGGTTTTTTTTTCTTACAGTTGGAGGTTTTTTCTTGAACAAAGAGCTGAAGTTGAATGACAGCAGCTGTCAAACAAAGGTGTGAGTCGGGGGATGAGGGGAGGGGCGCATTAACACAGTGTTGCTGCTTGGCACACGGGATCGTCTTAAAGGGGTGACTCAGCGAGAAGTTGCACCCGAAGGTGGGAATCCTTCTTTGTTTTTTGGAGGGGGAAAAAGCAGAATATTGATATTGTTTGTGGTTATTTGCAGTTGTGCGGTTGTTTGGTTGCATACATGCTTTTTTCATTGTGTAGTTGCAAACAAGCCTGAACTTAAGTTTAAAAAACAAAGGAAAAAAAGGAGGGACCCTGGTGTTCATATGGAGCACTCATTGGTAACTGCTGTGATGAACCCATGGGTGAGAGGGGCAGGGAGAAACAAGGAGTGGGGGGGTGGGGGTACGGCGTCTGAAAGCTGAATGGGAGTCACGCCTTGGAGCTCAACACAAGGGACTCCTCATGAGCCCCACTTCACTGCACACTCTCAATGCCACATGGTTGTCTGTCAGGATAGGGGAGAAATCAGGGGGTTGGATGGAGAGAGGAGCACAATGACTGCAGGGTGGGTGAGGTCCCATCAGCAAATCCCGATTTATCTGCCAACAAAAACAAACAGGAGTTGTGATAGCTCCTTTCACTGACACTCCCCTTTCTTGCTTCGCTGCTGTAGTAACGTGGCTTTAGTGTGTGCTGCTGAGCCCCCCCACATCTCCCATGTCGGCTCCCATTCTTTACCCTGAAGTGTAAGTTTTGAATTTTAATGGGCTAACCGAAGACAGACAGAGGGTGGATCCAGTGTGCACAAGTGCAGCAAGAGGGCCCTTTAGCCTAGACCAGGAAGAAGTGCTGATTTGGGGTGGGGGGAATTTGAGATGAGCTGCTTTTGATCTGGGCCCTTCGTTAGCTGGCACTACATACACACCCCCTTCCGCTCAGAGCCCGTCTGGTGAATCTGGCAAACGAAGCATCCTGTCTTGGAGAAAGGGGTGGGTATGATTGTTTTCTCCTGTCAGAGGCGCAGGCATTGATTCTCCACCTTACGCTGGAGCTCGTCAGATCACGGGTGGCTTTGTTTTGAATCACACTTCACTGCTAATGCAGCTGAAAATTACGTTTCTTCACAGCGACCTTAATTTCTGGGTGTGATTAATTGGCTTTTGCCTTCTTTGTTTACATACGTTTCTTTCATCGAGACATCAATTTCAGCTAATTAAAATTTAAAATCTAGTTTGAGAGAAAGAATTGTTCTTTGAGCCTTTCGTGCCAGGAGCAGGTCTGTTAGGCCAACGCCGGGCAATGACCGCAGAGTGCATGTTCAAATTTGGGGCATGAGGAATGTTATCACCACCCTTCTGCGTGTACCAGCGGTTCCTGGGAAGCCAGTGCCCCTGAACAAAGTGGGTCAGTGTAGTAGCATTAGGGAGATACTCTGCTTCACCTTCAGGTGTCTTTAAACCTTTTGATACCTGCTGCTGTGCTATTCAGCTGGTTATGACACGCTGCGAGCTCTGAAGCACCTGGACTCTGTTACAGTGAGATCAGGGCGTTTTTTCTTTTTTAAATATGATGTTGTCCAGAGAGCCACAGTGACACAAGGAAAGCACATTTAATGTGTCAATAAAGGAAGAAATCTTAATGAGGAAGCTGGCAGAGTTTGAATACAAACCTGTGTGAGGTTAATGAGGTGTAATCCAAACAGAACTGCTGTGTCTTCTCTTACCATTGTCTTCTTGACCTCAGGTGTTCCTGGCAATC